>NC_136814.1:98922262-99522262 GCF_951394365.1 Tetrao urogallus | reverse complement strand
TGTCTCTCTGGGTAAAAGAAACTTATTTCTGGCTCTCTGTCAAACTCCCCACAACCTTATATTACCAAACAACAATGTTGAAGGCAGGAATGCATACTTTTGCTTTGATTTCCACTGAGAATCATAATTCTTCTCTGCTTTTCTCTCCCCTCCTCCCCTCCCTTTTAGGTGACAGATGGCTCTCTAGAAGTCACCCATCTCTTCATTTTGACCTTCTGTTCACCTCCTCCATTTTTTTCCTCTGCCCTGGCCAATTCCAATTTGGGTAATTATTCTGTCTACAGTACGTAAAATTCTCTCTTTTGTTTTAGTCAAAGATAATATCCTTCTCCTTCTGTTCTTTTAGCTGTAATGCTATGCTTTTATAAATCATTACCGTGGTTTACCCCAAAAGGGAAAGAGTGAGTGATTAAGGACTGATATCTTTTTATAAAGTCATTGCAGTGTTTAGGGGTCCTTTGGGCTGAGTAGTGTGATATTATTAGTCTTTAATCCCTAGATGACTTGCATTACAAGTATTATTCCTTCTATTATACAGCTTTTTAAAGAGTGCCTATTTATTAAAGTGAATTAACACTAAAGATATGCAAACCTTTGCCTGTGGAAAAATGAAAATAGCCATAGCTTTGGAAATGTTTTAACAATCTGAAATTCTAGCTGTTCTAAATACAGCATAGAAGAGACAAGAAATCCAAACTATAATTTTTTCCTCTTTTTATCTCTAAGCGTACATTTAGATACATGTACTTGTATTCTTACTACAAAGAAGGAGTTACACAGACTAAAGAAGATGTAAATGCCCTTCTCTTTAGGTTTCATCTTTATAAAAGACTAATACCTTTTCTTCAAACTTGAGTCCATCTTAAATAGTATTAGGGATCTTATTATGCACATCAAGTCATCAAGTCATTCCTTGGATTGAAGTACTTTGTAAATGAGGACAGCTGTTTGCTATGAAGAACCCGTTGTTATTTTTGAAACAGATGCTTTGATTTGTTGGAAAGAACTAATATGTGCTGATTTTAGCCCCAATCCAGTATGACACACAAGCATGTGCTTAAATCTTTCGTTTCTCAGGAAAGAACTTATACATATGTTAAAAATTAAGAATGTGCTTAAGTGCTTTGCTTAATGGGGATGATCTTGAGCACATATTTAAGTGCAGTGTTGAATCAAGGCCAGAATGCCCAACCTTAGTTACTGAGGATTTTGCTATCTTTTTACTACTTTGAGAAGTTCAAACAACATAGCAATGCTTTATTTCATGTCCTTTGCAAAGGAGGCAATTTTACAGTTGACAAGAATAAAGAGTTCATAGCATCTTGCAAGCCAAGTACTGGAGAGAATGGGAAAGCCTGCATAAAATCATCAGGCTTCTCACAGTGGTAAGCATGTGAGATTTGATCTCATCTGTGGCTGCTCTTGAATAGCTATGAATCTCAGATCTCAGCTGGCTCTTCAGATAACAAGGGCTTCTACCTTTTTACCTGCTTCACAACCTGATGATGGAAAAATGTCATTTGTCACATAGGCTGCTATCTCCATGCATGCCCACCAGCATTCCTCTTTGCAAATGTATAGCAGAGAAGATTTCACTCAGATCTTTAATGTTAAGATATCAAGCAATGGGTTGTGGTAAGCAGATCTATGTCCAGGTGGAGGCTGGTGGTGTGTGGTGTCTGCCAAGTCTGTCTTGGGACTGGTGCACTTCAGCAGCTGTATCAATGACAGCCTGCAGTAGTTGAAGGGAGCTTACAAGCAAAAGGAGGAGAGACTTTTTACATGGTCTGATATTGACAGGATGAGGGGGAATGGATTTAAACTAAAAAAGTGGGGATTTAGATTATATGCTAGGTGAAATTTTTCACCCAGATGGTGATGAGGCACCGCCACTGCTTCCCAAAGAAACTTTGGAGGCCCCATCCCTGGAGGTATTTAAAGCCAGGTTTGGTGGGGCCCTGGGCAGCTGATCTGGTGGGTGACAACCCTGTCCATGGCATGGGATTGGAACCAGATAATCTTTAAGATCCCTTCCACCCTAAGCTATTCTATGATTCTATGACCATAGTTAATCACTTTCCAGGATGATTTGGTCAATGCTTTGACAACCTCTTTCTTGGGAAAACCTACCATACCACCATACCATGTTCCATACTTTTTCTCTTTTGGGGGAGGGGAGGGTGAAGTTTCTGTGAAACTCATCCACAGCCATGCAACTCATTATTATGCAACTCATGTTATAAATTTCCAGATAGAGTAAATAAGAAAAGTGCTTTTTGCACTTTAACAGTTCTTACAAATGAGAGAAGATTGACAAATTTTACTAAAATCCACTTTAACTTCAACATAGGGGCCTGAGTACTTGGACTATTCAGAAATGAATAACTAATATAAAACTTCGGTGATTTCATTTCCTTGTTTTAGGAGAAGAAAATAATACAAACAAAACAAGCAAACAACAAGCTTTTCAAAGTATATTTCTCATCAGAACAATAGCAATGCAAATATGATATGTGAAAGATTTGAAGACTCAGCTCCGTCTTCAAATCACATCTGCTTATTTCATCAAGTTGAACTGTCTTCTGTTGTCTGCAGCAGAAAGGAAATGAATCTACGGTAGAGCAAGATGGATTCCATTCTGCTTCATGTATCATCAAAGATGCCTGTTATTTTCTGATTACTGAACCATTCTATTAGTTTTTATGATGAAAGGATGAGGAGAAAGAACAAAGCTTGTGTCTTATGTTTTAGCTTGAGCTTTCAGTGTTGGCTGTCATACTGTCATCTATACACACTCATGCATAAAAGTATAACTGCCACTTAACTAATGGAAGATGTACTCTGAATATTTTCCACATTGCCTCAAGTTCATTGTATGTTCTGCTGTTTCTTCCACTATCCTCATCTTTACTCATATTTTGCTAATAATATACGTCCATTTTTTTATTGATATATCAAGAAAATCAGGAAAAGAAGTAATTATAAAGATCAGTTACACTAAATGGTTTGATGGTGGAAATATAAACTCAGAGCTCAAATTAACTACAAAGCCATGCTCAAAATATTTTAAAGCAATGGACCCACTACAAAAAAAACCTGCTTTGGTAATCAGCAGAAAAAATACTAGCAGCAGTATGTTTAGAAACATCAAAGAACTATTGTCATCTTCTTCTCTACCTCTTTAAAGGAAGGGATTAGTTGAGAGGCAGTTCAAAGTGTAAGACAGAGCTGTTTCTGGGAACTTCAGAATTTGGAGCAGGTGTTATTACCATATGTGTTAGTAGTACATTCAGTAGCAGTGCAAGTCATCCTGACTTAAGGAGAAGAAAGCCTGACTCAGTATTCCCAGCAGATTGCCCAGACAATGAATCACAGGTTGAGGGATCGGAAGATATGGACAGGCAAAAATAGAAATACTTTATGAGGGTTACTATGAGGATAGGAGAAGGAAACCATGCTTGAAACAATTCACAAAAGCAAGTTAAGAAGTCAGAAGTTTTTCATTTGTTAGGGAAAAAAAAAAAGAAAAGAGAAGAAAAGAAAAGAAAAAAGATTCTTAGCTAAATTTACACAGAGAATGTGTGCACAGAGAATGAGAATGTGTGCTTTCACTACAGAATTATCTTAGACAACTGGCACCAGCATTGGAGCATACAAGTCATTCTCCTCCAGCCATAAAGCTGTTAGAAAATGACAGTGTCCTCCCAGATGCTGTAGTTATCTATGTGTTGCCACAGACACCTAAGGTCATACTCATCATAATTCTTTCTGCAGAGAACTGAGTGGCCCTATGATGCTTTCCTGGTGAACAACTGGAGAATGTTTTGTACCAAGCCAGTTTTGGGACTTACAGGGGGGTGCTGGCAGACATTCCACCTTCTAATGCTTATCCTTTGTCTTCATTGAGAGCAAGTAGTAGTTAATTTTTTTCCACTGGAAAATAACTCCCAATATTAACTTTAATTTAAATTTAATCCAGCTAATTAGCCTGAGTCCAAAGCAAAACCCATTTCAAGTGCAAAAGATAGAAGACTGTTTAGGTCCCAGCTAGCAAGCTATGTTATATGCAAATATCTCTCAGAATTCATTTAGAAGATGGTTCTATTGAGTAGCATAAACCATGAATAACACGCCTGGAATGTGACCTTTAAAAATATAAGCAAAGGAGTTGTTCCACTTGCTCTGCTCTGTGCAGCTTCACAGATTAAAAGCACAGTCACTCCTAAATTATTGCCCTTATTAATACCGCAGTTATTGCTGTGATACTTGGCCAAATTGGCAAGAGAAACCTTCAGCCTGCATTTACTAGAAAGGTATCAAAATCACAGTTTCAGCATGCAGAAAACAGTGCTCAGTGGAACTGTTTTATACTGAAAACAGAAGTTTTATACTCAAATCGTCTTGCTATGCCTACCCAAATGAAATTTCACTTGCAAAAGAGTAAAAATGGAATACATGTCTAGTTCTTTGCATCACTTGAACAAGAAGGAAAGGGAAGGCTGAGGAAGAAATGATAATTTTGTGTCCAGCTGAACAACATATCACACTTTTTGGCAAGTCATGCTCTATGAATCACTGTCATTTTTGGTTTGGACAGGAGTTACCTCCAGGAACTGAACATCTTAGTATTGCCTGTTTATTTATTGCATAAGAAGTCAAAATCCAACAATGTTCTCTATCCAGTCCCAGAACGTTTGTGTGTGTTTTTTTCCCCTCTGGAATATGTATTTCTAATCACCAAATGCTATGGATTGCCTCTTGCAGTAGGATGGCTACTGCATAAATATTAGCAGTGTGATTCCTCTGAGCAGTGGCCTACAGTTCCTTGAGTAGAGTGCTATTGCAGGGCAGCATAGTGCATCCACACAGTTTAGAGTAGCACTCCAAATTCTGGGAAAAGGATTCACAGAATCACAGAATCACAGAATTGTAGGGGTTGGAAGGGACCTCCAGAGATCATCGAGTCCAACCCCCCTGCCAAAGCAGGTTCCCTACAGCAGGTAGGGATTGTTGTACTAGGATGAAATTCTGAGATTCAGGTTGGACACTAGAAAAATGTTCTTCACAAAACAGTGGTGGACATGGAACAGGCTCCTCAGGGCAGTGATCATGGCTCCAAGCAGCCTGAGTTGCTCAAGGAGCATTTGGACAATTCTCTCAGACATAGGATTTGAAATTTTGGTGGTCCTGTGTGAAGTCAGGAATAGGAGAGTTGGACTCTCTGATCCCTGTGGGTTCCTTCCAACTCAGGATATTCTGTGATTCTATTATTCTGTAATACCTGTGCTGATTTCCAGATTGGAGCCTGCACAGCTACGGTTGATTTGGAGAACTTGTGATATGCTTTATCACTCAGTATAGACATGCTCAACTTTCTCTTAAAGATTCAGATTTTAACCTCCTTATCTCCTATTCTAACCTATGTAGTTGTTTTGTTTTCAGCTGTTTGCTGTTGCTTTTTTGTAGTTGTTTTACTTTGTTTTTGAAAGGGTTCATTTAGGGTGCGTCTTGTCTAAGCTTATTACATTCTATATAGTAGTGCTAAAGTGCTAAATAGCTTTCGGTCTTTAGGTCACACCCTGACAGCTGAGAATGGAGTTTGCAATTTTATAACTCAGTTGGATAAGCTATGGTCCTACAGTGGGATAATTTTTAGGTCACATCATTTTAAGGTTAACATTGTAGGTATCTATATGTAAGTTAGGCACTATAGATTGCTTTCATGAAAAATGAAAATTGAAATTTTCATGAAAATAAGTAATCACTTTTGGAACACAATTCATTTGGTCTATTTTAAAAGTCTGTGATCTGATTCATCTGTCAGATTTGTCTGCTTTTCTCACGGATGAGAAAGTAGTTGGGGTGACTACTTGAGAGACAAAAATCTACCTTACAGATATCTCTAGCCTGTCTGGTGAATTATGTGCAAGGACCCACAGAACTGGCAGGCAAGACTTAAGCCAAATCTACTCAATTATTCTCACAGTTACCCTCTGAGAAATTGTTCTACAGTCTGTTCAGCATAAAGCAAATGAACACACCAAAACTGCTCTTCAAGAGTGAACACTGAAATACAGGACTGGCTACAGGAATGGTCCACACAGGATTACTTAGGTTTAAACACACCCTTTCCATCTAGCTTGTCTTACCAGACTGTTTTCATTCAAGCCTGCATTATGCCTTATTATTCTACTGTCCCAAAGACATATTCAGAAATAAAAAATTGTGTAAGTTTTCTGAGGAAACCAGAAACCATGTTTTCTTCTTGTGACTGAGCAAGACTGGAATTTGTTAGTGATATCACTCAAACCAGTGTAAATCAGTAGTAATTACATCAAAACTGATTGAAAAGACTTACAATGAAGGAAGAAAATGGGCCTATGATCTTAAAAATAGCAGCAAAGCTTACATTACATGAATGACAGAATGATTTGAGTTTTTTTCAGTGAAATGGTGTGGTCTTTTTTTTTATGTAACAGAAAGAAATAGCACTGTAGCTGAACTGTTGAATAAAAGTTTTCACTTAACTTACAGTACATTATTACTGTCATCAGAAAAGCATTTGGGAATAATAGTTTCCAATAAGTCTCTGTTGACATCTTGGGATAATAAACTTTTATACCTTAATATTTATGATTCTAATAAACTACCACAATATTAAAATGAAAGATACAAACGCTGAGGTCAAAAAACTACAATTTGTTGTAAGGAAAAACAATGTTGAATAATAAACCACTATTGAAATCTAAGATCACTTCTTATAATTTAATAAGTAATCCCCTTGGTGATATATCCCGGATATTAAACTGGTTTAACTCACTTGGACTAGTTGTTTTAACTTGGTAAATAGCATTCTGCCAAATGATAGTACAAAAATATACATGAAATGGCATGACAACCATTTGAATTCTGATTTTTACCTTCATTGTCTACCGTAAAACAAATCACAGACAGGGTAATTAGGGATAGATGAATTGATTCACTACTGTTAATAGTAGAGAGTGTCAAGTGTAAAGATAATGCTTCGATTATTATCGTGCCTATAGAAGCATTGAATAAGATGTCAGTTGATCTTATGCTAGTGATTTATTGGATAATATATCTCACATCTCCCAATCCAGCTAATGCATGACAAAGCAGTTAGTGCTTTTTCACTGAAAGCATCCAGCTGCAGACTCTCAGTGCTTTCATACAGAAGGCAGCATAGCTTTTACTTATAAAACTTATCCAAAGGATACTCTCTCAGTTTGAGAGAGGAAAAACATTTTTAAAAGGCACTGCCATGTGCTCCGTATTTGGCTGATCATAATATTTCAATGCCATTTGTGTTAAAAAACCGGTCAACCATTAGAGGAGATGACAGTTTATTCGTCATTTTTTTCATGTGACTGTTTTGTGATGTACTGAGTTCAGATTCTTTAGTCCTATCTGCGGTACACGAGGGAAAATTCCCTTGAATAGCCAGTTTGGAAAGATGAAGGGCCAAAGCCAAGAATGTGTCACCCTTATCCTTAATATCAAAAAATATTCAGTGGCTATAGTTTGGCATGCCACTGAAGAGGATATTCCCTGCCCACAGCAAATGAGGTTGTGAAACCTTTAATATTTGTTGGAAAATGGAAAAATGCCATCCTAAGGTTCAGTGTAAGACTTTGCTCAATAATAAGGCTTTGAAGCACATGGAAATACAAGCAGCAGCTACCACAACTGAAACAGGGGACTAGAAACACGTACCATCTGCTTCCCACAGCAGGTGCCAATGGTCCTCAGGGAATCTCTTCTCTGGTCAGGAAATCATACACAGTGTTGGCCCAGCAATAGGGCTGCAGCCACTGCAATGTGGAACCACATCCCACAGAATCTGTTGCACTTGAGAGCTATGTTGGCTTGAGGTCTATAAAAATGACAGTTTTATTTACATAGTTGTTCCATTATGACTTACTGAAGGGAACAGAGAGAGATTGCTTAACATACTCCTCAATTGTTTATTTGCTTTTCTTTATTGGATAAAAGTAGTGCTCGGGAAACAACTAACATAACTGACAGCCCTGACTTGTGGAAGGGATGATGGCAAACAGAGACAGTTTTGTCTGAGTGAGCACTGAATGGCAGCTTTTCTACCCATCCAGCAAATCTTCTTCAAACAAGCGCCCTCTGTGAGTGGGGAAAGATGACCAAGATTATTTCCATTTGTGAAAGAACTGTGGTCTAAACTTCAGATCAGCAGATCTAATCAACAGTAATACAAGCAAACACTTTGTCCCATTGCCAACAAGTGTAGACTGCATTAGTTTGGAAGTAGAATCAGGAAAATTGATTATGGAAATACAAAATGCATGCCTACCCTCAAGATTTGTGACTGACACTAATGGAAATGGCAGCTTACTCTCAAAGTAAAGACAGGTTATTTTTGGAGAACATTAGAAGTTCATAAGGATCACCCTTGGATTATCTAGCTGTAGAAGTCCCTGTTCAAGGCAGGGGAATTGGACTAGGTGACTTTTAAGGCCATTTCCAGTTCAAATGATTTTGTGATTCTATGATTACTTATTGCCACATTCTTCGTGGTGTCAAACACTCCATAGAGTGCATGAAAGAGCTGTGTAGAACTGTCAGTGCTTCTAAAAGTCTGTGATGCTCATAGTGCAGCTGACCACAAAGAACCAATGCCATTCAATGAGAGATGCCAAATATCTTCAGAATTTTGCACCTTTTGATACAGCTGAGGGTATGTGCTGAAATAGCTATGCCCAATCAGATTGGTGGAACCAAAATAGTATCTCTTCCAAATTTTGTACTTGTTGTTCAGCTCTTTTATTATGATTGAGTACATTAGGATAAAGCACAGCAGCAAATGTACAACCCATCAGCTTTAAAAGTGTATCTGATCCTGGCCTGGCATAGATAAGCAATATTCCTATGCTGATAAGAAAGTTGTACATCTTTACTCCAGGCCCTAAAATAGGTCTATTTCTTAATTTCTCTAACTTAGACAATATGACAAAATGCTCTATAAGTAGCAGCTAAGATTTCCTCTATTTTGTAAAGCATCAACTCTGGGGGCACAGGAATAGTTCTCAAATATTGTTTCAATGTGTTTGGAAGTGTTTGAATTCAGTGACTATTCTCAGCTATACAGGAACACACACACATGTACACAAACTGCTCTTGAAGGAAATCAGAGCATCTGAAGGGGAAGGTTTACTTTATTCTGGGCGATCTCAGCTCCATTATTTACACACAAAAATCTCTAAGAGGGAATCATAAAAGCACATCAAAGTGCAATGACTTTCTTCATCCCAAACTCCACAACAGATTTTGAAGTTTATCTTCTCTTCCTGGTTAGTCTCTTCCAGATCTCATAATGGATCAGAATAAGTGAAAACTGAAACTTTTCAGGATAAAATGTTGTTAAACTTTTTCTTTTAGAAACTGGCTCTTGTCTGATGAGTATTTTGCATATTTTCACAGAATGTTTTGGCTCTTTTTCTTCCTACTCTGAAAGAGACATTCTTAGGATATACATTTCTTGATGATATCAGATCTGCTTTACAGATCTCATGCTCTGGAAGCATTAACCTAATCCAAATCACCACCTTTCCATTTTGCTACTCCCCTGAAAAGAGAGCAATTCTGTCAGCAGAACTACCAAGTGTGTACTGCAGGTGTACTACAGAAATGTCCTAGCTTGTCCTGTGCGCCACCATTTGTAATAAAGAAATCAGAATTCAGGAGGTCCAATTTCTCTTCAATTACAAATTTCTTGTGTAGTCTTGAATAATTTGCCCTACCACTTCCAAAAAATTAGTCTTTAACAGTAAGACTGCAGTCTTTTATCAGGAATAGGCACCTGATATTAAGGCAGTCAGACATCATGAAAAAGATTGCAGAAGTGGACGGACGTGCACTGCACACTGGACTGGACATTCTCCTTTTTTTTTTTTCTTTTTTTTCTATACTATCAGTGAATATAATGGATGCAGAAGGATTAGGCATATCTGCACTTTAATTTTATGTGGGATGTCTATGTATGGGGTTTGGGATTTAAGCACTCACTGGATACACAGAAGCTTGCACTCAAGAAGAGAAAGAAACATGAGTCAGGCCACAGCAAGGCAGACAGCTGTAAGGAAAGGATGTCTGAATGTAGTAAATTTCTTGCAATTTCTCATAGCCAGTATCTTCCTTCCCAGAGCGTGGAAGGAGGGCAAAAATCATTGCTTCATGATATAAATCAGAAAAGTGCCCCTTTTTTTTTTTAATCTCATCTCATATATACATCTCATTATACACAGATCCTGAATTTGGGAGAAAACGCTTTCTTTCACATGTTGCATGTCTGTCTGTTGAGCATTTGCTCTGCTTGATGTGTATCTTCCAAGATGCACCTGATGAAAGTTAACCTATCTTATAACAGAGATGCAAGACTGTTGTTCTGGATAATATCCTCACAACAGCATGACAGTTGAATTGGCTGGTGTTCTTCCAAATTTCTGAGTTACCCTTGAGTGTGCTTTTGCTATTACCATTATTTTAAGGCCTTCCTTTTTCTTATGAGCCCACCTGTAAAATGGTAGTAAAATTTACAAGCTTTAGGGGGCTTGTTTTCCAAAGTTCACTGCAGCTCTAGCTGTTTTTAAGAGAGCTTATCACTTTATCAGACATAAGGTATTGTATTATAATTTAGTGTGTCCAAATATATGTGGATAAATAACAAAACAGCTTTTTTTTTTTTCCTGCAATATCTATTCAGGAAAGGGTACATTAAAATACAATTCATAAAAATAAAAAAATAAAAAAAGTAACCATTCTCATTTTGCTTGTTTCTGTTCCTTGATTCTAAATAATTTTATTCATTCCAACAAAATAATTTCATTATGTAGTCATATGAAGGCTTGGAAGAAGGCTGGGAGTCCAATTCAAATACAAATCACAGAATCACAGAATGGTTCAGGTTGGAAGGGACCTCTGGAGATCATCTAGTCTAACTCCCCCGCTCAAGCAGTATCCCCTGTAGCACATTACCCAGATGGCTTTTGAATATCTCCAGGAAAAGATTCCACAGCCTCCCTCAGCAAACTGTTCCTGTTCTCTGTCATCTTCATAGTAAGTACATTTTTCTTCACATTCAGTCAGAACTTCCTCTATTTCAGTTTGTGCTCGTTTTCACTCCCCCTGGTGCTGGACACTATTGAAAAGAACCTGTTGCCATTCCTCCCTTCAGATACACATTGATGAGATCTCCCCAGAGCCTTCTCTTCTCTGGGCTGAACAGGACCAGTTCCCTGAGCCTTTTCGCATACATGAGATGCTCCATTCCCCTGATGACAGAACCAAAGAATCGTAGGGGTTGAAAGGATCCTCTGGAGATTAATGATTCTAACCCTCTACTAGAGAAGGTTCCCTACAGTAGGTTGCGCAGGAAAGCATCTAGGTGGGCTCTGAGCGTCTCCAAGGAAGGAGACTCCATGACCACTCTGGGCATGTTCCAGTGTTCTGTGATCCTTACAGTAAACTAGTTATTTCTCAAGTTCTTGTGAAATTTCCTGTGTTCCATTTTGTGCCCATTGCCCCTTGTTCTGTCAGTGGGCACCACTGAAAATAGCCTGACCCCATCCACTTGATTCCTGCCCTGTAGATATTTATAAACAGTTATAAGATCCGCTCTCAGCCTTCTCTTCTCCAGGCTGAGACATCCCAGGTTTCTCAGCCTTTCTTCATAAGGGAGATGCTACTGGTTCCTAATCATCTTTAAAGACCTCTGCTGGTCTCTCTCCAGTAGTTCCCTGTCTTTCTTGGATTGAGGAGCCCAGAACTAAACTTTGCACTCCAGGTGAGGCCCTAGCAGGGCTGAACAGAGGGGAAGGGGAATTTTCCTCGGCCTGATGGCAGTACTCTTCCTAACGTACCCCAGGACACCATTTTTCTTCTTGGCCACAAGGGCACTCTTCTGGTTCACAGTAAATTTGCTATCTATCAGGACTCCAAGTCTTTCTCCACAGTTACTTTTCAGAAGATCAGCCCCTAAACAGTACCAGTGCATGGGATCTCTGCAGGTAAGGGGCCCTCTACTTGTTTTTGTTGTGTTTCAAGAAGTTCCTCTCTGCTTATCTCTTCAGCCTGTTGAGATCCTTCTGAATGGCAGCACAGCACTCTGCTACGTCAGTCATTCCTCCCAGCTTTGCATTGTCAGCAAACTTGCTGAGGAGGCACTCTGTCACTTTGTCCAAGTCACTGATGAGTAAGCTAAACAATACTAGATCCAGTATAACACCAGAATTTCAAATACTTGGTTCTTCAGCTAAAGATTTTTTTCTGCTCCAAACTATTTATTTATTTACATACTTATATATGTACATATATATAAAAGATATGGCCTTGTTATGTTGGATACTGTTGTATTTCTAGACTGTAGATGATCTCTCTAGATCAAAGGGTGGTGGCAACCTAGAAACAAGCAATCATGTTTTGCTTATCTTCTAAAAAAGATAAACAAAGAAAATTCCAAATCATTCACATAGATCATGCTTTAAAAAGACTTAATTTCCGAAAGGTTGGGAGTGTTATGAGCAAAATTCCTGGAAAGTAAAATGTAATCAGAGAACTTTAATTGAAACATAGAAGTTTTTTAGATGGCTAAAACCCCATGATTTCACAATCAAGAAAGAACAAACTTTGGCTAAAAAGCCCAACCTCATTCTGTGGAAATTAGGAATGTATAATACATGAAAACTGACATAAATGGTAGATTTTTTATCTATGAATGAGAAATGCTGAACAGAACAAATCAATTTAAGGAGCTAAAAGCATAGGAAAATTATTGCTATAATTGAAAAAAAAGAATGAGGCTTTTTAAAATTTATGTTAAAAATAGAAAAAGTGGCAGAAGTGATGCAATCTTGTCATTAGATAGGGTTGTAAGATCAGTTAATAGTGGTAAAGCAAAAGAATAAATGTTCAGTAAATATTGCCTTTTAATTGGTGGAGAAAAACAGGATCATTAAATCACTTTTTAGGAGGACTTCTTTCCAGTCCCTTAGTTTCCAAGCATATTAGATAAAAGCTGTTAAATATTTTTAAATCATTAGACTAGATAACTTGATTCCAAGAGTCCTCCAGTAGTTTCCTAGGAAGACAACTGAATCACTAACATTACTCTTAAATAGACCATGAAAGACTGGAGAAATTTCAGAAGACTAGAAGAGCACAAATACTGTGGTAATATAGAAAAAGGGTAAATTAGCCAATTAACTCTACATCAGTCCCAGCCAAAATAATGAAAAACTGATACAGGAATAAGCTGATGAGATTAAAAACTGGTTAACATTTCCCGAAAGTAACCATTAATGAAGTACACTTTTACCTCTAGTGACATCTACCAAGAACTGCCTGAAGAGTCACCACGTGTAACACAAAAAATATCCAAAATATTGGCCAAAGTGAACAGTGGATTTCACAAAAATAAAGGGAAGAATAATGAGATACACCAAATGAGTTGACCTATTTAGGCAGGTGAGACCCTTTCAACTAATTAGTTTAATATAGCCAAGATTATTCTAAAATGGATCTGAGAGTCTTAAGAGACAAGAAATGAAGCAAAAGTTATTAGTATTATTCAAGGAGAAAAAATAAAATAAAATAAAATAAAATAAAATAAAAAAACACATTACTCTCTAAATGATAAGCAAGGTAATGATTTTACATGTATATGTAGTATTGATGAGACTGATACTAGAATATTGCATGCACATCTGGTGTCCCTATTTAAAAAGAAGGAAAAAAACCTGAGAGATTGGAAAGGATGCAAAAAGAACCTTAAAAATCATTTCAGGATGGAGAAGATGCATAATAGCGTTGATTTAAGATTAACTTGATTATGTATGCCTGTACACGCATTAGGAAAAACACTGAACACTGGAAGGACCCTTAGACAAAAGGAAAGCAGCCTAAAGAAAATCAATGGGTACAAGCTAAAACCAGACAAGTTTGGTTTGGGAATAAGGCACATTTTTCAGCAGTGAAAGAGATTAGTCACAAAAGCCAGCTATAAAGGAAAGTAGTGAATTCTCCTTCTCTTCATAGCGATATTGGCTGCATTTCAGGAAGATTTGCTTCAGCCAAACAAAAGCTATTCTTTAGTAAGGGATTTTTGCTCATTCAATATATTAATTTGCCCAATTATTTCTTCTGAAAGGAAGCATTTTGTATAGGATACAACTCATTCAACTTCAGTTGTCTCCAGTATAGGCATCTAAATCTCAGTAGCCTCTCTAAGATTACTTTTGAGTCAGTAGACAATGTAGGGGCTAGATTCATCTCACTTTTTTTAGATAACTACTTAAGGATGAAGTTAAACCTATTTTTCTCTGCTATTAAGGAAATTTTAGAAGGGGAATAATTTGACGAGCCCAAAAAAACTCAAGAGTATGGTGACGCACTGGAACAGGTTGCCCAAGGAGGTTGTGGATGCCCCATCCCTGGAGGCATGCAAGGCCAGGCTGGATGAGGCTCTGGGCAGCCTGCTCTGGTGGTTGGTGACCCTGAACGCAGCAGGGGGGCTGAAACCAGATGATCTTTGAGGTACTTTTCAACCCAGGCCATTCTATGATTCTGTCATAAAGAGAACTTCAAAAGCTAGTCCCATTGTAGGTGTCTTCGCTTAAAATGCATGCAGTCATATGAATCCTTTCTACCTTTGTGTCTGAGTATCAGCAAAGTATTTCATGCAGCTCCACAAACATTTCTAACCTAGTTGAACAGGAAAGAAAGTAACTGATTTCCATTAGCATTTGTTGAGGTAGAGGCTTATGGCATTTCATTTGTACCTAATGGATAGCTTTTTACACACATCAATTTTGTCTTCCATCTGTTTCAAGCTCAAACATATTTTAAAACATAAAACCAAAAATTTATGCCTCCCTTATGTTTTAAAAAGTGATTTTCAAAACAAATTAAAGATGGTGTCTTGAATGTCTTTAGTCACGTAGGGCCCAGCTTTCATTTCCACCCAGTAATCCAGCCCAGTAGGAGGACACAGTACCAAATGATATCTCGTGTGAAATAATATCTCTCTATGATTCTGAATTTTGGGATGTTTTCTCATTTGCTTTAATCTCAACATTAAAATAAAAAACGATGAATATTTCCAACAACAGAATAAAGCTGGAGAATAAAATATGTCACATCTCCTAATGGAGAACAAGACAGTCACTGAGAGCAGGCACACGAACACACACAGAGTTAAAGGGTTTCTGAAGTTTGAAAGTTTTGTATTTGGAAATAAGCAAGATCTCCCACACCAAAGCCCTGGTCAAATTTTTACACAAAAAACATGGCTTAAAGTCAAGGGAAGATTTGCCTCAGGAAGGACGAGAGGATTGGATTCAATGTACTGTTCATTATGGCTCTTTTCCTTTTCTTTACGAGCCACCTGGGAATCTATCTCCCTGTTTCAACTGACATGAACTATTTTGTTTTACCATTACTTTTTACTGTTCAAGCCTGTATGCTTTATTGATGTTGATTATAATTTGGTTGCTAACCAACTTAAATTGAAAGGAAAAGCTGCAATCCAAATCCATTTCTGTAGTGATTTAAGAACAGCTAACATGTACAATGCTTGGACCAAACTTTCTCAATAAATAGTTGTTACTGAAATTTTTATTTTTGTTAAGGAACCTTTTAATACCAAAACACATTTCACCTATAAATGTTGTGAAACGTATAATGCTTCTTCTAGATGGACTAATTACTTAAATGGGAACATTATACAAGCAATGAAAATGATTAAGGACTTAAAAGAGGAACTTGTGGAGTATCTAAAAAGAGTAGGACTCAGCTAGTACATGATATGTTAGCTCTATGCAATAATTAATGTTATAGATATATGTAACTTGGATTTATTTATCCTTACTCAAAGTAGTGAAAAGATTTATGCACTTAAAATAATAATGGAAATATTTTCTCCCTAAAAATCACTTCATTTGTGGGACTCCTTGCTACAAGATATTAAAAAATATCAGCACAGGTTTTTTTAGATTTTATTTTTAAGATTGCACAGGATAAAATTGTAAAGCAATGTACATGAGACTTTGAAATTAATTGATTAACTATTAAATTAATGAATTAACACACACTTTACAATCTTCTTGATATTCAGAATACAGTTCTCTGTGCTGGCATTTCTGTTAATAGAGATCAGGAAAGGCATTAAAAATCAAAGCAAAACAGAGCACTACAACCTAAAACATTGATTGAAGTCTGAGACCACATTTTTTTATTTATTTATTTCCCCCCTGCAATACAAATAAAGAGAAAAATGATCACTTGGCCAAGGCATTAGCTAAATTACTACATTACTAGAAGCTGATTTCACACCCCAGGATTGAATGTGACCTGAGATCCCACATAGAACATGTGTGAACTGTTCACATGGGTAGCATAGTTAAGAAGAAAACTCTCATCTGTAATGGCTATTTCTACCAAACTGTCAATAATGGGGCATCTCTGCAGATTTCTGATTAGGATCTGGCACTTCCACATATATCAGGCTTTTCCATTTGACTCTCAGTTAAAACTATCAAATACTGCATGATAGAGCCACAGACAAGACCCAACTTCTGACATGCAACTGTCTATATTGTTAAACTCTTAACACAAATTTGTTCTACACCAACTAGCATTCCTGCATGACTAGTTGAGCTCTCTTTTTCTAAGAGTTGTTAGAAAAAGTTATTATTCTGTTAGCTCCTTGTAGTGTGATCTGATTGTACCCACACACAGCAGCAGATGGAGTAAAGCTTATCTTGGTCACACAGACCTTTATGTTCAGTAATCCATTGGCCACCCTCTCACACAAGCTGAAAAGAAAAACTTCCCACCTGTGATTCACAGCTGCAACAGCAGCATCCCTGTTGATATCTAGTGATATTCTCATAGGCCTTTTTTTCCCTTCCCACCTCATCCTGGAACAGCTTGTAAAGCACTACCACAAGGCCTTGATCTCCTGCCCCATGTGGCTTATATTTAGGACTAAAACCTTTTCTTTATTGTTTAGTATTCTTAAGAGGAAGCACTTTTTCAGCTCACCTCAGATGTAGAGAGTGGCTGCTTTACATCTATAACATTCATACTTGTTTACAAGGCAACTGTATAGGCATAGATGGTAGACAGAAGTCCTTTGTGTGAAGACAAAGGACACAAGGTCAAATGGGGTAAGCAGAAGTTGAAGAAACAGGTTTACTGAACATTAAGAGATGTGGGGTCTCTCTGGATCAGACCATGGACTCTTTATCAAATGAACCACAGGCTGCTTGAGGAGAGGCCTGGTTGATCTGTTCTGCTCCAGAATGGATGCTGGAGGTGATCCAATATGCAGTGCGGACAGCCTGGGGAGCAGGGCCCTGGCATGAAGCAATTATGAGACTACTGAAAAGAGGAACAGAATAATCTGTTCTCCAGATCCCCTGAGGACAGGAAGAAAAACAGTGCATTTAAATTGCAGGAAGGGAGAATTAAGTCAGACACTGTAAAGAACGTTCTGAGTGCAAGAAGAGTTAAGCCCTGGAATAGCTTGTCTGGCAACTGGTGCTGTTTCTGTTACTGACAGGTTGTAAGAACAGGTTACACAAACATGCCAGGAATGGTTTTGGTCTACTTGATCTTTTCTTGGGTCAAACACAGAGATAAGATCACTTCTTCTGTTCATCCCAGCCTCACATCCTAGAATTATAACTTCTCATCCCCGATTGCTGGAGATAAAAATGTATTTTTTTCCTCATGTTTTCCATTACAATGAGTTTTAATTTGTTATATCCTTCTAAAAATTCTGACAAGTATAAAACCATATTTTGTGTTAGTCAAAGGCGGAGGGAGGAGTAGGAAAAACACAGAAAACTCACCTCAGTTAAGTCAAAAGGTCTCTGTCCACTTCTGCCAGTTTTGCTTCATGCGCTGGAACTATTACACATTTTATGTAATAATACAGTATTTACTCAGTAAATATATTTATCCAATTTCTTTGGCAGTCTGCCTTTTATTTGTTAATTCTTTCATAAACTGAATAGAAAAAGTGTTACGGCAGAAAACAAAGCTGCAAATAGAAACCACCTCAGAATACCTCTGCTCAGAGATCATCCTGGCTTGGCTTTGATTACAAAGTTGCACATATCTGCTTAAAGTATTACAACCAAATACAGGGCCAGGAGGGATTATATTCTCAGTTTTGAGATTAATACATTGTGCAGACACTACTCATGAAATTTAAAAACATTCTAAACAGTGGCACTGGCCATTTTATATGATAGCCTAAATAATTAAAAAAGTCTGCTTCAATCTCACATCTACTTAGTTCTTTTTATTTTATTTGTTGATATTTTTTTATGCTATAAAGCACAGAAATTTTCCATGCATCAAAATTTAGTGCTAAAATGAGAATTTATCAAGTATCAGTGAGGTATCCAGGGAGCTATTTTATGATTCTCTAAGGATGTATGAAAGAAATAAGCTATAGCTATCCTGTAGAACTTTGTCCTGTTCACAGAGATTATTGCTAAATCCTATTCTTTCTCCTTCTATACAAAAAAAAAAAAAAAAAAAAAAAAAACAACAAAAAAACCATATTATTTTCCCTGATTCCTTGCTGACTGCTTACACTCTCTGGAGAAGTCCTTAAGCTGATGATTGGAAATTACCAACTTTGAGATGCCTGAACTCATAAGTTTCATTTCTGGCTTTCATAAAAGTAATGTGTTCAAGATTACTTAAACATCTGTCTGTCTTTTTAGCCACCTACTGGAGGCACCTACATGGCGCAAAGTCATTCCCAGAATGGTTTTTCAGGTGTCAGCTCCTGTAAATACACATTCTTGCTAATGAATGTGTTTTTCACTATTGCAAGCATGAGCTATATGTCTCAAAGCATTAAGACAAAGTGTGTGTTCAGACCAGAGCCACAGGATCCATAGCTGTGTTTTCAACCTTTGCTAGGAAACTCTATCATGCTAGGCAATCTTAATCCTCTTGTTATGTACAGAGCATGTCTAATGTCAATTATCAAAAAGCGGACAGAGAGCCTACTTAGAACATTAGAACATTAGAGAGAGAATTAGGGGGTACATACCTGCCTGATTAGGATACTCACCTGAGATAGAGTCATAGAATCACAGCCCGTAGATCATAGTGATTCTATGAGCTGATGGAATTCAAGAACACTTGTGAACAAATATTAAATCAAGCACTGCTTTGATGCTAAGCTCACTGTCTCTTTATGTCTCAGAATGGCACAACAATAGACTTTTAGCTGATGAAATAGCTGAGGTGAACAAGGAAAAGTTTTATTGGTATTGTTTCCAGTTCACTTCTAGGAGGTTTCTCAGCCATGACAGAATTTTGTTCATGGATCCTCGTTGGAAGTAGTGTTTCCTTGCTCATGGATATAGTCAAAATATTTCTCAGGGTCAGTGAAACATTTATGAGGAAATTAGTTATTTCTTTTTTGAAAAAGTTTGAATTTCTGGCAAAATTCGCTAATATAAATATAAATATAAACTTATCAGCATTAATGTGATGATAGAGGAGACTGTTGATCATAGAATCATAGAATGGTTTGGGTTGGAAGGAACCTTTAAGATCATCCTGTTCCAACCCCCTGCTATAGACAGGGACACCTCCCTCTAGAACAGGTTGCTCACAGCACCATCCAGCCTGGCCTTGAATGCTTCCAAGGAGGGGTTAGCCTTCTGGACTGCTAGCTCACATTGCCAGTTCACATTGAATCTCTCATGAATCAACGCTCTCATATCCTTCTCCCTAGAGCTGCTCTCACGCCATTCTACACTCAACCTGTATCTGTGCTTTGGATTGCCCCGACCATTTTTCTGCAATATGGAGACCAGGATGTCATGTGCGACAGTGCGAAAAGCTTTGCACAAGTCCAAGTAGATGACATTAGTTGTTCTTCCTTTATCTGTTGATGCTGTAACTCCATCATAAAAGGCCACCAAGTTTGTCAGGCATGACTAACCCTTGGTGAAATTATGTTGGTTACTACAGATCACCTCATCTTTATTTTCCATGTGCTTTGGACCTGTTAAGCACCCAAGATTATGTAGTAATATTCATATGTTGAAGGTATTAAATAATTTTAAACAATATTTTTTAAATCATTTATGTTTACGTTGCATTTAAAAAATGCATAGTCAAGATACAGTACCAGGTGGATTTTTTTTTTCCTTTGAAGTAGAAATATCATTTATGAACTTCCAATTTCCCATCACTTTTTTCTAAATACAGTTTTTCCAAAGACAGGAAAGTGGTGTTTTCTAATTCAGAGAGGAAGTGATATGACACCGCCAGTGTCTTGACTTTGTTTTTCTTTCCTTCCTCTTTAGGTTCTTTAGAGCTGGATACACATAAGATAGCAGTTTGAGTGTATATCTATAGTTCAGAGACACGAAAACAATGAGAAAAGGTGAGTGAAACTTCCTGCTGATGACAGTGTAACACGAACTGAAAAAAAAGAAACAAAAAGAAAAAAAGATGTTGAATGAAGGTGACACAAAAAATTTACAGTTAGTTGAATCATCCATGTGATTGTATTTCACATATAAAAATTTCCAAAAGATTTGTGTGACCAAAAGAGCAAAGGATATCCTGAAGAATACTGAGGAATTTCCACTTATTGTAGTTCATGTGGATATCAACTCCACACAAGTGAAGGGAGTTGCATAGTCTGGAAGGACAGTTAGATGTACCTAGGGAAAGAAAAGAAGCTAGGCTTGAGATAGTCACACTGTACAGCTCATAGGTGCCAAATGAAAACATGTCAAATGTCAGACATAACATGGGAGGGCTGTGATGTGGAGGAAATGTGGGCAGGGGATTCTGGAACTAGTAGCCAGCTCCTGACTTCAAAATTCATAATACTTTTTGAAAGGTCTTCAAGAGAGAAAGATTAGGAAGACACTGAAGAGGATCTTTTGTTGTACCATTATTATGTATGAATCAGTGGGACATTTGTGCAACTACAGGTAAAGAATAAAGCAAAAATTAGAGTTGGCTACACAATGATACTACACATCTTCAGAAAGGCTAAAAAGGAAATGTCTCAGGATAAGGATCTTCTTGCCAGATCAGCATAAAAGATATCTCACAGTGTAATACTTTGGTGAGATACAGGATAACCTGAGTAACCAAAGAACAAACTGTTCTAGATGTGTGATAGCTCTCTTCGGGATTGCAGGGGAAAAGGAACCACTAGCTTTAGCCACAGAGGACTTCAGCATTGCAGAAAATTAATGCAGAAAATTAATTTCAGTGGTGAGTGGAGACAGGACAAGGGGAAATGGCCAGAAACTGGAGCATAGGAAGTTCCGCACAAACATGCGCAAGAACTTCTTTACAGTGAGGGTGACGGAGCACTGGAACAGGCTGCCCAGGGAGGTGGTGGAGTCTCCTTCTCTGGAGATGTTCAAGACCTGCCTGGATGCCTACCTGTGCTACCTGGTGTAGGGAACCTGCTTTGGCAGGGGGGTTGGACTCGATGATCTCAGGAGGTCCCTTCCAACCCCTACAGTTCTGTGATTCTGTGATTCTGTGATTCTGTAATGCAGATGGAACAGCAGTTCCATGGACAGGTGTTATGCCTGTGCAAAGTATTGTTTTGTAAAGTTTTGTCATATACTTCACCAAAAAATCAAGGAGGAAGAGTGTGTTACACGGCAAACCATGCTGACACATTAAGACAACACTGGCTTATGTACAGAAAAGCACATTAGTCCAGAAAGATCATTCAGAACAAAAATCATCCTGGATGGGAGCTATTTAAATCTGGGTAGCAAAATTTGTCTTATAAACGCTCATTTTAACTACTGTTTTAGTTACAAATGTTCTTATAATTATTTTCATTGGATATTGATGTGAAAAGACATAACGTTTTTCATCACCAATCCATCAATTCAGTGTCCATGTTAGGATGCAATTCCATGTTTTTATACACAAGCTGAAAATCACCCTCCATCATTACCTGCCTTATATTTTAATCTCCAGTCAGAGTCAAGCACCATGAGACTCAGGTTGTGAGTCACACTCTGTGTGTTATAGATGCTGTTAGATCAAAAACTGCTCACCTGACCCACTTAGCAACTATCTGCCCATGGAAGCTGGTATCAGAAACAGAATGACTGGCAAGCAGAATAGTGAAGAAGTCCCATTAACAGGTAGAGAAGTCTAATTAAAAATAAACCCTTCTTTAAAAAATATTATTCACAAAAGAATAGTTTTTGTCTATGTTAACAACCAGTTTTCATCCCTTTACCTGACCTGCACTTTCACCGCACACCTTACCACTGAACAAAGGAGTAAATAAAAACTGGTCATACAGGTTGGTTGTCTTTGATAAAATCAAGTTCACGAGCAGACATTTCAAACCCTTTATTAGGAGGGCCATAAATTACATGTGCCGTTTGATTAGGATATGATGAAAAGAATTTATTAGCAGATGTGTATTCAGCCCCACCGTTTTACTGGCAGCTTTATGAGATCCTCTCCTAGGCTGACAGGTGCGGCCTGCCAGCTGCTTTGCACAGTAAACAGGGGATGGAGAGCATGCTTTATGTAATGATTTAAGCAGTTATCATCAATTGATGGAAAATAAACAAGGCTTGGTATATTTCTTTCAGTTCAATGTATATTAATTGAAACCAAATATTTCAAATGACATGGAAAGGGAGTATCGCTGATTTGAGAAGACCTGATTTTAATAGGATACAGCCATGTAACACATAAATATAATAAAACACAGTCATTTAATACATAAATATTTGGTTAAAAGATAGCAGAATTTTGTTAAACTTGGCAATGGGAAGTCTTTTGAAGTCTCATTTGTCAGTTTCCATTCATGGGACAGTCAAATCTAGTCATTTGGGTCACAGCTGGCAAAAGAAAGATGATCCCCACGGTTTATTGTTCTGATAGAAAATTGTCATTACAAATTGAAAACACAGAGCAAATTAAAAAGGGCAAATGGGGACCTTGTGTGGTTACGTATTTTTAACTGTTGCGTCTGGCTGTACTTTGTTTAACAGGGGTTGCAAAATTCAAGATGCCTATATCCTGGGTCTCATTACTATTGTTTAAAATTATCTATACAACTAGTTTACAATTGAAACATTCTTTCTTGTCTCAGTTCTCATTTCCCATGTTTTCAGTGCTTTAACTATGTGTAACTTGAACTACGATTTTTTAGTAAGCATCTGACTGCTGCATTGAAACATTTTTGTTTCAAATATTTGCAAGTCAAAATAAAGATTTTTTTCAGCAACAAAATGAGAATGTTAATACATCTTAAATAAAAAATAAAGTCGCTAAATTGATGCAAGCACTTTTTATAAAGCTAGTTTCATTTTCATTTTCTATATCTTTATGACAAAGAGTGACATGATTAAACTGCAAGCAAAGATGCCCTGATAAAAGATTCAAAGTCTAGAACACTTAACAAATTCATTGCCTAAATTATAAGAGCAGTGATGTGTTAAAAACAATGAAAATTGGAACAACAGTAGTATTTTGAATAAGAAACAGACATATCTTTAGAATCTCTGCACTAATTTTCTTTATCACATCGTAAGTATGCATTCAGATTTGTGCCGATTTTCTGTGCTGATTATGAGTCACATTCTTGCGCAGAATCAAGAGACGATAGACAAGGGACCACACTAGCAGCAGAAGACTTTGTTCTCTATCTTATAATAATTTCTTTGAAGGAATAAATTATTTATGTTCTCTTCCTGCCAACATTTTTGAAAGGAGGGATTCTCCTGCATTCTTTGGGTGACTTCTTCTTTCTGGACTGGCACAGGTTAAGTTTCTAAGCCAAACAGAATCATGGAATCAGAATTACTGAGGTTGGAAAAGACCTCCAATATCACCCGGTCTCACCCGGTCCAACTGTCTACCTATCACCAATATTTCCTACTAGATCATGTCCCTCTGTACAACATCTAAATGTTTCTTCAACAAATAGATATATGTGTCCTCTGAGGTTCTTGCTTTACTCAGATGAGAAGCAAACTTTTGGTCTCAAATATCAGCTCTTTCTTATTAGAGCCACTGTTGTGTAAATCATGAATACTCAAATCAGAGAACTGGCAGTGGTATTCACTGATTGAACTAGATAAACATAAAGAAGGAAAATAGAGCAGAAAAGCAGAGAGAAATATGGAATCAAAGAATCACAAGGTTGGAAAGGACCTACAAGACCATCTAGTTCAACAGCCCTCCCGTTACCATTGCTACCACAAGCCTCTAAACCATATCTCACAGCTCCTCATCCAGGCACCTCTTGAACACTGCCAGGGACGGCCACTCCACCACCTCCCTGGGCAGCCATTCCAGTGCCTGACCACTCTCTGAGAGAAAAAGTTCTTCCTCATGTCCAATCTAAACCTCCTCTGGCACAATTTGCGGCCATTTCCCCAGGTCCTGCTCGTTGCCTGGGAGAAGAGGTCAAAACCCTCTTCACCACAACCTCCCTTCAGGAAGTTGTAGAGTGCAATGAGGTCTCCCCTGAGCCTCCTCTTCTCCGGACTGAACAATCCCAGCTCCCTCAGCCGCCCCTCATAGGATTTGTGCTCCAGACCCCTCACCAGTTTCTTTGCCCTTCTCTGGACATGCTCCAGGGCCTCAACATCTTTCTTGTAGTGAGGGGCCCAAACCTGAACACAGTACTCAAGGTGCGGCCTCACCAGTGCTGAGTACAGGGGATATATGCACCATAATTTTGCAGGAGGAGGGAAAGCAGTTGAAAGACTTGTAAGACAATGTGAAAACAGTGCTATTATAAAGGGACATATATCTGTGGATTTCAAATATATTAGGGAGATTAGTAGAAAACAGAAGAGCTAAAGATGATGGAATGAATTGGTGAAAACTCTCTGGGCATAAATGCAGTCTGGAAGAGGAAAGGTATGAAGCAGAGGAGTGAAGCACTATTCTGGCAGAGATGAAGGATGAACATGCCTCCTGTTAAGAAAAGGTTTGAAACAGTTTGTAAGGAGGATTCTATGAGACGATTTCCTACCACTGGACTAAATGATCTCTATTTCAGATTTATATTGCTGTGAGACACCAAAAGGATTATTTAGGCAACACCAGTTTGAAGGAGATGAGTTAGTAGTTGAAACATAAAGAGTCTGAAATTATGATAATTACTGCAGGCTATAATGTGCAAAAATTTGACATTTCTATAATGGTTTATGATGAACTCATTCACTCTCATTCACTATTTTTCTCTCCTTCCACCTTGCTTTATTTCCTTGCTGAAATACAAGCTGCAGCTCAGTCCTTTCAGGGTTTTACAAGGAAAGGTTTTACATCAAGAGCATGTGCTACACAGTTTACTAGGAATTTGTATTTAATACACAGCCACTCTTAATCAGCTTTTGAGATGCCTCAGAGAATTCACCCTGAGAAGCTACTAGATAGGAACTCTGGCTAAATTATTTCATGCAAACATTCCTGCCGTACTGTTATTCAATACATTTTCAGCGTAAGGTTTGTCTAAGGGTATGCATATACAGAAACACTCTTTGCAATCTTTCACAGAGGGGAATTTTATCTTCTCTCAAGTGGTAAAACAGCCTCTATGTCAGCTGGGAATACAGGATGGGTCAGAATAGTAGATCCTGGATAGCTCTCAAAGCCTACATCTATAATAATAATGTGAATTATACTGTAGCCCTGAATGATATGATGAGATTCTATAGTTTTCTACACAGAGTTAAACTCATGACATCCAAAATAAGGGAGCTACATTCAAACTCAAAATTAGGAATATCTTCATCCCGTACAATATCCCCAGACCACACCTGGGAATCATCAGGCAGAGTGCTTGTTATCTCGAGTCAAAATCAGGCAAGGCTCCATTTAACATACAGATAATGGAGTTTTAGTGCCTGTGTCTGTGCTCTGCTTAACTTGCTGGTAAAAATGAAACCTTAGGACACAACTAAGTCTGCAGTCTGGATCCACAACAATCACAGACTTCAGGATGTAATAAACCCATCATAGGATGCATTTATATTGCATGTCAAGCTCAGGTCAGCATTCTGGATCTGAACTCTTAACTTACCTACAGTGCAAAAATTTACAGCCCTGAAACAAGGTTGCAATTCCCTCAATGACAAATTTTTAAGATCACTGTGCTGCTAAGGTTCAAGGTGAGACGGTATATGATACTCAGGCCTTCTTTGTGGACTGAAATGGATGAGGGCAGCTCGAGAAGCTACTAACCATCTCACAGAAGCTAGACACTGATAAAATGTTCCCAGAATTGGCCTCTCGAGGCACCAAGGAGCACGGGGATTTCTGCAGTTCATACAGGTGTAAGGAGGAGTATTTGTCTACTGCCTGCTAGCTATGGCTCATACAGTAACAATTACTAATTAGGACTGTTGCACGTACTGTAGACTAAGAAAGTAATCTCTTTCTGTTGCTCAAATCCTGTCATACATAATTTTTTTCCACCTTTCTTCCACTTGTTTTCAAACAGAATGCTTGTCATCTGCTGGACTGATTGCTGTTTTGTTTCCCAAGTGATCTAGGGCCCTATTCTTCCCTTCTTAAAAATGCAGTCAGCTGTCTATGCCTCATCCCTAATCAGCTCAAGTACTGTGTGACTGCTGTATCAGACATTACCAAAATTTCCTTCCCTTAACCCTGTACTAAGCATCTCCAGTTAGCAGTCAAGTGGTGCCTTAGAAACCTTTTGCACAGCACTGTGGGAGTCAGGTTTGTTTAACTTGGAGAAGGCTCCCAGGAGACCTCATTGTGACCTTCCAGTACTTGAAGGGAGCCTACAGGCAGGAAGGAGGACTGACTTTTTACGTGGTTTAACAGTGATAGGACAAGGGAGAATGGCTTCAAACAAAAAGTGGGAAGATTTGGATTACTCAGAGGTGGTGGGGAACTGGGGCTGCCCAGAAAGGTAGTGGATGTTCAAGGCCAGATTGGATACGTCCCTGATCCAGGGGCTGGCAAACTTCTCTGTGGCAGGGTGGTTGAAACTGAATGGGCTTTAATGTCCCTTCCTCCCTAAGACATTCTATGATTCTATTATGCATGCCTAAATATCACTTCAAGCATTACTGCAGTGGCCTTGGAGCTTTTTTTGAGCATATATGTTCTCCATTCCCCATATGTTCAGATATCGTGAAGTAACAGAAACAGATGAGAAACTGTCCAAATTTGTTCAAATCTCTGGAGAGCAAAATATACAGCTGTAAAAAAATGATTGCTTTCAGCTAAAAGCTTGTGCTGTAGCTTCATAGTAGTGGTCAATATTTCCCGAATATTTCTGGTTCTGTGTGTAAAGCACACCTTATTTCTCTCTTGTGCACCTCACTACCTCCTATTCTTCTCCCTTCCTTTACCTCTGGAGGACATAACTGCAGCATCACTTATACTACCCTGTGCCCTTTTAGGTTTCCAAAGTAGAAGTATCTTTTTTACTCTCCAAATAAACAGACGGATCAGGCAATATTCAGTCTTAAGCACAGAGCACCACCAAAACATATTTCTAATGTTAATTTTCATATGGAGAGAAGTTGTCTTTTCCCTTTAAGCACATTTTAGCTTGTTACAGGCCAAGTGCTTCTGACCTTCTTAATATCCACTAAGGTGTGGTCACTCATTGCTCTCATGGCTTTGACAGAGAATATAGACACTTTCATTCCCAGACCTGTCTATAAAATGGCATCAAGCACTCTGGCTGACATACAATGACAAATACACTGCTCACAGTATGCTAAGTATTTCAAACTCTTCTACATGCCATTAAATTGATAACTGTCACAGAAGAATTTTACGACCAAGAAGAGAGGTTCACTTGGCAGGAACTCAGCTGAATGTTAACAACCAGAGAATGATCAAATTCAGTGGAAGTACATATATGAGAAAAGTATGTTTGGTGCATGTTAGTGTTTGCAGAGCTGATGTATTAGTTTTGACTCAAAGTGAGTTCACATAATCTGAGAATCATAGAATATCCTCAGCTGGAAGGGACATACAAGCAGCACTGAGTCTAAATCCTGGGTTCAGGAAGAACTACCTATAATTCAGACCCCATGTCTGAGAGCGTTTTCCAAATGCTCCTTGAACTCCAGCAGCCTGGGGTCATGCCCACTGCCCTGGGGAGCATCTTCCATGCCCACTGCCCTTGGATGTAGAAACTTTTTCTAATGCTAGTCTGATGCAACATCACGCTGTTCTGTCAGCACATTGAGTTGTATGTAGGTTGCTCTGAAAGTAATGCCGCCTATTTGTTTCCATGGGAACTACAACAGATACAAAGATCACAATAACACTACTTGACAGAGGAAATTCTCAGCTACAAAACACTATTTTTTTAACATTGTTACCATTAATAGCTGCGCATTTTTGCCAGCAACAAACAAGAGCCTGCATTCTATGCTTGTAAAAATTTGCATAGCCATCCAGAATGTGACTTATATTTCATGTTGCTGTCTCCATTACTGAAAAGCACCACCCACCGCCTCACTGTGCTCACATCCACTGTTTGGTCTCCATAAATAAGCAAGCGTCAATGAATGAGTGCAATTTTTTCCACATGGAGGAATTCATTTACACAATTTTGCTTCATATGTACCTCCATGACAGAGGCCATTCTGTCAGACTGCCCCTCTGCTGCCATTTGTCATATGGCAAGGAAATGTAATGGAATACTGGTGGGAAGGTGCAACATCTACTGTCATACCACCACCATCCACCTCTGACACTGTGGGCCAACATCATAAAATATGAGGCATTACTTTCAGAGCAGCCCTTGTACTGCTGCTAAATGCAGTGTGCCTGCTCAGCAAAACAACAAAGTGCCTGTCATGTCCAAAATGCTCCTCTTGGAAATAAACAAACAAACAACACAGTGTTTGGCACTACAGTGAAAGACAGCCTGGGAAATGCTGATAAAGCAGAGGTGTTTTTCTCCTCCAAACAAAAAAAAAAGTTAGAGTTAATTTGTTGCAGTTTGTCTGCACAAGACCTATTATATGGGCTGTAATTTCACGGGATGGAGACTGTGAACTCCCAGGTCACTTGTAAACCGATCACTCCCCAGCCTCTCCTCCTTGTGCTTTTAAGTGTTTTGAGCCTGGTAAATTGAAACCTGAAGAAACACAGAGCTCTGATCTTTGGGACCTCTAGAGCAAACCTGGACTTTTGCTGATTTGCTCTAGGAAGTAACTGCTTACTTACCCCATAATTAACACCACAAAGCTGATCTTTCGAAGATAAAGTACGGGAGGTCAGAGACAGGATCAGGGAGAAGGGCTACATTAGAACTGCAGTATTTGGGGCTGGACTGTCTTCTCATTTGCATCAGATTAATCCAGGAATTATTTCATGGAAGTCAAAGGTGTTAGTCGACTATAAAATCTGTCTGGATTAGAAGTAAGTCATTAGTATCACCTGTAATGGATTTAATCCATGAACAATAACAAGAACTCAATAGGTACATAACATATATTTGGACATTCCTTTCCAGTGTTAGACTCAGATTCCTGCCTTCCATACAAATGTGGCTGTACCACACTTTTATTGTTGACAACCATTTACATCAGAAATAAGGAATCATGATTTTGAGGTTACAGCAAGACTTATTCACATTGCAGGACTGTCTCCCACCACATTTTAAATTCAGTGGATGAATAGTTTTTGTGTGTCCCTCATTTTGTGTCTTTGTCACACACTGCATCCCACATCAGGCTTTGGCACGCGAGAGTTATGCATCCCGAAGACATTTTCCTCATAAAACTGGCTGTTTACTTTTTGTGCAGCAATACCACAAAGCTAATGCTCTTTCTTTTTAAGAGGGTCAGGGTCCTTGAGTCTATTTTAAAATGAAAAATGAAGTAGTGCAGATCAACTAAACTTCAGAACATAAATCAAACCTCAAATAATGGGATAGGCAGCCTCTAATTTCTTATCCAGAATATGTGAACACTGAAAATGAATAAACAGGCTGTTAATTTGCTCTCTTGTTTTAATCTTTATCTCAAACGTGATTCTAATATACAAGAACGTAATGGACATGAGTTTGTGGGGTACTTTGGCTGCCAAGAATACATTCTGGCTTGCAGGCAAGAAGAATTGTATTGCCAGTTATGGATACAATAGTCTTTTCCTATGACTATACCTATGCTAACAGTCATAAACAGTGTCAGGGAACATTCTGGAACTGCCAAACAATTATTTACATGGTTAAATCTTAAGAATGGCCCCTGGCATGGATCTGCCACCTATCACTTTCCCAAACAATTTCCTGGCACAGTACAAAAGTTAATATAGGAAAATGACCACTCAGAAAAGACAGTTTGAAATAGCCTTCATCCTGAAAACAAAGAAAACGTTATAATATGTAAGTGTGAGGACTATACCCCGTGGTCAGAAAATAGGCAGTCACAATTTTGTTTGCTAGTATAAATGTAGGACTATGTAGGACTATGACAAACCAGATAAGAAACACTGCATTTCTTGATGCTTCATTCCAGAAACCCTAGATAGTGAAAGGAAATTCACAAAATCAGAAGTCAAGAGCAACAGAAATGTCCAGAAACATTTCCCTCCCACATTTAAAGGTCCAAAGGACTTGGGAATGCCAATAGTACAGGGAACACTATCATCTTGTATGCATATGTCTGACTGTCAGCCACAATTGAAGAGTAGTGATTAGATAGATAGATAGATAGATAGATAGATAGATAGATAATGATACACATAGTGATTACATATTTATTGAAGACATAAATCTTCTTTATGTCTTCTTTCTTTTCTGCGCTTCGCAGCACAGAAAGCCTGGACTATGGCAAAAGAAGCAAAATTGGCAGGTTGAGAGAGGTGATACTGGTCTCAAGTCTCTTCTTCTCTTATTCAGATTCCTCCAAGTGAGACTGAAGATGTAGACCAATGCTGAAAGCACTTCTATAGAACCTTATTTCAGGAGTTCCTTTTCCCCTATCCCACTGCCCTGGCTAGCAGCATACACAGAAAGGAGACATGGATATCATAACCAATTGACAACTGTTTGTTTTGATTGCTCAGCGTATATCCTAGTAGTAGAAAATTACAAGTCTCATATCAACTTTCTAGAAGCTGCTGATCTCAATACTGGTTACATCTTTATCAAGGAGACTACTGCCACCACTACTCCTAACATGGAACAAGCGCAAAGGTGTTTATTGACCAAAGTGCACAAGGTCATAATCAGTAAGGAAGAAATGAAAGAAAATTCAAGTGGAGAACCTCAAAAAGAAATCTATAGAACAGTGAAAGCTTCATCAATGCATGCATTTTGTTTTTATTTATTTTTATTTTGAGGCTGAATAAATTAGTAGAACAAAAGTTCGTTGGGAATGATTCCATTTTGAAAATAAAGAATAAAGGTTTCTGTAGAGATCTCTGTCAGATCTCTAAAATTTTTGTTGCCCCTCTCTTTATGAATAAAATGAGAACTATACCCTTCTGAGGGCAACTGAAGGAGTCTGAGTGGGCATGTTACTTGACTTGAACCTTCCTGTTCACAAAACTCTCCGCTGTCAAAAATCTGTCAAGGGAGTTCCTGTATTGAAACAGACAGCAAATTAAACATATCACTAACCTCAGGGTACCTAGAAATACCAAAACAAGGGATATTTTTAGCCTGTTTAGCTACTTGGGAGTGGTAAGTGTCTGCTCTCATTAAAATCTTACAACTGTTTCTCCCAAATGTCAAAATCATAATGCTTTTTACTGACAGAGCTGAGAAGCTGGGCAATGAAGTCTCGCTGGTTTAGGTGACAGTAGTTGCCCTGGCACACTGCAGGGAGCTAATTTAGCTCCAAGGGAAATCAGGATTCCTTCCAAGTTGAATTAGAAGACCTTCATGATCCATTGCCTCCTACCCTGGGTAGCTCTTTAGATTCAAGCACAGTATCTGTACTTTGGGTGACAAAATTTGCCTTTCTGTTCTAGAGGTTTTTCTTTCGTCTTCACCTCACGAATTTACTGTTTATTTCATGATTTTCAGGGCTGTGAAAACACAGGCCAGGATTTTCAGCTGACTAAAAGGTTACGTTATGCAAATCATAATAAAAATAATAACAACAAACAAAATGTCTTAGCCCAAACCAGTTCAAAAATACATTCACCGTGGGCAGGAAGCCAACAGCAAAGTTAGAAAATACAAAACAGAATATGTACAAAAAAGCTCTGTCATAAAGGAAATTCATAACAGAATACAGAGAAAAACAGTGTCTGCACTACAAAAAAAAACATAGTGAGATATATGTATTCATGATGGTAGATAGAAATTTTTTTTTATTTATTCTTCTACTTCCAATATGATGCTTTTTTTTTTTTTTAATTTGCACATGAATAGTAAGATAAAAGTATAATCTGGCTTCATTCCTTCCTACCGTTTCTTTAATGGCCCCTCTGAGTGGATGGAGAAAAACATTTTACCAGTTCACCCACTATTTTGTGTTCCTTCCCATCAATCAACTGAGGAGATAGTAGAAACCATAGTAGATCTGCTGTTCCCGTGTTCCCAAAGCTGAAGGAAAATTGAAGGTGGCCAGGCAGTGAGGAGAAGAAAGCAAGCTGAGAAGTCAGTTTAGGGAAGTCATATGGGAAGATATTTGAGACAGGAATTTCTTAGGAATGGGTCTTTTTTTGCTTGCGTGAAGTTCAGAGGGTGGGAATGGAAAGAGCATGTGTGCTTGTCTATCTTGTGCTCAACTAATCCAAATAATATCTGGCAGAGCTGAGCGTGCACTGGCCACAGCAACCAGAGCTGGCACTTTTTCAGTCTTGCCCATAACATAAACCTGAAAAGTTTGGGATTCAGTTTGGAACCTCAAAATCAACCTGTGTGAAGAAGCTCAGAATGCCACGGCTAGCCTGTACTTACATAAGGCTATTAAATTAATTAGTCTTGCAGCACAGTTAAAAATGTAATTCAGTCTTGGTGATAGGTTGGTAGATTAATCGCAATTTACAGCCTTGTAAAAGGCAGACATTAAAAAAAAAAAAAAGTATATAAAAGAAAGAATGGAAAAATATTCCAGTACTCAGAGCCTTTAGCTTTCAGTGGCAACTAGTGCATTGATGATTTCTTTGAAGAAGAAATAATTTCTCCATTTTTCTCAGTGTTTCTCTTATAAAGAATAGAAGTTAAAACCTTATTTTTATGATAATTGAATCTTTTCAGGCTTTTTGGGGAAAAAAAAAAAAAGAAAGGAAGGAAGAAAAAACTCAGACAAACTGGGGGTTTCATTCTGAGAAAAACTGATATCTAGAAACTTACATCATTTATTTCCTGGTTTCTTTTTTTGAACAATTTAAATGTGATGATGAACAAAAAAAATTGAAAAACCCCTGATGCTCATTCCAAGTCAATATGGTTTACCTTACCTCTCTCTTCTAGATGATATTTCTTACACAAATTAAAAATTAATAATAATGAAAAAAAAGAAAAATAATTTGGATTTCAAGATAGGAAAAGTCCATTATAATCTTGAGAACACACTACACCTTTGTAGGACGTTTTAAACATGAAAGACACTGTTCTGAGTCTAAAGCCTTTCACAAGCAGTCCGACAGCCAACAGAAAGACATTCTGGTGATAAAGCCTTAATGTTTTGTAACCTGAATTTGTCTATGTCATGTGAGAAATATGCGTACAACTTCAGAAGTGATTGTGTGTATTATTACTTCTTACAGAAAAGTAATGGGCTCAGCACATTCCCTGAAATGCTTTTCATTGCAGAGGATATCTCTCATTTTACATTTTTTCCTGTTTCACAACGTGTTATTTCTTCATTTGGGTTGAAAATCACTTGCCTCAATAACAAGAACAGTGAATCTGAATTCACGCAGTTGTTTACTGCAGTGGCAGAAATCCCCTGAATGCAATAATCCTGGATGAGTGTTTTCATGTCCCTAACTCAGAGCCTTCACAACACAATGTGCTTTGCCCTCGGTTGACTGAGACGGCCTGAGTTTCAGAGAAAAGGGCTTCAATGCTTCCTGAAAGTGTGACAGCTTCAAAATATGTCCAGTGAGACCCCAGAACCACGAGCGATTTTGGAAAAATGCTGTTGCTGTTCCTCTGATCCATTGTCTTTTTCAGAGTGGCACAACTGTTTGCTGTGCACAATTCCCAACAAACTGATTGATGTGGAAGGCAAGCCAGGAAAATCTCTGCTCCACCCCATTTTGCACGTTCCACGATCCAAGATCTTCAATAACTGCCCAGATGGGGAAGATATTTTTTCCTTTCTGTTCCTCTATATATTTCTTCTGCAATTTGCATTATTATTGGGTAGCTTGCATGCTATTTACTTCATTCTACAGCCTGTAACCCTTTATATAGTCTCCTGCCTTCTACACTGCTCTAGAAAACGTTGCCATTGAAATCCTGCCGTGAAATGTTCCTATAAACGGGAACCAAGTGAGCAAATAGATCCTTTGATTAATCCTTGCTACTTACACACACACCTTGCTTTATCACCCAAATGAAATCTACAAGCAGTCAAAGTGCTTGCGTGCAGCCCTGCGCTGCAATGACTGCTCTCACTGAGGTATTGTATAACCATCATCACTGCAGCTTATGTCTTCATTCCTTCTTAGGTTACATGACCAACATGGAGATTAGTAACAGGTTTTAAAAGATGTCCGCGTACGGCTAATTTATCACACACACATCACATAAATAAACAAATAATATATCCACACATATATATCAACTTAATTGCTGCACATGTAAGTACCTGATTTCCCGTAATGAAGACTTCAAGGAAGCCTATACACCAATAGTTATTAATTACTCTGTCTGAACCAGAGGCCCCACTTTTCTCCGAAACATGCTGCATTCAGTGGGGTATTGGATTTATGACGCTGCTCATCACTCTGCTGCCTAAGCACTTTTTTATATTAAACTATAAGAAAGAATGAAATACACAACAGGATCTTTTTTTTTTTTTTTTTTTTTTTTTTTCCTTGGGGGTGCAGTGGTGAAAGAGAGGAAGGGCCAAAGGGGAATAGCTCTGGAGTAAGATGTAAAGAAATTTATCTTTGTAGGATTTGTTACTTTCTATTTACATTGTCTTGGTGTCAAGGGATAAGAGCATTGCAAGCATTGTGTTTGCAGCAAAAAATCCTTCTGCGCTGATGTGCTTCTGGAGCAGTTTCCCTTGCATGACTCTTGGTTACACCAGCATAACTGAGAGCTGATGATGCTTTTTTCAGGTTGTGGGTTTATGCCACCCCCCCCCCCCTCCAGGAACACGTCCTTAGCCCAGGCAGCACCAATAGCACACAGGTACTGTCGCCTCCTCCCAAGAGGAAACTCCAGCTGGTGCAAGGCCACCCTCCATTTCAGAGGAGTTTTGCACGATTTAGGACCCTACAAATTTCTGGTCATGATCCCACTAAGTCTGAAGAGGATGCAGCCTTGCAGCCTGAAGGTACATTATGTTTAACAACCCCATTTGTGTTTTAGTCTGTTAAAAGGACACCATTATACTAAGTCCCCAGTAATTGCTAAACCGTTACTCTTTAGCAAATTTCCATGAAAGATATACAAGCCCCCAGAGATGTTCTGGCACAGGAGTGTTAAGTGCAGCATCCTTGTTTTTTAAGTAGGTGATTCTTTGCTACATAAATGTCCCAGTCTGCTGCACATACAAAGGTAAAATGACCCTCCAGAGACATTAAGGGGTTCCTTAACTCCTCTGTGCCCTATTCACAGCCAGGCAGCATCCCACCTCCAGCCCCACTTTGCTTATTTGTGTTTATGGTACACAAGGCAGTAGATAAACAAAAAAGGTTTTAGACACTTTCTGTTCTTAGCTAAACCTTTTAGTTACACATTAGGGAACAGAAGTGTGGTACGACCCTCTGTTTATTTGTGGTTCTTTTAAGTGATGTCCAGAGACCTACATTTCATGGTTGTTTGAAAGTTTATATAACAGTGGGAAGCTGTTAAACAGCAGTTTACCTTCACTTTTTTTTTTTTTTTCCCCTCGTGTAAAGGATTTGAAATTAACACTCCATCTACCCTATTATTTTAGTTATTACTCAACATTCCACAGGTTTTCTTTTGCCCTAGAATTTATGTATCCTATAAATAGTGATAAGAGCATTCATGTCACCAAACATTTAGCAGCGATGTATTCCAAAATGCCCTTGAAGCTTTCATAATTAATTGCTGTTCAGCTCTAAGAAAAAAAAAGAAAAAAAAAAAGTGATTAAAAACCGTCAGTCTTCACATTAGATCTATAAATGAGACACAAAGTACTTCCAAAACCAATTTTTTTCATTTTATTCCCTCGCATTCTAGTGAGCGATACGTAATTCAGTCTTTTAAATCAGCTGGAAATGCTTTTTGAAATGTTCACAAATTTCTTGCGTGCCTCCCGGCTCCTACAGCGTGGTCATGCTCAAACACCCACAGGATCTCTCTAACATTGTGCTGCCTTCAGCATGTAAACTTTTCTCTCGTTGTCTGAAGTCTCCCGTTTTTTTCCTTTGTATAATTTGACCCTAATTCTGTTTCCTTAAGTCAGTGACACTTCAGCTTTGCTGTAGGACCGTGCTTTTGCTTTGGTGTAGGATCCTTTTTCTGCTTTATCTAGCCACAGCTCCTTCCAACAGAGAACATTTCTTTCATTAAAAAAAAATAATAATAATTAATAATAATCAAAATCCAAATTAAACATCTACTTTATTTGCAAGCCAGATCTTAACTTAGACTCACTCTGTGACACTGGATATGTTGTTTTGCTTCAAATCTTCTTTAAACTTCATGTTAAGAAGAAACATTAAACAAATTAAAAGTAAATCACTTTGATATAAATTTGATCTTGACTTTAAAATAACTGTATAAAAACTGCCAACATTTTAAGGCAAAGTATGCATTATTTTGGCTCCTTACACTAGGATGAAAGAAAATCCACTTTTTAATTATGTTTTTAAGTGTTTGGGAAATAATGTTGAGCTTCGGCGACAAAGACAAGCCAGTGTTGTTGTTTTTAAAATTATTTGTGTCCAGGAAATCTTTCTGGGAGAACATGGATGGAATTCATAGTAAAATAATTTTAATATAATTCCATCATTTTTTTGGAAAGCTCATATGACATAGTCATATCCCATTAATTCACAGTGATCACCAGAAGGCCAACTGAAAACTACAGACTAGAAATACAAACTAGAGCCAAAACCTTGAAATGGATCACTACACGAGACCGCACTTATTTTAGGTTTGTTTTGTTTTGTTTTTAATAAGAAGGAAAAAAAATATATATCTCCCCTTATTAATTTTATGCAATAATTCTAATTTAAATGACCATACTTTATAAAATCTATTACATTTTAGGATTACGATTTCTCATGGTGTAACATTATGTGTTTCTATTTTTCCTGGAATGCTTCTGGATGCAGATTCACGTTCTCTGCTACAAACGTGTAAAATGCTCTGCACTGCAAGGCAAGGAGTGGAATACAATTTCTGTACTGAAGTTGCTGAAAACTCCACAGAGTCTGTGAAGACAAACTTCTCTTGTTATCATTCTTAGCATTTGTCAAGCTATTCTCTACCTCTCTCTAAAAGAAAATGCAAGTGAATGACAGAGCAGCAAATCTACTCCCCCCCCCATGAAAACTTCTGTACGATGCTTTGCTATAGTGAAACTCCACTGAGGGTGCTGTGCAATTAAAATCACAGAGAACATTTCTGCTTTTTGAATGTGCACACTGTGTTTGCTGAGCCTTGAAACTGCTGACAGCCAAGAAAACAGCCACACTGAACGTCTTAATAGGTAATCATGCGAGCAGCGATTTCTGAGAACAATCAGCAGTTCAGTTCCCTATAGGAAGCAAGCAGAGGCACCAACTGTAACTTTGCAATATTTAACTAAAGTTCAGCTCGCAGTTAAAAGACAGATGTGGTGCGAAAGCTCTATTTCACAGCTAATAACGTCCCCCTCCTCAAACATGTGCAACAAAAAAAGAGGAGATTAAAAAGATATCAAGGCTTGTTTAGGCCAACAAGTTGTTAAATTTCTAGAGCAGGGACAATTTTCTAAGTACGATCATTTCCTCCAACAAGGTAACTCATGTAAACACCATCAGGGTCGTATTGTTTGTTCTGTGCTGCCAGATGGGGGATACAAACCATGCAGAAACAATTTCAGATTTCCACCCTGATTAGTTCATCTTGAATATTTTCACAGTGTGAATCTGGAAGTCAGAAGTTTACATAATGGTTATAAATTAGGGATAAATCCTGCTGCCAAGAAAGTCACACTCAGACAAACAAACAGTCTCCTTCCTAATATGTTTTAGGTGTTGCTTTTCAAACGCATTCTCAGCTGTAGGTGGAAAAAAGCGCTCCGGCTCCTTATTGTTTTTTGGATTACTGTTTTCCCATCTCAGGCTATTTATTCCAAGCAGCGATTTACCCGGTCGCGTCCCCGTAAGCCGGGCAATGGGGCGTTTGCCTCAGCCTGCAGCTCCCCCCGGGGGCCAGCAGAAAACCCACAGCTTGCGAAAGCCTTTAATGAGTTCTCAGTTGCATCCTTGGCCAGTGAGAAACTTTGGTGGGCAAAAAAACAAACCCCAGCACCCCGAGTTTTTCACAGCTCAGAGCTTTGCTACGGGGTGACCATGCGAGTGGCTGATTCTGCCCACTGAGCCCCATGTCTTATGCCTTCTTCTGCCCTCCCGAACTTCTTCAGGGCACAGCTTTTGCTGGTTTTACTGTCGTCCCGAAACATAAGCCTTTGAAAATAATATTATCTTACAAAATCTCAGCAGAACGCCAGTTCTTATTAGAATTGATGGCTGCTGTGGTTAAAAAGAACAAAATAAATAAAAATCACAGTGTGTCCGTGGAGTTGATAAAAAATACCGGAGGAAGGTTTATGCAAAGGCAACTTTTCAGGCACAGGCAGATGGAATAGGCAAAAGGTGAAGTTTATACATTCTTTCCAATTGGCTTGGCTGTGATAAAGCCAGCAAACAGCTAGCTTTTATTCCGTGATCATTCTGATCTAAAATTCTTTGTGTGCCAGCTACATAGCTGAAATTTCTGGTTATTGTAAGTACGGGGGTGAATTCTGCCCTCTGATGTACGCACAAGTTCCATTTTCCTTTAGGATCATCTGGGTTAACGTACATGTATGTCAGGACAGAGTTTGATATTATTCCTGTGGAACAGCGAACAATGTTAGGTCAAACACGCCAGTTTCATTTAATACTAAGCATGTTTAAGAAGAAATGTCAGAGTTCAGTTCCGCTGGCTCGTGATGTAAGTCAGGAATTACTGAAGCCAGACACCTACCCTGCTCTTACACCAGTTTTGCACTAGGATTACTTCACTGAAATAAATCAGCTCTTTAACAGGAATCCACCGTACTGATATATGAGCAGTTCATAAACTTTATGCAAACAAGGAAATCATGTTACACAGGTGAGTAAATTTATTAATGTGGTTTATCTTCTTGCTAGATACATACATTTTTGTTCCTGCTGCTGACGGAAAGTTTTGCTGGAAATCTTTGTGTGTTTTCCCTTCCCTTCCCTTCCCTTCCCTTCCCTTCCCTTCCCTTCCCTTCCCTTCCCTTCCCTTCCCTTCCCTTCCCTTCCCTTCCCTTCCCTTCCCTTCCCTTCCCTTCCCTTCCCTTCCCTTCCCTTCCCTTCCCTTCCCTTCCCTTCCCTTCCCTTCCCTTCCCTTCCCTTCCCTTCCCTTCCCTTCCCTCTTCTTTCCTATTTTCTTTCCTTTTTTTTTTCTTTTTTCCTTTCCTTTCCTTTTCTTCTTTTTCTTTTTTTTTTCTTTTCTATTCTTTTTCTCCCCTTTCCTCCCCTCTTGCCTTTCCATGATTTTTCTTTTCCTTTTTTTTATCTCCCTCCCATTCCAGACACAGACATAAAGACTATGTGAATTTAAAAAATCCTCAAACATATTCTAACCTGATGATGGGTTTTTACTTTTTAGTGAAAACTTCTTTCTTCCTTTCTTCCTTCGTTTCTTTCTTTTCTTCTTTTTCTTTTTTTCTCTTTCACTCCTCTCTCTCTCTCTCTCTCTTTTTTTTTTTTCCCCCAAGAAGGAGAAGGAATGTTCTCCAGTTAACTGTTTTGCATACGGAAGCAGGCAGTCAAATTTTTCAGACGGAAAAGCAGATCGAGCCCCAGAGCACAGTGGTCAAAATCACCATAGTTCACCTCTGGCACATTTGGTTGCAGCTTTCCAGGTGGCAATGTCTGTGCTAATGTCACCCCTTAATACCTGTTGTATGAAAACATCTCTGGTGTAAAGGACCTTGAAGAGTGAAAGCATACATTGAAGAGTGTATGCTGTAGTTTTCGATGAGCTTCCCATGCTCACACTCAATGCACCACTGATTCTTTTCATCCTTTGCCAAGGTCAGGACAACAGCAGATCCCCATTCCGTGCTTCCCTGCCCCAGTTTTGGGGGGCTGAGGGGTTCCGCTGAGCTGTCCCGCACGGTATGGCTCTGAGGGGCTGCACTGCTGCAGGGCTGGGCTACCCTGCATTGCAGCTGCAGCTTCTGAAGTGGGACACTGTCCCTTCAAGCTGATGGCAGTAGGCCGTCTCGCCCGAGCCTCACAGCTGCCTCCCTCCTCCTGTCCCCTTCACACGCTGTTAAATGGCGCCTCCTGCCTACCAGCCAAAGAACGTGGACTGTTAAAGCTTTGCCACTCGGTTTTTGCCCGTTCATCACAACACTGAGTCTTTGCAGAGGTTGCAGGGCAGCCCCCAAGAAGGCTGGGGGGTCGTGTCCCCTCACCCTGGAGTAAGACAGCAGTGCCCGAGGTACTGCAGGGCTGAGGCCTGTGCCTCAATCCGTGCCCCTATGCAGGCTGAGCTCTCCCTGCCACCCCCCGCTGGCTGCAGTCCATGAGACACCAGCGGCTGCCTCCAGCTTTGGGACTGGGGTCAGGGGGACCTCATGGGATAAACGTGGTCCTGGTGACCCAGCCAAGGGAGAGAGGCTCAAGGTCGCAACAGCCTGACTTAATGGTGGGCAACACTGCCCGTGGCAGGTGTGTTGGAGCAAGATGATAATTAAAGCCTCTTCCAACCCAAACCATTCAATGATTCTGTGATTTTCACCTGGCTTTAGACATCTGCACTGTAGCCATTCACATTTTTAACATCCATGTCTTCTGTCCCTCTAGGCCATGGGTGGGGAAGGATACACGCTGCCAGGGTTCAGCATAACTCTCCTTCTCACACACCTGAATGGAGCAGAGGAATTGTACGCCATGAGTGCCTGTTTCCATCAGTAAAGTACTTGGACTAAAAGCAAGGCGAGCTGAACCTATTTGCACACCTAATCTGTAGCAGATGCTGTCTAGGAGGACCTGGTTTCCTTTTGAAGTATCAGGGCCTTGACAGACTCTAGCAGGGTCTGTTGTGATAGGACAAGGGGATGTGGTTTCAAAATAAAAGAGAAAAGGTTTAGACTGGATATAAGGAAAATGATTTGTACAATTGGGGTAATGAAGCACTCAAACATGTTGTCCAGAAACATGGATGCAGCATCCCTGGACACATTCAAGGTCAGACCAGATGGAGCTCTGAGCAGTCTGATGGAGCTGTAGCTGTCCCTGTCCGTAGCTGGGGAGTTGGAATGGATTGCCTTTAAGGGTCCCTTCCGACTCTAACAAATCTATGATTCTTCCTCCGCCTTCTGCCTGCATACCAAAGGAAACATGAGATGGACCTGACAGTATCCAGACACCTAAGTCATGATCTTTGGTTAACACCTGGTAACTTTTGAGCCATAGCAATGTGTGGCATACAGAAGTCTTCACTTTGGGGCAAGACACCATTTTGCAAAAATATTGATTGCAGAAGTAGACAGGGAAACAAAAATCTTTCTCACATGCAGAAATAGCGTCTGTGTAATTTCTTGAATAACTCTTTCTGTTGGTTTCTTCAGTGTTAAGTATCAAAAATTGCCATAACCTACATGACGCTGGTGCCATTCATGCCTGCTCTGGTTCTACTGCTCACAGGTTCAGGGCTGCATAACTTGAGTGAATTTAAGGCTTTTTGGAGGATAATGGGATAATCAAACTTCTCTGGAATGCTAAGGATAAGATATTTGTTGATTTGTTTAAGGGAATGTGCCTTTATTACTACAATGGCTTCTTTTTTTTTTTTTTTTTTTCATTTTTCATTTTTTAATTCTGCCAGAATTAACTCTGTAAATCCTCAATTTTCACATTTTCAAATGTTTTCTTTGTAAAGCAAATATAAAATGCAAACAGTAAGTACTATATATATTATAAATATTGCAAATTTAATCAGGACTATTATAGGTGATTTAAAACACGAAGATAAATTGCTCACACAGACTTCCTCACATCATTTCTCACATATATGGCAATACATCCAAGTGGATATAGAAATCTATTCCACTAACACTGAAAAGGATATATTTTAGTATTCACTTTTAACTGTGCTCCCCCAGAGCTTTCTGCCCGTACTATGTAAAGTGCATCACCTGGATATTTCACCCCAGAGAAGATGACAGCACTTCAGTTTTTTCAAAACATCTCTGAATTATGTCAAGAAACAGTCCTGGTTCTGCTCAGTTATGTTATCCAGTCTCATGGATGATATCTAGTTGGTCTATGAATGCTGATGAAATAGAAAAGTGCAGTGTATACCATAATTGCAGACATTTGGATCAGCACATGCAATAACTGTTCTCAGAATATCTCCAGGATTCACACTCCGCAAAACACTGCCTCTCTCTTGTAAACACAACTAACTCAAGGAAGAATGTATAAACTCTCCCTTCACTCAGCTTTGCCCTTCTTCTCTCTTTAGTAGAGGAAGAATCTCCACTTAATGCAGCTATATCTTTGGTGACTACACATCTGCAGCCTTTCAAGAGACAGTTGTTCTCTCTGAGGCTCTTTTAGGTCTAAAAAAACGCAGACTATGAGCCAAATACTATCTAAATTGAAGCTTTCATATGAAGGTGGAAAAAGGTATTCACCTGATTTCCAGCAATGATATTTCTACAATCTCTCTCTCATTCTAGGAGCAGAACATTCCTGCTGCAATGCTGCCTCCAAGTCACCCCAACACATGCCAAGCAATTATCACATCCCATTTCTGGATGTTCCAGAGGCTTTCAGAATTATCCAGGTGTGCAATCAGCTTGTGTATAAAGATATAAATTCCAGATAATGCTCACCACTTCGGTTACTACTTTTCTTGACTTTCTTTTCACTCAGGAAGGTTATGTGCTACGAAAGATGTAGTCTACAGGCATACAATGACTGCTTTAATGCATTTGCCATTAAAGCAAAATCAAAAAGATTTTTGAAGTTTCCATTAAAATCTCAGGAGTCTCCTGTTTCTTTTACCTTATAAGGAATTTTATTGATTTTAAAGTTACTGCATGATAAGGCATACTGAATCATGCTCAAAACATAAAGTCCAAAAAACATTCTTGCATTTCTTTCCTTTTTTTTTTTTTTTTTTAATAATGCATTTAGTTGTATTTGAAGGAAGGAAAAAGAAGATAAACATACAGAAATGGAAGGGAAAAGAATTGCTGTGCTTGATAGTTTCTCCATTTAAATAACCACAAATAGACTTTGAGTTTCAAAAGACTCTGTCATGAGATGGGGAGTGGAGGGGTGAGTGGAAACCATTACCAAGACTACTGCTTGCTGGAATCAATTTTCTGCAAGGCTGGTTTCACAGTGTCACATCACATCAGATTAAATTTTGATAACGTTTCAACATTAAGAAAGCAAAGTATTCTGCTAATTTTTTAAAATATAATTTGATAAAAATATAACAGAATTCAGCACAACCATTTCTGAAAACCATAAAACCACAAGAACCAAGAATATGTTCATGGATGTATATCAGTGTGACAGTCATTGCTATGCCAGTTTCCTCAAAGCTATGTATATGCTTTTTGGCCATGTAAGAGTTAATTGGAGTAGCAAAATTCAGAAGTAGCCACTGAAGACAAAACCTCATTATAGCTTTGTAGGGAAAATACTGCTTACGTACTAAGTCAACACTATTGGCTTATGATGCCTTGTCAGAGTGGTTTTCTTTTGTCTGAAAAAAAAATACCCTAAAATAATTTGAACTCGGAAAACAACAGGGACAAAAAAATCTTTAGCTGAATCTGATGGACATTTCTGTCCCCCATGCACAGCAAGAAATAATTTTTTAGTGAAGGGATTGTTTTTCACATTGAGTATGTAACATTACGACGCATAAGGAAATCTTTTCTGAAAGTCAGAACATGTGTAGCTACAATTACAATGCCTATAGTACATTACAATGCCCAAGTTTAATTGGGAAACTCACAGTACAAGACACTTAGAATCATAACAGGCTTCTTTAATCAGCAGTGTCTGTTCCAATCGTCTTCATCAAAGGCGATGTGTGCAACTCCATGGCTGACAGCAGCAGGACCAGGTTTGTAGCCAGTAAACCACAAGATTTGCCATACTGCATCAGAGGAGTGGGCTCTGGTCTAATCAGACATTAATTGTTGGCTCTGAGAAATCAAAGGCAGGGATGCTACCCTGAGAGACATCACTTCTGTGGTTGCAGCTGGGGTTGGTGAAAGAATTTTAGCTCATTTAATAGCTCCATCTCTGTAAGTTCTTGTGTGGGTGATTCAAAAGCGTCACAGTCAGCCCAAACTCAGCGTTCCTCACCAGCACCCTCAGACTGCCAGAAGTGGAAGATGGGAGAAGGACCACACATAGCCACAGCTCCTGCCTGTTAACAATTAAAATCTGCTTGAAAAAAATTAACAATGAAAACTCTTAGCTAAGTCATATTCATTCTCTCACACATGAATTACGAGGTGAGCCCATATTTTTGATATCAGACTTCCCACATTGTAATGTACTCTCCTTTTTGTATTTATTTGATGTAGGCTGGCTGGCAGCAAATGATACACTTTTGGTTTTCATGAATATGTTATGTGCACATAAATTTGGTGTGGTGGAAGAAAGAGCCTGTGGGTCAGGCAAATGAGTAATTAAGAAATAGAAATGAGTGGTGATCAATATATCATTTTTGTCTTCTCACAGCACACTGAAGAGGAGCTGGCTGAATCACCTGCACCCTGTAGCTGCTCATGCATGTAGATGTTGCAAAAAGGAATTGAATTTATAGTTATGGGAAGCCTTTAGGACTTAGGCAGAAGCTCCGTGGTTCCACTCCTTACATGCAGTAGTTGCATCTGTTTTAAAAGTAAAGAGTTGCCTGCACATAGAATCATAGAATCAATAAGATTGGAAGGACCACTTTAAGAGTCCAACCATCCACCTATGCCTGTGACCACTCTAAACCATGTTCCTCAGTGTTATACCTACTCTTTTCTTGAACATCTCCAGAGATGGTGACTCCACCATCTCCCTAAGCAGCCTGTTCCAGTGCATCACCACTCTTTTTGAAAAGATTTTCCCTAATATCCAACCTGAACCTCTCCTGGCACAACTTGAAGACATTACCTCTCATCCTATCTCTTTTATCTGGAAGAAGAGGCCAACCCCCAGCTTGCTACAACATCCTTGCAGGTAGTAGTAGAGAGCAATAAGGTCTCCCCTGTCCCTCCTGTTCTCCAGACTGAGTAATCCCAGTTCCCTCAGGCACTCCCCATGAGACCTGTGCTCTAGAACCTTCATGGCTTTGTTGCCATTTTCTGGACACTCTCCAGGGCCTTGATGTCTTTGTTGTAATGTGGAGCCCAAAAGCAAACACAGTACTTGAGATGTGACTTCACCAGTGCTGAGTACAGACGTGATGCCCATCAAATGTGGGATAAAAAATAAATAAATCACAGGCTGGGAATCAGCAGCAAGAAGAATGTCTTGAAATTGGTGATGAGAGTAGAGTTTGTTGGAGGTTCCTGCATATCAGGCCCATGTCAACACAATTCAGGGCAATGCATGTGCACAGGTTTCCTATTGCATGGACCTGGTGGTCATCCTTAGTTCATAACCCAACCTCCCACATGGATCCTCCATGTACTAGAAAGTCTGGTGCCAAGACCATTGTGCTCCTCACAGAGCCAGCCTGGTATCTTGCCTTGATTCAAAGATACTTTTAGGAAGAGAGGCTGCCTACAGCAGAAGACATTTGCTCTATGTCCTCCATCTACTTGGCTCCTTTCGAAGCCAGTCCGCCTTAAGGTGCTGTTTCCAGGGTGGTGATCTGAAAGTAATCACTGTGGAGAAAACATACCCAAAGCCAGCTCCCATTGTGCAGGTGAGTGATCTAAGGAACCCGGGAAGCCGTTGACAAAGAAGGGATAAGAGGAGTCACACATACAGTGGTGTGGCACTTGTCAGGCCCAGCGTAGCCGCCTGTAGTCTGAAGGTCTGCAGCAAAGCTGATCGCCCTATGCTCCCTTCGTGCTCAGCAGATGGAAATAAGAACTTCTAGGTGGTTCATTTGACAAGTGGATGTAAAATGGGTCAGATGGTAGGTAAATCTACTTACTGTCCATTAACTTAAACTGCAAGTTAGGAAATGAGACATTAGTGTTTTGGCTTTTTTTATTGGTAGTTTTGGGGTTTGGGCTTTTTTTGTTGTTGTTTACTTAGTTTTGTTTTAGTTTTTAACAAAGCCCCAGCAATATCTTTTTTCTATAACTTATTTTTCAAGAACACAAACATAAAAACTGTGGATTGCACACGTTATATTGTGCAGACAAGTTTTCAGAAAGGGTAAGAATTGTTTTTGACATGGAAGAGCCATTTTGGGGAACCTGGATCACTAGATAGTTTCATGATATGGAAGAAAAGAAAAGAACTGGAATAAAAAGTATTGAAGAAAGCTAAAAAAAATCATGTCCAGCTTTAACTAGGAAACTTTCAGATACCCCTCTGTGCCCATCAGTTAGATCAGCAGTCTAACTGTAATAGAGATTCTTGACATCAACAGTAACAAATAACACAGCGCTTCCTCCAGCTAAGCTGATGCTGAGCATCAGCTGTGCAGTTCCTACGTGTGATTCTTCCTATGACAGCTGTGGCACAAGTACAGCAGCAATCACCAGATGGCACTGTTACAGCTTCTTTATGAGTAATTTTAACGGTCTCACGAGGAGCTGTTGCAAGTAGCAGAAAGATCAATTTCAATCTTAGCATATTAATCATATTTAGCATATAAGAATTCGTTTGGGAGTTTTCTTTCTTTCTTTCTTTCTTTCTTTCTTTCTTTCTTTCTTTCTTTCTTTCTTTCTTTCTTTCTTTCTTTCTTTCTTTCTTTCTTTCTTTCTTTCTTTCTTTCTTTCTTTCTTTCTTTCTTTCTTTCTTTCTTTCTTTTTCTTTCTTTCTTTCTTTTTCTTTCTCTTTCTTTCTTTCTCTCTCTCTCTCTCTCTCTCTCTTCCTTCCTTCCTTCCTTCCTTCCTTCCTTCCTTCTTTTTCCTAGGAGTCTGACGTTGATGCTTGGGTTGAAGTTCTCGACAGCAATAATTTATGACAGCGCTGTTTGTGACAAGGTCCTGTCAAGACTGATTTATGCAGTAAAATTAAATAAGCAACATTAAAAATAAGCCCTGATGTGCCTTACTAATTTATCCTATGTAACAAATGGTGTATTAAGGCCTGAAATCCTCTGCATCTGAACAGACGGGCCACATTATCATGGCATTCTCTTGTCAATAGATTTATGAACATTTGTGGATTTGGAAACAACTATTTCGAAGATGAACATATTAAAAACAAATAAAATAAAATAAAAGAAAAATGGCTCCTCTATAAGTGGGTTAGGAATGGATTTTTTGCTAGGAAATATTTGGGTATTTATTCCTTCTAACCATAGATCAGTACACTGAAAAAAACACAACACTGCCATATACCATCTTAACCAGAACAAGAGACATTGAGGAAATCATTTTTAACACTGAAATTATTTCAAATTAAAGTTTTCTTTTCATTTTCTGTAGTTCAGAGTGTTTGAACCCCTTTCAACATTTTCAAAGGTAACTCTGGAAAGAAATGAACTATTGCTCTGGAGGTGAAAACAGTTTTGCTGCTTTTTTAGCCACTGCAAAGTATGCATTATGCTGTTTGTTTATGCTGAGCTGGCCGTGTAACTCTCAGGTACAATATCCAGATGCTGCCATCTGCATTTCTAGACTTCTGCTCCAGTTCTTGTGTCACCTGCTGAAAGAAAACGATCAGACTGTCTGTGCATTAAGCAGCCACTTCTTTGAAGCAGTTACCAGCACAGCTTCTGACTCCAGCCCTCTGCCAGCACACGCTCAACCAGCCTGCAGACATCAGTAGCTGGCTTTCCCCCACTCTGAGGCTTCACATTAAATTGCTGTTGAGACTCCATGACATAAATTAAGAACAGAAAAACCAGTTTTAAGCTTACAGCTCTGAAGAAATCACCAAACGAGTTCTATTTTGGCAGCCTGCTGCTCACAACTCAGAAAATACGACAGCAAAGCAAATCACATGTCCAGTGTGTGTTTTATAACCCTGCTCAAACTAAGCCATCTTGTAGGCACATGCCTGACTATTTTTAGTGGCTGTGCTCCCACAAATATGGCAAAGTCCTTTAGCATTGGCTACTCACTAGGGGCTACTTGAAAAGTAGCAAAAGATGTCAGTTGCTGGAATTTTGACTGAAAATAATAATACCTGGATTTCAAATTAGCTGCACAGATTTGCCAAAGTGCAAATGAAGTCAGCTCTGGCAATGTGACGATTCACTGATTGCTGCCTTCAGCCATGAAAGTGCAGGATCTGACTGTGTTTTATTTTCACCACCATTGCTACAGCATTACTTTACAGGTATACTGTTGCTTGTGGGAATGTTGGTTTTCTAGGGTGTCCATCTGGGAATCAAGTGTTTCTCCTCCAGCTCCAAGCAGGCACTGTGGCATATCCAGAGGACCTATAACTGACATGGCCCATTAGTCATAGAAACATCCCACTAAAATTAGCGGCAGCTTTTCATCTTTATGGGCCTCATGCCTCGGTCCATATGTAGAACATACAAAATGGATTTTTCTTTTCTTGGCATGTAACCCTGTCTTTCCGGTACTTTGGTTCCAGACCTTCATGAGCAATGCAGGTGGCTTTTGTTGCTCCACAGCTCATATTCTTGACAGTTACTGCATCTACACAATACTTCTGGATTCAGCCAGGCTGAAACATTCTCACAAACAGTTACTTAAGATTACCAGCATTAGCGCATAAATATAATAGTAATTAATAATACTTTGGCTTCTTGAAGATCCCCTGTGCTGCTTTGTTGGCTTTATTTCAACAGCACCTAAAAAGCCTGCAGCGAGGGCTCCCCCCATCCCCATCTTAAAATCTGTTTCTGAGGTGTGCAACAAAGGTACAGCCAAAAGCTACTGCGATTTTCACTCTCAGAGCCCAAGTTTTCCGCAGTCAGCTCACGTTTGGGACTGTATCTGTTTATTCATTTGTTGGGTCCCAGCTGGAGACAGTTCAGACTTGATTTTTGGAGGTGTTGGCCACTTAACAATTCCCACACGAGCCAAGGGGAGCTGTGATTGCATATCGCTGTGCTGAACATGGCTTCTGTTGTTTGAAAAGAGCATGCTGTACAAGAAGCCATTCTGATGGTGTTTACCCCATCTTTATTCTGAGTCTAAATTTATAACAAACAGTGGCCTGAATTATTTCTGTATCATTCACTGCCTTTGTGAATTTTTTTAAAGGATCCAAACAGATGCTTTATATCATGAATATATATAAAAAAGAAAGCCAAGAGTTCTCAACCATTCCATACTGAGTTTCTTGTTTGCTGCCTCAGTGTACAGGTTGAACACTGAATAAGGCTCTCCCTGCTTCATGAAATGGTTACTCTTCAAGCCAGAGTCAAGTGGTGGTAAGACTTTTGTAATACCACTGCTTTACCTGGCTTATGAACTCAGGATTTTATTTTACAGTGTACTCAATATTCAAGCCCTCCAATACGTGTTATCTACTCAGAAAAGACAACAATGTACCTAATTGCCCTAGCTGAAATCTCAAAGCCATATTTTCCATTTGGCAAAGACAAAAATAGAATGGAGCTGCTTTGACAAAACTCAAATCAGTATTTAGCATAATAGTATAATAGCACAGGTATCAGTTTTATACCATACTGTGCAATGGAGCGCAATGAGAAGAATGGTTGGAGCCATCTAGAAACAGAAGAGGTAATTCATTCTGGTTTGGAAAGAAATACCAGTTTGTCTTGGTGTTGCTAATAAAAGCTTTTAGGGTTTTGCTCCCCACAGCCTTCATGGCAGCAATCAGCAGCGCTTCTGTTAGCTCGTTATCAGCATTGCTGGCAACACAGGGAGAACTGATTGCACATTCTGATTATTATTGTCATTGTAACACTTTAAGTCTCCTTTCACAAAGGATTTACAAGCAACATTAGAGACAGTATTCAATAGAAGCTGTTACAGGATTGCAGCTTAACTATGCAGACTGATTAGTCTTTTATTGACAGCCTATGAAAAGTTTACTAACCAGTAAACTAACAGTTTATTAACTGTTTGCAAATGGAGTTGAAGTATTCAGACTCAGGTCTGAAGAACATGACAGACCATTCTGAAGATACAGTCCAGCTTCCCCCAGAACATAGGTTATATGTTGCCAGAAGAGTCCTGCAGTGAGCCAGCAGTTTCTGGATGAGGCACTGCGTCTTTCCTAGAAAACCATCCATTCTGGACCTGAAGTTCTCAAGAATAACAGCTCAATACTTAAACCTGTTCATAAATAAGCCAACCAGACCCACAAAAACAAAAAACAAAAAAAAGAACAACAAAAAATCCAACAAAAAAACAGAACTCAAGTTTTTCCAGATTTCTGTTATTGAATAGCTTGTAACATTAAAGATATTTCCATTATTGCAGTCTTGCTCTCTTTCTTTCACTCCTTTTTTCATGTGACCTATATTCTATTTTGTTCTATATAAAGCAAAAATAATTACCTAACATTTAGGTTTTGGTAGGATCTGAGCTCCATCCAAGATAGTATTCAGTCATGCTGATCTTATATGAGCAAATATAACACATACTTCCAAAGATTATATAGGCAACATATAAAAGATGGATAAAAAACCTTGGAGGTTGGCCATAGAGAAGAAAGTAAAGGAGTAATGTGCAGCTCTGAGCCACTCACATGCTATGGTGAGATATTCTGCCAGCATAACACCTGCATGGGTACATACATGACTTTGGAGACCCCTCAGAAAAATGTCTCTCCTTCCCCCACCAAGATGGTGGCCAATCTGCCTTCTCTGGCTTATATGATTCACTTGAAACAGTAATAACAATAATTAATAAAATAATATAAAAAATAGTAATAACAAATAACAAAGCTAAAATGGGGGGGGGAGGGGGGGGGGGAGACAGTTTCCCTATACTTGTCCTTGTACAGCAGTGGTGTAGCTGATAAGAAATGTGAGCTTTTCCCACATCGGTGGTGTTCCTGTATTCATGAGCTGTGCATTATTACCTTCATTTCCTATGAGGCCACTCTGCCTTCCCAGCTCCCTCCTATGCTTCTTTTTTAGCAAGCTTCCTTTGTGGGGTTTTTCGGAGCACATAGAGCTGCCTATCACAGAAACCCCAAGATCCTCTTCAGATTGTCTCATAAAAGAACTTGGATGGATCCCCTTCTTTTTTTCTTGAATAAATGAGAGATATTCTGCCTATTTATTGCCAAGGTGTTTAGAAACAGTAAAGCTGGGAGCTGAAGGGTGCTGGCAGGCTGGGTCAAGGGCTGGGTCAAGGCAGTGTGCTTTCTGCAATGGTATTCTCTCTCCAGCTGTTTCTGCTTCCCAGTAATTTGTTCAGGATTTGCTTCAGGACCTCTGAGTTCACCTTCTCCGAAATATTTATTAATTCTTCTTCTTTTCTTTTTTTTTCCTCTCTCCCTCTGAGAGAAGTGACCCTCCTCTTTCTCCTCTCTTTTTAAAAAGAGAGTAATTTGCCACTGGATTGGAAACAAATTAGTACCACGTTGTCAGGGCAGGTCTATCTGATTCCCAGATACATTCTTTGTAATTGCTAATTCTTTTCATCATGAAAATGGCAGAGATGAAATAACAAGTATTCACGGAGCATGTTTTAACAGAGGTAGGTCTGAGAAGAAGTATGTATTCCTTTTCTACAGTTGTGAACAATGTGTGTTCTCACCAGCTACAGAATACTCTGGATATCATAAAGCTGGTGGCTCTTTGGAGGCTGTTATGAAAAAACTAATTCACAGACATTGTTGGGTCTGTTTATTGACTACAGATAATGTCTATCTGCTCAGTTAATTGGATCTTTAAAATCTTAGATTTTTTGCCACCTTCACGGAATCATACAACCACAGAATCACAGAACCATAGAATGGGTTGGGAGAGATTTGGACCAAGGTTGGATTGGGACCTCAAGAGATTGTCGATTCCAACTCCCATGACAAAGCAGATTCCCTACAGTAGGTTGAGGAGAAAAGGGTCCATTACATTTAATTTTTACTATGTACTTTGGGCATCAAGACACTTTTCTGGTGTAGAGAAGTTGAGGTGTAAGGCTAACAGTGGATGCAAATCATACATTAGCCTGTGTTTGAAATAAGAAATAGACATTATTTTCACCCATTTTATTAAAAAAAAAAAAAAAATCAGATTTTTCACTTTGACACATCTTGAGGTAAAAAAAAATAATACTGTTTTTAATGTAAAATTGAAATGATGAAAAGCAATAATCTTAGGTAAACGGAGCATTGTAAGTCAAGTAGTGTGTTTAATTTCATCAGAACTGAAATACCTTTTCTTTCATCTTCACTTTGGCAAAAAACAACAAAAAAAATTCATTTTGGGTTGACCTAAAACATTTTTTTTCTTAGTTCAACCAAAGAGTGGAAAGATTAGTTGTTTAGACAGCGCTGCTCCTAAATTCAGCTGCTATGCCATTTCCGTCAGGCTATCCTTCCTGGCTTGATTGAGCTTATATATATGTTTGTAACGACTGATGAGAGAAATATTGAGTAATTGCATAGGTCCCAGTCAAAGTTTCAAAAATCCTTTAGCTATTTGACCTTCTTTTCTTGGAAGTGAATAATATATATGTGCAACTTATTCATCATCCCAGGTTATAATGCGATCTTTTCGTTGTTAACTGTGGGCATTTGTTGTTCTTTTAATAATCAAGCATTTCCATGTTGATTTTTTCCATCTCTTGATCTATGGGACAAAATTTACTCTGATTTTCCTGGCCCTAAATGAATACAGGTTAGCTTACAGTAGGAAGGGCTGCTGGAAAAAATGCAATGAGTTGTCCCCAGAATAAACAAACAACTTTTTGATTTGGGTTCTGCCAATGGCTGTTTGATAATGAGTACATAGGAGAAGGAAGTTTGATGACCATGCTGCAGATGTCTAATGTTTCAGTCATGTAAAATGAATCACTTTTGCTCTGTTGGCTCACAGAGACGTAAATAGTCTTTTTCTGATTCATCTTCTAAAATGGTATTACTTTGGAGGAGCTATTTATGAAACTGAGTGCACAGAGTGCTCTGTTTGTTCTTTTTAATTCCTTTCCCATTTTTCTACTTATAACACCTTTTCTGACATAAGCATGTGCAGCATAAACTTTGTGTCATGTGTTATAGGGTAGAAAATCTAAAATGCTAAACACACTAGTGCTCTTTCGGTAACACCTACAACCATAATGAAGTGTTTCCTGGCATGCTGCATACTACACCTTAAATCAATTTTATATTGAGCTCTGTATGTGTTAGGCCTTTTCTGAGTTACACATCTTTGTTAGTGCCTGAGGAAAGGGAGCTGGGCCATGGCAAGCAGCCTCTTCCCAGGGCAGCGGGGCTGGTGGATGTGGTTGCTACCATCACTGTCACCAGTCTGTGGTGCCACCTGACACTGGGACCTGAAGGGCCAGGAGAGCAATGCTCTACCAGCAAAGCTACAGAGATGGGAACTTCTCAGTCAGAGCCGAAGAAGGGTGACAAGCAGCTGATGGAAGAAATGTCTTTCACTAAAACAGAGGTTTCCCGAAGATGGAAGTTCCTAGTCCCTTGGAGCTTTGTGTTAAAACCCCAGTTTGGTGCTATATTTAAGGGTGTGCCTATCTCACAGTGTATGAAGCACTTTAAAATCAGTGGTATTTCTCATTTTGTTAGAATAGATATGTGCTTTAGAACTCACAATTGAAGGATTTGAATTTTTTTAAGGAACAGAGAATGCTCAGAGGGGACTGATACAGTGGGAGACAAGAACACTGAACATAAATGTAAGAAAAGAAAAAATAGAAAGGGAAAAAGAAAAATAGAAAAGGAGAAGGAGAAGGAGAAGGAGAAGGAGAAGGAGAAGGAGAAGGAAAAGGAAAAGGAAAAGGAAAAGGAAAAGGAAAAGGAAAAGGAAAAGGAAAAGGAAAAGGAAAAGGAAAAGGAAAAAGAAAAATAAAGGGGGGGGGGGGGGGGGGGGGAACAATCACTAAGCACCATAAAGCAGGGAAGAAAAATCACATAATTGTTGATAATTAATCCAGACTTCAATAATTCTGAGACAAAGCTATGAACTTTAATACACATTAGGTATGACATGAATTTGAAATGCATTAGAAACACTGTAGGTGTCTGAAATATGTTAAAAACACCTCACTTGGGAAGATACAGTCTTTTTTCTTGATTATGCTAGAATTAAATGTGACAGCTGTATATTTTAATTGGCAATGGTGATCTTAATGTTCAAATTTTTAAAATTTGCTGACTGCTGCACATTTTCCCAACCAGCCTGACATTCTAATAGCTCTGACCACCTACAGGTCTCAGCTTCCATTCAAATTAGATTGCATGCAATCTCATCTTTATTTATCAACTATCAAACTACAACAAAGTTTTTGGCCTTAAGAGAAAGATAAACACCCCTAATCTTGTATTGCAAAGCAGCGTGATATATGCAGATTTTATAAGACAATATATAGGTATTGTGAAGGTTATTTTCTATAGATGTATGATGGAGCTTGTATCTGGCCTTTCTTTACTGTTGAATGGCATTCTTCTTCAGTATTCATTTTTTGCTGATCTCAAATGCTCAGAAATGCTGTTTCACCAGTGTGATTTCAAGAATTATTTGTTTCTGCCGCCTGAACCTTGTGTAACTGATTTAAAACTAGAAAACTTCAATGTCAGGTTTGATCTACAACACTGCAGCAGCCTAGAAAGAGCTAGAAGTTAATCAGGCTCATATCTTCTCTGTCCTGCTGACACCAAGAAATTCTACAAGATTTCTCAAGTATCTGGGTGGAGGAAGAAAACATCTGTGCAGGTGGGAAAAAAAAAAAAAAAAAAAAAAAAAAAAAAGCATTGTGAGATATGTGGACAATAATTATTAAATATTATTAAAGAAAAAAATGAGCTAGAGATAGAAGGAGATCTATATGGGTTTAATTGAAATAGTTTTAAGGGCTGCAAATTAAGCAGAAGTATTCACAAACATTTAATCCCTTCTTTTGATTTCAACGATTTCCATTCGTTTCTCATAGGAATGGACACTGCACCGAGATGAACCAAGGTGTGTATTTCTGGAAGATCAGCCACTGCACCTATGGGTATCCTTGCTTCGGCTGTTGTAGGAAAGCTCTAACACAAACCTGAGGCTGGAGACCTGAATGTGTCCCCTGAAAACAAAGAATTATAGAATAATTAAGGTTGGAAAGGACTAATAAGATCATCTAATCCAAACATCAACCCATCACCACCATGCCCACTAACCATGTCCCTCAGTGCCACATCTACCCTCTCCTTTAAACACCTTCAGGGACGTTTTAAACACCTCCACCACCTCCCTTGGCAGCCTGTTCCAAGGTCTCACCACCCTTTCTGAAAAGAAATTTTTTCTAATATCCAACCTGAAATGAATGAAAATCCCCCAAAATCTCAAAAATCTCAACTGACAAAAAGCAGTTCCGTGGGATTTGAAATGATTAGATTAAATGATTTTATATTTGCTGCATATGCACTGAAGGTTAAACAAACCCTCAGGATTAAGATCAAAGAAGCTTCCTCTCTGATAAAAAGCTTCTACAGACTTATTTGTGGAATGCTTTTCCAAACAACATCCTAGGCTACGCTATGGAGAACAAATGAGCACAGACTGGAAGGTACACTAGAAAAAGTAGTATTTTTCTAATATTTGTATCTGCTGTGACTAAGAGTGAACCACTGAACATATCCTGAATTTGCTTAACTTAAAAACACCTCTACAACTTTTAAGGACTACTTCCAAACTAACCTACCTCATTCTGTACATCTTGTGAATTATACTCATCTAAATCAGGGACATGCTCAGACAGCTTAGTATGGATAACCAAATATTATTTAGATATTTATTATCAATCTTGCTTCAGTTCCTTCTTCAAAATGATCTGGATTTTTTTTCCTGAAAAAATGATCTTATCATGCCTTATTCCTTACCCACTCATAGTTCATGTGTGAGCTCCAGTGAGGATACATATTCCTTCTCAAAGCTTTCAGAAAAGCTCCACCTGAAGAATCCTGTAACTGGAGTCATTTTTACTACCTTGACACTCACTTCTTCAAGTTGTATCTCTCCAAAGAAAAGCCCAAGGCCATCCTAACAAATCAGCGTATCTTGACCCTTTAAAACTCACCTCTGATCTTGGAGCAGATCTTCCATGTTTCACATGAATGCAGCCTTCCTTTCCAATCTATTTTGGATTTTTTACAATCCTCATGTTAGCCAGGAAGTCTCTGAAGCTCAACTCCTAAAAGAATAGTTTTATACCTTATACCTTTGACAGAAACTGCTGGCATTTGACTGCAGGAAGCTGACGTGATTTAGGAGGGGATAAAACATGTACATGTTTGTTACTTGAATTTTACAGCTCTGCAGGGAATGAAAATCTTTTTTCACAAAGGATTTAAAACCTTGGCTTTGTTCCCCACTTGAAAATTTCAGAAATTATCTGCAGGCAAAATGCAAGATGAAATTAATTTGGGGTCAGTTGAAAAGGTTTCAGTTTGATCAAAACAAAATCCTTTTAATTTTGACTTTCAATTTTTTTTTTTTTTTTACATTACATTACAGTATGCTGAACAGCATAAAATATGAGATGCTAGCCCTAATGCTTTAAAGAAATTCTTGAATGTATAACCCAAATGTAACTGATACATTGATGCCTCACTGAGTTTATGGAAACACTAAAACAACAACTGTGAGGGATGTGAAATGAGCTATTCATCCTGACCTGCGTCCACGGGTAATATTTAATAATACTAGTATTTAAAATAGTTTATTAAAGATTATGAAGAAAAGAAGTGTGGGACAAAAGGGAATTGTATTGGGACAACCAAGTATTGTAAGATTCATCTTTGTTTTGTGCTAGAAACAAATTATATTGGCTAAAAATATTATCTATTTACATAATTCTTAATGTTCTCATTAGCTCACACATAGTCTGCTAAGGAGGAGTCTCAGAAGCTGAACTATTTGAAATCACCAAAACCACACTGGTTTAATGAACAGTCACACTTAAGTATTTACACTGAGTGGTAAAACATTTTTGATGTGTCATCTGAATGAAACCTGTCCCATTAGAGGAGTTTTCACTCTTCTTCACCACCACCGCGTTACCACCATTTCCCAAAATATGTAGAACAGAAATGTAATCAGCAATTGTCAACATCAGCAGATCACTTGCCACCAGCCCAAGTACTTTCGCTGAGGAAATCAGTCTCTGTGCAGATAAGATTATAATGCATTCTGACTTCTGTAGACTGCAGACTGTGCCCTTCCCTTCCCCATCTTAGAAAAATCAAGAGCTCTGAAAATTTCCACTCTGAGCATGAAGCCAGGTATAACCTACCTCAGTATACTCCTTGAAATAGACAAAGGTCTTTTGAAAAAAAATTGAAAATCATATGGCAATATGAGAGTGCATAATTAACAACCAAGCTAATGTGATTTTCAAAACCTCTGTTGCTTATGGCAGTGAACAGAAGATAATTGATTTCACTTATTCCTATATCGCATATCTTTTACAGTAATCACAGTAAAAAATTCTAATCCCTCCCTCCCTCCCTTTCTCCCTTCTTTCCTTTCTTTCTTCCTTCCTTCCTACCTTCCTTTTGACATAGATCCAGTAAAATAATGAAAATGACAGTGTGTTATGCTAATTACTGGGAAAGATCTTTACTCATCAGCTTCGTATGCAAAAGGAGGTACATCAGTGTAAGTAACTGAGAACAAATGCTGCAAGATTTATCACCCTGAAACTCTCTCAGGCTTATGTAAGAAGGTGATGGTGTACAGAGTTGGGCCAGTACACAGTCTGGAATTTGCATGACAATATCTTAACTCAATTCCAGTTTACACATGTTTTGGGCCATGTACAATAGACCTCACTGTCCTCTTCTCTGATTATAAATGTTTTAAAATTCTCCATTCAAGAAAAAAAAAAAAAGAAAAAAAAAAGTGATGACAATCCTGCTGAGATGACATCCTGCCACCGCAGTTCACTTCACTCCACCACTTGCACAAATGTGACCAAGGAACTACCCAGATACCCAATTTTGTGTAGCTTTGCATCTCAGATTCACTGAGAAGTTCAGCATTACTTTTTAAGATACATGTAAGATAAACTCAATGTGGTGGGAAACACTAACTACATAAAATTTCCCAAGTAGACAGATAATAAACAATGCAGTGAAACAGGAACCGCCAGAGAAGTTTGCTCAAGTAGGGAATTGCAAGTTGTTAACACAGAGAATCTGAAAATGGGCAGTTCTGGCCTCTGGAGAGACTTTTTTCAGCCTGTGTGGCCCTTGGAATATTTTCATCCAAAAGGAGTTCCCTTGGATGAGATCCTTGGAAAATATTTCCCTTTGATCTCTGGTGTATTACTCCTCTTTTGCAGCCAGCCAAAGTTTAAAACTAACTTGACTCCCCTTTGACTAATACTACTTGTACAGTAAGATAAAGAATTAACATAGCAGGGATCAGAAAGACTTCAAGAATAACTGCAAATAATCAAAATGCTGCTTGTATTGGGCAGAGTTAAAATGAAAATTTTAGGCATACCTGGAAGAATCTTGCCTCACCAGCACCAGATGCTTAGAAGGATGTGGGCTGGAGACAGAATCATCATCCAATGGAACATTCACAATCACGGAGAAGATCATGCAACTAGATCAACTCATACCACTTGGGAATCTTCAGCCCGAAGGCTGAAATCATAACAATAACCCTAAAAATAAGTTCTCACAAGCTGGCCTACTCGTCAGCACTGCTTCTTGCTTTAGTGAAGTTGGAGATCTGCTACTAATACAGGCTTCTCTGCTCTAAATCATTTATTTTGGCAGCTCGTAAAATATGGAAACTCTAACACTCAATATTCCCCACTCTCTCATGATTACTGTTCAGGGACAGACTCTTTATATCAAACAGAAACTTAAAGATTGTGGCATGTTATCAAAACCGTAATGAAATCTTGTGCAAGCGCAGTAATCAGAGAGGGCTATTTGTCAAGGCGTGCTGTAGAGAAAAACAAAATCCCACAGTAGAAACAGGAGTGCTTGCACTGCTGAGAGATACTGTGAAAATGAAATGAGGCTCTTTTTTTCCTCCTCTTTAATCAAAACTCAGTATGAAAACAAAAACGTTACCAAATAACTTTTGCTGATAAAAAAAATAAAATAAAATAAAATGTTGGCTGGAAAGGAGCAGTGCATAATTTATACAGAAACAACATTAAAAGGGGGATTGTTCACATGGATATTTCTGAGTGTGTGATCAGAAATTTTGGCCCTGGGGGGAGCTCATGTTACTGCCACTACTGGGTTGAGGCTGGATTTGACTCTCTCTCTGAGACAGTCAAAATCTGGGAAGTTGCATGGGGAATGAAGGTGCAGGCAGATCTGATATTACTTAGGGGCCCCCCGGTGAGTGCATGCCTGTGCTTTGACCTCACCTGCTGCTGGAGGTTACCAATGCTATCCACAAAATATCTGTAGAGGTTTAAACTTGACTCATTGCTTAATGATGGGAGCTCAAGAGGGGGAGTTACACACGGTGGGATCTCCTCCTGGTCGTGCCATTGATTTGTGAGTCAGAGGCCTGCTCAATAAGTCAGGAATAACATTATTAAGTTACTTAAATGGACTGGTGGGATGTTAATTACCCAGTACATTTGTGGTCAGCTTGCCCTTCTGAAAATTAAGCCACTCTGCTGTCTAAATGATGCTTAACTCTGAGTGCAAAGATCATACGCTTAAGCCTAAATGCCCCTATTCTCAGCTCTACAGGCACCATCATATTTTAAAATACCATCCCACTTCCAAAATAGGAGGGCAGTTTCAGGTCAGGATTAACCTTATACCAGAGATCTTTACAGTGCTATCTAGTGTTATTGGTTGCACTGTTGCATAAGCATTAAATTACTAAATGTGTATGTAAGTACTGATGTGTAAAGGGCACAAAGGGTCTGTGACTGAGAGTATAATAGGATGCCATATTTCTGATCATGAGTACAATCTATTGCTACAGCAGAGCAATGCAAAGTTAGTACCTGTCAACAAGACAGCTGGAGGTCTCTTTGATAAATGTTGAGTGCAGCTGTGCTTGGCACATGCTTGTGCTGTAAACAGAAGCTGTATCTTAAAACATCATGTGATTTTTCCACTTCTGCTAATTGCTGCTTCCACTTCATCAGGGGTGGTGCCCAGGCCACGTCCTGAAATCTATTCAAACTCAGAAAGCAAATTAGTTCCTTGAGCTGCATAAGCTTAGGGACTTGCATTTACTAATTCGTCTGTGCCACACAGAATTTTAAGTGCTTAATTAAACTTAGATACTTGGAAGTTTTTGCTGGAGCATAACAACAGGCAGATCTAGGCTCGTCTTTATGTTCTCCACAATAACGTAACTTGTGCAGCAGCACACGCTCAACAGGGAGTGAATATCATGGTCACCTATGATGGTTAGATAGTCTCATGATTGTGACTTCTGACAATACTACAGCATTATTATCTTTAAGCAGAATAGTTTATGATTGCAGTACTCCTTCTTCTTGGATTTCAGGGTGTTATAATAAAGGTAGTATCGGGAGTTAGATCTTCTCAGTTCCAGGAGGTATTCGTCATGAGAAGAAAGCTGTCTCTATTAGAACTTCTAGTCCTTGTCCCATGGTAATCCTGTATGTTTTTCCAAATGCAAATGCATGTATGAGGCTAGTCTGCAATATTTATGTGAATGGAGAAAGATGTTAGAATAAAATTTAGAGAATATATGATAGAAGGTAGCAGCAACATTTCTGGTTCAGAGCACTGTGGCTAGCAAATCCACCATAATGGTCTTCAGTTTCACTCATATCTCTCAAAATGGAAAGATTAATAGCTTATAAGAAGAAGCAGAATACAAAGATAGAAAGATAAAATCTCCAGTATTTATGAGGGTTCACCAGCCGGCTACCTATGGGATAGCAGACTGCAGTGCTACAGCATTTTTGAGTCAAAGTACTCTGTCATGGGAGGGTCATCGGCACTCTGACTATTCATAGAATCACAGAATCATAGAATCACAAGGTTGGAAAGGACCTACAAGACCATCTAGTCCAACAGCCCTCCCGTTACCATTGCTACCACAAGCCTCTAAACCATATCTCTCAGCTCCTCATCCAGACGACTCTTGAACACTGCCAAGGATGGCGACTCCACCACCTCCCTGGGCAGCCATTCCAGTGCCTGACCACTCCCTGAGAGAAAGAGTTTTTCCTTGTGTCTAATCTAAACCTCCTCTGGTGCAACTGGCGGCCGTTTCCCCGTGTCCTGCTCATTGCCTGGGAGAAGAGGCCAAACCCCTCTTCACCACAACCTCCCTTCAGGAAATTGTAGAGTGCAATGAGGTCTCCCCTGAGCCTCCTCTTCTCCAGATTAAACAATCCCAGCTCCTTCAGCCGCTCCTCATAAGATTTGTGGTCCAGACCCCTCACCAGTTTCGTTGCCCTTCTCTGGACACACTCCAGGCCCTCAATGTCTTTCTTGTAGTGATGGGCCCAAAACTGAACACAGTACTCGAGGTGCAGCCTCACCAGTGCTGAGTAGAGGGGGATGATCACCTCCCTGCTCCTGCTGTCCACATGATTTCTAATGCAGGCCAGTGTGGCCACCTGGACACACTGTTGGCTCATGTTCAGCTGAGTATCAACCAACACCCCCAGGTCCCTTTCCTCTTCACCGTCATCTAGCCACTCCACCCCAAGCCTATAGCGTAATACATTGCCATAGCACTGTATTTTTTCCCAACCCAAAATACACTACTTTCTCCTCATAATATGCTCCCAAACCATCTTTGTCAGATCTCTGTAATGTTTCCATTTCATTTGCTTGAAACTCTTTTTCTTTGATATGCCACAGCCACCTGACTTCTAAAGTTGACCAGATAGAGTCATCTTCCTTGCTTGTTGTCTGAAATCCATACCCATTCTCCTTTCTTTGAAGAATCTTTTATTTGTTCCGGTTTTCTGCACAGTAAAATCTGTAAGCAGCGAGGCTTTTTTTTCTCACCAGCTCCTGGTTTTACCTCTCTACCAGTTTTACAAAACTTCTTTGCCATTTTTCATGTCTTCTTTTAGTTTTCATAACACATACCTTACCAAGAGGCAACAGAGTCTTATGTTGAAATTCTGAAGACAACTTATCCACAATGACCAAATCAGAGACTAGGTTGGAAAGCAAAAAGATCTTTGTTAATTTTTAAAAAGCACATGTTTTGCAAATGTAATATTTATAAAAGCTCTAAGATCCAGCTATAACACGCTCCCCATTACTCCTGGACTGTCTAGGAGGTTTTTGAAGTAGGTTACAAACACTCTGAGACCTGTACCAATTCGAAGTCAGTTAACAGCTCCAGTTGCAGCGTGCAACCATGACTAATGCTGCTGAGTTGGAACTGACTTCTCTTCAGCTGGCTTAAATCACAGACAGAGACAACCCAGAAGACTTGTTTGATCAAATGGAAGTATCAACAACATAAAAGTTGATATCTGAGCCAGTTATCTAGGCTGTCTTTATAGTCAGTGGAGAGATATAGCTGTTTCTAGAATGGAGTTCAGCTCATCCTGAAGTTGGTGTAAAATAGCCTTACTTTGCTTAGTTGAGCTTTGTGCATGCCTATGAGTCCCCATTAACCATAAAAGGGTCTTACAGCACCTTCACTCAGATGCAGATTTCTGAATTACTCGCCTTCAAATCAATGCATAAATTTATAGCCTGGACTGCATTCCAGTATGAATCTTTCTTTAGGGCTCTTTTCTTTCTCTAATGAATGCACAGGAAGCCTGTTCAAAACCCTATCCATTTTCCAAAGTTTGAGTAACAATTTCCTGAATGTGGATATACATATGTCTGTTATCAAATGGTTATACTGCTGGATAAAATATTTGTTCAAATAAGTTATTTGCTAGTGGTGCACTAGAATAACTTACATGCATTTCCTTCGCCATGGTAATTAGTGAATTTTAAATATATATCAAAGCAAAATAGCATGGTCCCTTCTACTGTTTCCAGCACCCTTGGTGGTAACTGTACAATTTCTACCAGTGGTGCACTATTCCTATTGTGTGGAGTACTTTGTTAACAATATGTGATGCATATGAAAATGACTTAATACTTAGATTAAATTTCCATACTGTTCAGTAACTCATCACAGAAACTATTTTAAAAGCTGTACAAATTTATCTCAGCAAACAATCAAATTATTTCCTCCAGGAGTGCCCAGTGAAATATTACACTTAAATCTGGAAGTATTATTTCCTTTAAAATTTTCCTTCACAGTGTTTTATTGATCTCTTTCTTGTCATTGCACCACCATGAAACATCTGTGTTTTTCCTTCAGCTCACCATCAGTTCCATTTGGAAAGTCTGTAAATTTTGTGCTCCTCTACAATCTATAGATAATTGATTCCAGGAGTTTGTGTCCACAGCAAACTGTGTAGCTGCAGTTCCACTTCATTTAACAGTATACAGCTCTTTGTTAGGTAGAGATCAAAGAATATAATTTTATTAAGTTTTATTTGCCAGATTGGAGAAGAATGGTCTTCCTTTATTTTAAATAAAAAGGGCAGGGCAAGGGTTTTTCTTATAGGACATAGAGTGCATAGAGAGGTAAAGCAATTCATAAGTATCTTGAAGTAGTTTTCCAATCAACAGCCTTAATGTATACAACTTTCAAAATATTTTCACCATTATGAAAGAAAAGTGTTTCTACCGAAGAACACCGAAGAAGAAAAGCCCTGGGAAATGCAGATGTAAGTAATTACAATTCTACAGTTTCTAGATCTGGAAATAAAAGGACTTGGATGGAAAAAAAGAGGATAGGTTTATCTCTATGTTGTGTTCCTATTCTTCATTATTTTATGTATTTGAGCAACTTTGCATAAGTCTCTGACTAAGATCTACCCATTAGCCTGTGTAAATGTCTGCAAGATAAGGCCTCGCCTGTGTAGCAAATGGTGGTGTTTAAGAGTCATTCCACTATGTCTAAAGACCTGAAACACTGAGATACCAAAGCACACACATAAAGCATGTAACAGGACATCACTTTATCAAAAGTTTGGTATTCGTGTGTCTATGTGAAAGAGATACCTCAGTGTTACTGTTTTCAGAATACTACCAACCATTCAAAAGCCTCCTTTACTGTCTGAAATTTCCCCTTTTGTTTATTTATTTGTTTTCTGAAATTAAGGAAAAAGGAAACACCTCCATGTCATTTCCGTGTTAAGCTCTTCACTGAAAGAGTTTGTAAAACAGCAGCAGAGCATTTTCACTTAGAATTAAACATAAATCGGTGAGAGAGAGAGAGCTGAGTACAGACAGCAAGGCAAGGAAGAATGAAGATGCTTCAGATCAGACTTGAGGAGAGGTAAAAAATAGATGAAATGGAAAAATCAAAACAGGATGTCCTGGGAAGTAGCTGCCAAAAGCAGAAAGATTTTATTTTGGAATGGAGACTTTCACATCTCTTCTTTGGTACTTTATTACTTCTGTTTCAGGTTTTGTGAGGTCTGTGTATTTGTTTCTGCTGGGAAGCCTGGTGAGGATAGAAATCAGAGTTCAGTTTTCCTTCACTGTTAATTAAGTGTTTTTGGAATGTACAGTCATATTATAAAAAAAAAGACTGGGATGGTGGTACCACAGATCATCTTAAATAGTTTTGGATACTTCGCTCTTTTGATTGACAGAAGTTGTTTATCGTTCTGTGCGACAAAACAGCAAAGTCGCTGGTTCTCATTTATTTTATAAGGTCAATTGCACAGCTTTGATTTCCTTCAGACAAACTTCATTTTCAGAGTACATAGAGTTAAAAGATGGGTCTAATTACTGTACAATGGGGCATTGTAATGAGACCAGACTACAACAGCTTGCCTAAGAGTTTTACAGCAAACAACAAATGTCAATAAGTACTTCCTCACAAAGTGAAAATACTTGAAAATATATTGTATATTTTATGTTGAAAATTCAAATCAGTTTGAAGAATGCACTAATTTTGCAATTAAAATCTCAACATTTTACACAACTTTGTATTGAAATGACATCTTCCTAAACTATTTTCTAGGCAGTTCCAATTTCAACATTAGAACGATTTCTCAGTTTTATCTACTAAAAGTGTTTGAAATTAAATACAAGGGAAGAATTAATTTTACTGATTTATTCAAAATATGAGGAATATCCTCTTTTGTACTGACTTTTTTTTCCAAATGGTCGAATTTCCTGACATTCTTGTCATAAATTTCCAGAGAATTCAGAAAACTTAAAATACACACAAAACAAAACACAACAAAATATTTACAAAATATGCCATGGCAATACACAAACACTAGTAACTCTGTCATTGATAACATCATACCATGGTTGTATTTAAAGTACAGTAAAAGTAATTGTTTATTATTTTCTCCTAAGGTCATCCAAAAAACACAGATTACGTTGTCTTTTTTTTGTTTTGTTGGCTTTTTTTTTGTTTGTTTGTTTTGTTTTTTTTGTTTGTTTGTTTTAATTTTTTTTTCTGGTTAAATTTTTGCTAAGCAGGAAATCAATATATCTGATTTTTCAGGAACAAATAACATCTCTGCTTAATGCTAGCATATTCCACATGCCTCACCTCCCTTTTTCTCAATAAAAATGTTACCAAATGAGATAACTGCCAATGCTGGAGATAATCACACTGCTAAAGTTAGGTTAGTTAAAATATTGCTTCTTAATGTAAGTAATTTTATTTGACATGTTCCTACTATAATAATATTTAAATGTTTCTCTGGCTGACTTTTTTTTTTTTTTTTTTTTTAACAGAAGGAACTGAAAAATAGTGGTCTGGATTCACTCTTCTTCTATTTAGAAGTTTAGCCTGGCGTGTTTGCAGTATGTATGCTACACGATATGGAAGCACTTATCCCAAAGAAACAAGGAATGTAGAGTCTTCAGCCTGGGAAAGATCTGGTAGAGGTGTGTACAATTGTCCCTCAGAGAAGCTGAATTGGAAACAGCTGATCACATTCTCTCACTTTCATCAAGAGTGGAACTCATCAACTGAGATAAACTCATGGCAGATTCCAAAGAAACACGAGAGTTGCCTAATGGTAAGGAATTAAATTTCAGAACTCATTGCCTTGGGATGCAGGGATGGGTTCAGAGAGATTAAGTACATCTGCAACATAAAGATTATTCGAAGGCTGATTTCAGACTTGGGATTCTGGACAGTTGTGAATATTTGGTCTGAGTCAGGATGACCATACATAGGCTCTTTGTTTTGTTCTTCTGAATGAGTCTCTGAGCAATCACTGAGGGCTGGCTTGAACTCCAGCCAGCTATGCCAGTGATTTCTCTGAAGGGTGGCATGAAGGCACTGCCCATGTCATTCAAGAAATCTGTGGTGCAGCAGGGTAATTCAGCTCTTCAGCTAGCAACTGAAAACATCCATCATGTCTTGTCAGCATTTTTTTGACTTAGCTTTACCCCAAAGCTCAAGCAATTATTTGCAGCTGAAAAAAAGGGCAGCTACAGTCACTCGTAAGATTTGGTCTCCTGCATGGCTATATAGGAGACTTCAGTCGTCTTGTGGGCACAAATACAGTTTCTGAATTGTAGTGTGTATATGTATGTTATCATACTCTTTCACTGTGAAAGTAGTAACTACTGTATGTGGTAAAATGATATATTGTTGTCCGCAAAATGTCTTTGGCAACAGGATGTTCGCTAGCCTTGGAATTTTGCCTTGTATAAATATTTTTAATCTACTCCATGTAGGCATATTTTGGCTGCAAAATAAAGGGTTTTGGAGATTAATATATCCAGGCTCAGTTCTGCTTATACATCCTACATACATCAAGTTTTTATTGAACTCTGCATCTAGAATCTTTGTGTAGCAGCTGTTTGGGGGTCTTTTTTTCTTTTGCCTGCTTTACTCAAAGGAGGATTATGACTATATCCTATTTTTATACTCTACAAATGTAGTAATTTAATCTACAGATATATTTTCATTCTTCAGATGTAACCTATATAAAGCATGTTCAAATTTATGGTCATTGCTTTTCCTGTAAAGTATATTATTGGCCTCTTTTCAAATGTCCACATTTTCCCAAGGAATGCCCAAATAGCTATTTATCAGTGAATAAAGAATACAATGATTATTTGACAGTATCAAGTACCTTTCAGCTGAGTGTCTCAAAGCTCTTTCAACCATTTATTAATCCTCAGCATGCCCCTGGGAAGAATCTTTCACCGGTCTGTTTTATTGGCACTGCAACTGGGCCTCGGAGAAGTTGCATGCTTTGTTTCAAGTCTGAGAGTCCATCATCCATAAGTGAAAGCATAGCCTTAGAGCTTCTGCTTCACCACTGCAGGATGAAAATATGTTGTGCCTTCTCACCTGTTAAAACTTCTGCCAGAGCAAGGCAAAGTTGAAAGGAAGACAGATGGTGATTCTGCCCATGTGTCCTTTACCAGCACTTTTCCAAATACTGCTACCATCAGAGGAAAATATACTTATGCATAAGTACACACACATTTACATCCTGCAATTATTTAACAAACTTTTGTGCTACACTTCTGCTGCACTGAGTGTGTGATATTGATTTACCCCAATTGTCAATGAACATCGTGGAAAAGGTGACAAGTAATGAGTGGGTTCCTCCAGGCCCCAATCCTTGCTGGATGAGCTTTGGCAGCCCTAAGGAGGGGTTTGGTATAGGAAAACAAAACTGCAAGATCTGGGGGAATCGCATACTGGAGAGGGGGTGTTTCTATAATTCAAACATCAACAGTTCTACTGTGAATACAGAAATAGCTTTCAGATGGACTGTGGACATTCACATCTTTGTCCAATTTCTGCCTCAATCTGGATGTGATAAAATGCCTCCAAATGCCAGTTCAGAATACAATTTAGCAGCTGCCCAAAGTGCCTTTAGTTAAAGTCAAGCTCCATTTTAGCAAGAAATGTGTTTTGCGCTTCTTACAGAGCTGGAAGCTGTTGCTCACACTGGTTGTGTATGCTTTTCTTCACATGGCACTGTATACATTTCATGTGCCATGCAAGTTATATTAATTGAAAGAGACTGTGAGATGTTTTTTGGTTGTTTTTTTTTTTTTTCAGCACTGTGCTAGGGCAATTAGGCCAGTATTCCTGTAAGCTTATATCTCATTACAGAGGGACAGTGTGTCCCTCTCGTTACAGAGGGACAGACACACATATTGCTTCTGTAACTGGAAATGAAAGACTGACACCAGTGCTGGCCCGTGCATCTTCCTGACCAGCTCAATGGCCCTTGTAATGTGTGAATGCAAGAATGCGGGGCTGGAACATGGAGGTAATTCTCTCTCCCTCCTACTCTCCTGCCTCAGAAATCAGCAGAGAAGTGAATATCCCCCTTTCATGAGTTCAACAAGCATTTGGCAGAGATCAGGCCATAGGAACAAGGAGGGATTGGGAAGTAGTGGTGGTGGACAGACACAGATTTCTAGAAACACAGTGCAATACAGCAGAGAAAGAATGGCAATCATCACTTAACAGCAGATGGTGATGGTTAGAACTGTAATGGGGGCCAAGAGATGTTTGCTTTCAGAGAGGTGAGATGGTACCTGTTCTCACCTTGACATTGCCATCACACTTTTGTGTGTCATACAAAATCTCTCAGTGGCTGCTGCCCTTTGATCAAGTGCATTCTGGGAGAAGCATCAAGTAATACCCTGATCACACTGGAGAGACAGATGTGCTTACACTGTTTCTAGAACCTTGAGTGAGATGTGGTGGGCAGGATGGTTGAACTGAGCTGCTCATAACTGCTGCAGAGGAAGCTTTTGTTCTTTCTTTTTTCTTTTTCTACTATTCTGCCTTAATGGGGAAAGCAACTCAATGCTTCCCCTTCCAAAACATGTATTACAGACAGGAAAACTGGATCACAGACTGCATTTTTTTTTCATACGGAGAAAAGAAGCTCCATTCTCTCAGCTTGTCTTCATACATCACATATATTAAATCTTCTGCCCCTCTGTTTACCTTGTTCTCTCTCCAGCATACCTGTGTCCTCCTTCAAACACATAAGTCATCACACTTCTTTATATGAAACCTCATTATTTCCAAGTAAATTACCTACCGCATCTTGTGTAAGATTTTCCCTCAACTTCTTGCATAGTGAGACTTGCAAAAGCACTAGTTTGTTGAATAATAAGTATGCAATTTGCTCTAACCAGAGTTGACTTTTTCTGTACTTCTGTGATTCAGAATCATGGGGCTTCTCTGGGTTTTAGATCCTCAGACTGTCTTGCACGTTCAAAGTAGCTTCTGTTTGTGGGCAAGGGAAGTATTATCTCCCCTAAAGAAATTATATTGAAAGTTTTGCATTCCCCAGAGTCTCCCCCTTCCCTTCCTGCAGGGTTTCCCACAAGAGGCGAGTGATTTGGCCCCTGAAATTGATGCTATTTTATGAATAGTTAGCTTCATGTGTTTACAATGTGCTAATGATGGCAAAGCATAGGAAGTCTTTAACCTAATGCCATTGCAGACTGAGCCACTGTATACATTGAGACTTTTTTTCTTCTTGCCACTGCCTTTTTAAAAAGCAATTTTCCCTATAACTCATTTTTACCTTAACTTCACCATCAATAAGAGTAAACCCCAGGCCTTTCCAACAGACATGGATTGTTTCCAAATACAGAGACCTGTCTCCAGCAAGTTATTTCCAAATCTTGCCAAATAGCTTCTCTTCCCAAATGAGAGTTTATAACAATATAATATAACCTCATGTGACCACTGTTGGTTTTTTAATGATGGCCACCATTACACAACGGATACATGAAAAGTGTTGGTAGCAGCTCTTCTCCTTGATCTTCATGTCATTGTTGCTACCCACATCTCTTTTATCCCCAGAGACCAGGAAATGAATGCCCTCACACTCCCATGTTGGGCTAATCAGAACTGAAAGTCTTCGGTTTTGCCTCACAAGCCTGTCTGGATGCATTCCTCCTAAGCTTGACCTCACTCACTGCACCCTTCAGGATGTTCTAACATTTGATCTTCCACCATTTTATTTATTATGTGACAGTGCTGGCTTTGCTCCTTTGGCTGCATGGGATATACATTTTGCATCCCAGGAGTCACCAGGGATCGTGTGAATGTCCCAGTAATGGAGGATGTAAAAAGTCCAAGATTTAAGTACAAAAATGGGAATTAAACTCTTAAGAATCTGTTTTATACTTAGAATCCTCCAGCTAACGTACCAGTTCTCCTGGCTGAAGTGTAGTAATAAAATGTTCTGGTATTTTGTTCAACAAGAAAGATTCAGAATAACACTGTCTTTTTGGATATACATTTGTAATTGAGTAGTACATATTTCTGTAGTTTAGGTAGTCATGTTTGACATGATCTGTAATAATTAGCAAAGCCTCGTTGACCCATAGCACTCTTAGCTGCAAAATAGAGTCTACAAATTTCTCCTTGAGGAAAATTCACCCTTAATGTAACTCCATTAACTTCATGCCCTTGAGATTTATACTGATATCTACAACTAACATCAAAGAGTTCAGCTAATTAAAGCAGGGAATAAAAATTACCCTTTTCTATCCCTTAAAATTCCACCCGGGCTAGAAGGGAAATCCCCTGTGTTTTTTATTGTCCCTTCCCAGAAGGATAAACAACCTTCTCTGTGAGTTCTTGTCTTTTCCCACTGTGACAGTTAAATGGACACTGCTGGGTTGAAAGTAACGCTCCTAATACTGTCTCTTATTTGCACTAGTATAAATCACTAGTAGCTCCACTGCTGCAAATGGAATTACAGTGGTAAAAAGAATCAGTATAGATGGGAATAAAAATGGGTCCTCATATTTACAGCAAATGAAACAGCACTATCTACACGGTATCTATAACCTGTCACACACCCCAAACTGTTTCCTGTTCCCCAAACTTGTTCTTAAAATCCAAATTACCAGACTTTATGGTGTTAACTCATTGTTTCCTTAAACTTACAGCATTTACATGCTTCAGTTATATTTTATTTTCACCACATAAGATAAAGTATTTTCTACAGATCCTATAATATAATAAATGTCATTCTTGCGAACAGCAATAACAGGTAAATTTTCAATTGTGACATTATGTATTCTTCTACTTTAAACAGTGGAATATCACTGTTTGTTCTGGTCCCAAATAACCTCTAGGTGTCAAAACCTGAGAAACATATGTGAAATTTTCAAAAGCCTATGTGTATCATCTCAGTAACATTTTTTCCATAAACTATATAAGATTAAGTTGAAAGGGAAATATCTTTACTTAAAAGAATTGTAAACCTCAGCGCTGACTTTTGGAAAACTAGAAATATCAAAATGTTCCTCAGAACAGAAGATTCATGTAAAAAGTTTTTAGTCACAATTGATAGTTTTGAAAGTTTCTGAATTAAATAGTTCTTGGAAGCCCACTCTCCAAAGCTCTTTGGTCAAGGTTTGAACACTGCCCAACACCACTAGGACTATGGAGGGTCAAGTAGGGCTGGGACAGACCTATCAGTGTGAAACACTGAAGAATAAGCAATTTCTGGTCCAACAAGCAATAAGTGGGTTGGGAAGAACATTGTAGACTTCCAGCAGGACCCTGTACGTATTTCATCAAAACTTCATCGGAACTGACAAGTTCCTACAGAGTAGTTCTGTTTTCCCAAACTGGCAGTTTCCAAACAAAAGAAGCATTTGATCGCTGGCTCCCAACCAGCCTTATTCTAAAATGCTCGGTACAACTTGGTCCATACACAGTAACAGGTTATTTCCAGGAGTTTACACCTGACTGGCACACACTCCACTCTCTTTCACTGTCCAAACTATTCCTACAGGCACTTTTGTTTACACACACATCCTTTGGATAAGAGCATAAATTAGTCACCCTAAGAAAATATATCAGTGGTCACTGATCAATGTAATATACTTTAGAGACTAAACCAGATTAAAGTGGGCCTATTAATACCAGAAAATACCAATCAATATTTGAACTGTTTATCTCTATACATGCTAAAAGTGCATTAGCAAAATAGCAGCTTATATACAAAGCAGCCCATTGTACCCACGTTGGTCCATTTTTCTTCAGTCTACAGCTGTGCACGTAGCCCCACTGGTTGTAAAATGCCAAAACACTGCTCCTGACAGATCACACCTGCTTCAAATAACACATCTCACCCCACACTAATCTGCAGCTATAGGCTGGTTTTAATGATTTAAAAATGCTGGTATTAACTCTTAATGCTCAACTGGTTTTTATGGAAGCAGCAGAGTCCATTTTGTCTAGTTTAAATACAATCTCAATAAAACAGCTGGGAAATTGCAGTGCCAGGGAAAAGACATTCAAATCCACCATTTCCCCTATTGTAATAATAATCAGCTTGACAAAGTCAGATAGTAAAGCAGATTGTAGCACTTTGGGACTTTTTATACATATATTTAATTATATTGTTAAGTTCCCCATTTGAAAGCAATTAAAAAAATACTTTCAGTTCAGGATTATAAAACGACCCACTTCTGATTTCAGCCTGACATTTTTATTGGTAATCTGAGTTATAACATGCTCAGGTTCATTCCTCATTGATTGGCTGCTGAGCTTTCTGCCAGGGCTTTATAGCTTTATGGGAAAGTACAGTATTTAAAACTCCTTTAAATTCATGGCTACTCCTGCTTCTGAAAAAGCTTCTCTTGACTTTTCAAAAATGCATAACAAGAGCCCATGTTTACTTAAAAACATCTGCTTCATCCTTTTTGGTGTAACATAAAAAAGCGGGTTGATGTTTTCCATGCTTTTCTGTTAGCCATGGCTGAAGCTGAAATGGAATACAACTTCTTACCGAATCTGGCTTCTCCTCTACCCAGCACAGCTCTTGGAGTTGTGTGTTGAAATGTGGTACAAAATGGACATCCCGGGTGAAACCATCATTAACCGCATGTACCATGTACCAGAATCCTGTAGAACTTTGACCTAGCTCTTAGCTATGACTTGTCAAAGAGAATGCAAGTAGTGGCTGGGAGATCTCATTGCCTGAGCTTGATGCTGGCACCCTCGCTGAGAATAAAAGGGGCCTAAAGACCACTAGGAAAGTCATAGAAATCAGAAGGTTTTATTTTGCAGATCATGTAGGGGCTCATAGCTGGTGGGGAGGTGGCAGCCTATGCCCAAGGAGCTCACTGTGCCATGCCTTGCTCATCAAGCCTCCCTCGGAATCTGTGACATCAGAGCCATCAGGGCTTTGAAACTGGGGTAAGAAAAGGTTTGGCTTGAGGTGGTACAGCCTATATCAGAGGATATCAGAGCACAAGTAATGTCGTAGTCCTCAAAAGAATCAATAGGGTTCTATCTGTATTCAGGCCATCTCAGTGTCACACCTTTGACTCAATTTCTGGTAAATGTGTGGGTGGTAACTGGTGGTATATGCATTTTTGTGGACAGAGAAAGGGAGTATTGCAGATAGTGAGCTGCTGTCAACAAATGAGGAGTTTCACACCAGACTTACAAAATGTGCTTTTGATGTCTGCTACCTTGCAATCACTCGCACTGACACAGGCTGAACCTTGGAGGTGAACTTATTTATACATGCAAGTTTGCATTTCCAGAGCCCTTTCTAAAACAGCAATGTTTCACAGCTAAGTCTCCCCCAAACTTAGCACTGTTCTTCCTGAAGGAATACAGGGTGTATGAAAGCATAACAGTAAGAAGCTGTTTATACCCTTTAATATTATAACTCAGCTTTTGTCATAAATCTTTCTCCTTGATTGCACATACCTCCAGCATGAACTCATGCTCCTTTTGATTTTCCTCTTTATTACCCTTAGCCAACTGAGTGATGTGTGAGTTCCTGTCATGGTGCTGACTCTATTACAAAGTGCAAAGGTAATTTACATCACGGGGCTGGCAGGGCAACCAATAGCACTGTGCCTGAGAGGTGTGTGGTTCCAACAAGCCTTTCTCTTTTATGGATGATAGAGGGCAATTTTTATTTTCTTTTTTTAAAACAACAAAATATTAATTTCTGTGCATGGTCAGAGGCAAGTCTTCAAGCTGGGAAAGTAGATTTACTTGCAGCATCATGAGAAATCAGCATCTTCTTTCCACTGAAGAGCCCCAGGAGCAGAGTCTGAACCCCCACCTCCCTGCCTGAATTCCTCTGGCTCATCATGGGGGAATCAGAGAGGTGGGGGAGAAGAAAATTCATGTTTCTTTGCTGAGGAGGTTCACTGTAAGCCAAGACTCCCTGGAGTCAGAGCTGCAATTTTCACACAGTTCTATAGCCTGACCTGTTTGGAAATATTCATTCAGCTCGGATATAAACAAACCTTCACTCTATCTGAGTTCAGGCAGGGGCAAAAGTCCTGCCAGGAGCACAGCCTGAGTAAATGAGGTTGGTCTGCAGAGAGCTGGGAGGAAGAAATTCCTTTCCAGGTGGCCCTCAGTGGATATTCACAGTGCCATTGGAAGCAACTAATTTTGGAAGCTAATCACCTTCCACTCTCTTTATTGTAACTAAGGAGAGAGAGACACCTCATAAAGTGATTCAGAGAAGACTAGTTAGGCTCTTGGTGTGGGCTGCACCCTGAGGACAGCTCACCATGGTATATAACCTGAACTTCCACTCGACATAAAAGAATAGAAATAGCCAGGATGAGTGCACCCCTCTGTTGCCTGGTGTAATTCTAGACCAGAGAAACAGACACAAAGCTTCTTGTGGCTGGGGAGGGAGGCCCTACAGTCCTCCTCTCTGGTAAAACTCTCCTGAAGCTAAACTCTGTGCTTAGAGAAATATGTGATTGCTCTCTTCACAGAGAGTCACTGGAAACAAGACATCTCCCTCCCCTTCACACACATCACATGTATTTAGACAGTGATAGTCTCCTTTTTCTTTAAAGTAGGCTCAGCCATTGGACAAGCTACAATGATCCGTGGGAGTGCTTGAGTTCCATTTGCACCACACAGTGAAAAGGTTTTTCCTGCATCTTCCTCAGGTAGCTCCATGTGCATTGTTTTCAACCTCCAGTGGGAATTCTGAAATAACCACATTACTGATGCTATGAATTTGCTTGTAAAAGATGATGAAGCCTGTAACTACCAGTGTTCCCCAGGAGTTGGTGCTGGGTCTGGTTTTTGTTCAACATCTTCATCAATGACCTGAATAAGGGGATAGAGTCCACTCTCAGCAAGCTTGCTGATGATACAAAGCTGTGAGGAGTGGCTGACACACCTGAAGGCTGTTTTGCCATTCAACAAGACCTGGAGAGTTGAGCAGGGAGGAACGTGGTGAGGTTCAACAAGAGCAAGTGTAGAGTCTCGCATCTGTGAAGGAATAATTGCATGCATCAGTGCAGGTTATGGGATAACCTCCTGGAGAGGAGCTCTGCAGGGAAGGACCTGGTGGTAATAGGTTGGCCATGAGCCAGCAGTGTGCCCTTGTGACCAAGAAGGCCAATGGTATCCTGGGGTGCATTAAAAACAAGGTGGCCAGCAGGTCAAGGGAGTTGATTCACCCCCTCTTCTCTGCCCTGGTGAGGCCACATTTAGACTACTGTGTCCAGTTCTGGGCTCCCCAGTTCAGAAAAGACAGGGATCTCCCAGAAGGAGTCCAGCAGAGGGCCATGAAAATGATAAAGGGAATGGAGAATCTCCTGTATGAGGAAAGGCTGACTGACCTGGATCTGTTCAGCCTGGGGAAAAAAAGGACTGAGAGGGGATATCTAAAGGAAGGTGGGAGACAAATAGATGAGGCCAGGCATCTCTTGGTGGTGTGTAGCAATAGGACAAAGATTAAAGGCCTAAAATTTGAACATAGGAAGTTCCATACTAATGTGTGGGAATTTCTTTACAGTAATGGTGACAGAGCACTGAAACAGGTTGCCCAGAGAGGTTGTGGAGTCTCCTTCTATGGAGATATTCAAGACCTGTTTTGACACCTATCTGTGTGATGTATTGTAGGATAGCTGCTTTAGCAGCAGGTTTGGACCCAGTAATCTCTTGAAGTCCCTTCCAACCCCTGTGATACTGTGATTCTGTGATTCTGACAATAACAAATTTGGATCCATCTAATCAAAGTTATTCAAATCTATCAGAAGTTTTGATACCTCTTTGATAAGGAAGTTAGTGATCCAGGTAAATTTGGGAAATGAGTTTCAGCTGCTAAAAAATCCTAATTCTGATGTTCATTTAATTTCAGAATAACTGTTTCCTGTGACTTGCGGTGGTGGCTATAGGTCTTTCCTCACACACACATATGCACTACACAGCTCTGCCAGCCATACTTTCTAATAGCTTGCACTATACACTCAAGGCGATTCAACATAAAGTTTCCTATACTGGCTTTCAGTGCACAGTTCAATTCAAATCCTTTCATAAAGGAGCTTAGTGTAAGCCATGGATATTAGGATTATGGATCTGTTCATAAAAGTATAACTTTTCAACCACCTCCCCAAGCAGAAATGGAAAAGAGTTATGTTCCACATAACCTTAAGAGAGTCTCAGCATTAATACAAAAGGAACCAGTGCAGCCGCTCTGTAAATAATCTCACACTAAACATTTCTATGGGACTTCTATTTGCAGCAGTAGCTTAATTCCAAAGATATATAAATCCACCTTGTTTGTAAAACTACTGTAGGGCCGTACAGCACAGGCCAAATCGTCGTTCCACTGACATCCATGAGACCTATAGCAACAGAAGAAAGCAACCCTCCCATATGTTTATTATACAATATTTTATATGGCTGTCATGCTCCACTGGCTTTTTACTGAGCTGCAGTCTGACCTTCAGCTTAGTATGAATACATGGTGCAAAGTGACTGTGCGTAGACCGCTTCATTTACCAGCGATCGCAGGGTGTTGCATTATCTCCCCCTGGGACATGTTCTACATCTGCTTTAGGGGCGTGTTTACACTGGAGTGAGTGTAGTTTGAGCAGACATTCCTGAGCAAGCTTTTTAAGAAATATCTGAGTACTGTTTGCAGCACAGCTGCGATAGCACAGATATTAGCACAGGCTGGCCAACCCCATATTTACTGAGTTTTTTGGGGCTAGACTAAGCCCCAAGCTGCTGACCAGAATACTCTACCCAAAATCCAGGGAACTCAGGGTTTGCAGGTTCATCCATGCTCTGGTTCCCTGATTCTACACAAAGAACAACTTGGTGAGATTGCAGAAGCCAGAACAACTGCTCAGCACATCCAGCAACACAGCAGACACCACACACTAAACACATTTATTAAACAGACTGTGTTCTAGACAGCTAGGAAAGAATTGTATGAACGCACACTTATCCCTAGGATGCCTCACTAAGACAGTAATGTTTGCTTTCAGCAACAAGACCATCCTGAACCCTTAAATATAATTTTTGGGAGCACTGCAATGGTAAAGCATCAGAAGATTGTAGAATCACAGAATCATGGGGATTGGAAGGGTCCTCTGGAGATCATCAAGTCCAACCCCCTGTTAAAGCAGATTCCCTACAGCAGGTTGCACAGGAAAATGTCCAGCTGGGTTGTGAATGTCCCCATAGAAAGATTCTCCATAATCTCTCTGGGCAGCCTGTTCCAATGTTCTGCCAACCTCAAATTAAAGTTCCTCCTTCTGTTTTTATGGAACTTCCTCTGTTATGGTTTTTGCCCATTGCTCCTTGCCATGTTGCCATACTTTGAAAATGGGTGACCTCAGTGTGCATATCTAATTGACAAACATGTGGCTTCTTTCCCTGTTGTGCATTTCCTCCTATACTCCTGGCACCAGCTAAGGTGACAGGAGGAAAGAGCACAAGCACACTTCTCCGAATTATGCTTCTGCTTTCCTATTTCTTGTCATTGCTCTTCTGGTACTAAAATTAAGTTTTGTACCTTCTTCTCCATAAATAAGCCATCTCTGTGTTTGCTCAGTGTCTGTTAAGCCACTGAACTGTGACTGTGAATGAACTTGTGACTTATAGATTTCATTATTCTCTCTGCCCTTCTTGTGCATAAGTAAGTAGCTCTAGGCAGGATGCACATTTTCTGTATGTGATAGCTTCTCTGTTTTCTCCTACAACTCTCCTGAAGTCCCAACCAGGCCTATAGAGTCCCTGAATCACAGAATCACTATGGTTGGAAAGACCACTAAGATCATTTGGTCCAACCATCAGCCCACCACCACCATACCACTGATTGAGGCCATTCAGTGTGACATCCACCATTTTCCTGAAAACCTCCAGAGGCAATGACTGCACCACCTCCATGGGCACCCTGTTACTATATCTCACCACTGTTTCTGAGAAAAATTTTTTTCCTCATATCCAAACCGAATCTCTTCTGCCTCAACTTGAGGCCATTCCCTCTAGTTCTATCACTAGTTACATGGCTGACACCCACCCCTCCACAACATCCTTTCAGTTAGTTGTAGTGAAAGATAAGGTCTCCCCTGAGCCTTCTCTTTTCCAGACTAAACAATTTGAGTTCCCTCAGCCACTCCCCAAAAGACTTGAGCTCCAGACCCTTCATAGCTTCACTGTCCTCCTTTGGACACACCTTCCAGTTTGTGTTAATTCTTGTAGACACTGTTCAGAGCAATGCCGGTTGTTCAGAGGAAAGCACACAGCAGTCACCATTATGACCTAATTTGAGGACACTGACCCTCTAAAGACAATTATCAAACAGAAAATATTTTGCTAAATGTATTTTTATCCACCCATTTCCATTAAGTATAACCAATGCAATCGCTACTATCATGATGCTGTAAACACAGTATTGCATTCGGATGTGAGACACAAGTTTGTTGGATGGTGCTGTTTTCTTCTGAATACCTCAGTTTCTTTACCAGAATAAAAAGGAGTAACATGCATTTCCCCTGTAAGTCTTTTGAGATCCATTAGTGAGTAAAGATATCAATAGAAGTACAGTTTTATAAGTGACTGTACTTTATATCATTACATCCTTTCAGTGAGAAGAACTGCTGTACTTAAGGAAATAAAAATAGGTTGGGGTCAAAAGTTTGTAGAGATTTTACAAATCTGGTTATTCAGATTTGTCAGTGTTTATGTCTCTATTTTCCTAAAAGTGTAAGAATTCTTATCTGAACTTTCTGTGTGACACCCTTTTAGTAACGGAATTAGTGAACCTTGCACAGAGGACAATTCCGCCTATGCCTTTAATATTTGCAATAACCTTTTCTAATGTAGCAAAACAGCTCCAAACAGTAAGCAGAATATTGCTGTATCTGGATATTTATTACTCCTACTGTGCAAAAGAAAAGCAAATCTACTTTTTTGTTCACATAGATGTTCCTATAAACCAGATAGTTAAGTGATGTATTTGTTTTGGTCGCAGGCCAAGCAGAAATATTTAAATCCTACTTTTGGAAGCAAGAATTATCTAATCACTCACTAGCTTTTATAATAAAACATTTATCATGGAACATTAATCCATTAGTACTTATTTTCCATCCCATCCTTTCACTAGCACCTTGCTTTGAACAAGGTTGAGTTTGGCTGTGATTTTTCCTTTTATCATATATCATAGTTACATGATGGGACACACCAGCATTGAATTTTGAAGAAAAAAAACACACCCTGCACTTTGCTTGAACTTGGCACCCAGATGTTCTGCTTGTGCTTCCACTGCTAACAAAATAGTGCATGTGTGAGTTCTGAAATTAGTCTTTCATCGTTATGTACCAGGGTTTCGTGGTTGCAAGGAGGCATGTGGAAACAGCTAAGAGTAATTACCTGCTAAAGAAAAACTTGTGTTTAACTAGCTTTGTTTTTTCATGGCTTTCATTTGCATAGCACATCACCAAACTGCCACACTTAAGCTCTCTGGCATTAAAGTCAAATACGAAAAGCTTCAGGGGGATTTCTGCTTTGTTTTGTTTTGTTTTGCCAAATTAGAGATTAAAGGTAACCTCTGACTAAAAGGTGCCACATCACCTATGGTGTTGTGTAACTGATCAAAGGTTTGACTTCACCAGGCTCTTGCAGGACCCAGATTTGCAAAGCCACCATTGCTCATGCCAATGTCAATTGAGGACTAGACGGTGACACATCCCGTTATGGTGCAAAACCTATGAGAGGAAGGGAAGCACCTGGGGAACTACACAGTCTCACTGCATTTTCTTCAGCTTCCTCTGAGAAGAGAGAAAACAAACAAACAAACAAAAAAAAAACCAAACCTGAAAGTAAAGAAAGCTGAGAAAATATGGAAAAGATGGGAGAGATGGTCCTGGAGAAACCAAAAACCCCCGCAGAACATTTGAAGCTGGAAAAAGTCAGCTGATCTATTGCTTATGTATACTGCCCAGCCCAGCAGCAGTTGGATGTTGGATGGTAGGCATCTCTAGTGACACTGTGACAGCTGGATCAGTCCCTCATGCCCCCTTGCGTGAATCATAGAATCACAAAATTATTAAGGTTATAGAAACCACTAAGATCATCTGCTCTAATCATCAGCCCATGCCTGTGGCTGCTCCAGACCGTTTCCCCCAGGACCTCTGGTGAAACCAGGAGTATTCCCCTTCACAGATCCCAGACACTGCAAAAAATCCAATGCTATGTGCCTCTAAATGAGGTCCTCCAAATGCAGCCCAGTGTGAAGGAAGCTGATTACACGTATTTCCCATTTCTGTGCAGACTTTGCTGAGCCAAATAAACATCATTTTTGTAGCATACATTAAGATGGAATGAAACATCAGCATTAAATCCTGCAAGTTCTTGGTGTAATATTTACTACTGGAGCAGACCCTTTGCAACCTTCTCTTCTCCAGACTGAACAATCTCAACTCCCTCAGCTTCTACCCATAAAACTTGTGTTCCAGACCATTCACTGCTTTGTCGCCCTTCCCTGGACACACTTCAGGGCCTCAATATCTTTCTTGCAGTGAAACTACAGTGACTTGTGAGGATAGGATAACACAAATAAAACACACATTAAAACAAAACCGACCAATAAAGTAAGCGACTTCTGGGTAATAGGGAATAAAAGAGGAGATGATTTTGAAGCTGTGTTCAGATTCTTATTTTCCCTGCTGGCTGTGAATAGATTCATGAGAGCTTTATGGTCTCTGTGTGTCCCCCAGGGGAAAGCCCCATGGTTGCCTCACAGGGCAGAGAACAGCCAGATGCACAGTCAGAAGTGGTCCTTTATATCTTTTAAATGTGATGCTTAGTAAGATTTCTGGGAGGGAAATGCTTTCTGTCTTCTCCTGACTGTAGGCCTTTAATCCTCATAAAATCATTTTGTATTCTACACCTGCGTTTGTTACAGAGCTGCTTCAAGCTAACATAAGCAGAAATACTGTGTGTAAAGAAAGATGCAGAGCAAATGCAAACGGATTTGGTCAGTAGGCAAAACTCTCTTCAAAAATAGTGTAATGACTCTTTTCAATGTCCAAATATCTAGAAGGCCGCTATACACTATACAATACTGTACATTGTCCAAAAGGAACGTGAAAAGTAGGCTCCTTAATTAAGCTACGTTTTCTTTAATTATTTGAGTAATTCCCTTCTACTAATTTATGCAAAGCCTTTATTTGTGTAGGATAGGGTACATATATGCACAAGACTGTATTACATTTCTAAAAATGCAATTTTCTTTTCCAGTACTTTTATTCTCTGTAGACTAAACTAATGTATATATATAAAGATGTCCTTCCTTATTTTTCATGTATGTTTTACTTCTTTATTAGAACAGATCTTAAGAACTGTTTAACAGAGGTAATTCGAAGTTATATTAGAAAAAAAATTATCTGGATTGAATATCCAGATATTGCAGTTAATGGAAGAATACTATTTTATTTCTTCCCATTGGGAAATCATTAGTTGCATTCTCAGAAATGAGTTATCAGCAGAGGAATCTGAGGATTTCTAGTCACTGAAATGGTATTACCTCATCCTTTAAGTATATTGAGCTGTCGGTGCAGGTGTGTTTAAGGGATCTGATTGAATTCCCTCAGCACCTACTAGCCAAAGATTCATTCAGCACTTGTGTTAAGCAGTCAAAACCATCAAAACCATCAAGGACACTCTAATTTTGAAGCCAAAGGCTGTTCCAATGGGATGCTCCTGCAGCCAGAAATAAGTAATGAAGAATCACACCCACATCACCTTCCCTCTCCTGGAGTCAGATTTGTACAAATAATAACATGTAATATAAGAAATAACATGGACCATAAAGCAATACAGCAGTGTACAATACAGTACAGTATAATAAAAAGTTACTGTAGCATTGTTGAAGATTAGTGAAGCTGGACTCTGGATTTTCTGTGGATTCCTGATATTAGGGCAACTTCCCCTGGCAGGGTTGTCATATTTTCCTCTGCTGAGCCCTCCGTTCCCCCACTATGCCGAAAGACATTTCTGCAGGGTAAGGCAGTGTCTCACTGAGTGCAGTAGTTTGCTAAGTTGTCCTGCAATAGGTAGTCTTACAACACACTGGAGAAAGATATCCCTAGCATTGATCTCCACCAAGTAGAAAGGTGAGATTTATGACCATACAATACAGGCCTCCTGCTATTTATCTTATGACAGAGAAACCTAATCTTCCAGGACATACAAGCATAGCTACAGACCCCATAGCTACAGTCCTCTGAATAACAGTTAAAATACATGTATTTGACTATTCTTTTGCATTGATTAATTAAATCCTTGCAGAAAAACTCTCCATAAGAAAATTTGCAGATGTACATGTTCATAGAAAGGAAAAAAAAAAAAGTATCATGTCTTTCTTATCATAGGAATGGATACCGAGTGAAGGCAACCACTGACAAATATGATAGCTCTCAGTCTTCCAAGAGAATTTTAAGTATATTTTACTTATATCATTCTCCTCCTACAGTAAAGTCAACTTTTTATGTATTTATCCTTTGCTAGACTACATTATATGAAGAAAATCATAGAATCGTAGAATGGGCTGGGTTGAAAAGGACAATGATCATCTAATTTCAATCCCCCTGCTATGTGCAGGGTCTCCAGCCACCAGACCAGGCTGCCCAGAGCCACATCCAGCCGGGCCTTGATAGATAGATAGGTAGAATGATAGAGACTATTAAATACTTATGACAATATGTACAAAAAAACATTATAGGGCTTCTCACATGGGAAGTGTACTGGCAGTGGTAAAATAAGAAAAGAAAAAAATCACTTTTAAAAAAGCTGCATGGAAAAAACAAACAAAATTGCCTAAGTAATACTATCACACAATTAGATTGCTCGGCATAATTTAATACATGAAATGTCCTCAGTTCTCATACTATTCTCTCTCTTGATTGAAGAAGGAACTAAACGACCAGACTTTTTCCATTGCTAAATTTTCCATTGTGAAATGTGATGTGTTCATGACTGCTAAACTTTTGTTAATCAATGAATCACTTGACAACTTTGATTAATTAGCTAGTCAACAGCTCATAAGACAGTGCAGTCAGACCATCTGCATTTCCTTTTGTCCTATGTGATTTTTCAGTGAAGTAAAACATGGCTGTTCCTGTTCCCAGACTGTTTGCTTTAAATGTTCTATAGAAAAATTATGTATTATTTTTATTTGTACTTCAGTAGCAACCAACAGTCTCCTCTACATTCCAGGCTCAATTTATGGAAGGTTTTGTACAATCCCACAAGGCTGTCAGGGAAGAAGGGATGCACAGCAATTGAAAGGCTGCTTCTTCATGCCCTCACACAGGCCTGGAGACATAGCCAGCAGCAGAGCTCAGACATGTGGAGTCCTAACCCAGCACCTCACAGGCCTCACTGTCTCTGCTGCAAGAAAATACAGAACACTCTTGTCTAAGCAAACAGCATTGTTGTCAAAGACAATTTGCCAGCATGAGCTTTCCTGTAAAAGGAACCATTTTATTAGCACTCTGGGTGGGATGTCATCCTACAGTGAGATCTCTCCCATGGAGCCATCTAACCTACCCTTAAACTTTAGGTGCTGTGTGTTACTGACCTTCCCAGGAAAGTGCCTCAGTCCCTTCAGCAGTGTTAATGTAGATGATGGAATCTGGTAGTAAGCAATGCAGAGACACATGTGGTAGGTGACAGCGTTTTTCCATCTGGGGAAAAATAAAATTTCCATGTGTCTTTGTCAACACAAAAGAACGATGACTGTGAATATGGCTGGGCTGTAAAGTCGGTCGTGTTGGCACTATTTGGATATGTGTCACAGGAAATGAATCCTGCATAAGGAGACAAATAAAAAGTTAATCTGACTTCTTGCCTTGATGTTCCTGTTGAGTTACTTCACATTTCATGTCTCTTCAAAGACGCATCACAGAAAACATTGTGTTTGCTATAATTGACATTTATTGTTCACTGTACTAATTAGGATTAGGATCTTCAATTACTTGGTATTTCTTGCTCAACTTCAGATTTAATGTTCCCTCTGGCTTTGCTGATACATTTCTAAAATCTCCTGTCTGAGGGGGAATTCATAACCTCTCCACTACTCCCAACCCCAGCAGAGACTCGAAGATCTCTATCTTTGAACCAGTTCCAAGATGCCCATCCCTGGAGCTTGCATGGTTCCATAAGCTCTGTGCCCACTTTAAGATAGCACCTTGCAACTTTTTTTTTTTTTTTTTTTTTTTTTTTCTGGTTTAAACATGCAAGCTACAGCCTCTGCTCTTGTTTCCTTTCAGCACTTCCACTTTATTTATATGCCTCCCACTCTTTTTATTACCATGATATGGCCTCTCTGCCATTTTTGTCATTTCCACTCACAAACTTCTGTTACAAAAAAAAAAAAAAAAAAAAAAAAAAAAGACAAGAAAAATACAGAATATTGGAATTAAGACTGAAATTTCAATATCTTGATCAGATCAGATGCTGAACTTTTCAATTCTGACGCTGGTAGGCATCAGTTTTGTGATCACTTGCCAGAACAAATGAGAAATGAGGTAGAAAGCAGGATGTCTTCCCCTGGGTCACAAACAGTAATGTGATTGTAATGTGATTTGGTCATCATCAGTTAGAGCACCATTTGAGACTTCTGTTTCAAACTCAAGATAGCTCCATTTCTATCTGAAGCAGCCAACAAACAAGCAAACCAGAAAATGCTACCCACAGTGTTTTACCTTAATACTTTTCTTTTCTTTTTTTTTTTGGCTTGTTTCAGAAATAAAAAACAGAGGCCGTTGAGCAACGTACTGAAAGAGTTGAACCATACTAACCTTTGAAGAATCACATACAAAATGCTATTTTAAATCAAAAAGTATGTGTGTTACACTTTGGACCAGGTTGCCAGCTGATGTAAAACAGTTCAGCTCCTTTAATCGTATGGGGCTATGCCAATTTACATCAGCTGAGGATCTGTCTAATAATAATATGTGAAGCAAGGCTTCACTACATACTGTACTGAATGTTGGAAAACATCCTGTACTTAAATGCATGCAGCTCTTTAACTCAGACTGGCCACATTGTTTGACATAAGGGTTAGTTTTCAGATAGTGAAATTTCAGTTGCCAGGTGCCAGAGGCAATTTATCAGACACTCATAAAATAAAGATCAAAAAGCCCATCAGTCTCCCACTGCATCTGGGATCTAGGAAGGAACACTTACAACCCTCTATCCTTTAAACAGCTCTCACTTAAAGAGCTCACTGTTTATAATAACAAGAAAAGGAGAAAGGGGTCAGGTCAAAACCAGCAGAACAGCAGGTGGTGTTATAAAGTTTTTTTCTGCAGTTAAAACTTTTGTGAAATAGTATTTCCAATGTACTTATACAAGCCTGTTTCATACTTTTAATTTGTATTTTTAGACAATTTGGCTGTTAGAATGCAAGTAACAAATGACTTGAACTCTTTTTCTTTACTGTTTACTCCAATATATTAGAAAAATAATTCTGAGTTCTTTCCTTTCATGCTTCCCTTTTGACTGAAAGCCCTTGTTACACCCTACTGAACGCAGGTTTTAGATCCACTACCAAAATTCCTCCAAAGTTCAAAGGGGCTTCTGAGCAGTGTTATGGTTCATAACCAGCTTAGTTGGAATGGTACAAGAAGAAAAGTTTGGATTCAGATCTGAACCCTACTATTATTTAATATTAGATGAGAAATCACACTAAGTCTTCGCTGAAGTTTGAGTGATGAGCCTTGCCTTCTGAAGAGTTGCTCTGGTTCTGCCCTCTGGTCTTCTTGGTGGGGGGAGAGAAGCATTGCCCCACATCCAAGGAATGTGTCACGTTCTGGTTTGAGCACATTTCTTAGAACACCTTTCCTCAGTGTCAAAATAGCCATTCTCCATAGAATAACATATCTCCATAGATATCTTGCTATCCTAGAGGAGTCAGTGAGTATACCATGAAAGCCTCATCTCCAGTCTGCCACTGACAATGACAAGCTGATAAATTTGATCTACTAATTAAAATATAGCATTAGTACTGAAAACACAAGATCAGAGGAAATCTCCCTCCGATGTACTAAACACCTCTTGGGAAGTAGTGAGCACACACTGCTTTCAGAAACATCAGTGTTACATGGGATTGAACACATTGGAGTAGAGGAATTAAATTCCCTTTGATTTCAGTCATTTAAATTTAGATATCTGCTCAGGCTCTGTGTACAGTTAACGGAAAGAATAAGAATTCAAATAAATACCCTAACTACAGTCCAACTAGGAAATTCTGCATCATCTTCCACCAGTCAGTCTCAAATCCAGAGCTCCCACTCAAAACATCTACATTTTATCCTTACTATACCCAATGCGAATGACTTCTCTGATACAAGCACTGTCTTCTGTAGTCAATGCTATTTTGTCTTGCATCGTTTCAGAAGTGTTCTCTGTTGCTCTTACCTCCACTGAGTGTAACAGCTTCTTTACCACTGTGTTGATTAATAGCCAGTTGTTGGGAACAGAAATGCCTCCAGGTTCACAAACACAGTGCTCATCATTTTTCAAAAACGTAAACGTTTGTCAACAGTTACTTCACCGAGGTATTAGAAATCCATGGGAAGTAAGTGGTGTGTCTTGGATGCAGAAGTAAAAATTTTATTTGCTATGTGACCACAATATTATTCCTATACATCAGTGTCCACTGAGGCTAGTGCCCCCTTATTTTCTGACTGCTATCAAGCTTCCCATACACCTTGTCCAAGAAATCATTTTTTAACTCCAAAGCATGAGTCAGGTCTCCCATCTGCTTTGGACATCCATTCAAAAAAGCTTATTTGGCCCTAATCCCAGTCACTGAATTCTGTGTGGTATCCAGTATAGTGCATGCATTATTTTGAAATGCTGTAATATTGACTGTGTTATCTTTGCTTTATAACTCTGATTCCATAGAGCTTTCCTTTGCATTTCCAGCATACATTTCCCAGACAGTTTTATAAAAATGTAATGAGGTGCTATTATTAAAGCCTATTAACTTATACAGGATTGTTGCCTGATGAGAACTCAGTTTTATTTTCCTTTAGCAGCAGGCCAGATTGCAATCAAGTAGTTCCTCTAGTGAGTATCCCAACAAATTCATCACCCTATTTCTTAGTCTTAGATAATGCCACAGTAGAAACCAGGCCAAGACTTTCGTTTTTCAAAGTTCCAATTGAGAAATATTTACTCTTTCCATAATAGTTGGCCATACGAAGGTATTTTTTCCTTCATTCCATTGTTTCTTATTCTTCCTTTAAAAAAAAAAAAATAATAAAATTATTTATTTTACATCTATGCTCCTAGAAATATTGCTGAAGTACTTATGGATTGTGCTGAGCTCATGGGTTTTGATTAAGATTTCTATATAGCTGAATAATTTCTTTAATTTAACTCCCCTAATTCCTCTAGCAGGACTAGCATTATGCTTGTGCAGCATGTAGAGGCACAAGACCACACAAAGGAGGAGGCTTCGCATTCCAGGTCACCATCTCCAGAGGCCGGAGCAGAGCAAGGGCTGCCAAATTGGTTAGATGGGCCCCAGCTCCACCTTGCAGCTGTCAAAGCCCTCCCACACACTGACAAAGGGAAATTTTCCCACCCTTCTCTGAACTCCAGAGATGTACTGAGCATGGAAACCTGCCTGAAGGTGATCGGCATTTTTACTAAAAAGAGCTGGAGGAGGAGAAAGGCCTTGCAATGAAGGCCCTAGGTTGTCTGGTTTCAGTTCCCAGCCCTGCTGCAGATTGCTTGCATGACCTTGCATTTTACTCCATTTTCATTCTGTTTTGACTTCATGTTTCATGAAGCGTGAGAAGGGAATGAAGACTTCTAGCTGTGATTAATGGTGAAATATGGCAATCAAACCACATTCAGGTCACCAGCATACTTTGCAAAAATAGTGCAAAATCAGAAAAAGGATAGCAGCTTTTCAGTGTAGACCAGGGAATGCAAACAGTAGATTCAGTATAAGATAATACTATATACTTTGCAAATATGAATAATTCAGCAGCTTAGATATGTGAGCTCTTACAAAAAATGATATTTCAAATATACTAGGCTCCTGAGAAAATATTTTCAGCCTGAATTGCAAAGAACAACATCTTCTGGCACTGCAAATATCTCATGAGATTCCTTAATTGATATACTTGTGAGTGTCCAAAATGTACAGATTTTTGGAAAGCTACTTTCATTGAACTGGAATTCATCCTAAATTTCCTTGGCATACATCTAATGATATCTGAAGAGATTTAACAAGTATTTCACAAGTACCAGACCTAAGAGAAAAGTGCTACTTCAAGTTGTCTCAGTGGATAAGACATGATTCTATGAATAGAATGGCTGAAAAACCCTTTCATGGCAGCCCTTTCAACCAACAACCCAGTGAACATAACATGCCTACATTAAGTCTGGTTTACACCACTATATTCCTAATGTGGTGGTCATTCTAAAGGAGTTTTTAAATTTTCCATGCAATTTATGGGGAAAACTAAGTGACTATAAAGACCTCTATTTAGAGACTCATGCTCCCTCATTTTAGGCATAACCAAATGGCAAGTGGGACTCCTTCCGGAAGAGGCATAGGTTACCAAGGCAGATGAGAACCACCTTCTATTACCTAACAAAAGCTGACCTAGTTTTATGTAAGGCGTTTTTATGATATCAAAGAGTACTACTTCACATATGCGTCTTCAATATCCATTTTTTAGCTTAGTTTTGACCTCACCTTCCCTTAAAGCAGCTATGAAGCTACTTCTAAACACAGCAGCAAAGCCTGAAGAGTATCAAAATCATATCTCCAGCTGTGATTTCATGCATGGTAAAGCCAAAAGAGAACAGCATGATCACGTATCTGCTGTGTAACACACTACCTGCATTTTCACTCAGAATATATTATTTGATATATCCTGATATATCCTGAACTCAGGATATATTTATCCTGAGTTTTAAGCAATTCATTTTTAATTAGCCACTTAAAAAACTTCACATTGCCTTAGCTAAGTTGCTCCAAAGTTTCATTAATTATAGCACAGACCAACTTTCACATCTCATTAACTTGGAGGAGTATGATTTAAAGCAGAACTTGTGAGGTTGCCACTTCTGTGAGCAAGGATTTGCAGCTACATAGTAAAACATATGCCTACATATAAAAATTGACATATATATTCCTGATGTGAACCCTGTCATTAAGTCAAGTCAGTTATTCTATTTTTACTATTCAGAATTCTATCAATTCCTTCCAATACAGGCCAGGTTCAAATCTTGGCTGCTTCTTTCTGCTGGCTCTGTGATCTCTCATCTCTTTTCCATCTTAGTCAAGTAAAGCTTTTCCATTTAGTCAAGTAAAAGCGAACTTCTCCTCTCTTCCCATCCTTTTCTGCCTCAAATCCCCTCATTAGCATGCCTGACATGTCTTATCATGTCAGATGCAAGCTCCCTACTCACATCTACCACAGCTCTGGAATACCGTTCCCATCTACCTCTGAAGCCTTCCATCTGCCCATTCCCACGCTCTCCATCCAAACACCTCCCAGCCCCTCAACCAATCTGCTCCAGTTGGCTCTTTTCCTCCTCCCTGTGGTTCTCAGGAGCTGCCAGCTGGCCAGCTCTCTCTTCTTCCTCAGAAAATTAGACAATTTTTCTGTCCCCACTACCTAATGCGGAGTCAGGTTCATGTAACCCCATCTCAGCAGGAGAGCTCTAAACTCATCTTTTTGCTCTTGCATCGCTGTTGACACCATTTCTGGAGCCAGATTCCAGCAAAAAGTTGTGCACAGTTGTGATTAAAGACATAATGAACTGGCTTGTGGACATCATCTGCTGTATGGGATCTAAATTACTTGATGGTTTTATGAACATATCACCAAACATCGATTTGCCTTTAGCTCTAACACTTGGGTCTCTTGTTTTGAAAGCAGATGTTTCTCAGTTCCATGTAGAACTATTGAAAAACTTCAGAGATGCAAGAAAAGCTGCAAATAATTTTCTGAAAATGTTGTCAGAAGAAATATTTAATTAAAAAAAAATTCCTTTGTCCCTCCATAGTACGTGAAAGCTCAAAGCAGCCATGTGGTTTGGTTGTAATGGCTTAAATAGCCATGGATTTTTTTGTTTGTTTCAGACTTCTAATATCTAGTTTACAAGCTGCCAAGCATTGAGCTCCTAATGATACGGTTATTTCATGTTTCTAGACAAAGGGAATTATTTTTCTCTTATGTTATGAGAACTAATCATCATGGGAACAAAGGGAAAAGTTGGCTACTGAACTAGAGGAACAAACAAATCCACTACTTTCCTGGAAATGCTTCCTTTTTGCTGGCTAACATGAGCTAGTGATAATGCTGCACATGCCTGTATGGAAGGGATGACCTCTTTCTGTCCATTCTCTAAGCAGGCAGACAAAATCTATCTCCATTTCAGACACCACACGGCACATTAGTATGTATTAGTGTATATTTACACTAGAACTGGGTGCTAAGACAGCTTTGTAATTTTCAAATTGCAGATGGTTCATGTCTGGGCCATTCAGCATAAAGCCTGTACCCATTTATATGGACATAATCACACGTAAAAAGCTCTGCTCTTTGAATCTTTCTCATCCTTTTTGATTACCTACACAGAAAAAATGTCCTCTTAGAAGAATTATTTTCAAGCCTCCTTCTGACAGTGAACTTCATCTCATTTGACAGATGTAAATGAAAAGTAATTTAATATGCAGTTACCCTGATGCCTTTCTCCCAGATGGTGTTCTGAACCTGTTCTAACCTACATTTGTTTCCCCTGTTCTGACAGAAGAAGCTTATTCTTACCCATACCAACATCATCTTATTTTTGACACCAATGATAAGTTGGAGGGCTCAAAGAACTCAGTTTGGTGTTTTTCACTCTGGATCCACAGGGAAAATTTATCTAATTCTAGAAAGGGCTCCTTCTTTCACTCCCTCCCTAAAGAAGCAGAAATGAAGGACAGGAGAAACATCTGGTAACAAAGGAAATGACAAAAGTCAGGATCAGGAAACTACTGTATAATTATTACCATGTTCTGCAAGACTTGAGTGGCATTAGGTATTCTATGGAAGGAAATACATCAGGGCAAAAACACTTTCCACAGCTCCTAGTTTGAAGTACCAACGTGCTTGAAAATTATTTCAGGACTGAATTTCATCCCTCCCAGAATCAATCACACAGATAAGCTGTAATGCAGATCCTGGTGTTATCTGAAACTTTGTTGTATCCTTAAGGCTTCCAACCATCTCTTAGGGCAGAATCTGTGGTCTTCAAGATTAAAATGATATCACGACTTTTGTAAAGAAATGCATAATGAGGAAGGTGTTACGCAGGAAGGCAGTTCAATATGGGCTTATGAATTTCTCCCTTGGGGGGACTGCACTTGTCTTTGTATGCAGCAATTTTCTAAGATGAAACACGGGGTAGTTAGCTTCTTGGTCATGCCAAATTCAGCATAGAAAAGTGGATTAAAGAACTGTGTGGAAAGACTTAAGAATCATAGAATCAGAATCCTTAGAGCTGGAAGGGACCTTTAAAGTTCATCCAGTCCAACTCCCCTGCAATGAACAGGGACACCACAGCTAGATCAAGGTTTCTGCTTTGATTGCTTATTTAAAGCACTGGTGATTCAATTGTTTTTTCTGGAAAACACAGAAATAAATTTTTATTCTGCTTGTTGATTGACCACCTCTGGCCCAGGGCAGTGAATGAAATACAGCTGAACCATACCCAGTTTCACCATCACTGCTTGATCTTCCTCTGAGCAATCAGCACAGGAGGCCTGTCATCTGCTACTGCTTGGCAGGGGGAGATATAGGCATCAGGATGGGGCCACTGTGTCAGGAAAGCAGAATCACACTTCTGAAAGCAATTCGTACTTAATGTTAGTTTTGTAATTCACCCATGTTGCTATGTCCTTTACAGTCGGGAATGCTTCATTAAATACCATGCATTGTTTAATGAACAGTTTGCCAACTTTTTTTTTTCCCTTTTTCTTTTAAGTCTAGAGTCAGCAAAGTAACCACTTTCTAGACAGCACAGATAGTGCAACTTCAGCAAATGTACTAATGCTGATAGTGTCAAAGAAGAAACACATCTCTGATGAGGACTGAGCAGAGGCTGCAGAGCAGATAAGGAAATTATTTTTTAAAATGAAGCCAAAGGAAAATGGAATAAAGATAAAAGAGTAATCAAACACTTTATAGTTTTTTTTTCTTTTCCAAGTGACAAATCCACCGGATTAATACAATATCAACAGGACTGCCCCACTAAGGAACAAAGTTATCTTCAGACGTCTTTATCAAATGAAACATGCTAAGAATCTGTTTTAATTAAAAGCATTACTTTTATCTTTTACCAAATGCAGTCTTCAGTTTGGCACAGCTTTAATAACAAATGGCAGGTATTTAAACAAGTGGGATTTTAGCTATGGAAGAAGGACAATATCTATCCATTTGTTTTGTTTAGAGTCGATTCACACCTTGACTGATGTCTGTGGGTCTTGCACGATGTAGCGAGGGAAGCACATGTTTTGTTTTGTGTTGTTTGTTCTCTCCTACACAATTATGACCTGGGATCATGTTGTACAGCAGAAACCTGCTTGCACAAAGCCACTCTCTCCCCTATCTAGTAGGTAGAACAAGGCTGAATGCAATCCAGCAGAGATAAACAGCTGCAGAAGTGCCCCTTCTCATATGACACAAATCACATGTGCAGTGCTAATGAATTCTTTTTAATTGTTCCATCTTTTTCTTCTCCACCTTCCTCCTCCTCACTGTTAAGTATGTCCTGCCAGGCACAACTGGGCAGTCCTGTGTCTTGATTCACCATCTTTGTGCTGTGTAAGCAAAATTGTCCTGAGCTCATCTACTGCAGAAAGATGCAGGGTTTATTTCCCATGTTACTAGTGACAGGACAAGAGTAAAAGGCCTTAAGTTGTGCCAGAGGAAGTGCATGTGGGTTATCAGGAAAAATTTCTTCTCAGAAAGAGCCGTACTGAGGTATAGAAACAGGATGCCCAGAGAACTGGTGATGTCACCGTCCCTGGAAGTGTTCAAGAAAAGGGTGGATGAGTCACTGAGGGACATGATGTAGAATAGTCACAGGCATGGGTTCAGGGTTGGACTGGGTGATCTTAATGGTTTTTCCAACTTTAATGATTCAATGATTCTATGATTGAGCTGTACCATTCAGAACATACACTTCAATTTTAAGTAGCTATCTCGTTACTTCACAGAATCACAGAATCACAGAATCACAGAACTGTAGGGGTTGGAAGGGACCTCCAGAGATCATCGAGTCCAACCGCCCTGCCAAAGCAGGTTCCCTACAGCAGGTCGCACAGGTAGGCATCCAGGCAGGTCTTGAACATCTCCAGAGAAGGAGACTCCACCACCTCCCTGGGCAGCCTGTTCCAGTGCTCCGTCACCTCACTGTAAAGAAGTTCTTGCGCACATTTGTGCAGAATTTCCTATGCTGCAGTTTCCGGCCGTTTTCCCTACAACTTCAGTAGTTAGACTTCAAGTACTCTTTTGGAGAAAAGCGTGGGAATCAGTTTGCTAGATGTGACCAGAAGGAGAATTAGTCTGGCTTTAGATTGTGCAATACTACAGCTTCTGGTGTTGTTGTTCCCTTTTAAACACATACTGCTCCTCTGACATTCCTGGTCCTTCAAATGTTAACACATGAGAGTAAACTTTTCTGGTTACATGGATGAAAGGGTTGCACAAAATTAAAAACATGCACTAAGTGTTTGCAAAATCAGGAATGTAATCTATTGTGCCTAAAATAAAAATTCAGTGCACTCAGAGAAAACTTGGCAGACACTTTCTTCATCTTGCCTTTAGATTAATGCTACAGAAAAGTGTGAAGCTGAAAACAGAATCACAGAATCATAGAATCGTTTGAACTGAGAGGGACACTTACAGGTCTTCTAGTCCAACTACCCTGCAATGAACAAGGGCACCTACAGCTCCATCGAGTGCTCAGGGCCCATCCTGCCTGACCTTGGGTGTCTCCAGGACTGGGGCATCCATAACATCTCTGGGCAACCTGTGCCAGTGCTTTACTACAGTTATCATAAAGACCTTCAGATCTGCATTCTGCTTTATAAAATTCATGTTTAAGACAAAGAAGAAGCAACTTACGGAAAGTGAAATTTTGACTCTGGCACTGCAAAATGAATGTCTGCACTTCATGAACAAAACCTTTGGCATCTGTGGGCTTAGTGTATAATTGTCACACACTAGATCTTTGTAACTTTCTTATTGCTTGGTTTATTTAAATGTAATTTTTTTGCAAAGTATTAAAAACAGTCATTGGTCTTATAAATGTAAGTTACCTTTCATTCTAAGGGAGTTTTTAAATACCTGGATTTGTTAAGCAATCCATAATATAACAGTTCTCTTCTGCAGTTGAAGATCACAGCTTCTCTACCACTAGCTGCTACCTTTGACATGAATATAATCCTGCTATCAGCTGCCTGTTGACTTCAAATATTTGATTTCTCTCCCCCTCTCCTGCTTAAAAAGATTAAAGGCTTAAATGTTCTGCTATACCGTATCATACTATATATTAAGAGGAAAGATTAATTTTGGCTGCCTGCAGCATTCCAAGCCTTACTTAAATAATATTAGCTAAAGATCGACTTGCATAAATGATTAAATTTGCAGATGTAAAGCTTTGACTAACAAAGTCCTTTAAGGCCCCAAACCTGCCATGATCCAGGGAGATGTACTGTTTCTTGGTGGAGTCCTGGCAGGGCTTAGTGGTGCGTTCACAGGACCTATTCATACTCACTGCATTTCACAGAGGAAGAGGTCTATACAACTTACACAACTCTCCCAACCATGTTGCTGAAAAATCTCATGCACAGCACTCAGTTAAAGCCATTTTTTGCTTTTCATTTGCTTGGTTACCCACAAACAGACAGTTGCAAGTAAGCGCTTTCTTTTCTGCTGCATTTTGTTCTCTTGCTGTCAGGTGGAGCCTTTGTGAAGGTTTTCAGTGCATGGTGTGGCATCAAGACATGAAAATGCATGGGTGAGATGAGCAGAACTGCCAACATAAGTTTGCTGTTAAACACTCAAAAGTACTGAAAGATGAAAGTCAAATTAGCCCTAAAATGAGAGAAGCCATTCTCTGTGTGAGGATAATTAGACAACGTAGATGTTACAGGAAGAGTGTTGCAGCCTCATCAGCTGGAAGACTGCAGTACCGTTTTACAGGGTGTTTTCAGACAGTTTCTACAAGGAACAGCACTAAACGAAGTGCTTATGCTTCACTTCTGGGGGTAGATTTAATAAATCTTTCTCATGGAATTTGAATGCATGGGCTGCTACAGCAAGCAAAAACTATTACCAGATCTGGGCTCAGAGTCTGGCTGTGTTTCCATCTCAGCTTGTTGCCTGAAGTAATCAGAAAATATCTTTTCCATCCTTTTGAACAACTTCAAGAGCTGTTCTGTTTATTTGGTCACTCTGCTGTTCAGCTAGTGGGTTGTTGTTTTGTGTTGTTTGGTTTGTTGCATTTCTCTTCCTTTTGAAACATTGCACATTGGTCACTGCTGGAGAGGTAGCAGCCTTAGGACAGAGCAGCACTATGTGAGTTTACAGAGGATTCCCTCAGCCATCATGGTTCTCTGCATGACAATAAATGAATTGAAATATGTAGAGCTAGACTGAGTGCTACAATCACTATATTACATTCAGTCTTTTGTTATGTGTATTAACATCTGTATTTGTATTGTAAATTATAAATATCAGGTCACTGAACTATGACATTTTAATGCTATTTTAAAACAGGTAGGGAAATATAAATCATATGAACTTTATAGTATGTGCCTTTTTTGATCCAGAGAAGTCATTATGCTTGTACCTCTTCTTTCCACACTGATTCACTTGTCCCTCATTTCACTCATTAGCTAGATGCTGTATCTTTTTTGCTGAATGTCCAGTCCATGTTCATCTTATGTGTGTACAAATTTCCACCATTAGTTATGGAAGAGATCATGTCAGCAATCACAGCAAGCCCATTAATTACTCTGAAATTGTTTCAGTCTTTCACTACAACTCAATCTAAATCTCTGCTTTGGAGCATAAACACATCCTGATGGAACTTCTCTTAAAACTTATATCTTCCCTACAATGAAACTCTGGGGGCAAGCAGCAGCCAACTGAGTTTTAATGTGGCACTCAAATGTATGTGTTTCACTATGCCTTGTAAACACATAGCACTCCAGCTGATGATCAGCATCAGACCATACATATGGCAAGCATCAAGGAAGTATTAAACCTGCTGCCTTGAAGAGAACAACACCAGCAAACAAACTAGGTGTTGCATACAAATACCTATTTCCATTTTGATATAGGAATTATACAGTGTATTGACTCTCTTCTCAAATGTGGATTTCTTGGCCATTAAATAGCAAACCTTCCGGCCCAAGCCCTGCCACATATGGTGGAGTTACCCTTTAGATAACACCTGCCTCATTCAGTCCATTTGTATACTTTACTGCAGCCACAAAGCTACTATCAACCGTTTCTTCAGGCTGCCTGTGAGGTTCCCATGATGACAGGAGATGTGTTGTTCAGATAAGCAGTTCTCAAGAATCTTCTTCATAATTAGCAGACACAACCACACATTCTAGTTTCTCAAAGTGGCAAACCCTACGAGTTAGTGCAAAGCACAGATACGATCATGCTTATGTTGTATGTTAGTGTTATACTACATACTGAAAAATTCCACCTAGCCAGATGGTCTTTGACATGTCTGTGTGTAGTACTTCCAGCTTTCCTACAAGTACTGGAACTGACTGTAATGTATTTATTTTTTAATTAGATAGGTGTTTTTTTAAGCACTGGACAAATAGTTCAATGACTTTACTTCCTATGTCAATTTATGATTTTAAAATACCATGTTTGTGTACTTGAAATTGCGCCTTATCTGTCCTTCATCATACATTAATTACTTACTTGCTTTTCTGTGTTTTCTTCAAATTCTTCATCACTGGTCCTCTAAATCATGTATTAATTGCCTTAGTAAAAAATTCTTAATTATTATTCTTAATTATAAAAACACAAAAAATCTACAATCACATGATTGTCACCATGCTTGAATAACACTGCTAAATGAAAAAAATGCTTCTGGAATCTCGAAAGTTCTCTAATATTTCCAATATGTTGGGATATTCTGAAAAGAATTAGGAGTTCAAGGGTATAAAACATCCTGTCTGCTGAATCAGGTAGGGATGTTGTACACGAGAGAAGCTAACCAGAACATATTCAATATTGCTGTTTCTGCAGATGTCATTGCCAGAGGAGAAAAGCACAAAATGGAAAATAAAGCTGATCAGTAACACCTCTTGTGGAAACTTCTGATGTTCTTCCTTCTCCAAAGGCCAAATGTGTATGCTCTATGGAGCCTCAAAAAGGCATTTCCACACTGCTTGGTGCCATTGATGCTCAATTGGAAAGAGCCAAACAAAGCTTCCTTCCTTTCTACTTCGGGAGAAGCTTCATCCTGAGGGAAGGAGCACTAAAGGCGTGAGTTTCTTCTGTGCTGAGCTCTTTCTTTACATATGGCAAAGATATAATTTTATCAAACAACAGTCTATTATGATATAGCAAACTCAGAGGATTATTGTAGGCTGAGCTGTTACGATATGCTGTGCTGATCTATGTCAGTGTCATTCTAACTTGGTGCCAATTTTGGAGGTGTTTTGAATTCTGATAGTGAGATACAGTATGAGAGACAAAAGCAAAATGAGAACAAAGAGATTTTTAAAGGGATTAAAAGGCAATCAATAGGAAAACAGATATTCTCAGTGATAAAAATGTACTTGGAAAAAAGCCATTTTTACTGTATGTGTACGAAGGAGGACCTGAAAGTGGTTCCACTTCATCTATATGCCTCCCACTGTTTTCATCACTGTTGCTTGTGATAAGCCCTCTCCTCCATTTCTGTCATTTTCTCTCACAAACCTTTGTGATCTTTCCTCCTTTTATGGCTTTATGCTTTTAAATTGCTCTAAGTCTGCTGGTAAAAGAGAATGCCTAAATATATAACAGATACACCCATTCACCTTGGGATGAATGTTTTATCGGTTCAGATGTCATCATACTCCTCACAATCACATGTGCCTTCCTCCAACACATATGGCAAGCAGCTGTATCATACTGGCACAATTCTTACTTACAGTTTACTTACAAACCTGAGAGATTGAAAGGTTCAAAAGTGAAACACCGGTAAAGCAACACTGCTGGCCTCTTCTTACGACAATGCTACTCTTAATCAATGCAGAGGCAAGGAAGATCATTGAGGAAATAAATTAAGCAAGGAGTAGTATTTCCTTTGTCTTCAAAAGATGCTATTTCTACGGAGAAAATGTGCTACTTGCCAGATCTGAGTCCAAGGGTGATCAAGAAGTGGCCCAAGTTTCTGATCCTGTCTTCTCCAATTTTCATTAAAGAAAGAGGAGTAAAAATTTGCATCTGGCTTATCTAGAGAGAAGAGTGCTCTAAAAATAATCCCCAGTGTTTAAGTAGCACATTTTCTTCAGGTATCTTGAAGTCCTTTAGAGGAGTGGATTATACATACAAAACATATATTTTCCAAGAAAGTAGCACAAGATACTATTGAGTTAATTCACCTGCCCAGAGATAACTCTTACTTTCTCCTAAGGGACAGAATCAGATTCATAGCCATCCAAGAACCTAAATCCTGTTTCTTCACTCACTCATTCTCCAGCATTTCCCAGATGTGGCACAATCATGGTACGCGGTGAGGGAGAGGCTGTATAGATAGCTAGGGCACTCCTCTGCCATGCACACTGCAGCTGTGTCTGGATCTGTAGACTGATGTTCTCCCACAAGCCAGGGAGCCGGAGGATAAATACAGAACTGTTGAATGCAGTCTGAACAAACGCTTTACATCATGAAGTCAGATGTTTAGGTAAACTTTCTCATTTAAAAGCCGCGGTCAGAGATTGCCAAGACTGCAGAGATTGCAGAGACGGAAACAAAATTCTTCCTATCATAGGTTCTTGGTACAAACTACTGAGTACAGCCAGGAATCCTATCACACAGCAACAGACAGCAGTGTAGAGCCTGGCTGCAGAGAACTTACCTCCCACTCACACGGTCATCAGGGCAGAAACCTTTCAGCACACAGCATACAGCAATCAGCCAATGCTATGTTTAGACTGAGAAACCTTCTTTCACTCCTGTTTTGAGAGACAGGGAATTCTACTTCACACAAGACCCAGAATTACTTCCTTGACATCATTCCCTCTACCAACATACTCCTTTCTTTCTCCTTCTCCCTAACATCCTGGTTTCTGCCAGCCACAACATAGAACTTTTCCTAGAGTTAAAATGGCAATGTGATAAGTGGGTGTTTTCTTGACCCATCCATCCATTCATGCTGAAGCATTATTGACACATTCCCATTGACTGACATTTTAGGGTTTTTTTGGTTTCCTTTTTTAGCTTTAAACATCTGACATGTCCAAATTACTACACCTTTTTCTATTTGCAGCAAAGCTCTCATTTTGTAAATGCAAACTTGGTTTACTTTTTTTCTGAATGAAAAGTTGCATCATGTCTTTCCCCTGTACAGCAAGGACAACAACAAAAGAGCTACCAAAAAGTAATTAGCATCAGTCATAACCAGTTAGAACCACTGCTTTTCTGAATAAGTACTGAAATGGATTCAGCTCCTGTGCTACCGTTTCCAATGGGACTGTTCATGGCAGTCAGCAGCAAGCATTATTACACAAAAATAACATGTGCTGTCCCAGCTCACAGTGCCACAGGATATGTTGTACCTGAGCTGCTTGATCCTCTAATCACATTCGTGCTGTTCATCATTTAACATTATTTGTCTTGGTGTAGATCCAGTAATTGCCTGGTGTCAAAAGCTCTTCAGAGATCACTAAATTGAACCTTCAGTTATGAGTTTGGTTTGGAAAGTTTCATCCCTGCAAATGAGAATGTTGTGAAGCTACACAGATGATTTCACACGTGTAGCTTCCCACACAGCACCATCTTCCCAACAGGGCGGAGATGAAGAGATCATAGAATCATTTGAGTTGGAAGGGATACTGAAAGGCCATCTAATCCAACTCTTGAACTCAGATTGGCCACTGCAGTAAAAGACAATAAAAAATCCTTTATAAATATATCAGTGGCAAAAGAAGAGCCAAGGATAATTTTCATCCTATACTTGATGCAGCAGGGAATGTGGCCACTAAGGACAAGGAGAAAGCTGAGGTCCTCAATTCCTTCTTTACATCTGCCTTTAGTAGGCAGACCAGTTATCCTCTGGGCGTTCTATGCCCTGATCTGGCAGTCTGGGATGCTACTCAGAATATACCTCCAGCGATTCAGGTGGAGACAGTCAGAGAGCTCCTCCTCCATCTGGACATTCACAAGTCCATGGGACTGGACGGGCTACACCCTCGGGTGCTGAGGGAGCTGGCAGGGGTGATTGCGGAGCCGCTCTCGGCCATCTATCAGCGCTCCTGGTTAACTGGTGAGGTCCCAGAGGATTGGAGGCTTGCTGATGTGACTCCCATCTTCAAGAAGGGCCGTAAGGAGGATCCGGGGAACTATAGGCCTGTTAGGCTGACAGAAAATCATCTTGGCTAAGATCTCATGGCATGTGCATGGTGTCAAGAGGATCAGGCTCAGCCAGCACGGGTTCATGAAAGGCAGGTCATGCCTGACCAAACCTCATCTCCTTTATGACTGGGTTACCAGACTGGCAGATGAGGGAAGGTTTGTTGACGTCGTCTACCTAGACTTCAGCAAAGCCTTTGACACGGTCTTTCACAGGCTTCTTCTGGGAAAACTGGCTGCCTGAGGTCTTGACAGGTATACCCTTTTTTGGGTAAGGAACTAGCTACAGAGCCGTGCCCAGCAGGTCGTGGTGAATGGAGTGAAGTCCAACTGGCAACCCATTTCAAGAGTTGTCCCCCAGGGGTCGGTACTGGGGCCCATCCTGTTTAATATCTTTATTGATGACCTAGATGTGGGGATTGAGTGCAGCCTCAGCAAGTTTGCAGATGACACCAAGCTGGGAGGTGGTGTTGATCTGCCTGAGGGTAGGGTGGCTCTTCAGAGGGATCTACATAAGCTGGATCACTGGGATGAGGTGAATGGGATGAGGTTCAACAAGGCCAAGTGCAGTGTCCTGCACTTCGGCCACAACAACCCCATGCAGCGTTATAGGCTTGGGGACAAGTGGCTGGATGACTGCGAAGGGGAAAGGGACCTGGGGGTGTTGGTTGATGCTCGGCTGAACACGAGCTGACAGTGTGCCTAGGTGGCCAAGAGGGCCAATGGCATCCTGGCCTGCATTAGAAATCGTGTGGCCAGCAGGAGCAGGGAGGTGATCATCCCCCTCTACTCAGCACTGGTGAGGCCGCACCTTGAGTACTGTGTTCAGTTTTGGGCCCCTCACTACAGGAAAGACATTGAGGGCCTGGAGCGTGTCCAGAGAAGGGCAACAAAACTGGTGAGGGGTCTGGAGCACAAACCTTATGAGGAGCAGCTGAGGGAGCTGGGATTGTTCAGTCTGGAGGAGGCTCAGGGGAGACCTCACTGCACTCTACAACCACCTGAAGGGAGGTTGCAGTGGAGAGGGGTTTGGCCTCTTCTCCCAGGCAACAAACAGGACCTCGGGAAATGGCCACAAGCTGTATCAGAGGAGGTTTAGGTTGGACATGAGGAAGAACTTTTTCTGTCAGAGCGGTCAGGCACTGGAATGGCTGCCCAGGGAGGTGGTGGAGTGGCCGTCCCTGGCAGTGTTCAAGAGGCGTCAGGATGAGGAGCTGTGAGATATGGTTTAGTAGCTTTGGTAGCAATGGTAATGAGAAGACGGTTGGACTAGATGATCTTATAGGTCGTTTCCAACCTTGTGATTCTACGATTCTATGATTCCCCTGCAATGAACAGCGCCATCTACACCTCAGTCAGGTACTCAGAGCCCCGTCCAACCTGGCATCAGGTAGTGGTGGTCAGAGCCCTTCTTAATATCAATCACCAGGACTTCACACCAGCACATGGCAGGAAGCTCCTCGGTGAATGCCAGAAGAGGAAAAGGAATCAAAATCCAAAGCAGTTTTGAAGCAGTAAGATATCCAGCAGAGCCGCTTAAACTGGGCAGTGGCCAGGACATGGAGAATAACAAGATAAATGTGCAGAATATGCTTGCTTTATTGCTAACTCATCTCTGCGTTTCCCTTTCTCCCCCTGCACGTTTATTTCTGTTTGATGGTGATTTCCAGCAGCACTGTAACTTTTCAATGTAGAGGCCAATGGGCCACAGTGTACAAATAAGAGACCAGTGAAGCCTGTTTTTTGAATAGTTCCAGATTTCTGAGTGTATCCTTCCATTGTTCATCTTAATAGCTACATCCTGGGATCACAGAGCGGCTCCGCTATGCCGAAGGGCAGTGTAGCCACCCAGTGGTCATTCCGCGCTATGATGTGCGGAGAGTTCGAGATCTCGAAGGGTTCACTGCTGCTGCTTGTGAAGCCATTCAGAAGTGAATTTCCAGATACGGGAAGATGCAAAATCACTTTATATCTCAGTTACTCTATTTTTATGTCCAGATGAGAAGACAGGCTTCAAAATTCCAACGTAAGAAATGCTCCTAGTCAATGTAGCTCCAAGCAGGAAAATCACTATGCAACAGAAATGTAATACTCTTATGATGTTATTTCAAACTGGCATTATAATAACACCACAAGACCCAGCTGAGATCAGATCCCTAATATGAGGCATAGAACAGTGATTTGTACTAAGTGAAAGCTTTGTACTCAAAGATTTTACAATCAGAGAATCATAGAATCGAGTTGGAAGAGACACTTAAAGGCCATTTAGTCCAACTCCCCTGCAGTGATCAGGGATACCTACAGCTCCATCAGGCAGGCAAGAAACAAAAAATCAGGCCTGCCACAAAACCAGTCAGGTAACCAACCTACAAAGAGCTTCTGGGACTTTCAGAGTGACCCCTGGAATTATGTGAATCCATCTCTTTGGTTTTGACCTTGTGCCATCATCGCGTAAATTTATCACTGATTTAAATTCATACTTCCTTTTCTAACTGGCTTTTAAGGAATTCACAGGAGCTTGGAAACCTGCACAAAAATAATCATATTAGCCTTTCAGCTATTGTGAAACAGCTTTTTTTTTCTTCTTTTTTTTTTTCTGGTTACAAAAGAAGGAAGGATGGATTTCAGGATTTTTTTCTTAGGTGCAGCAGACAAGCTATATATTGTGGGTTCCTAAAGTATTTGGACTCTGAAATGTCCCCAAAGAATATGACATCAGCTGCATATTTCACAGATATGACATAAGTTATTTTTATAAAATGTTTTTAGAGGATTACAAAAGAGATATCATAAAATACCTCAGAATTAGTATTACGTTGGGACATTTGGTCTCAAAGGACCAAGTGACTGACAAAAACAGAGCAGTTTGATAATAAAAGTCCATTTTTTATTATACACAGGCCATTAGTGTCCAGAGATAGGTTAGATTTGTAACTGAAGTTTGAGGGCAAATTGGACAAATGCTTAGGCATATTAAAAGTAATATCCTGAGGCTGTTTTCATGAGATTCAGGAATGTCTGAAACAAAAAATAGGCCCCTTCCAGGATTGGATCCATCTGCTGATTTGATGCTAAACATAGATGTAGAAAACAAAGTATAAAGAAGAAGGATTTGAAATTTTATTCAGGTCATGTTTACTTTCAGCTTTAATTAAAATATTTTTCTTAAAAGCAGTTAATTGGAGATTGCATGCTCTGCAGTGTGTGCAACAAGTCCTGAAACCCTAGTGAAGTTTCAGAAGTGAGTAATAAGTAGTGTTGGAATATATGAGGTGGAGCATTCAGAAAAAAATAAATACCATTCTTACATGACTCTGCTGTTCTGAATGGTAACATAAATCCCACTCACTCAGTCTGGAAAGTCATCAGACCATCATCAAGACCTCCTCTGCAAAGAACTGATATGTACAATTGTCTACATTTTAAACCTCATTATCATGGACACAAATCCAACTCTTTATTATTAAGTTCAAATAGGTCTATGTTGGGAAGTCCTCCTAATAAATTCCCAGCAGGTAAGATAGCTTTATTTGTCTCACAGTGCTAAAAGAGTTCTCCCATGTTGACTCCCTTTCTCCTTTCATGATTGAAATCTCTTTCCCCAGTACTAATGAATGAATTAACACAGATGTTCTTGAAAAAAGCCAATCTTAAAAGATTGGGTTCATTAAAGCCAATCTTTTAACTTCATTTTTGATTGATTTCTTTAAAGATTTAACTAGGAAAGCAGAGGCATTGTTCTTAAGAATAAGTTGAGATTCTCAAGTGGACTTTGTTCACTACTGTTTATCTTCTTTATTCAGTGAGTTTCTGATCTGCTGTGAATCCATCTAAGAAGTGATGCTTTTAGTTGAACTTCATTTTGCTGCTTTAGAAGTTGTTTGCATGAGAGCATCATGTGAAAGTTGAGAAGTGCAAAGAACAAGGCTCAAAATAGAACACAACAGTTGCATAAACTTAAAAAGGAAAAAAGAAAAGAAAAAAAAAAAAGAAAGCAGAAGTCTTCAAAGTGACGAAACTAAACATGATTTCCTATGGTTTAGGATTTCAGGGTGGGATTCTCCGCTACTTCATTAAGGATTAACTCAGGCTGACGTCTGCCATTCATCGTGTTTCTCTCCATAAGGCATGTATTTGATAATCACATTGCAGTCGTCTTCTCTGATTGATTTTTAGACTCTCAAACAGGCCCTGATAAGTTCTGTAGGAACTTGGCATCTTTAGCAGGTATACCACTGTCATGTTTGGCTGAAATTAGTCCCTGGAGATGTGGTTAGTGGGCATGATGGGATGGGTTGATGGTTGGACTAGGTGACCTTGGTGGTCTTTTCTAACCTTATGACTACAAGAAATCCAATAGCTGTCAGAGAAACAAATAGAACATCCCATAACCTTTACTTCCATTAGAAACAAATAAAAAAGCAGTGCAAAATAATAACAATGACAACAACTTCTTATACAACTTCCTGACTTTTTGGTTATTTTGTAATGGTGTTTGGTGAGAACTGCTTGTAGAAACCATAACCTGATAACTTTAAAGCTTTGGTTTTGTGCTCTGTGGAAGCTGGAACCATTTTCACTTGTGGCACAAGCAGGTCTGGCTGCAAGCACTACGTTTGTTTCCAATTGAGTAACGTGAAACATTGTGCAATACTTGTACTGAGTTCCTGAATGATGAGCATTAGCCATCAGTGCTTCCTCAGTGGGGACAACAATTAGAAGCAGGGTCTGAACCAAGATTCTTGGAAGCAAATATACCTATTCTTTACACTAATTTCCAGTCCAAAACCAGACACAGCTCTGAATATCACAAATGAGATCCCCTTCAACACTGAGCAGAACTGAAACTTCAAATCAGATCCCCCATATTCAAGGATTTTAAAATCCAGCTCTGTATTTTGCGGTTTGGACTCCGGTCCCTTCTTAGGGATGTTTTCAAAGACAAAACCAAGTAATGGGCAAGAAGTTTGTAATGTTTTTCTCTTCAGAAAATAGTTCTATATATCTTTCAGCTGGTCAAATTGTCCTATTTGAAACGCATTTGTAATTTGCTGCGACTGAGGGACCTGGTTGTGAGGCTGCATCTGATCATTTGCAGACGCTGTTAAATAACAGCTTGTGCATGACTTTAGCAGATGTTTTAACTAACATGTAATTTCTGTAGGTATATAACATAACATTTGGAATAAGAAAGCGTAATGGCCTCAGGAATGGCCTCTTCATTTTTGCAAAGTCATTTGCTTCTAGCTGTTACAGCACAGCAGCAAAGGGCCATACAGTGAAAATTATTATAGGGATAAATTAAACTGAATAATATTGCTATTTAAATGGTACTCCAGAAACTCTGCTGGTGTGTGTATAAAACCAAAAATGCCACAGGTAGATACAAAGGGTGAGGTATTTCGGGATCAGGAAGAAGAGTTTGATCAGTGCTGATGATCGTGTCATGATTTTAAGTATTTACAACCTCCAGAGAAGGTTTATTTTGATATAGCCATCAATAAATTTCATATTAAAAAAAACATCAGGAAACTCCATAGTTTCTTTTTGGGAGAGAACATATTTTAAAGGATATGCACTGTAAAAATTAAGAGGCAAAACGTTTCTCAGTGCACTTGGACTTTGCTCCAGATGTTAAAGAAACAGTAACTGGTTTGTGGCTTATGTTTTTCAGACTTTGGAGGGAGAAATATTGAATAGCTTAAGTTCAGAAGTAGGTAGTTATTTTTCCTACACTGCTTCTATCTCTGATGGAGGGAGGAAGGGGTCCTGAGAAGCAGGCAGCTGTCTTGCAACAGCATGAGGGCACTTGATGGTAGCCCTTGCCATTCTTATCCCAGTAGAATCCATACAGCAGGGAAAATAAGCTCTGCAGCTTGCTCCCCAGTTATCCCCATCAGCGAATAAACAGGAATGATATGTGATAGCCCCCCTATCCATAAATGTATTTGTTTCCTTTGGAAGGAAATCCTGATGCACAAGCAAATGAAACATAACCCTGTCTCCTCCTCTCACAGAGCTGGAATGAGGCCACAGTGCCTCATGAACCAGGACAGCAAGATTTTGCTGCAGGAATGGTCATTCCCCTCATTTAAGAGGGTTGCACTTGATGATCTCTAGAGGTCCTTTCCAACCCCTATGATTCTATGGTTCTGTGATTCTACGAATCTATGGTTCTATGATTCTATGCGCTGGCTCAGCCCAAGAGCCCCTGTGGGAAATTGCTGCTTTGAATCAACCCCTAGAAGAAACCACCATTCTTTCCTAGAGGAAACCGAAGAAGAGCAGTTTGTTCTGCCCAGAGTCAGCTTTTATCACATTTGTTAATCATTTATCCTGTATTAATTACAGTTTGGCAGTTTGTTCAGCTAACATCAATTCTACTGTGAACAACAGAGGATGTCTTGTGTGCAGATCTGTGGGTGTTCTGCACGTGTATTAATGAGTGAGTATGTCATCCTTCAGAGGAAAAAAATGAGTCTGTATCAGTAAGCTCTGCCAAAATATCTCTTCAGATATGTTTAGGGGGGCTATAAGAAAGAAGGGGACAGACTCTTAAGCAGGTTCTGTTGTGATAGGAAAAGGGGAAATGGTTTCAATCTAAAAAAGGGGAGATTTTGACTGGACATGAGGAGGAAGTTTTATACCACTAGAATGGTGAGGCACTGGCACAGGTTGCCCAGAGGTGGTAGATGCCCCAGTGCTGGAGACATTCAAGGTCAGGCTGGATGGATGCAGGGGAGTTGGCCTAGATGATCTTTAAGGGTCCCTTCCAACTCAAATGATTCTATGATTCTATTTTTCTTCAATATTGCAAGCCAGAAACACACAAACAAATAAAATAAAACAAAAGCAGGGGATACTTTGCAAAAATTCCACTCCAGCTTTTATTTTCAATCTACCCTAAATCATGGAACTACTACTCTGAATATTTAGGCTGTCTTAATTGTCTTGTTCAAACCTAAAGGCAAACCAAAACAGTAACCATCTGCTCACTGATGACTGTATATACAGCAGAAAGAATCCCAACACTATCAGAAAATAAAAAGTAACCAACAATTCCAGCAAATGAAGACAGAGCATATAAAACTGATGAAACATACACAGCTATCACTTCCAGCCCTTCAGCACCCACATATGTGATTCTAATTTATATGAATTGCTCCAAGCCTCATTTACCAAGGAAAATTGTTGTTATTAAGGATACATCAGTGAGGTGGTCAGGAACGTTCCTGTTCTACTTTTCAAATTAGAACATATTGATTACTTGATAAAACATTTTTCAAGGGGAAACATTGGTGTTAAGAAGTCGATTGAAAAAAATATGCAAAAGTTTTCTGAAGTAACTGAGAATTTGTCTCCAGAAATGTTCATACTATGACCCATAATTCCTTTTTATAAAGAAATTTAAGCAACTTAGATCACAAAATATTTATTAAAAACAACCAAAACATTTCCAAATCGCCAAAACAAAATGTTACCGCTGATCTGAACCGAAACCATATCTTCTGAATTTACAGCTCATGATGTTTTTAGGTTCTGACTCCTTTGTCCTGAATCAGGACATAAACATTTTTCCATACTGTTATATTTGGCCAGAATGTGAAATCTATTTCCTGCCTGTTTCTTTTTTACTACCATACTGATGGCAGCTCTCCTAGCACAGTCACAGCTGTAAGATCTTGGCTCTGCTGCAACTGAGAGTGCTTTTGCTAAGATACTTTATGTGAGTTCCACAGACCCAAAAGATAACTGTTCAGCAAAACCTATGTTTTTGCTTGTTAGGATAACTGTAGATATATAGTTTTATGCAAAAGGAAAAAAAAGAAATCCCTCAGATCTAGCTTGCATTATGATGTTACTCATAAATTTAAGAGTAGATTTTGCCTTATTTGCATCAATGAATCTGCTTCCCTGAAAGCATTCCTGTAATTCACCAAAGTGCAAAGGGTCTCTTGGGTCCCATGCGGGCAATTTTAATGCTAGCTATAATCCATATTTTAATACTTGAATATAGTGATGGGAGATGCACTAATACCATGGAAATGGTCTTAAATATCCTCTGCTCCAAACAATGCCAGAATTATTAGATGTTAATAGACTTGCTGTATTCACTCTGCTAATTTTGTGTCCTGCTCCTAGTCTCTTTGTGATGTCTCTGTTCTTGCCCTGGTCTCTGAGCACAGACAAGGATGTTTGAATTTCTTTGCTCTAGCACATGGAAGTGGGACAAGCTGAAGGGAGCCCATTTACTGTACTCCTTCCTGTCAGTCAAGCATACTCCTCTATTTCTTCAGTGCGACATCACAGAAGAACAGAGTAGCCTTCTCTGGGATCATACGGCTTATCTCTGTACAACAAAAAAACAACTTGGAAACTATCCTTTTCTCTGAGCCCAGCTGACATGACACAATTCATGTCCACAAGCGTAAAATCTCCTCTCTGCCAAAATGCAGTGAGTATAATGGGAGTCACATCTGCCACATAAAATCCTCATAGTAGGCTTGGGCATGGTGAGGAAGGCTTGTTCCATCGTGCCCAGGAGCATACCAACACCAAGCCCTGCAGTGATAGAATGGGGCCTGAGCCCTTCTTTTAGTGTTATTTTCCATCTCTGAGCTGCTTGCCCAATGTAGTAGCCTTGCCATAGGAGATAGACAGAAAGGAAATTGTGCTGGAGAAGGCTTCCAGGATGCCCAGATGATATAGCAGATGCCAGCCTGGGGGTTTAGCCCCAAAAAGCACATCCTTGTATCCACAAAAGTGGGATGAGCTGGCAGGTAAGAGGTTAGGGAATGAAAAACCACCCCTGCCCTTATTGTCACCCTGAGTGGGAGCCTGGTGAGCCCTTATATACAACTGGTAACAAAGCTCAATGCTACTGCGAGCAGTGGGTTGGACCAGATGGCCTCCACTGGTCCCTTCCATCCTGTGATTCAGTGATATTTTGTTGGTATTGGCATTGTGAAATAACTGAACAATGTTACCATTTCATACACACTCTGAAATATTAGTGCTGGAATGAGTGTTTAATGAGTTTTGAATGAGTCTGCTTGAACGAGTATTGGGGTTTTTCTACTGATTGAAACTTCTTAAGTCTATCAATACCTAGTAGCAAAATTCATTTTTATTACAGATGGCATGCTAATGAAGAGGGGGAAGGGAAGAGGTGGAAAAGAGGACAGCAGTCTTAATTTTGACCCTAACAGTGCCCCAAGACAAATCACTAAACAGTTGAGTTTGCCCATAATATACATGTCCTAGACCTATACAGCTAATGAGTTCCAGGATAATTAATCATATCATCACTTCAAAAGATAGTACGTAAAATCCTAATGTTTTCAAATTTCATAAAGATGACATGAGGGCAACTGGAAACCTGCCAAACTTCCGAACTGTCACTGAGTTACATGCGCAGTATCAAGGCACAACGTACATGGAAGAAAAAAAGTGCTTTGTAGAAAGAGACAGAAACTGGAAAATAATGCGTTAATGGATAAACAGACATACAGAGGCCTTTTTTTTTTTTTTTTTTTCTATGATATTTCACAGGCTGGCTGTGTCCTGTGCATGATTAATTAGACTCCTTCATGTTATGGCCCTCACGATGCTTTTGTGATGGTAGATAATTCAGTTCTATTCACTTTTACTGGGAAGGGAAGGGAAGGGAAGGGAAGCGAAGGGAAGGGAAGGGAAGGGAAGGGAAGGGAAGGGAAGGGAAGGGAAGGGAAGGGAAGGGAAGGGAAGGGAAGGGAAGGGAAGGGAAGGGAAGGGAAGGGAAGGGAAGGGAAGGGAAGGGAAGGGAAGGGAAGGGAAGGGAAGGGAAGGGAAGGGAAGGGAAGGGAAGGGAAGGGAAGGGAAGGGAAGGGAAGGGAAGGGAAGGGAAGGGAAGGGGAGGGAAGGGGAGGGAAGGGGAGGGAAGGGGAGGGAAGGGGAGGGAAGGGGAGGGGAGGGGAGGGGAGGGGAGGGGAGGGGAGGGGAGGGAAGGGGAGGGAAGGGGAGGGAAGGGGAGGGAAGGGGAGGGAAGGGGAGGGAAGGGGAGGGAAGGGGAGGGAAGGGAAGGAAGGGAAGGGAAGGGAAGGGAAGGGAAGGGAAGGGAAGGGAAGGGAAGGGAAGGGAAGGGAAGGGAAGGGAAGGGAAGGGAAGGGAAGGGAAGGGAAGGGAAGGGAAGGGAAGGGAAGGGAAGGGAAGGGAAGGGAAGGGAAGGGAAGGGAAGGGAAGGGAAGGGAAGGGAAGGGAAGGGAAGGGAAGGGAAGGGAAGGGAAGGGAAGGGAAGGGAAGGGAAGGGAAGGGAAGGGAAGGGAAGGGAAGGGAAGGGAAGGGAAGGGAAGGGAAGGGAAGGGAAGGGAAGGGAAGGGAAGGGAAGGGAGAAGTACCCCTTGCTTCACAATCAGCCTTACAACTGTGAAAATGCACAGCTAATGGTCATGACTGTGTTGAAAGTGTTTTGTAGCTGTGAATTTGCTCTATTAAATACTCCTATTGTGCTGTTTGTACTTGTTGCATTTTCCATTGAAATAATTAGGAAGCATTACTTTCAGAGCAACCTCCTTGGATGTGGCCCTAGACAATTCCTTTTCACTCAGTGCAGCTCGGACAAGCCACAAGATTGAACACCCATGAACTACCAGTTTTCTGAAGCTCCTTGCATAAAGTAAGTGTATGACCTAATAAAATTGTGTAAACATACAGTCATTAAATACATGTAGAAATTGCTATAATTTGATATATTCTTAGCTGTCAACACGTTTTGGACCGGGTATGGGGTGTTCCTACGTGGCAGTTCAAGCAGAGGTGGCAGCCAGCAGATCCCTCAAAGGCATGCTGCCAACTTCTTGAGTGCTAGCTGGTGATAGAAGAGGCAGCTTGTTGGAGGTGAAGTGAGTGATGCCTGAGCGTGCCTCTGAGGGATGCCAGCATCACAGCTTGAATGAATGAACCACTGTGTTTGGGCTTGGGGCATCTGCCGGTATCTCTGGTTGGCTGAGGTGGCCATCACCAGCAACAAGGAGTCCAAAACACCACCAAGAAAAAATGTGGTAGTTACAAGTGTGCAACTGTCTGAAGTGTTTTCTTTCTTTGACTAGTACTGAAACACATGTTTTTTTGATTCTCTGGGCTTTTTTTGTTTGTTTGTCTGATGGTTGGTTTGGTTGGTTGGTTGATGTTTTTTGTGGGTTATTTTTTTTTTCCTTTCTATTAGTTATGAACATTTCTATTTGTACAAAAACAATAATATTTTAGGTCTCTATTTCAAATGAACATTGGCTAACAAGATTGGCCAACTGTATTGGCCCCAACAGGCCACTCCAATATATCTTGGCTTTGCCTTCTAACTCAAGAAGAAACTACAGTGAGAGCTGGAAAATAAATCATTAGCTTTTAAGTGCAGAAAAGGACAGGCTTCTTTTTCAGAGCTGGTGCCAGAATCACTTCCAGGAGTGATCAGAAATTGGGAACTTGCAGCTAAGTCCTGGGATTTCGTTTTGTTCTTCCTTGTTTGCCTTCAAAACGATGAAGCGTTCAGAGAATGCTTTGCAAAACAGGTGACAATGAGGATTGCAAGCACCCTTTTAAATATAAAACACCTATACTAAAGAGCAAAAAATGGGTAAAAAAACCACTGAACTTTTTTTATCTGCCCTTCCTTCATCACCACCCTAAGTGCATGCTCAAAATTACTGTTTGTGTGATATTTTACTCTAAGTACAAAGGAAGGGAAATTTGGCCCAAACTCAGAATAAGTTCTCTGTTTTGTCAGTGTGAAATACTTGATAATTTGTAATGCATTTAGCCATTAATCATTTTAAAGGGCTTTTAAATGGGCACAAAGTCCTTTGAGTCTTTTCCATATACAGACATTGGATCAGGGACCTTTGCTACAAATTACTTTTGTCTGGACTTCTAATACAAAATCAACTTGAGAACAAGGGAAATACATCACTGTTAAATTTTATTATAAGACAGAGCCATTATAACACATCATGGGAAACATTTTTGAGCTGTTCTATTAATAACAGCAGTGCTTGATTTCTTTGGTTTAAACTTACCTTTTTCACATTTTCTTGTGACATTTTCCAGATATAAATTGTTATGATGAAGAGTCATTCATAGCAAGGGAAAAAGCTGTAATTATGTTTCTCTTTTCTAAAAGAAAGTGGGGCTGGAAGGGGATTATTTTACACAGATCAGTGAAGGACACCCTAATAAAGATTGGTCTGGAACATTTCTTTTTATGACAATTGACTTATCGGCAAGAGTCATTGTAGCAAATCTGGAAATTACATAATTGCCAGAAACTGTAGATATTTGACTTGGCAAGAACCTTAGGTGTCTCTGATTTATTATTGTAAGAATTTGGCTCTGCAGAGATGAAGAAATGTTTAATGAAAGAACAGTAGAATACAAATGAAACAGGCAGAGATCCTGTTTTCTGAGGCTATATTTAACTACATTGTCACTACTACTGTAACACAAATAAACTGAACTGAAAACGTCCGGGATGGCAAACTGGCACAAACATCAATCTGCATGAAAATACTAATTTCAACAGCTAAACACTCGTCTTCTCCATTGTGTTCTGCACTTCAATCAAGTTATTTGTGGGTCATTCACTTCATTAGACACAGGCACAATAATAAAACATAAAGGTAAAAAAAAAACTTGCTTTTTTTTAATCTGTCCTTCAAAAGGCAGTGAAGTCCTTCCAAGCAACATCTGAAGGCATTAAGCAATGCCAAAATTACAAGAAATGTGGGTGACCAAGATCAGAGTGGTGAAGCGGGAACATTAAGAACTTAGAGTTGGAGGATTTGCAGACCACAGCAATTCCGAAAACACTATAATTATTCTTTGTATCAGAAGAGCAGGTCACCACACAGTAGATTAAGGTGAATGTCTTTGCTTAAACCATTTGCATCAAAGAGATTTACTTTGGCAAGTCCTCCTGGAGAAGTTTCCCCTTTGATAAAGTTCAGTCTCTCTTGCTGGAGAAAATGCTGTTTCCTGAAAATGGATTATAATCTAGTCTTTAATATCTCCTTATGTTTCTCATGTTTATCTTACTACCCCATGGAGGAGCTCCTAAGAACATCCCACAGTTTATCTGTCTTGGCGTTCAGCAGGGCGGCAAGGAAATCAGTGGCACTGCTGCTGCCCTGCTCGGTGTTGTAAAGGGAAAAAAGTCCTACTGCTGTGTGAGATCCACATTCCTATCTCCCAGAAGACACATGTGCTGGCACCACCATCGTCCATTAGACCAGAAGATTGAGTCTGCTGTCAGCTTCTCTGCTGGCACTTGGACAGATCGCTGCCCTGCCAGGGCTCTGATCATCTCGGTGTTATGGAGGAGTAGAACACCCTGTTAGAAAAAAAATGATTCTGAATGAAGTGGAAAACTCAGATGATGTATTTCTCTGTCCAGAGATTAGAAAGAAATACGGTACAAAGTCATACAAAAATCACCTTGTTATCTCTATATTTTTCCAGAAGTAAATACTGAATAGATGTTACTGGACACACTGGGAGAGAGAAGATATGTCAGAGAGCATGAGGCTCTTCTCTAAACGATGGAGGTATCATTAACAATAAATCAACCTGCTCCCTATTGACCATGATGTTATAAATGACTGAGGCCACATAGGCAAAGGTATTTCCAGAGACTGGAATGCAGAAATCTGCCCACAAGCCTTAATTCCAACATGAGTAGATGTTTAGAGTCAAGGTTTTTTAGTAAATAACAGTACATGCATACTACCATGGCCAACAGCTACGAGATACGGTTTAGTGGCTTGTGGCAGCAAGAGTAATGGGAGGACGGTTGGACTAGATGATCTTGTAGGTCCTTTCCAAACTTGTGATTCTATAATTCTATGTGTAAAAATCAGAAAACAGAGCAAGTCCAAACTACTTGCTTTGGGCGATGCCGCTCTGTGGGTGCAAGAAGAGCAGCATGGCTCATGCAGTACATCATGTGCTGCCAGAGCATTTATTTATTGGCAGGCTTATGAAGGTTTTGGTTTCCTCTCTCATAAGCACCAGCCACAACATCTTTCTGAATGACAGAAAACTCTTTTTAACCTTCCATCAGAATTTATTTGTATTTTCTGAGACTACCTTTTCTTCTAGAAAAACAATCATAGTCCACCTCATCTTCATGATTTATATCACGTCATTTTTAAACATTTATTGCATAATATAATATGAACATTTTTGTTTATTTTCCCCTTTTAATTACATTGCAATCTTTAAAAATAAATACAGATTTAAAAGCCAATTAAGTCTTAAAATAATAAGAAAGCCACTGACAAGAAATCTGAAACTAAAGGCATTATACAGTTATTATTTCAGCGGTGTCTGGCTGTAAAAAAACGTATTTTAAGGTCTCTGATAAATTCTTCATTCATTCCTTATAAGGTCATGCACTAATACTGTAAAATCCAAAGTCAAGAGCAAGGAAGAACCTCATTCTCACCTGTGCTGAGAAGAAGTGGAGTCATAAGAGTTCTTACTCATTGCAAACACATTACACTGTCTACTTACACATCCTTAAAACTGAGAGCAGCCACTACATTGCCAACCATTATACAAGCTGGAGTCAGGTGCCCTGGAGGTCCTGATGCCAGGCTCCCTGCAGTGGCATTGCAGGATGAGGAGATGCTATCCCAACACAGTGTGGGTCCTTCAGTCAGAGTGCCTGCTGTAGCCCATTGGTTTTTGTATGATATCAGAATAGTTGATACACCAAATGTTATGGCTGATGTTTTCCTACAGCTTCACAACGTAACTTAACTTTACTGGGATATATTATGAAATTGGTATCCACATCCTCTGAAAAACTAATTTTACCTATGTTTTTGTGCTTTAATTTATCTGACTACTTACCTTCCTTTGCTTTTCATCAGAATCATATGCAGTGCACGGTTTGCACTTTAGAGTCTTTTTATTGGCACTAAATAAAACCCAAGAATGTGGCTACCAGTTATTTCACAGCTTTTTACTGAACGGCAAAGAGTTCTCCCATTTTGGAATGAATACAGAATGTTGGCAGAATATGTATTCATAGCTATAACTTAAGCTGACTAATATTTTCCACCTTGCCAAAGGTTTAAATCTTTGCATTTTATTATTATTATTATTTATTATTATTACTATTCTAAACTCAGCCTCAACTGAGAAAAGTTATTTCAGCAAAATTTGTTCATCTGCCTCTCATAATGCAGTTCAGGAATAACAAACTGTTTGGCTCACATTAATATTTTTAAATAACTTTTGCCATATTTCTGAAAATCAACTTAAATTTGCCAAGTCATGAGACTTTGGAAAAGCTGTTTACGTGTGCCCAGGAGAGATATACTTGAGTTAGCAAGAATTCATGAAGTTAAGATCTGCAGTGACCATATTCCATTCTCACTCAGATTCCCAAAAACCTTCTGCCAACATTCTGAAACCCACAGAAGAAGACAAAAAAGAAACAAAAACCTGTTATAGAGAGTTAAGAGCCTTTTGGTTGGTGCTTTTGTACTATGTGGAATCTGTTATGGTGACAGAAACTACAACAAAATACAGTGTTTTTCCCCTCATCTCAATGGTACTTTTGTGATGTTCATGACTGGTGAAGAGGAACAACCTGACGAAATTCAGCTTAACTGGAGATCTGAGGAGCTTAACAGAGAGGTTTCTATCTCAGATGATTCTTACAGGGCAAGAAGAAATCAGTTGTCTAGATATCATGCAACTCTTCCATTTCAAATATCCAGCCAACAGAGCAAACCCAGTGTTCCCTGTGCCACTTTCAATTTCTGAGGCAGTCTGCTAAGAGTTAAATATTTCATTTCTGTGGGGGCTGTATGCAAACCTTGTCACTGGCAGTCTGCTGTGGCTCATTTGAGCCTATTCCTGGACAGGCAAGCCAATATCTGGAAGGGTGAAATTCTTCTACGTAAGATATCTCACTCCCAGCATGAAGGACAGAATTTTGACCATAGACTTTAATTTAAAGATGTCATGTGAAAGAGGTTCATGAACAGGGAGGAAAACCATTAAACTGATTAGAAAAGGCAGTGAGAAATACCATATCCAAATATCTGTGATATTATTAGAGATATAAATACCACCAGGAACTGTGTCATTACAGCAGAAATGAGTGGATAGACTGGAGAACAAGCGGTACCAGTAATGATAAGCACTAATTACTTCTGGATTTGATAAACAGCAGATTTCATCACATATCTCCAGTCTGGATAAGAAGCAATGTTATTTTTACTTGATTCATGTAAATGGTAAGGATATTAAAGAAGCAATATCTACAGTGATAGATACAGATAGCTTTTTATCAGACAATTATTAATTGAGTCAGCTGTAAATAAGCTGAAGATCCAAGTAGCATTCAAGACTTTGAGACAGAACTAGAAGGAAGGAAACAGATGTAGAATAAAATGTCAGATAGTTTTAACAAAGGCAGGCCATGCAAGAATTTGCATATACATATTTTTATATTATATATATACATATATATATATACATATTTTTTCATTAATGTCTGATCTTATACAGAGGAAGTTCTTAAAAAAAAATCTTGAAGATCTGTAAAGAGTTTTATTTTGGTTATGTGATTTGACTGAATACATAATGATTTATTACAGAATCTTTTACTTATGTGATATTATTAAATGAATATTAAGGTGGAGAAGGAATAACTAAACGGAACCTGGAGAAACTCATTGGCTGATGGTAATTAGTCTTGAGTCATTCATTAATCTGATTCTATTTAATTTTTGTTAATGACTGCAGTCATTTCTGGTTTTGAGAAGTCAGTAAATTTTATCTGGTTCACTTCAATTTGTTCAGTAAGGTTGAATGACCTTGAAAGCTAGCAGATGAAAAATGAAATGAAATGTAATGATACACAGCACAAGATTAAGAAGTGCAGAAAATGAACAAGAAGTCTAGCATCTCTCTGGTTAACAAAAGCTGTTAGAAAAGAATTAGTAAATATTGCTGAAATGTAATGAGCACATGCCAAGTGACACACAAGTCAAGGCTTAAAAGCAACTCAAATTTCTTATTCCTGGATGATCATTTATGGACAGCTTTTAGAGACAAGAGGCTTGATGAATTAGGATCTAAATGATCTACAGCAATCCAAATAATGTGTTCAGTACCCCAGGAAATGAAATGCCACAAAATCCTGGTAAAACACTGATATACACACAAAAAAACTTTGGTTACTTTGGTTTATTGGGGGGTTACTGGAATTGGAACAGATGCAAAGAAAGACAACTAGGGTGAATGGGGAAAGCACCTCACTGAAATAAAGGCTGCGGGGATACACTCCCATAGAGACAAGAGAACCATGACAGAAAGCTCTGGTATGTCAAGTCAAGCTTATACATTTGTGTAAGTCTGGAAAGTAGAGAAAATAAGCCTGAGTAAGTTTTTAACAGTTTTCCCAATTTAACAAAAAAAAAAAAAAAAAAAAAAAAAAAAAAAAAAAAAAAGAATAAAAATAAAAAGAATAAAAAAAGAAAAGAAAGACATCAAACTAGTTTTAGTATACGCATCAGTAGACTCACAGATAATGTGAATTCAAGGAAACAGACTCAGGAAATCTGTTCTTACTCTTTGCCTCTTTTCCTTCTTTCTACACTGTATATAGCAATATTTTGTTACTGAAATTGAAATTTATCCAGGCACCAGATTTTCAGGCTAAATTTTGTGACTGGCTTTCCCAGCAGCGCTGTCGGCAGTGGGATGAGGACCAGCTCAGCCTTCTGACTCCAGAGGCGCAAGTCACAATTTACAAGTCTTTTCAGCCCCCATAAGCAGACAGGGCAGAGCGAAGGGCCATGGCTGTAGGTCACAAAAACACTCGATGCAATTTAATTAAAACCATATGCAGGCAGTGGAAGACACTGTCATCAGGGAACAAGTCATTGGGAACTGCCAGAGGCCTGCTCGCTGCATGTTCACAGCTCCCAGCCTGAGTTTCTCCAGAAGTACTATTCAATCCCATTTCACAGTATTTCACCAAGTTTAAAAACATGATTTACCCATCTTATCTTTTAGTATGAAAAGAAAAGTCTCTCCAGGGTGCATGCGAGGAATGAATTGTCTTTTCTACATACCTCTCTCACAGAGGAAGCCCACAATAACTGCAACTACCCTGGAAATTTCTGTATTGGAAGGAAATTACAATGAAAGCAGGGCAAAGAGTCTGTGTTTTGTTTAAGGTCAGGAGCCGAAGCTGATTGCACAACTCAGTTGTGTGATTCAAGGCCTATAAAAAGCCCTCTGAATTTCTGTTGGATTTTGTGATGGAATTTCATATTGTAAAAGCCTCCTACTGGAAACACTGCTTTTATGTTATTACTGTTGTTGTCGTTGCTGCTCTTGCTGTTATCATTCCATATCCTCGAGAAATATATTGAAAACAGAGAAATGCAAACACAGCTTTGATGTAAATAATGCAACTTAAAAGGTACATCCAAGGAAACTTAAAAGCAGACTGCTGGAGTGTTACCTTCCCTGATCAGTGGATGGTGCTGTACTGTGCTGTGAGCTGATGTAATGTATGAGGAACATTGTAAGTTACATGATAAAAGGAGAAGCCATAGCACAAGGAGCTTTGGTTTGAGTGTGGGTCTCAGCCTTGTTTGCAGATCAGTCCCACAAACTCACCAGTGTCACTTGGCCCCCTCTGCCAGAGGGTGCTCACAGCAGCCTGGTTTTCATCGACTCAGCATCATGGAACCATTGAGGTTGGAAAGACCATTAAGATCGCCCCATCCCTGGAAATGTTTAATGCCAGGTCGTATGAGGCCCTGGGCAATCTGATTTAGTATTTGATTTAGTGGTTGGCAGCCCTGTGGAAGAGGGATTGGAACTTGATGATCCTTGAAGTCCTTTCCAATCCAAGCCCTTCCATGATTCTACGATCACCTAGATCAGCCCATGACTGTGATTGCTGTAGACCATGTCCCTCAGTGTGACATCTAGCCTTTTCTTGAAAACCTCCAGGGACGTGGAGTGGGCCATGTGTGGGCCAAGTGCAGGATTGAGGCACTGCTTTGCAAGTGCCTGAGTCAGGGGCCTGGCTGCAGGGAGGCACGAGGAGCAGAGCAACTGTGCGAGTCCCACACTTCATGCTTGAGGTCTGCAAAAGTCATTTTCTTTCTGCTGAGAGGACTGAGGAGGCGAGGATGGACGTCAAATAGGGAGCACCTTCCTGTGTGTTCCTACAGGATCAAACACAGAAGTTCCCTAGGGCTTTTGGAGGCCCTTGGTAACTAGCATAACACAAACAATAACAGATTATCATCACTTTTAGTCCTCATTCATTTTCTCCCGAATGCTTAACATGCCAAAAGGAGTGAGGGGACCCAAACTAGCAATGGGATACACATTCCCTGCAAAGTAGAGTCACACTGTAACTTAAGTAACAGGCACGTCGCATGCAGGTTGATGACAGGTCTGAAGCGATGGCTTAGAAAAGCCCTAAATCTCCTCCTGTATTTATACTTCTGGCTCCTCTCTTCCCCTAGTGCTGCCCTAATCAACTGTAATCCTCTTTTTGGAAATAGATGGTAGCCATGTGCAGTCAGAAAAAAACTTTCTGCAGTTAAAGCTCACCTCTTAAGTTGGATGTTAGGGAAAACTTCTTCTCAAGATAGAGTGGTTGGGAACTGGCACAGGCTGCCTGGGCAGGTGGTGGCATCACCGTCCTTGGGAGTGTTCAAGAAATGTGGAGATGCTGCACTGAAGGAGATGGTTTAGTGGGTAATATTGGGGGTAGGTGGACAGTTTGACTGGTTGATCTTAGTTTTCTTTTCTAACCTTAATGATTTTATGACTCTATGAATCTATTGGTATAATCACACCATTCCACATCTTTTCCTTGGAGCAGTTTGTGCTTCTGACTAAATCCCTTTTCTTTGGGACAGAGCTTATAAAGAGTATTTCTTTTCAGATGCTCTTAAGGAACACACAAAAAGGCTTTGTCCTCAAGGACAGCAGCAGGAGGGCTGGCTATGCACACAAAAATCCTGTCCCAGTGTGCTGTGTAGATCCCATTAGTTGTGTGTTACACCATGGGGGCAGAGTAGTGAAGCTTTCTATGTATGTAAAGAGAAAAGGCAGATGTTCTGTTTTAGCAAAGCAGTGGTTCTGTTTTCCCCCCATATACGTGTGAAGGACAGCCAGTGCTATGGTGCATTACGGGTATTTTTGTTCCAATGGTTCTGGTTGGGCTGCTGTCTCTGCCCAAAGCCCATAGGTCTGACTGTTCTGTCATCGCATCAGGGACTGTGCGCTACTTCCCTCACTGACAGTCAAGTGCAAACTTTGAGACCTTGTTCTGATGATGAGATTAGTGTGAAACCACATTCTGCTCAGAAGAGCTGGAAAAACCCATCTAACAGCCTTGTTTTTGTTGAATATAACTAGTAGCGCAAGAGGGATTAAGTGCTATATCCAAGGCATTTTTGTACAAGCATGTGGAAATATGACCTACAAGTCTTTCTCAATATGATTTTCTCATTAAAGACTATAACCTAATTTTATATGATCACGGAATCTAAAGTGTCCTAATAGCTAGATCATTGGGCACTTAATGCAAAATAATATATTTAATTACCTGGGTGAATCCTAAAATAGTATAACTTCTGAAACAGAAAAACTAATCAAAAGGGGAAGAGCGGTAAATGTAGTCTACCTTGATTTTAGAAAGGCATTTGATACTGTCTCCCACGACATCCTTATAACAAAGCTGAGGAAGTGTGGGATAGACGAGTGGAGTGTGAGGTGGGTTGAGAACTGGCTGACAGGGGATAGTGGCCACCCTCAGCAAGTTTGCTGATGACACGAAGTTGGGAGGATTGGCTGACACGCCTGAAGGCTGTGCTGCCATTCAGCGAGACCTGGACAGGCTGGATAGCTGGGCAGTAAGAAACCAGATGAGGTTCAACAAAAGCAAGTGTAGAGTCTTACGCCTAGGGAGGAATAATTGCATGCACCGGTACAGGCTGGGGGATGAGCTGCTGGAGAGGAGCTCTGCAGAGAGGGACCTGGGTGTCCTGGTGGACGACAGGTTGGCCATGAGCCAGCAGTGTGCCCTTGTGGCCAAGAGGGCCAATGGCATCCTGGGGTGCATTAAAAAGAGCATGGCCAGCAGGTCGAGGGAGGTGATCCTCCCCCTCTACTCTGCCCTGGTGAGGCCTCATCTGGAGCACTGCGTCCAGTTCTGGGCTCCCCAGTACAAAAAAGACAGGGATCTCTTGGAAAGAGTCCAGCGGAGGGCCACGAAGATGGTGAAGGGCCTGGAGCATCTCTCCTATGAGGAAAGGCTGAGTGAACTGGGTCTGTTCAGCCTTGAGAAAAGAAGACTGAGAGGAGACCTGATCCAGGTTAATAATTATCTGAGATGTGGGGGCCATAGTGGTGAGGCCAGTCTCTTCAGTGGTATGTGGAGACAGGACAGGGGAAATGGACATAAGCTGCAGCATAGGAAGTTCCGCATGAATGTGCGCAAGAACTTCTTTACGGTGAGGTGACGGAGCACTGGAACAGGCTGCCCAGGGAGGTGGTGGAGTCTCCTTCTCTGCAGATGTTCAAGACCTGCCTGGATGCCTACCTGTGCAACCTGGTGTAGGGAACCTGCTTTGGCAGGGGGGTTGGACTCAATGATCTCTGGAGGTCCCTTCCAACCCCTACAATTCTGTGATTCTGTGATTCTGTGGGTTTCAGCATGTAGGTCTCAGTCTTGCTCAGACTTGTTGCTCTGTAGATCTACTAGCTTGGCTAGGGCCTCCATTTGTTTCTATTATCATAGAGACAATTGGTGCATAACAAAAACCATTTAAAGAATTATCTCTGTTATACAGATCTGAATGTAAATTTTGGGTTTGCCCTATATTTTTTACTCTGTAGAATCCATGGGATTTGCATGCATATTTTTCCAACTTTCCATCTTATTTTTGTGTCTGGTTGTTTTGTTTTGCAGACATTCTGCTTCATCCGGGAACACAGCCCATAGCAAAACTCCATTGCTGCAAAGACAAAGTCAGACCAATTAAATCCATTACTATTGCTGTTGTTTTCATTGGTGGTAGTTGTATTGCTGTTTTGTTTGGTTTTGCTTTTAATCCATCAGTATGATTTGATCAGTTTCTTTCCTAAGTTAGCTGAAAAAGCATTAATATAATTATTTTATTACAGCTTATGCACCTTTTTTGAGTTGTTTTTTTTTTTAACGACGGACTTTCAGCAAGACTACATTCTTGTGTCATTCACCTTTTTTTACAAGGGTAGATAATGGCAGGACAAAGGGAAATGGTCTTAAGTTGAGGGAGGGAAGATTTAGGTTGGATACTGGGGGAAGTTCTTTACTATGAGAGTGCTGAGGTGCTGGAACAGGCTGCCCAGAGAGGTTGTGGATGCCCCGTTCCCTGGAGGTGTTCAAGGCCAGGTTGGATGGGGCCCTGGGCAGCCTGATCTAGTATTAAAGAGAGGTTGGTGGCCCTGCATGTGGCAGGGGCGTTGGAGATTCATGATCCTTGATGTCCATTCCAATCCAAGTCATTCTATGATTCTATGATTCTGTGATTCTATGATTATTCTGTAATTCTATGATTGACTCCTGCTCAATTGTTGCGAGAGAAGTCACTGAATCCTTCTTAATTCTTTCACTAGCAAACACCTAGCTGGGGCAGGAATATTCAGTCCTGAAGCTAAGATGCTGTTTTATCATATTTTTTGGCTAATGCTCAGGTAAATATAACATTTTTCTGAATTTCAGGATTCTCTTTGGTTTGCTTCTGAATGCTTGTGATTACATAAGGAGCTTTCCTTGGGGGGAAAGTAAGCTCACAACTTGTTGTTCAGCTCAGAAGAGTTAGCAAGTCAGTTCAGTCATATGAATACTACAGACGTTATCCTTTTCTAGGAAAATTTGTAGTAAGCCCTGAGAAGAAACGTACAGAAAACTAAGGACACAGTTTAGCTACTGATTTCATCCTGACAAGATTAAGGAATAGAAAAGCTCAATAAAAAGAGAAACAAAACTGTCGTTGCAATAATTAAACAGGATTTCTTAGAGAAAGGAGAAGAGAAGTCAGTGAGCCTTATATCTCCACGCAGCAGTACCCACAGTATCTCTGTACTTATGCTGGATTGTCACCTAACCAGGTTGGGTGGTTGTGACAGTGCACTCCTTGCCCCCACACCCAGCCCTGTGCTTATGTCCAAGGCATAGTGCACACCATGAGGTGTGTACCGTAAGACCTTGTCCTTGGGACTAATAACAATCAGGGTTTCACCATCAGCACTCAGACACGTGATGACAGACGGAACCAACAAATCATCTTACCCCATAAACAGCAAGCAGTCTGAGAACCCCTTTGAGAGCTCTCCTTGCAAGCAGCTGGCTGCACGTCAGAATCTCCCCTTGAGTAGGGATACCACTCACGTTTACTCAATGGCTGCACAGAGATTCACCTAGGATGTGATGACGTCTTGCTGACAGATCCTCAGTAAGTGATTTATTGTTTTTAAGCCATACCAGCGTCGCTTAGATTAATTATCCTCCCCCACCCTCTGTGTAGCAAATGGCCACGGATATCTGGCTGTTTCAAATCTTGTTAAGTCGCTGTCACCATTGTTCAAATTACCACATTATATCTACTTTATATCAATAAATATCTTTCTGCCTTCCTCTTATGAGCAAAGTGTGCAGTGTGCTCGTCTCCTTCCGTGTCTGTTGCCAACCTCTGTACTGCTGGGTTTGGGTGTCACATAATCCGCCCCATGAACACTGGAATGAGTCATGCAAAGGGTAGTGGAGATAGAATAGATAGCCTTAGCAGAACATGAGCTGTCAATCACTATCCAGCTTATGTTTCTGTTGCAAATGAATGCCTTAGTACACAATTAGTCATACAAGGATCACAGGAGGCACAGCCTGAAGTGGCCCTGGTATGACTGAATGAGGCCCCAGAGACTGAATGTCTGTGACATAATCATGCACAATACAAAGTAGGGCTGACAAATTTAAAGGCAGAAAAGGTCTTTCTGTTGTGATCTTTTCCTTACGTCTGGTCTCAGTATGTTAAATGTTTGGAAATATTTCACATCCTTCCAGATAGAAGTGTGGGTTTGCTTTTTTTTCCCATTAATAACACACTTTGAGCTCCTTCCTGAAAAGAAACATATAAATGTTACTTAATGGTTGCTTTTAATATTGGAAAAATACATGGCGCTCAAGCAAGGGAACTTTTTTCCCATTCTGCTGGTTCCAACAGCCCAAGGCATGTAAAAAAAAAAAGAAAAAAAAAAAAAGCACACAAAGAGTTACATACATCTTTTTAGTTTTAATACAAATGCCCTAGAACTTTACAAATTAATGGGTGATAGCAGAAAATTCCTTTCCTTTTGAGTTTAGCTCAGAAACCACAAAATCACTCCATTTTGGACCCATTCCTATTCTCAGACTCCCCAGGAGATTCAGTAAAAGCAAGACACAGCTATTTATTGGAACTCCATGGGCATTACCACATTTTTTAGATGTAGATAAGGCAGCTACATGCCGTGTTTGGAAAGTCAAGATTTCATTTATAAGGTGCTGAAGCTGGAAGGCTTTCATGTCAGGCCTGAAGTTCACAATCTCCAGCGAAGGAGGAAATGGAGGGTATGTCAGCAGCGAGCAATGGAGTGCAGAGCAGAGACAGCTCAGCTCAGTGCATATGTTCACACAGATGAGTGCTATGTAGAGATACCATGTGGGTTCTGAGAGTTAAATATTTACATTAGCATAGCATTGCTTTCAGCAGCAGCACTTCAACAGCAGTGCTTGGGACCAGAACCAAGTTATCATCTTTTACATTTTCAGATGCCTTGCAAAGGTTAAAAGGAGTCTTCAGTGCTTCAGCGATAACTCTTTTCGTTGGGTTGGAGGAACACAAATAACACCATTCAATAAAATGCAATTCAACAACTGCAGCACTTAACCAGGACTAGATGCATGAGTAGCATCTTATTAGAGAGCACCTCAGGCTGGTGCTGAAGCCTTTGAGCAGGACAGTGGGAACGACTGGGACGAGATGCAGCTGTTCTATGGCTGAACTCCCTTTTTCAGCTTTTCCCTCATGCTGGATGCTGACAGACATGCAGGGATTTGCCTGATCTTACTACAGGAAGGAGAGGGGGCTCTCAGTAGCGTGTCATGCAGCAGCTCTGAGTACAGACAGTGCAGGGAAACGTTCAGGATCAAAACTCAGGGAAAAGAATCACAGAATCATAGGGGTTGGAAGGAACCTCTGCAGATAATCTAGTAAAACCCAGATGCTAAAGCAGGTTCCCTACAATGGGTTGCACAGAAAGTATCCAGACAGGTCTTGAATATCTCCAGAGAAAGAGACTCCACAACCTTTCTGGGCAGCTTATTCCAATGCTCTGTCACCTCCCTGTAAAATATTTATTCCTTGTATTCGTATGAAACTTCCTGTGTTCCAGTTTCTGCCCGTTGTCTCTTGTTCTGTCACTTCATGGCAATGAAAAGAGTCTGTCCCCATCCTTTTGATGCCCGCACTTCAGGTATTTATAAACAGTTATGAGATCCCCTCTCAGCTTTCTCTTCTCGAGATTGAACAGTCCCAAGTCTCTCAACTTTTCCTTGTGCTACAGGTCCTCAATAATCTCTGTGGTTCCCTGCTGGACCCTTTCTAGGAGATCCCTGTCTTTTCTGAAGTGAAGAACCCAGAACTGAATACAGTACTCCAGATGTGGCCCTCATTTAAGATGAAGGCAGAGGAGAGTAGGAGGATTACCTCCCTCAACCTACGGGCCACATTGTTCATGATGCAGATGCCACTGGCCTTCTTGGCCTCAAGGGCACATTGCTGTCTCATGGCCAACCTGCAGCCCACCAGGATACCTAGGTCTTTATCTGCAGAGCTCCTCTCCAGCAAGTCATCCCCTAACCGGTGCTGATACATGTGGTTATTCCTTCCCAGGTGCAGGGCCCTACACTTGCTCCTGTTGAAGTTCATCAGGTTCTTCTCTGCCCAACTCTGCAGCTTGTCCAGGTTTCAGTAAATGGCTGCACAGCCTTCTGATGTGTCAGCTGCTCCTCCCAGCTTTGTATGGTCAGCAAACTACACCTATTAGTAGCAGAGCCACTAAATCCAGATTCATTCAGATGTCTGATAAGCCTTTGATGTTGCACAGAATCACAGAATCACAGAATGGCCAGGGTTGGAACGGACATCAAGGATCATGAATCTCCAACGCCCCTGCCACATGCAGGGCCACCAACCTCCCCATTTAACACCAGACCAGGCTGCCCAGGGCCCCATCCAACCTGGCCTTGAACACCTCCAGGGATGGGGCATCCACAACCTCTCTGGGCAGCCTGTTCCAGCACCTCAGCACTCTCATAGTAAAGAACTACCCCCAGTATCCAACCTAAATCTTCCCTCCCTCAACTTAAAACCATTTCCCCCTGTCCTGCAGTTATCAACCCTTTCAAAGAGTTGATTCCCCTCCTGTTTGTAGGCTCCCTTTAGGTACTGAAAGGCTACAATGAGGTCACCCCACAGCCTTCAACCCTCCAGTCTGAACAACCCAGCTCCCTCAGCCTGTCTTCGTAGGGGAGGTGCTCCAGTCCTCTGGACTGGCTCTCCTCTGGACCCTCTCCAACAGCTCCTTGTCTTTCTTGTACTGGGGGCTTCAGACCTGGACACACTACTCCAAATCGGGCTTCACAAGAGCAAAGCAGGAGGGGCAATCACCTCCCTGTCCCTGCTGGCCACCCCTCTTCTGATAGAATGCTGCAATTTGACAACAACAGCTTACAATAACCCCAACTCCTCTCTTCCTATTTGACCTCCTAATAACTACTCTCAGGTACTCCCCGTGCACCTCTGTTATGGTTTTCTGACAACCTTCCTTCCCCATTTGGGTCAGCCCTGCCCATTGCCTACCTTCCTCAAAGATCCTACTGCTTCCAGATCCCCTGTGCTCGGTGGGACCATGGGCAATGGAGAAAGCAGGCAGCCGGGCAGCATTCATTCACTATTATGTAGCACAAGAACAAGCAGATTAATATACTGCATTTGCAGTACAAGCTTTTCCTGCAGGCTGCTGGTGATGGGCATTAAATATTTTGAGAATTTAAATCTCTTTGAGATCTTTATCCTTCTGCCAAATTCATCTGGAACTGCGCATCACTAGGGAACGATGGACAGATGGTATAATCACATAAGCCTTCTTGCATCAGGAAACCCTGTTTAAAAAAAAAAAAGAAAGAAAGAAAGAAAAAAAGCAAAAGCAGCAAACGCATTTACTCCTTTTGGGGATGGACAAATGATTTGCTGAAGATTATGCAACAGCAAGGGGCTGAGGCAGCGTTTACGGTCTGCCTTCAAAATGTTCCAACTCCTCTGAACTGAGCTGTGTGCTGACACTGTAGAGTCACCACTTGCCAACAGCGGTTGCGGATGCACTGAGCCCAGACAGCAGAACTGCTTCCTTCCCCACTGCCACCTCCGGCCCATCAGCACAGGGAGCGCTGCTACGGTTCAGATAGGCTGGAAGCATTTCCGAGTGGTATGCATGAGATAAGTAGGACATGTTATGTAAGTGTCCCTGTGCGGGATCCTGTCTTTTAGGACCAATCCACCTGCCAGAATGACAAACGCTGTGTTTAAATGACCATTCCTAACAGCTGCGTGGAACAGTGGACCCCAGGCTGCTCCAAGGCCAATCAGATCCTTATTACTGTATTTTGTATTTTTTCTCGCCACGAACTTCTTCCAACCAATGTTAAAGCAATAATAAATCTCTAAGTGCCGCAGATAAAATGTCATCCGTAGATAGGCTCAGTGCCTGCGGGTGCTGCCTAACATCGAGCAGGGCGTGGACGCTCTCTTTCCCCGCTGCCCCAGGGGCGGGTGCTGCTGGGCTGGAGCGAAAGGGAAAGCCGCCGCCCTGCCGCCTTCCCCTGCCCGAACGGGGCGGGGCGGCCCCGCCGCTTCCCGGTGCTGAGCTCCGGCCGCGCCCGCCCAGCGCGCCCCGTCCCTCGGCACCATGAGCGGCTCCGGGCCGGACGCGCCGCAGCCCGGCAGCGCCGAGGAAAGCGGGTTGCAGGAAGCCGAACGGGACTGGGCGGCGGCCAAGGCCTTCTACGATAACCTGGTCACCAAGAGACCGCGGCCGGTGAGCGGGGGCGGGATGGGGCTGGGGATATCCGAGGTGCCGGGGGTGCATTCGCTACCCTCCTCTCGCCCTGCAGCCCAAGCCTCAGCATGCCATCACGGTGGCCGTCTCGTCTCGAGCTCTCTTCGATCTGGTGGAGGAGCGGCGGATCTACGAGGAGCAGGGGGTGGAGAAGTACGTGGAGTACCAGCAGGAGAACGAGAACGTCACCCTGAAGCCCGGACCGGCGTTTCACTTCGTCAAGGTGCGCGGCTGCGGGGCGCTGGGGATGCTGCGAGGGCGGATTTCGGGAAGAGGAGGATCTGGGAGCCCTCCTTGCACAGAGATAACCCTGGCCCTGTGCCTCCAGCATTGCTGGGTGCGGGCACAGAACTCTTCCTTGTGAGGTGATTCACAGTTAAAATATGCCCCAAACTGTTGTAAGTTTGTTGCAACCTCCTCCCCTAAAATGAAACAAAACAAAGCAAACCACACACAACCCTCAGTTCCTAATCCTAGTTTCACTTTTTAGTCCCACTTCTATTAGGACTGTTGTAATTAAAGACATTGTTGACTTAGCGTGAACCAAATTACTGTATATAGAAGTGAACTATTTTTATCAGCTTTAATTTTTCCTTCCTCTTGTGAAACTCCACCTGCTGCACTTTGTTCATCCATGGGGCCCCCAGTACAAAGACATGGACCTGTTGGAATATGAATGCAGAAGAGGGCCATAAGGGTGCTCAGAGGGCTGCAGCACTTCTCCTGGGGTGACAGGCTGAGGGAGCAGGGCTTGTTCAGTCTGGAAAAGAGAAGGCACCAGGGAGACTTTATAGTGGCCTTCCAGTACCCTGTTTTTCTGTAGATGAGCCTACAGAAAAAAATGGGGAGAAAATCTGTCAGGGAGTGCTCACATAGGGCAAAATGTGATTGTTTTAAACTCAAAGAGGGGAAATTTAGATTAGAAGTCAAGAAGAAATTCTTTATTCAGAGCTCTGGCACAGGCTGCCCGTAGAAGCTGTGGATGCCTCATCCCTGGAGGTTGGATGTGGCCCCTGGGCAGCTTTATCTGCTGGCTGGCAACCAACCCACAGCAGGGGTTGGAACTAAATGGGTTTTGAAGTCCCTTCCAACCTAAGCCATTCTGTGATTCTAAGATTCTTTCTCATCCTGGAAATAAGTCTTGAGGATCAGAAAATACAGTAGACCCCTAGTTGGGAGTCAAGGTTTGAGCAGAGGTGTAATGGAATATTTTACCTTCATTGAACAGGATAAGAGAAATGGCCAAGGCAAACAGCCTCCAGCATGGAAAGCAAGTTAAAAAAAACCCAGGTTGAAATAATATGTATGATTTTGAGTAACATAGATTTTAGCCGGACTAACCTGAAGAAACTGCTGTCCACAGGGTTCATTTTGTATCCATGGAAAATTGGCTGATAAGCTCTGCCACAGCAATTTTAGGAACAAAAAACTTCACTTAAAGGTAGATCTTTATTGGTGTGTTCTAGTCTCAGGAACGTAAACATTTTCAGTCTATTTGATCAGGTTTTGAAAATACATAATGGAAAAAATTATTGAGGTCAATACCCGTGCTATTAAAGTATACCAAGTAACTGTCAATAGCACTAAAAGCACAAACTTAGTAAAGGTGTTTTTAACAAAAGCATAGATACGAAATAATTCGCTGTGTGCACTAGGGAGCCTACATTGGCTTGGGAATTTACTGCTTCTTTTCCTACCTATAGCAGATACCACAGAGCAGCCCTGCCAGCACAGACAGTTTTCAAGGGATTTTTTAAGGCTCAGTGTCCAATTCTTTTTGAATATAAGCTAGATTTGACTCACACTTTGAAAATCAGAACTGTTAGCTAGGCCAAGCAGAGATCAAGCATCTTGATCTCTGTTCCCTTTCATTATTCTGTTTGCATCTGAATTCTTTACATAATCGTAAATTGCTTAGTGACAGGAATTGTTAGGCTGCAGAAATGTAGGTCTGTTGAATGGCAGCTTTCTATCTGAGATAAAGAAAGTGTAAATAGTTTATTTTTGTTTGTATTCCTTTACTGAAATCTTCACAATACTAACTGAATGGTGTTGTATCTCATGCATGAAGTAGTTAAGAACCCATGTTCCTATATCATGGGATCAACTTGGGCAGGGAATGTAGAGGCATTTGGACAGAAAATGGCATTCCCTGCCTCCACTTCTGCTTAGTTTCTAATACTTAAAGAAATTTTTGCTGTACTAGAATAGTAGCAGAGAATTTAAAAAGGGGGAAAAAAAGGTACCATGGGCTTGTGATCAGAAATGGTCTTTTTTTCCTAGACCTTATACCAGGTTCTGACTTAGAGTTCTCCTAAACATAGTCCCACATGAGGTAGATATGCTTTTTAAAGTGAGATTCCCAGAATTCCAGAATTTAGTTATAAAATCTACATTTTAATTATTAACAGTTGGTCTGGCTTTTTAAAGCACCTTAATGAGAAACAACCCATCTTGCATCCATTTGATGATTCATTGTTGTCTTTATTGCTGTAAACCCAAAGAATTTCATTCAAGGGCCAAGCTCTCAAACACAGGTCTGTGTATAAATCTAGAGCAAAGTGCAAGTGTTACTCCAAACAAATGAGATTCTAAATATATATCAAGAGAAGATGGATGCAGAGAGAGACAAGTGGATTGAAGGTCAAGGAAATAGAAGAATGCCAGACTGGGAATACAGCATATTGGAGTGTTAGCCCATTAAAAGTGATCTCAAATTGAAGTCAGTAAGATGTCTTCAAGCAAATCATGCTTGATAGGATACGATTTGGTGCTCATCAATTATGAACGGTCTTTGACACCTTACCACCTGAGCTGTGTTAGTGAAATCTTTGTGTAAATATATTACCCAAATTCACATTTGTTCATAAGAAGCAGTTACCTACAGAAATCCCCTTTTTCCTTTTCCTTGATTTCCCAAGAACAATCATTAAATGGACAAAATACTACTATTCTCCAGCAATGTTTCATTAAATAGTAAGCAATATGAGCAGGAAACTTGAATGTTTCTGAAGAAGAGACTTTTCTGTTCCTGAAAAAGAATATTTGGTACCCAAAACAGAGTAAAACATTCAAAGGGAGCTTAGAATAAATTGAAGTTCAGCATGGAAGCCAAAAATATAAAAATAAAACATAGAATCAATATATGCATTGATATACTTTGGATGATCACAGCATCTCAAGAAAAGGGATTTCCATTCTAGCTAAATTCTGTAACTTTGAGCAAAAGAAACTATCTTGTCTTAAAATGAGTTCAGGCAATCAGTTCCTGGAAGCAACAGAGAAGAATGGAATAAAACAAGTTGAGCAAGTTAAACTTCAAGTATTTCTCCTTTAAGACAGTCCTATCACTAAAGCCCCAGTGATGAGGAAGGAAGGCATATACCACGTGTCTGTTGACTTCCACATTCGTTACCCGCAGGCACTGGAGCATGTCAATGCCAGGCTTCTCGAACTGTACCCTGATGATGAAGAACGATTTGACATTGTTCTGATGACTAACAACCATGCCCAAGTGGGAGTGAGGCTCATAAACAGCATTAATCACTACGGTAAGTAAAATAAATACTACTTTATAGAACTGCCTGTGCTTATGTAATAAAAGAATTTAATTTTTTCTGCTTTGATCTTTTTGAAAACAGTTCCTTTGGTACTGACACCTGTTCCTTTGGGGGTGATAATTATTTTTGTGGGTCAAAGTGAAATAGTGTTAAACAGAATATGGTCCAAAGCTCGGACTTAATCAGGTGTGAATCCTAATTTCTGAGAGTAAGTTCATTTCTTTCTTTGGTATTCACACTCCATATATATGTCCTTTCACAGCACTTATTCTACTTCTTAAAGGGATTTTGTGTTAAGTTCTCCAGATGGAAGGACTGATTAAACATCACAGTCAGTTTAAGTTGTGTAATTTGTTGATACAGCAGTGAACAGGTTTGCCTTTTGGAAGCGTAGTATCACTTGTAGGCTAGAGTAATTTTTCACAGCTTCCCTTTCCAGGTTTGTAGTGTGAAGTAGAGCCATACCTTGTGCTGTTCTTATTTCAGGTTTAACAATCGAACGCTTCTGCATGACAGGAGGAAAAAGTCCTGTTGGCTACCTGACTGCGTATCTTACCAACTTGTACCTGTCAGCAGACTCTGAGAAAGTGCAAGAAGCTATAGAAGCAGGTTGGAATTGTCTCTGTTTGTTGTTAAAAGCCAACCTAGGAACTGTTTGTCTTTCACAGAAAGTAGTGCTGCTTCATCAAACGATGGAATTCATTGTTATACATGCCAAAATCTTATCATTTAGAGTTACTAAACAATATTTCTCTGCATTTTTCCCCTCAGACCCTTCAATCTGCTGATAATGCTAACTTAATCTGCCTCTACTTCTGTCTCACCTTTTTGCGTCTTCTGCTGCCATCTTCCAGGAATTGAATTCCCATGCATCCCTGCTTGTTCCCATTCAGTGTGTTTGAATTGAGTCATTTGTTTGATAGGAGTACAAAAGCTAACTTCTGTGTTGTAGAAGCAAAAAATATTAAGGAAAGTAAATATTTTGACTTAACAGTCTCATTGAAATTTCATGCTTTGTCTCATTTGCAGAGCACCTTAGGGACCAGGTTTGCGTGTTATATGGAACTGAAAGTGAGCCTATCAAATTAGTTATTTCAATGAGACAGCCTTCATATGTATGTGTTACAGATTAGCCATTGCAAACTAATTTCAGGAATGGTTTCTGCTCACTATATATAAAGATCACCACAAATAAACCATTGGAACTGAACTGCTGATAATTCTATGAATGACTTTGCAGGACATGGCAACTGAAGTTCTCTAATCTGCTTTCAGGCATTGCATCAGCTACCATGTTCACTGCCAACAAGGATGTTGCTTACTCAGATACACAGCTGAGAGTGGCATTTGATGGGGATGCAGTTCTGTTTTCTGATGAATCAGAACAGATTGTCAAAGAGCAAGGATTAGATAAATTTTTTGAACATGAACAGCTGAATGAAAATAAGCCTCTTGCACAGGTTTGTACTTTGTAGAACCACGAAATTTGTCTAAAGACCACAAATATTTTGAAATCAGCTTACAATAAAATACTATCTCTACTGTTGTTAACAATGGTATAAATCGAGAGTAAAAGCTTGATCTATGGCAGTTCTGCAGAAAGCAGCATATTGGAAATTGAAAGTGAAATTGAAATCAAAATGTAATTTACTTCTTTTAATCAGGATGTAATTACAGTGTTGTCATTCATCTGAAATGACTTTGGGGACATCTGTGTAACTAAATCTGCAAGTGATCGCGACTTGAGGATCATTGTAAAATAAGTTTGGTGTTTTTAAAGTACACAGTATTAAGTAGTATAGTTACTTCATGTTGTAAGACGTCCTGTAAGCCCTTGCAGACCCACATAGAGATTGCTCCAAGCATCATAGCATTAAGGAACGAATTCTGTATGTAAGTGATAATCTGGAGGAAAGCACGGGAATTATTTTAGGAACGATGAGGAAATATTTATTGTGCATTTAATATTTCATTCTCAGGGTCCTTTGAAAGGTTTTCTGGAAGATCTAGGTAAACTCCAGAAGAAGTTCTATGCAAAAAATGAGCGATTAAATTGTCCTATAAGGACCTTCCTGGTGACAGCCAGAAGTGCAGCAAGTTCTGGAGCCCGAGTACTGAAGACTCTGCGTAGCTGGGGTCTGGAGATTGATGAGGCACTCTTCCTAGCAGGAGCTCCTAAAGGACCAATCCTAGTGAAAATACGTCCACACATCTTCTTTGATGACCAGATGTTTCACATCGAAGGAGCACAGAAATTAGGCACCATAGCTGCACATGTTCCCTATGGTGTTGCTCAGAAACACCAAAAATCTGCATGACTGAGTAGTACCATTATGGATAAAGTTCTTGACTCAGCCAGCCTCTAATATATCAGTAGGTCTGAAAACCTCTACATTTGTGTACTACAAGCACTTTGTTTAAAGATTTAAGTTCTGGCTAGAAAAACCTTTAAATGAAATATTTTTAATATAGGCCAGTTTTTCATAGTTGTTTTAATAGCATTCTTAAGCAGTTTAGGATTTATTTTTGTTTACCCTTCTGGATACAACACTGTGTTTTCAATATTAGAAAAAGATTTGTACTGTTTTTATAGTTTGAGATATATTTTAAGGGACAGAACAGTAATATTTTCTCTAAAAAAACTGTTATTGGGTTATTTATAAGAAGAAACATCTGCAGATATAATCCTTACTGTTCATTTCTGAAATTACCACAAGTACAGTTTACCTGCATGTCATTACCTTGTTAAACGTGCATTCCGTAGCTTTGTTACCTGCAGGTTTCAGCTTCTATGGGTGATTGTCTTTCAAGTGAAATATTAGTATATGAAATAGTATATTTGATACTGTGTTTACAAGAACCCTTTATTTTTCTATATTGTTTTCCTACTGTAATAAAGCTGGCTTTACAGAACATTGTCATTTTTCTATGTACAGGCTTTAGTACAATTTCCTATGCAAAATGAATTGATGTGATCAGCAATTCTTTATCTCTTCCCTAGCTGAGGTATTTAGAACCCGTTGTGGTTTAACCCAGCAAGCAGCTAGACACCACTCCACCCTCTGCCTATTCTCCCTACTGCTTCAGTGGAATGACAGAGAGAATTGGGGGAGGGGGAAAAAATAAAAGGTAGAACTCATAAGTTCTATGAGTTGAACCTCAGTATAGATTCTAAAAACTACTTAGCAGGGCAGAAAAGAAAGAGAAATAATAGTAATGATAATAATAAATGTTTATAAAACAAGAGATGTACAAAGCTATTGCTCACCACAGCCAACTGATGCCCAATCAGTCCCTGAGCAGCAGCAGTCCTCCCTAACCAACTCCTCGCAGTTTTACAGGGTGTTTTTTTGTTTTTTTTTTTGTTTGTTTCACATGATGTCATATAGTATGGGATATCCCTTTGGCCAATTTGGGTCACCTGTTCTGGTTCTGTTCCCCCCCAAGCCCCTTTACTGGCAGGACATTACAATACTGAAAAACTGAAATGTCCTTGGGTCCACACAGCACTGCTCAGCAAGGACTAGAAACATCAGTGTATTACCAGCATTGTTTTTTTCCTAAAGCCACAACATAACATCATATCAGACACTATGAAGAAAACTAACTATCCCAGCTAAAAGCAGAACAGAACCACAATTAACTGCAATCAGCCCCATGGGAATGACAAGGTAGAGGTCTCAAAGACATGTATGTTCCAATAGATTTCATGTTAATGTGTCAGATATGCTATGAATATCATCAGTTAGGCAAAGACTAAAGAGCTATTTATTTATTGATTGGATTCATAATAGTATTCACGTCTGTTCTGTAATCTGCATGAACTGAATCTGGCAAACTCAGACGAGTTTCCATGGGACAGGTGTCTGCTGCAACATGAATTCATGCAAAATTACACCATAGGTCTAATCTATCTCTTTTGTGCTAAGTTCTTGTATCTCAGTGTCGTCCATGTTTTTGAATGCCTTCCAAATGACACAGTTAACATCTGTCAGGTGGTGTTTGTTCTCCTTCCCTCCCCAGTGGAACAAGTGTCCTGTTTTATTTTTACTGTTGCTGTGTATTTATATGAGAAGAGACAAAACCAAAAGAATGTGCCTTGCAGGGGGAGTATAAGACAGTAGTGAATGCTTGTGGTAATCTGTGATTCCTCTGGGAATTCACTCCAGAGTCTCACATTAGCCTCTGAGAAGGTTCAGTCTCTTCTGTCCAGATGAACTGTCCTGCTATTGCAGAAAGCTTCATTGCATTAATTGTGGTTTGCCTCCCAAAAATGTAGCTAATCTTTTAAATGCTCTCATCCAAGCCACAAAGATCTCTGGAAACAAAAGATGAAAGCCATGATTCTGTACAAAACTTGAACAGAAAGCACTGGAAAGGTTTTGTGTTCACACACTAGCTTGCCGTATTGATGGAATAGACTGCAGAGTTCTGGTGTACTTGGAATTTCCTAAGTGTTAAAGGCTTTATGCCCAAAATATATCACATTTCTATAGCTCAGCCAGAAGATGAGGAAGAAGTGAATTACTGTGGCTTGGTCATTGCCAGGATGGGATAGAGTTACTTCACCAAATGGAGATAATAAAAAAAAAGTTATTAACAGATGTTTTCATATGAGAGCTCCAAATCAGCTCTCCAAGGCATCCAAGAAATATTCCTTAGCTGTGAAGTATAAAATGCACATGTACCTTTACCACAAAAGCACGGCTGCAAACTGTAGGAAGACTGACCCTGCCTTGCTGAAGCAGAACATAATCAGTCATCCTACATGTATGCATTGTTAGCATTACAGATGTGAAAGCTGTGTGCAGTTGGACTAGATGATCTTGAGGTCTTTTCCAACATTGGTGATTCTATGATTCTATAAGTCTATGATTCTATAAGCATGCTGGCCAGGGCATGATTAGAAGCTTCCAGTTCTTATATCTTTTTTAGTCTGTACATACACAGTGGTAGAGGTCTATCCCTTGCAGCATCAGTCCTTACCTGAGCGCTGACTGTCAGAATCCCCACTGACATATGATAAATAGCAGATTCTTTACCCTGCATCAGGAGCAGGATGAATCTATTCCTCTAATAAAGAATATTCTGGTTCCTATAACTTCGCATCTTATTGTAAACCACTGTTCCTTTCTTATACTTTTTGTCAGCAAGGTCACTAGGCAATAAGTAAGAGAGGTTCCAACACCTGCTGGAGGCACAGTATTCTCTCAGAAGAGCATATGAAAGAACACCTCACACTGGTTATGGTCCCTGCATTGGTTTGAGAATGCCAAAAGCTATCTCTGTCACAGGCAGACACGTTGATGTCACCTGACTAAAATACTCTTTGTTGTAATCGTGAGCCAGACAGTGGAGTGAAAGGCAAAGAGTGATGAGAGTTTTCTGAGATGAAAACAAAGAAGAGGTCTCTCAGAGAATCAAATGTGTTTAGATGTGGTACTCATACAGCTTGTTAAACTGATTGAGAAATATGATAGGCAGTCAGAGGAGAGACAGCAAGAAAAATGCAGAAAAATCGGATACACCTCTTTGGCTGTGATGTGAGTTAAAGTCAGCCTCAGAGCAGACTGCAGCAATATGAACATATACCCAGATATGGGTAGCATGAGCACATGACTGTTAACTAACCACTGTTAACTGGAGGTTAAAATTGCAAATTTTATTTGGTATCACATCCAGGCCAACTCTGAGAAACTGGATGAAAGTTTCGTGGGTTTTATCTTGAATTTCTTCCTCATTTTCCCAAACATACTTGGTCTCGACTGAAGACAGATAGGAGGCTGAGGGATGGCCTAATGGCAGCCTACAGCTCTTCAGAGGGAATGGAGGGGAGGATCAGGATGGGGATTGGGAAGAGGTTTTTCACCAGAAGATGGTGGGCATGGGACAGGCTCCCTAGGTCATTGGTCACAGCCCCAAGCTGTTCCAGGAGTGTGTGGACAATGCTCTCAGATACAGAGTTTGAATTTCAGGTAATCCTGTGTGGAGTCAGGAGTTGGGTACCCTTTCAACTAAAGATATTCTTTTATATATATATATATATATATATATATACTACATTTATATTTATATTTATATTTATATTTATATTTATATTTATATCTATATCTATATTTATATTTATATTTATATCTATATTTATTTACATTTATATATTTATTACATAATACTATACTTGTAGGGCATCCACAACCTTTCTTGGAAACCTGTTCCAGCACCTCACCACTCTCAGTAAAAAACTTCCTCCTGATGTCTAATCTAAATCTCCCTTCCTTTAGTTTAAAACCATTGCCCCTTGCCCTGTCACTATCTACCCATGTAAAAAGTTGATTTCCCTCATGTTTATAAATGCCCTATAAATACTGGAAGGCAGCAATGAGTTTTCCCTGCTCTTTTGCAGGCTGAACAAGCCCAGTTCATTCAGCCCGTCTTCTCAGGAGAGGTGATCCTGCCCCTGGATTACTTTCATGGCCTTCCTCCAGACCCTGTCCAAAATCTGCACATCTTTCCTGTGCTGGAAGCTCTGGACTTGGACACGGCACTCTGGCTGGGGCACTGCCAGGGCAGAGTAAAGGGAGAGGATTATGTCCCTTGCCCTTCTGGCCACCCCTCTTCTGATGCAACCCAGGATATCATTGGTTTTCTGGGATGAAAGTGCACATTACTGGCTCATGTTAAGTTTTTCATCAACCAGGACCTCTATGTCCTTGTCATGTATTGTCAAGAAGGCCAATGGGGCCTGGGGGCGCATTAAAAGGAGTGTGGCTAGTAGGTCAAGAGAGGTGATCCTCTCCTTCTACTCAGCGCTGTGTGTCCAGTTCTGGGGTCCCCAGTTCAAAAAAGACAGGAATGTCCTAGAAGGAGTCCAGCAGAGGGCCACAAAGATGAATGTGTTTCTCCTATGAGGAAAGGCTGAGTGACCTGGGTCTATTCAGCCTGGGGAAAAGAAGACTGAGAGAAGATCTGATAAATGTTTATAAATATCTAAAGAGAGGTGGGAGACAAATGGATGAGGCCAGGCTCTTCTTGGTAATTTGAAGCAAAAGGACAAGGAGTAGTGGCCTAAAACTTGTAAGAGGAAGTTCCATACTAACATGGGATAGAACTTCTTTACAGTAAAGGTAACGGAGCACTGGAACAGGTTGCCCAGAGAGGTTGTGGAGTCTCCTATGGAGATCTTCAAGACCTGTCTGGATGCCTACCTCTGCAATCTATTGTAGACTACCTGGTTTAGCAAGGGGGTTGGTCTCAATGATCTCCTGAGATTCCTTCCAACCCATGTGATTCTGTGATTGTGTGATTCTCAGTCAGGCTTCTCTCAAGGAGTTCTTTTCCCAGTTTGTATACATATCTGGGATTGCCTTGACCCAAGTACAAACCTTGCACTTTGCTATGCTGAGCCTCACTGGGTTCATAAGGGCCCACCTTTTGAGTTTATCAGAGTCCTACTGGAAGTCATCCCTTCCTTCTGCTGTACCAACTGCACTGTTCAGCTCGGCAAATGGCCTCAGGTTGCACCAGGGGAGGTTCCAATTGGGTATTAGGAAAAAAATTGTCCCAAAAAGAGTGGTGAGGCACTGAAACAGGATGCTCAGAGAGGTAGGGAAGTTACCCACCACTCCCGGGGATGTTCAAGAAAAAGGTGGATATCACAGTGAGTGCATGGTCTACAGTCACAGGCATGGAGTGATGGGTGTTGTAGATGATCATATTGGCCTTTCCAATCTCAATGTTACTGTGATTCTATTATTTTTATTGGTGTGAAACCTGCTAGTATTAAGACAAGGAAATTACCTCTTTCCCTGGAATGCCATGCAAACTAAGGGGGATTCTTATCTAAACAGGTAAGGAGTTTTATTAGGAGAAATGGTTTTAAGTTGAGGGAGGGAAGATTTAGGTTGGGTGCCAGGGGGTTAGGGTTAGTTCTTTACAGAGATAGTGGTGGGGTGCTGGAACAGGCTGCCCAGAGAGGTTGTGGATGCCTCGTTCCCTGGTGGTGTTCAAGGCCAGATTGGATGGGGCCTGGGCAGCCTGGTCTGGTATTAAATGGGGAGGCTGGTGGCCCTGCTTGTGGCAGGGTGTTGGAGATTCACGACCCTTGATGTCCCTTCCAACCCTGGCCATTCTGTGATTCTGTGAAATAAAAACTTGGGGTGAGAAAATTTGTGGGCTGCACAAATTGTGTGATGGGCTGTTCAGGGCAAGGGTCAAGAGGGGAAAGGCAGGGAACCGTGCAGTTACCGTGACCAGTTTTGGGCTCCGACTGCATTTAGGTGGGAGAGCACTATCTGGGCCCTGCCCTGTGCGCAGCGAGGAGGGCACTCCGCGGCCCTCCTGCCTCGGGACTCCGCCATTCGGCTCCGAGCCGCTTCGTGCCGCAGCGAGCCGCTCCGTACTACACTCCCCACAATGCGGCGCGGTGCGGCGCGGCGGGCGCAGCCTCACTGAGCCCCGGGGCTCGGCCGTGCGCCCGCGCCGGGCGGAGCGCCGCTCGTTCCGCTGCCATGGCCCCGGCGGCGCTGACGGCGGCGCTGCTGGGCGGTGGGCTGCTCTTCGCCGCCTGGCGTTGGTTGCGGGCCGCGGCCCGCCCCGGAGCCAGAGCCGGGGCCTCCATGCGGGGCAAGACGGTGATCATCACTGGGGCCAACAGCGGGCTGGGCCGGGCGGCGGCCACCGAGCTGCTGCGGATGAAGGCCCGCGTCATCATGGGGTGCCGCGACCGCGCCCGGGCCGAGCGGGCGGCCGGCGAGATCCGAGCCGAGCTGGGCGAGCGGGAGGCGGCCGAGGGAGGCGGCGGCGAGCTGGTGGTCCGCGAGCTGGACCTGGCCTCGCTGCGCTCCGTGCGCGCCTTCTGCCACCGCGTCCTCCAGGTACGGCCTGTGCCGGGCCTTGCACCCGACTGGCGCCGGGCTCTTCCTCCCGCCGGCACCCGGGCTGGGGTGGTGCGAGGTGTGGCTGGGAGTAGCGTTCTGGTTTTTTTGCTCTGAGACAAGCTGTTTGATGTTTTCAGTTGGTCGTACAGCTCAGCCTTGTCCCGCAGCTTAAGGCTCATGGGTGAGCCATGCAGAACTGTGTCCGCGTTGCTGCCTCCTCCCCAGATTCATGCTCAGCAGTACCCGAGTTTAGTAGATGGATAGTCTTGACTAGTAACATTTCTGCACGTGGCCTGAAAGCTCGAGCTTAAGGAGGCTGGAGACTGCCAATCAGTTTTCCACCTTAGAGTCATTTGAGTTGGAACGGACCTTTAAAGCCATCTAGTCCAACTCCCCTGCATTGAGCAGGGACATCTACAGCTCCATCATAGCTCAGAGCCCCGACCAGCCTGACCTTCAGTGTTTCCAGAGATGGGGTATCCACCACCTCTCTGGACAACCTGTGCCAATGCCTCACCATCCTAATGGTAAAAAACTTCCTTATATCCAGTCGAAATCTCCTCCTTCTTAGTTTGAAACCATTTCCTATCAAAGGGAATATTCGGCCGAGAGCCTCCACTGGATGCATTCCACTCCATGGGAAGCTTTGGCTGAGACACTCATCTGACAGCATTTGACAGTGCAGACCATGAGATGGTCTGCATAGGAAACCAGGCTTAGTGAGTTGTGCAGCTTGGAGAACTGCTTGTTAAGTACTTGACCGATGTCTAGATGCTGTTTTGATAAATAAAAATTGAGACTATGTTGCATTGACTTTCAAACAGCTTTTCTAAATTTAATTATCTGAAAAAGCCAAGTTCTGTAGTGGAGCGTTGCAGTCTTTCCTTCATACATTTGAATCCAATGATAAGGTCAATCTAATCTTGCTTCACTGTTTTGGGAGAATATGCACGTATACAAAATGATATAAAACACTAGAAAAGAAACGCACTGCCTAACCGTTTTGTATTTACTACACAGTATCCAGAAATGGAAATTTATTACTGTCTGTTTATCAGCAAAGCCAATAGAAGTGACTGTAAATGATAAATGGTTGGAGAAGGAGAAAGCAGCACTACAAATACATGCACTGATAGGCATTTTAACCTTCATTTTCTAATTGATCCCAAAAGCAGCTGAATGAAAAGGAATGTAATTTTAAGAAGCTGTTATGTTCGAACTTGTACTAATTGTCTTTTCTGAACCTGTGATTCTTTATTGCACAATTTGTTTTATTTTTGTTGTTGCCTGGTGGATGGTTACTGAGATTTTTTTTTTGTGTGTGTGTGTGTGTGTGTGTGTATGTTTTTGGAGATGAAGAAGTCTAAAAAAAATTGTCAGGATAGGGTGAAAAGGACTTAAATATTTTTCAGGATAGGGAAACATTCCCACAGCCTAACTTAGTTTGTGGGAGCTTTCCATTCTGAAAGTACAGGTGATTACGTCTTTCACTCCTTAATTTCATTGCAAAAAAAGAAAAATGGAGGACTTAGGGATGTTGGGGGGCTCCAAGGAAGAATGGAGAAAATGGAAGCAACCTCAGAAGCTACATGGAATAGTATTGCCCAACAAAGCAGTGTTTTGTAATTTGTTATGTGCTTGGTCATAGTAGTTACATTAGCATTGTTCACATTACTTGAGGTTATTAAAGTAGCAGTTTCTGAATATATCACAAGTAGAACTTCTTGAAGTGTTAATTCTTGTGAAATAGATTATCTGACCAGATGCTACAAAAGGCTTACAAAGCAACGTTTTCTAAAGTAAAGCAGTGCTAGTTAGAAGATCTACAGTAGGTCAGAATTTCAGCCCTGTCCTTGCTTACTGATAGGAACCATTATGTGCTTTTGGGTGAAGAGAATTGGATTTGATGCTCTTTATAATGCCTCAGGAATTGTGTGAAACAGTCCTGCAGAAATCAGAGGCTGAAATGCCTCTGAAGTGCGTGATCAGGTGCCGACATCACTAAACTGAATGACAAAGTGCAAATTTGGATTTTGCTCTCTGAGCATCTTTGCAGGTGATGGCAGTCAAGTGAAAATAAATAGTATCAAATTAATCTTCAGATTCTCTTTTTTATGATCAACGTGACCCAAAGTGATCTTTGTCAGCTGGCTCCACATTGTTTTTAAAGAATTGGCAGTAAAGGAAACACATCCTACTTTTTCTGTTAAGTAAATGCATTTGCTTCTGAGTCATGCAAGCATGAATTCCTGTGATACCTTCATATTTTTGTCAGACATGGGTGAAAGCACTGAATTTGGAATTCAGGTAGGCAGCTTAATCTGATCTATTTTAATTTTTTTAAAGCTGTTGTTTGGGAAAGCTCTTAATTTTTGAGTGGGTGCTGATACATGAATGTATTGTAAATTATGTTTGAATTATCTGTACCACTTTCTGTATTAATTATATCAGTTTCCTGAACCACAACACTGATCCATCAAATAGCACATGATGAGCATATCATAAAAATTTCAAGCCTCCGTCCTGTAGAAATATGTTCTTGAGTATGCCTATTGGATTCAACTTGTTGTATGAAACTTGCTGAGATTAATAACATAATGAACTCTACTTTTGTCATGAGTTCTTCTCTATATGTTGCACTAAACATCGCAATAAAATGTAGTAATTTTAAGACAGCGATTAAAGCCATGAAAATGCTGTTTTGCAAAGCTTTTTACAACATCTCCACAGTGAGACAGTGGGTCTACAGTTTGATGGTTCCTTTCAGCGGCAGTATTCTTTTGTGCCATGTCTGCATGATGTTTTTATGGTAGAATCCTTGCCCATGACTGGGGTTTGTCAGAAACTATTATCATTAATGTATGTGCTTTTGCAAGTGAAATAAACAGGTTACTTTTTAGAGGAAAACAAATGCTTCACAAAGATAAATGATCAGCCTGGAGGCAATTGTGTTGTCTGCATCCATTATAAGTAAATACAGACCTACTGTGATGTACTGGAAGCCTGCTGGAGTTAAATATTCAGTTTAGTGGTATTTTATTTTTTTTCAGTAATGCTTTAGAAACTGTTGGAAAGTTACCATTTGGAAAACTGGAAGTTATTTCCCTCTAACAGTATATAGTGAGAAATATTAAGCATAATAGTATGTTTTGCGTGAAAAATGATTATAAAACTAAATTAATTTTTTCTTTCCCATTTAAAGGAAGAGCCAAGGCTGGATGTTCTGATAAATAATGCAGGGATATTCCAGTGCCCATACATGAAGACAGAGGATGGCTTTGAGATGCAGTTTGGTGTAAACCACTTGGGTCACTTCTTGCTCACCAACCTTCTTCTGGGCCTCCTCAAAAATTCTGCTCCGAGCAGGATTGTGGTAGTATCCTCAAAGCTTTACAAGTACGGAGAAATCAACTTTGAAGACTTGAACAGTGAAATAAGTTACAATAAAAGCTTTTGTTACAGCCGGAGTAAACTGGCTAACATACTGTTTGCAAGGGAGCTAGCCCGTCGGTTGGAAGGGACAGGAGTCACTGTCAATTCACTTCATCCGGGTATTGTCAGAACAAATTTAGGGAGACATGTGAATATTCCGTTACTGGCAAAGCCCCTATTCAATTTGGTGTCATGGGCTTTCTTCAAAACACCTCTGGAAGGAGCCCAGACTTCTATTTATTTGGCCTCTTCTCCTGATGTTGAAGGTGTGTCTGGGAAATATTTTGGGGACTGCAAAGAGGAGGAACTTCTGCCCAAAGCCATGGATGACCTGGTTGCAAGAAAATTGTGGGATATAAGTGAAGTGATGGTTGGATTATTGAAATGATAATATTAATAATAATAATAATATTGATAATATGATAAGGAAAATGCAGATAACTATGCAATACATATTTGGAACTGTAATTCTCACCTTAAATGCTGTGAGAACACAGATCTGTGTTTAAAAACGTTTGATAGAAGAGTGATTTGTGCTGGAATTCTGCTTTAAAATAATGATAATCTTTGTTTAATAAGCACAAGCATTCAAGAAGAACCTGGAATAGAGAATGTTACTTCTGAATAAATCTGTTCAGAAAGTCATGGTCTAAAATAAAAATTAAACAAAACTGTGTTTTGCGGTAAATGTTGCCTATTTGTCATGTTCTGCTACTTTTAGTCATGCTGGACAGTATAAGGCGTTGATGGTGAAGTGCTCTTCCTGTGAAATGGTTTAAAAAGAGAACCTAATACTAAGATCTGTCTTTTTGAGCCATCATAGTGAAATCTGGAGCACAGTTTTATTGGTATCTTATACTGTAATCATTAGGCCTCATGAGTGCCATTTGAAGACTTCTCCACTGAATGCTTCCATGAACAAAACTGTTGAGCTGTATACAGTTTAGCTATGAAGTATGAAGTTACTTTTTGAGTTTAATGTAACTGCTGTTCAATGAATACATACACTTCATTGTGCAAGCTATATTTCTGTTTTCACATATCCTGAACTTGCTGTTTCTAGATATGCAGATGCCTTGGGTTTTATTAAAAACAGTTGACATATCTCAGTAGGGTTTTGCATGAGTTGTGTCCATGCAAAGTCTTCAAGACTTCAATCAGATTAGACTGAAGAGAAATGCTTCTTCATTCAATGCTTCTTTGGATTGACTGCACTTGTAGTAGTGAGATTAGGTAAATCTGACTGATATAGCTTAATGAATATTCTTTAATAAAAATCTTAAAAAAAGAACTTAGCATTGATTTTTTCACTATGGAAGATACAACCAGTAGTCTGTGTACACACCTTTAAAAGGTGGAAGATTCACCTGCTTTACTTTGGGGAGTCTCTGCCACATAGAGGTTACATAAAATGCCTGTGTGTAACCAAATAGCTAAATGGATGTTACGTGAATCTGTACTTTTTTTTTTTTTTTTTTTTTTTTTTAATTCATGTAATTAATGGGTTCATATTGGCATTTCCTTTTGGGGATGATTCCGTCCAAGGTCTCCTGGACTTTTTGGGGCTCAAGGGCATCTGAAAACATGAACAGGCTGGTCCACAGCAGCATGACCCAAGCCTGCTCCATGCAAAGGGGTGCTGAGGGTCAGCTGTGAAATACAGCTGCCTTCATCTGCCCTGATGTAAGTGCAGGAGCTTTCCGTGTGAGGGGGCAGAAGGGCCATAAAAGAGCAGCCAGGTTCTGTTGCTGCAACAGCAGCAAGGGAGTTGTTGCACCAGGAGAACAGAAAGGCCCCTGAAGAGACCCAGCTCCCATTGCCTCAACGGGAGTGAGGGACTCATTGCTCCTGGAGGACAGGGAGTCCCCCTGTTAGTGAGTTAACTACTTACTGTGTCCTGGAGCACTGAAGCTTGTGGAGGTCTGCAGCTGTTGGTAGAAGAGACAGAGAGAGAACAGATGGAGAGACCCTTCCTGATGGAGCCACGGACATGTGGGGCCAGGGGGTGTCTTTGCAGGGCACCTGTCTTTGCCCAAGCTGCTCAGCTCTGTGATTCTCTGTGTTGCCTCTGCTGCTGTACCTCTTTGCCCTCCCACCGTATACGGGCACAGAAAGCAGTGAGTGAGAGGAGAGCATCCCCAGCAGCCTCAGCAGCACCCAGCAACCCAGGGCACAGCCTGACCAGGCCCCGCTGGGACACGGCCTCTCCTCCCACGCAGGACCCCCAGCCCAGCCCTGCAGATGGCCCTGGCACCTGCCAACCTCCCTCCCTGTGTTGCAGCACCTGGCTCAGCACCAGCCCTGACTCCTACCTTCCACAAGGCCGTCATGAATGCAAATAATGCTATGTTCAGTATGATCCGGAGGATGGGGTAGAAGATATCGTCATCCTCCAGGCTGAGGAAGAAGCTCATTCCCCAGAAATCAGCCATGTTTGTGATGTACAGAGAGCCAAGCAGTCAAGCTCCACTTTTTAGTCACCTCATGGGCAAAGCGGTACCCAGCCTCTGCCCCGAATTCGGGGTTGTCTCCTTTGTGATGTGGGTTGCCATGTCACCAGCTGGAGGCTATGGCAAAATTCGTGATACAGGGACAGTGGGGTGTGGCACAGCCCGGCCAGCTCAGCACAGCGGGGCCATGGCCAGGCCACCCCAGTGCTGAGACCTGGCCCTGGGCAGGGCCTCATAAAGCCTCTGCCTCTCACCAGAAAGGACTGAATCCTGGGCCCAGTGCTGTGCTCCCACTTTTGAGAGCCCATGAAGTGCTTGTCAGTCCCGATGAGTCCAGCAAAGCAATGATGGCCGTGCTGCTGCTGACATTCCCTTTTCCATTGGAGTCTGTCCTTATCCTCAGTAAAGAGGGCCATCTTTGCTTACTTTATACATTTTTTGAACCACAGGGAACATTTCCCCTTTTTCTGGGAATAAAATATACAGAATGTCCTTTGTAATAACTTTGCATACATATTCATTGTGGTTTGTAATGGCAGGTGATTTCTCATAGCATTTTTAATCATAAATTTTTATGAATCACAGAACATTTTCCCTTGTAATATTAACAGGGTCGACATCTGGTATTGAGATTTCTCCTGCTGAAAAAGATTTAATGCACACAGTTTATTGTTACTTAAAGACTGGAGATTGCAGAGGCAGCCTTTATAGACACTCCCAAGCTATTTATACATCTTCCACAGCTTCTTTCCAAAATTTTTGTACTATGTATTTCAGTTCACATAATTCATGCGACCTTTTCTTTTTCCTTTTGTATAATAGTTTAAAAGACAAAATACCTACTACAAGAAGGGAATGGCTCACTGTTCTATATAATTGAGAACAAAACCTCTTCCATTGTTTGGTCTCCATAAATGTTCAACAAGCGTCAGTGAATGTCAGTAGGTGTGATTTTTTCCACGAGGAATTCAGCGACACACTTCTGCTTCATCCACACTTCCACGACAGACGCCATTCTGTCAGACGGCCCCTCTGCTTCCATCTGTCACAGGCTAACAACATGTAACAGAACATCGATGGGAAGGTGCAACGTCTTCTGCCATCCCACCAACATCCACCTCTGGTGCTGTGGGCCAACATCATAAAACAGGAAGCACTTATTTCGCAGCACCCTCGTACAGTGCTTTACCTTTTTAAGTATTGCTCAAGGGAAAGAATATTAATAATACATTGTATATTCCACAGATCCTTTTTACATACCTTTAAATACATAAATCCAGGTAGCAACCTCATTTTTGAGATCCTTTCTTTGGTTGTTTACTCAGCCTCCAGGCATGCTTGAACTTACCAAGTGGTCTTTGCTTCTCCTTACCTTTGCCAGCACAAGCCTGGGCTGAGTGGGTAGGAGAAAACCACAACACAAGCTATGAAACCAAACAGGTTTTTAAGATCCTCTGACAGACTAACCTTTTTCTGCTCATTGTAAGGAGAGGTTTGGATGGGTATGCTGTCAAAACATTATCTGAGTGTTGTACAAAGTTCTCTAATACTGAAGAGAGACTTGCAAAATGCATACAGAAGATTCTTCTCTGGTCTTTGCATTTCATATTTTTGTTATAAATACTTGTAAATAGCTGTATGTAGAACCCTTGAAGCAGCTAAATGCATTCACTAACACATCTGATATGCAAGATAACAGCAAGATGAAATGTTTCCATGAACTGCAGGTTGTCTCAAACCAATAGAATATGATGTACTTCACCTTCCGAAAAACAAGGACAGAGATAAAGAGCTGAGCCAAAGTCGGATTTCTGTTCTCAGTAGTACTACTGTATCAATACTGAAGTAATACTTCTGTTTTGTTTCAGTGCTGAAACCAACCTGCTTCTCTTAAAGGGAAAGCCTTGGGTGGGAGGTGAAGATGACTGGTCTAGAAATAACAGTGGTAAAGAACTGCTCTTTTTTTAGACTGCACGATCGGAGTATGTTGTACAGAGAGCACAAAAATAAGAGATGGAGAATTATATACACCACTTGTATGTATAGTATGATTGTATAAAATGCAATGCCTACATCTACATCTACCATCTACCAGGTGTTTTATCTTTGAAAATACTGCAGAAATACGAGCCATTGTCAGAAAATGATTAAATTCCTGTAATCACATATAGATTAAAGCCCTTGTTCCAGAGTAGAGGAGTAATTACTTGATAGTCTTAATGAAATATAGTATGCCTGAAAACATTTTGAAAAGATGGATTGTTAGGTCCTGTGGTATCAACACATCAGCATTTTTTTTTTCCCCAGCATCCAACTTTATTAATATTTGTCACCTCCAGAGTCTAATGTAATTTGTCTTTGTGCACCAAAAAGATTTGATTACTCTCTTGAGACTGCTGCTACTCTTTATATTATCTTATGTTTTTGTTATTGCAGTAGCATCTAGGATTTTGAGACAAGTCTTGCAAAATGTATGCAAGTACAAAACAGAAGATCTCTTAGGTGCAGTTGGTACTGCTGATTCGAACTAGTTTGGAAACAATTTGGCTTAGAAAGTATACTATGCTAAGCTATGTAGGATCCTATTAAGTTCAGACATTTATCTGTGACCAGTTTTGTCTGGTAAGTAGCTTTTCCTGGAGTTGCTAGAGCAATCAGTATCTCATTCCAGCCAATTCTCACTTTACCCCAGTATTACATCACCTCCAGAAAGATGTGGAAGCTTTACATGTTTCTATTCTGTAAACTGATTAGGAACTGTCTGGTGTCATAAAGCTGAAACTGGGACACGTTTGGGGTACTTCCCTCCACTTTCAGCACCATATAAGCACCACTGCTGTCAAATTAATCTTATTTCTCATTAAGAATTAAATTTGGAAAAAATAAGGAGTGAAAGAGTTAGAGAGTGGCCAGGGATAACATGTAAAGACCAGCGAAGAACAACCTTCACAGGTATGTACTGAGGCTGATCACATTGTCAATAAGTACATCAGAGGTATGCAGGAAAGCCATGGCTGAAGTTAAGATTTTGTTGAGGTATTTGATAAACATAAATTTTAAGTCAATTATTTCAAAAGCCAAAACTTACTTTTAGCTATCTTGTGAAAATTATTAGAATTTGAGCATTTGATTGATCCACCAGCACTGTCGGACCAGCAGCGTGTACCTGTGCTGGGGTGCCTTCAGGGCATCCTTGTAAACAACTTCCCAGCTTTCCTTGTGGATAGAACAAGAGTTTGAGAAAGGAACTTCTAAATCTTTTTTGTTTGTTTGTTTGATTCTCAGTCCCAGCCCCTAACTACAAGCCAGCCCTCCACACACACCTAGCTCTTGTAAATGAGGTTTCTGCAAGCAAGCTAAAATTGCAGTTGCATGTATTTATTTTATATGCTACATCTGTTTAAGTAAAGAAAGACTTATGTACTTTTTTTTTTTTTCTTTAAGTACTCTCTCAATAATTTACCTTCCTTACCTTGCCACAAAGACCAACATCTATCCTAAGGGACAACACTGCTCTTTCTGGCACTAAAACATAAGCAGCAGGCAAGCTTATAAACCCAGCAGGAGTTCTCCAGTAAAAATACTCCCTGTTAATGAGATAAATGATCAGTTTTTCCATGATGGAGTAAAAACAGAAGTATTTAAGCTCTCTCTCTTCATGGTTGTCTGGTTTGCCTATGCTTCCTACTATGTGAATGCTTCACAGGCTTCAAAGCCTGAGTCCTGGGAGTTTGTGGTAGGCTTATGCTTTTGCTTAAAAATGTGGATAATTCCCACCTTAAGCACAATTAATTTCTTTCCACCTAAGGCTGTAAAGAAAATAAACAACTTACAAGATCATACAAATAATTTTAAAATGGGAGGCCTGTTCCCTTTTTCACCTAACTTTTTCCAAACTAATCACTTATAAGGTAATTGACTTGCAAAGAGATCCAGGAGGGCTACACAGTTTAATTTTTCTTTTTGATGTGTCCCAGAACGGTGCTGCTGTTTCTCATAACAGAAAACGATGACCTCCCTCTATGCTTTTTACTTACCACGTTGGCTACCACTGGTAGCCTCACACCTGTTGGAACTGAATTCACTTCAAGACATTCAATTTGAATATTCAATTGATTCCAAAAGCCCTGTGTAGCATAGGGAAAGGAATGTTTCCCTAATTGCTTATCTGGGGGAAGCTGGCACACAGACCACCAAACGTGTTTGAAATCACTTTCTTTTTACATTTAACATTTACATTTACATATATTCTCAAATAATGTGAAAGAAGTTTAGTAAAATGAGATAGAGAAGGAGCTGATAGCTTATTTGCCATGAAGGAGTCAGAAGGGTGTCACATGTTTGAAATCTGTAATTGGTTTAGCACTTCTTGCCATCTGCTTCATGGCCAAAGCAAGCAGTCTGAAATCCCAGTCCCACTAAAAGTTTTGGGAGTCAGACACCTAAATATTTTTGCTGATCCTAATGTTCTAGCTTTAGCTTTGGGCAGCAGAACTCTTAACAATCTATTGGATGGTGAGTCTTTAAAACTTGATGAATAAAGCTTTATGCAGTTCTGTATGTATGGCATTTTTTATTTTTATTTAATTTTTTTTTAATACTTCACAAATTGCATGTGGAGAAGAAAGAGATATGAGTACGTTAAATACTCTGGAATATTCTCCAGGAATATTTTTCCTCCCCATAATGTCACTTCATCTTTGCAGTTGTTAATACACTTTTCAGTTTACCATCTGAAGTGCTCTTTTGTGATGAATGATGTTATTTCAGCTTATCAGTATCCTGTTGCAAACTTTCCCAACAGTTATCCAGGCCCCTCCCAGCTCACATCTTGTCCATCCATTCAGTAAATTTCATCTACTCTTAAGACAAGCAGTGACAGAGCCTTTCTACAGTCTTCAATGAAGGAGTGATGAACACAGGCACTGTGCCTGGAGTCCCAGAACCTATTTACACTGCAACAAGTGGTTTTTATGTCATAGAATACTAGAATCTTTTGAGTTGGAAGTGATCCTTAAAGACCTCAAATGTCTACAAAGATGGGGATTCCACCACATCTCTGGACAATATGTTCCAGTGCCTCATCACCCGTATTGAAAAAACTTCTTCCTTCTATCTAACTCTCCCCTCTATTAGTTTAAAACCATTTGTCCTGTCACAACAGGCCCTGCTAAAGAGTCTGTCCCCTACCTATAGCCCCCCTTTAAATACTGAAAGGCTGCTATCAGGTCACCTGAAGAGTTCCAGATCTTTCAAACTGTCCTTGTTAGGAAGGTGTTACATCTCTTGAATCATTTTTGTGGCCTTTTGCTGGATGCACTTCCAACAGGTCTATGTCTCCTGTACTCCACATCTGGATGCAGCTCTCCAGATGAGAACTCACCAGCACAGAGTAGAGGAGCACAATCACCTCCCTTGACATGCTGGCCATGCTTCTTCTCTTGCAGCCCAGGAAACTGTTGGATATCTGGGCTGCAAGGACACATTGCTGTCTCATGTCCAGCTTACCACCCATCTCAGTGGACCTTCAGTACCGGAAGTTGTTTCTAATGACTTTTTAAAGGTATTGTAAAAACATGTAAGTGTGCATTATGGAGGCATTTGCTACGAGCAGAGTCTTGCAAAAAACATGACTTCACATTTTGTGTACCATCCAGATGCTATTAAGAGCTAGCTGTATCTCAGGAGTACAGCTAAAACTAGGGCCCTGGGACAGTAGAACAGAACAAGAGACAACTTGCTGTCTGCTGCAGATTCAAGGGAGGCTACCCTAAAACACTAAAAGAATAAATAGAAATCTTTGAGAGTTTCTGCTTCTGAGGGATTTGTTTGCTATTTAAGAGTGGGAAAAAAAGGGGTTAAAACATCAGCAAATGTGAAAATGGCCATTTTTCAACAAAGCAGTGCTCTTCTTCATTATGGAAAACCCGTAAAATGACTGGAAATGGCTTAATGTGGTAGGTGTTCATTTTTAAGGGTTCTGTTGACAGGAGCTGATGAGTGAAAATATTATATTACATTTTTGCCTTTTGTTCAATAAATAGCGTGGAATTTTGATGCTGCCTAGAGGGACTGCTCTATACTATGGTGGTCTAAATTGGGATTTTTCATTAATGTGACCAACTTGCTTTACTTATTTATTTGTTTGTTTGTTTGTTTGAGAAAAAGAAAAAAAAAAAAAAAAAGCTGAAGTCAAAGAGAAAACCAAGAAAAAGCACCACAAATTATCTTTTACTCATCTGGAAGAGTTTATTTTAAACATGGAACATTGTTTGCTGCTGTGGAAATGAAAGTGAGAGAGTTGCAGCTTTCTTCCAGTGCCATCTGGCAGATGATTTACTTGTGTATGGTATTCACTAATCCAAATAACCCTGTGTGTGGTAGCATTGTCTCTTTACAGATCGTGAAGCTTTTGGCTGAACCTTAGATAGCTCACACAAGGCTATAAACAGCACTGTACAATAGAATGTCTAAAATTATATTAAAAGAATATTCAGGAAATATATATGCCAAATTAGTCATTTATTTACCTTTTTTAAGCATTTTTCTTACCTGCATTGATCTTGATGTTTTATTTTCAGACTTCTACTGAATTCTACTCTGATTTTTGTTCTACTGGAACAGGCTGCCCAGAGAGGTTATGAATGCCCCGTCCTTGGAGGTGTTCAAGGCCAGGTTGGATGGGGCCCTGGGCAGCCCGGTTTAGCATTAAATGTGGAGGTTGGTGGCCCTGCATGTGGCAAGGGGTTGGAGATTCATGATCCTTGAGGTCCCTTCCAACCCTGGCCATTCTGTGATTCTGTGATTCTGTGATTTTAGCGCACTGAAATCAATATTTATTCATAGCCTCAAAGCTCAGGTACCAGAGCACTGAGCATCCATCTCTAGGTTAGTATTTGTTCCTATAAGGTCCCTTCCTGATCTCATGAAGCTTGTTTTCCTGCTAATTCTAGCTCTAGCTGGACCTAGGCACTTCACTATTATGTTGCTGCTAAACAGGTCGGTGCAATCCAAGGTATTTATACAAACTGGGAGAAGATCTCCTTGAGAGCAGCCCTGTGGAGAAGGACTTGGAAGTCCTGGTGGACGAGAAGCTGGAAACACCAGCAGTATGTTCTTGCAGCCCAGAAAGCCAACTTTGTTCTGGACTGCATTAAAAGAGGGGTGGCCAGCAGGGAGAGGGAAGTGATTGTCCCCCTCTACTCAGCTCTTGTGCATCTGCAGCACTGCGTCCAGGCCTGGGGCCCCCAGTACAGGAAGGACGTGAAGCTCTTGGAGCAGGTCCAGAGGAGGGCACTAAGATGATCAGAGGGCTGGAGCAGCTCTCCTGTGAGGAAAGGTTGAGGGAACTGGGACTGTTTAGCTTGGAGAAGGCTCTGAGGAGACTTCCAGTACTTGAAGGGAGCATAAAAACAGGAGGGGGAACGGCTTTTTACATGGGTAGATAGTGATAGGACAAAGGGGAATGGCTTTAAATTGAGACGGGAGGTTTAGGTTAGATATTAGGAGGAAGTTTTTCACACAGAGGGTGGTGACACACTGGAACGTCAACAAGAAGGAGGTTGTGGATGCCCCATTCCTGGAGGCATTCAAGACCAGGCTGGTCTGGTGGTTGGTTGGTGACTCTGCACATAGCAGGAGCTTGAAACCAGATGATCTTTGAGGTCTTTTTCAGCCCAGGCCATTCTATGATTCTGTGATTATGTAATGGCTCCTTTCTCAGTATGTGGAGTTTTTTTTTTTACTTATTTTTACACAGAACCTAGTTCTGTGTGCCTAAAAGCTCTCTAATACTGGCTTTGGATTCCACTCTTAGATCTAAGTCCTAAAAGTTAAGTGCTGACTGTCATTTATTTATAGACACTTCTGGTTTTAGTTGAATCTTACCTTGATGAGTCACTTCAGAAAGTAGATCTTCCCATTCAATTTGCAATTGTCTTTTTTGGGAGATGCCTTTTTAACTTGAAGTGCAGTTGAGCAGTTTTTAAAGTGCTGATTTTCTTCAAAGATAGATCACTGTAACTTATATGTGAAATTAAAATATACATATTGTAAATAATTGTGTAGCAGAGACAGGGAAGAAATTAAGAGCACTTAATTAAGTGTCTTTATTAATTTCCTTAATTAAGAGTCTTCCTAAAGGGCAGTTGATTCTTTGAAGTCATTTGCTGCATCTGTTTTGCTAAGCATTAAATGCCAGGACTGTTTCCTAAGCCACAAGCTAAATGGAACAGTGGGTCAATTTTCCTGCTATCATATTCTATTCTACCAGGAAAGAAGTGTCAGTACATCCAGATGGCTATTCAGGCGTGTCCTTGGCCCATGCTGACTCCTGTATGATGCAAAAGCCGTTTCAGAAAGTGCTAGTTGGCTGGAGCCAAAACTGTGCCAAGAACTGCCCCAAATATTAAACACCGTAATTGATGGAATTTCAGAGTCTGAGCTGGCACTCTGTCACTCTTTAATTGAGTGGAACAAGCAGAGCTAGAAAATGCCCCCTTCCTCCCTCAAGTGTTAACAGAATAGATGTGATTTTTTACTTCACTTCCATGACATCCAGGGACTGCTCTGGAAAACTGAAGTATATTTTCTCTTACTAGTTTTGTAGTGCTAAAATTCCACTGACTGTGCTGCAGTTTCTATTGACTGACCCTGTAAACACATGGAGAATTGGTATTGTTATTAATATCACCATGTCGTCATGCTTTATTCATTTTCAATTTTGTAGCTATGGTCTGATCACTTGGAATTGTGTCCACTAATGTAGCACTGGACTATAGAAATCTTATTATATCAAAATATGTTATTCTTGGACTACAATTCACAGTTACACAGTTGCATTTTATAGATCCATAGATTTTTTAAAGCCAGAAAAGAGCCTTAGATTATTTAGTCTGACTTCCTGAATGACACAAGCCACTTAATTTAAACCAGTTAGCCTTGTGTCAAGTCCAGCAATTTTGTGTTTGGCTAAGGCTTATCTTCTAGAAAGACATCCAGTCTACATCTGAAGCCATCAGTAGTTGGAGAATCCGTCACTTCCTTTGGCAGTGTAGTCCAATGGTTATCACCTTCTCTCTTAAAAATATGTGGTTTGATTCTTGTCTGAATTTGTCTGGCTTTCGCTTCCAGCTATCACCTCTGATTATGGTTTTTGTTATAAGATGAGAGCCCTGCTCAGTGTTTTCTCCCTGTGGTGATACTCACACATTGTAATCACTGAAATCACCCCTACATGTTTTTATTAAACTCAACAGACTGAACCTCTTTAACCTCTTTCTGCGAGGACCTTGTCCAATATTTCAGATGATTTCTGTGGCTCTCCTCCACATCCTTTCCGATTTTTTACCTCTTTTTGTGAAATGAGGAAGCAAGAAATGGATGTTGTACTTAATGGTGTCCATTCATAGGCAATCCCAATACTTTTCAGTTCTTTGCCTCTGTTGCTCTACCATGATCAGTAAATTAAATGTACCTGGGCTGTTCACTGGCAATGAGGCCAAACTGGAATATCACAGTCTGCATCTGTGCTCTTGAATGCTCTTTATCTTACACAAGAGTGTATCTACATCCAAACTGCATTTTCAGGATGTTTTCTGGCAATTTTTTGGTTGCACTTGAGAATTGTCTGACAAAATGCTGACAAAAGCCAATATCACGCCAGGGACCAAAATGATTGCCTTGTGGTACATGTTATCAAGGAATATTGACTTGGAACACTTTTAAACTCAGTAGCGTGATCAAAGCATTCCCAGTTGCCCTGAAATCAATGCTGTGTCATTTTTATTTTCAGTTAAAGTATTAAACAAAGACACATTTTTCTTAATTGCTTTAATCATGGAATGGCCTGGGTTGAAAAGGACCTCAAAGATCATCTGGTTTCAACCTCCTGCTGTGTGCAGTCACCAACCACCAGACCAGGCTGCCCAGAGCCACATCCAGCCCGGCCTTGACTGCCTCCAGGGATCCACAACCTCCTTGGGCAACCTGTTCCAGTGTGTCACCACTCTCTGTGTGAAAAACTTCCTCCTAAGATCTAACCTAAATCTCCCCTGCCTCAGTTTAAAACCATTCCCCCTTGTCCGATCCCAATCCACCCTTGTAAACAGCCATTCCCCCTCCTCTTTATACGCTCTCTTCAAGTACTGGAAGGCCACAGTGAGGTCTCCCCAGAGCCTTCTCTTCTCCAAGCTAAACAGTCCCAGTTCCCTCAACCTTTCCTCATAGGAGAGGTGCTCCAGCCCTCTGATCATCTCAGTGCCCTCCTCTGGACCCACTCCAAGAGCTCCACATCATTCCTGTACTGGGAGCCCCAGGCCTGGATGCAGTGCTGCAGATGGGGCCTCACAAGAGCTGAGTAGAGGGGGAAGATTTAAGAAATCTAAGAGTCAGGTGCATGGGTTCATTTGGTCACCTAAGTTACATGAAAGCATAGTCAGGTAAGAGACAAACATCTCCTGATTTTAATTCATCCTGTTTCTCCATGATGCCTATTTTTTAATAGATACTCTATCTGGCAGGATTTACCTATTCCCACCTCACCACTGATGCTGAAGGACACTTGGATGATGAAGAGCCCAACCCCAACTTTTTATGATTAGACTTAGGTGGACTGACTCTTTCCCAGCCACGTGTTTGTTTCATGATTCCTAACTCCTATAAGGATGATTCCTACTAGTGGCACTTACCCATCCAAATCACAGAAGTATTTTTTGTAAATCGATTGGTGAGTGGTGAGTAATTGTATTGTACATTACTTGTTTGGTAAATATTTAAACATAATTATCATTATTATTGTTTCTCTCTTCCTATTCTGTCTTTATCTCGATGCACAAATACTACTTTTTTTTCCCCCAGTTCTCTCTCCCATCTTACTGGGTGGGGAGGGACAAGCGAATGCCTATGAGGTGCTGAGCTGCCTACAGGATTAAACCGTAAGATTCAAACAGGATGGTTGAAGACAGAGTGTCAGTTATTCTCTCTTCCAGTCTAAAACAAAGTTTAGTTAAAATCAGATGGATGATTTCCACAGACTTCAGGGGTATAAGTTCTCAGCCTCACAGAATAGTGTGTAAATATCCAGTCATTCTAGTGTAAAGGATAAACCATTCTGTCCATACATGTTTCTTACTTAAGGGGAATTAAGATTAGACACCACAAAACATTTTTTTTACATACTTAAGTCCGTTCTCATTAGTAAACTGCTTGACTATATGTTTGTGCATAGCTCATTTGCTTTGTTGAGATATTTATATCTTGAGTGTGTTTTGGGTTTTAATTTGTCACCGTATTTTTTTGTGTTAAGTCATACTAATTTAGAGGTTTTATACCAACAAGTGTATTCCAAATGCACACACTCTGGGGGACCGCACTGAATGGTAAGCAAAAGCACAGTTTTTACACAGTGATTGTCCACAGTTTGTTTTTAGCATGTCACTTGACTGCTTGGGATCATTCCAACTTCTTCCTCAGTACCATGGATTAGCTTTCTCCAGACAGAATGGGTGGGCAAGACCTGGGGGTTGGCTGATCCAACCTTCCAACATTATTCTAGCAAGTTATGTGTCCTTCAGTTCTTCTTCATGGCCCCATTCTGCATCCTATGATTTAAAACTAAATTCTGAGCTGTAAAAGCACACTGGAGTACTGCAACATGGATCTCATTCCAGACACACTGATCTGAAATCGTGCACAACACGATGTTTGTGTATTTTTGCCACGAGCTCATCACATGGAGCAATGCACGTACCTGGTACTAAATGCTTTGAAATATGAGAACGTCCCATCTAGGGAGACCTGGACACAAGCAATATAGGAACAGGTTGGTCCATTCTGTTTGATCCTGAGGCTGAGACTGACCTTTCTGTTCAGAAATGTAGACGTGCCTTTTGAAATGCAGCTTGAGCTAATGGCTTATTAAATGGAGTCTACAGACAATGGAAAGGGCATTTGTACATGTTTCTGGATTAGGTAAGAGCTATGGGTAATTCTTAGGGCTGCTTTTCACCTTCTCCAAGAGACAGGTGCTGGTGAAGCAAGGAGTATTGATCATGTCTTGGTGCTTCACAGGTCAGGTTGCTGGTTCTTGGAGATGCTGTCACAGGTTTCTGTTGTATCTGAAGCTGTGAATTCTGGTAATTTTGGACTGGATTCCTGCTTTATCCAACCATCCTTGCCACAAGACAGTAATTCTTCAGGAAGAGTGGAAAGGGTGGAAGACTTAACTGTTTCAATCAGCCAGGCAAAATCTACCTGCTAAAAAGAACAGGAGTGCTCAGTTTCTTTTCACTTTTTAATCATCATTAATTATAACTTGAGTGAACATAGGAAAAGCTTAAATTGCTATTTTCACCTCAAAAAGCATCTGCATTCAAGAATTATTTGAAACAGAAGCTGATGTGGGCTGAGCCAGAGCAAGGCCCATCACACACAATGATTAATCAGTGTTTTCATCTGTTTTCATTGCCATCACCTCCATTGACACATACAGTGTTCCTTTCATCCCTCTGCAGAGGATTCAAACATTACAGCAGCACTTGAATGTTTCTCAGCATCTGCCCACCTGGGAAGCCTTTCTTCTCTGAAGTTTGTTCTGCCACTATAGATTTTAGTTTGGCAATGTTGCAGCTGGTCAAAGAGGTGAATTACCTAAAAGAAATACAAATACATCTCCATTGGTTTGCTTCTACAGAGCCTTGCCAAAGAATCTAGGTAGACTGAGCAAGAAAAAGCAAATGTACAAGGAAATTTATGATGCTGCTCTGTTATTTTTAAGGCACTGTACATTCAGCATTTTCTTCCCTTTTTAGTGGAAGATCATTTAGATGTTCCTTTGAAGACTAATATAGGAATGTTGTAAAAGGCCAGTTAGTGTAACATGTGCAATTTATTATGTTAACGATGTCTGATGAAAAAACAAATCTGAATAATCCTGCCGAGCACAGGGAAAACATGTACTCTTTTTATGCTGTACTTTTATTTGATCTTAGTAGACTGCAATTAATGTATTTTGAAACAAAATATGCATGGCAAACTGTTTTCATAAGATTCTAATAAAATTCTTTCTCTTTTTCTTTTTTTATTCATATTTTTTTTCCTCTCTCTCATTCTTCACTTTGTTTTGTTCAAATAAAAAATATAGAAAGCATATATTTTACCATCTGTAAAAAAAAAAAATTCTTCTCATCTGCTGCTGTTAAAATGCTGGGATTCTGTTCCAGTAGGTTTCTGTTCACTTTATACACAATAAATAATATAACATGGAAGACAGTTGAAAAAGCAAAGTCATTCATGCAATTATAAATAAACTCTGCTTTTCTTTTTATTTTATTGCTTGTTGTTTTTTTTTTTTTTTTTAGTAGGAAAGCCAAGCAGCTAAACAAACTGGAACTTCATTGCCTGAAAATGATTGGAATAGCATAAAGTAGGGCAAAGTCAATAGCCAGACAGTTAATGTAGCAAGAAATTCATTTACGTTGTTGACTCAGTAATTTATGTGCTGTGCTTTTGATTTGATCCCTGCCAAGAGAGAGCTAAGGGCTGTGTCATAGCTTTGCTGAGTTCACTGTAAGAGCTTGTTTAGAAGGAGCAGAAGGAAATGGTAATGGGCAGGTTTAGGCTGTCTTGGAGGAAGCCTGGGAATTTTTGACTACAAAAGTCAGAGTCCTTCTCATTGTTCTGCAGCTCCATCAAATGGTCTGAATGTACCCCAAAGCATGGAGCATACTCCAGCAACAAATCTCATACACATGAGGCATTGCACCAGGCAGGCCATACTAGAGCACTGTAGATTCATTTCCATTTACCTTAGAAAAATGCTTTCAGTTTCTGCTTAAAACTGGTCCTATTGCACTGGAGGACAAGAGCAAATGAACCCATGTCTAAATGAATCAAATTAACTTCCCCAGCAGTGTGGAATACGCAACTTCCTTAAAGTTTAACTACTATTGACAATTTGCATCTAATTAATAATTTTTATCTAGGAAAGTTTGTCTGTTTTTTGTTAACTTTAAACATGGTACTTAAATTACGTGTTTTTTGAACTTTCATCAAGTCAAACTGGTGGCCAGTTCTCTAGAAATGAGCAAACTGACTCTTCTGAAACGTGTTTGTTACAGATTTGCACTGCAGCACGGCCTTGTGTTTGTACACATGCTTTAAGGATGGGTCTGCGCTGTTCATAGAGTATGAGGTTGCTTTTCATTCATTCATGTTAGTTCAGGGTCCAGTGAGATTTCAGTGAAGACATGAAATAATTTCTTATCTATTATCCACGATTACTGAATTGTTTGGAAACAATGATGATTCTCTGAGAGTATCAAGAAAAAAAGCACTCTTTCAAGTTACTCTTTTTTATTTATTTATTTATTTATTTATTGCCAAATATGTTGCACAGGATAGGTTTTACTTTTTCTACATCCTTTTGACTGGTAAACTTTGATTCTGTTGCCTAGAAAACTTGATGAATGAAGAGACAATGAAATGAGGACTTGAGGAATGACTGAAAGCTGTGAAGTTTTCAGGGTGTTATTCAGACTGCTTAAAGTGTGATGTTATCAATGACTGAAAAAATGACCACTTGGAATAAATGTAGTTTTTGTTTAACTTTTTGTTAAATAAATATTCTTAGCTTATTTCCCAGTAAAAACTTCTTATATTTCTGAACTTTAGCAAGAGCAGGAATAAAAATGTAATCAAAGAATTAGGAAAGAAATTGAAAGTGTAATGACCCGTTTTCCTTGAAGAATTAATTATATATATTGTATAAAATAGATTGGCAAATAACAATATGAGTGACAGAGGCCAGATATTACTGGTGCATTTACATTTTAGAGGATGCTACTCTATTTGTTAGCTGGAGTCTGAAATACTCCAGCGAAATACGCTCATAGACTAAATGCACTGTGTGCACATTCTGCTCATTCCAGTCTCCAAATCTGAAACCTGCAGCTTTGGCAACAAAACTACAGCTAAACAAAACCCCAAAAGATAAAAGGTCTATTGAGTCTAAAGTTAAGCTTAAAGCAGATGAAAATTTTACTTTTGTGTTTTTTGAATATTTGATATCATCTAAGAATTTTGATATATACATTTTTGATTATACAAAGAGGCAGTAACTAATTAAAAAAAAAAAAAAAAGAAGAAAACTCTTCCATGGAAAATTGTTTTTCTTCCCTGGGAAATGGAGACATTGAAGTGGCAGTTTAGGAATGGTGCTTCCTTTCTATCCCCCTCACAGCAATTCTACTACATACCACAGCAGTGATGAAGAAATGCTCCTAGTACCTTGTTTCTGGTCACACTTGTAATTATGGTTGAACATTTCCTCCAGTCAAGTGTAGTTTCTGGAATAGATACTATAAAATATGGAACTATTTATATTATGCATGATATTTGAACAATTGTCCTTGCTTTATCAGGCAATTGGAGATGCAGATCAGAGCTTGTATTATTTCTGTCAGCACAAATTAATTTAAAGGCCTCCCGTGTAATAATAATAGCTTTAAATTGTTTATAAGGTTGATTTTAGTGAACACTGACTAGCACAGACCAGTGCCCAGCGTAACTGGTTGATTCAGTGCCAACATGATATCACCTTTCACTTGTGCTCTGAAGAAACAGCAGAAACAATGAAGATGTCTGAGGTATGTCACAATATCGTGACCAGAAGGAATGCATTACTTAAATATTATAATAAACCCAGTGATGTCTTTTGAAATAGAATGATTCTAATTCAAAAACATCTGCTTGAAAGTCCAAAGAGATTAGAAATGTCCGTTTATGAAAACATACTAATTAAAGGTTCTAAATACTTAAAATAGTTCTGTAGCTATGTAAGTTAGTCCAACTGATAGCAAAACTCGACATCTTTCATACTATTTCAACTTCTTTTATTTGAACAAGGGAATAGATAAACAAAAGGAAATGATCCTGTCGTTCTTTAAATTTTGTGAAAATATGATCCGAACAGAGGTCAGCCTTCAATTGCATGGTCCATATGGCTTGGCTGACACAACTAGCTGTAAGGATAACATCACTTTGTAGGAGCACTGGGACTCAGCTCTCTCCAGCTCTGTGCAGTAGCAGAGTGGAAGAGAGATGTAAACCAAACTGCTCCTTTATTCACTATTTTTGATACCTCAGATATATCTCAGTCATTGAAAGCCTAAGCTACTGCAGCTTGTAGGTCTGTTAATAAAAAATCCAAAAACAATTATACATTAACTAATACAGAACAGTGGAATAACTACTTTTTGTTTGGCCATCAAGTCTTCAGATGTCATTACTCTAAGCAGACTTTACAAGTTGCTATACTGTAGAGGAATGGAGAAACACTTCTGTTAATTATGGTGTCATTATTCAGAAGAAACTGCTGCTTGGTTTCCTGCTTTACACTTTTACTAGCCATTTTACTACACTAGCTGAGCACAGACATTCTCACTGAGTATAGCACACTGTAGAATATAATTCTCCTTATTCCTTAGAATAAGTTTTACAGTGCATGCACAGTAATGTTACAAGGACACACTGGATTACAAATACATACATTATGTACACTGAAATATATAAATAAAAACAAATAAGCAAATAATATATATATTCATATATAGAAATATATACATTTGCATACATTATAAATATATGTATGTAAGTGAATGTCTGCCTATTTCAGGTTCATTTAGTGTGAGAAAAACAGGTGATCAGGACAAGATCACTGGGTGGATTTGTCTAGATAACCTCATGCATCCTTTAGCCTGCATACATTCTCATGCACAATGGGAAAAAAAGAAAAAAAGAAAAAAAGAAAAGGACAAAGAACATTCCAACAAAGTCATCGGGACTATATCTCAAGAGACATTTGAGCAGCAGACCTGTAGGCTGAAAAGATAAGGTGCATAGATGTGCCAGCACTAGCTTACACTTCATTTTCTCTCCTGCCATGTTCATCATGATAGAGTGCAAATGCCAAGGGTTCTGCTGCAGCCAGGGACCTCCTTGCCTTGGAGCTGGTGGTTCCTGCAGCCGCCTCCATTCATAGCCAACTGAATGCTCCACATCTGCTCCAGGCAAAGACAAAGGATGTTAAATGAGTTTCCAGAGGGGGACTAGAAGTGCTGAAGGGGCAGGCCTCTGTTCTCATTTGAGAGCCATGGATGGTTGCAAGATGATAAGAAAGTTTTTAAGGTTGCTGTCATGTCTAGGCATTCTAGATGTTTGCTCAGGGACAAGATTTAGCGGAGAGTTAGGGTAGTATGGTTAGATTGTGGTTGGACTCAATGATCTTTAAGGTCTTTTCCAACCTGAGTGATTGTATGATTCTATGATTCTTCATGTACTATCAGCATTTTTGACTGTTTCATTGGAAGCATAACAGTTAAGAGGCAGTCTGAGAAACTTCTTACCTGCACTGTACTGATGGGAAACCACCCTCTCAGTAATGGAGGCTATGTACCATTAAGGAGGTCATAAGAGCAGAAGCCAAATCAGTTCTCTGGCATGGAAGGGTTTACTTCAGGTTGACTTCACACTAAATGCCCAACAGAATGATTGTCTATGGTTAGAGGACATATTACAGTGCTACTTATGGACTGCATAGGCTAATCCTCAGTGTTGCAAAGCTTTATTTTCAGATATTTCCCAGGCTACAAAAATCAGAAGACAAAAATAATCTACCCAGACTCCCTGCTCAGTTCACAGAAAGACTTGTGCACCAAAAAGTGATATTCCAGAGCTCAGGAAACAGTGTTCTGTGGTATTCTGAGATGAACTATCAGGGATTTTGTTGTAAAATCTCTGTATTACATACAATACTATACATACAATACTGTGTGCTGTACTTAAGGATAAGTTGGAGCAGTCTCCTGAAGATGCAGAAGTAACAGTAGTCCTCAGAATAATCTGAGGAAGAACCAGCACTGCCTTTCTCTCACAAAGCATGAGTTGCGGATCTGATAGTGCCGACTGAAATTCTGAATTGGATGAGTTGATTAAAGTAAATAAATCTATAGAATCTGCTTTTCTGCTTGCATCTGCAGATTCCTCCTCCTGGTTTTAGTTGTACATCAAAAGAACTTTTCATAGATAAGCTGGTCACGTGTATGTCATTGTCCAAACTGTGTATGGACACTCTATCCCGTGTTTGACAGCAGTGGGAAGTAAAAATCAATCACATTTGTGTAGCAGAAGAAACAAAGAACAAGTAAGTACTTTGGCATCATTGTCTCCTTTATCATTCTCTCTTCTATCTAATTAACTTCCTTAGAAAGCATCAGGTACATTTCTTTAGGGTGCTTTCCTTCCTAGACTGTTCCCAGCCAGTAGGAAAGAGTTGGATCTCTTTGCTCTGTGCTTCCCTCCAACCTTATCCAGGAAAGCTCTGCATCTTCAAGCCTTTCAGTATGCTCCTACACAGTAAGATATACAATGCATAATGTCTATCTAATGCTGTAAATTTTCTGTGCCAGTCCAGACATTATTCATAACACTGCGAAGCCAGATTGTATAGGGCCATGGAGAACCTGATCTAGTAGGTGGCAGCCGTTCCCTCAGTAGGGGAGTTGGAAACAGATGATCTTTAAGGCACCTTCCAGTCCAAGCCGTTTCAGATAATTGTGTTTCAGGACCAAAAGACAGCATACAGTGACAAAGGAGAACCATAATCAAGTGATATATTGTGTGGATATGGCCAGTGTACTCTGGAGAAACAGGCTGGATGTGACCATTCTGCACTACTTGGCCTACCGATGGACAGCCGGCTGAATATGAGGCAGCAGTGTGCCCAAGTGGCCAAGAAGGCCAATGGCCTCCTGGCTTGTATCAGGAATGGTGTGGTGAGCAGGACTAGGGAAGTCATCCTGCCCCTGTACTCAGCATTGGTGAGGCCTCACCTCAAGTCCTGTGTTCAGTTTTGGGCACCTCAATACAGAAAGGACATTGGGGTGCTGGAGGAGGTCCAAAGAAGGGCAGGAAGGCTTGTAAAGGCTTGGAGAATATGGCCTATGAGGAGCAACTGAAGGAACTGGGGCTGTTTAGTCTGGGGAAGAGGAGACTGAGGGGAGACCTTATTGCTCTCTTCTAATACCTGAAAGGTGATTGCAGTGGGAGTGTGGCTGGTCTCTTCTCACTTTTGACAGGTGACAGGATGAGGGGAAACAGCCTCAAGTTACTCCAGGGTAAACTTAGGTTGGATATCAGGGAAAAAATTCTTTATAGAAAGGGTTGTTAAGCACTGGAAGCTCCCCAGGGAGGTGGTTGAGTCACCATCCCTAGATGTGTTTAAAAAACTTTTGGATGTGGTGCTCAGGGACATGATTTAGCAGAAGGCTGTTAGGGTAGTATGGCTACATTGTGGTTGGACTTGATCTTGAAGGTCTTTTCCAACCTGAGCTATTGTAGATTATTTGGGCTTGAATCACTCCCTGGAGCAGTGCTTTTAGTAAGAGAAACAGCCTCTATGATTCACTTTTTCATCTTTTCTTCACAGAGTTTTTGCAGAGCTGTGACAGTTACATGAATTTTCATGGATAAGACAGACAACTAGAGAGCCATGTAGGTGCAACCACAAAGCAAAAGAAATCAGATGCATCACAAGGAACTTCCTTCAAATCTTGTTCAATCAAGCTTAATGGATCTAGAATTGGATGTGACTCATCTATCAGTGTTTCCAGGAGCCTTTAAAAATGATACTGAGGCAACATAACACAGCCAGTGAATAAAACGCAACTAATTGAAGGGAACCTGACAGAACAGTTTTGTTGTTTTTCAGTACTAAATTAAAAACAAAATGCACATCTCTCTTTATGGGAGATTTATTTTTACCTTTAGGAGTCATGGATGTCATTTGAAACATCATCTGAACAGAGTAACAGTAACACCTAGCTGTTAAACCAGTACTCAGCAGATCTCTAAATGCTTTAAATGGAGTCCATGTAACGTACCCACTTTGGACAGATACAGGAGTTGAAAGAACAAAAAATCAGATCATTATTTTTCCTCCATTCATTCATTCATTCATCCCAGAAATAGAAATCAGTTTGCTGGATTTCCAGACTGTAGCCAATTGCTCAAGCTGAGCTGTCTTTGAGCAGGAGTATTTCAACCATGATGTAATTGGTCTTAGCAAGAAGACTTTCTGATGGAAACAAGATTTCTCACAAGCATGATGCTGAAACTATTGTTCATCTGAATGGATCAGATTGCTATTTTTTATGAAATAGTTTTCCGCATTGTGAATGGCTCAAGGATCCTGGCCAGAAGCTCTAAGCATACTCGCCAGTTCTGTGGGCTGAGATGACTGGACAAAGGCCCATTGGTAGCAAACTAGGAGCAACATCAGTATTTCTCGTGCAAAACCCATCTTGGAAGTACCTTTACACTGTACAGAACAGAGTCCTGGAAAAGAAGTCAAGAAACCAAAGAATCAGATAAAAAAATATACTTCTAAGCTCAGCTTTCCTTGAGGCTGTTTAAAAGAACAAACATTGATTTGGACATGCTTACACAACTAACCAAAAAAGTCTCCTGTGAAAACTTAGTGAATTCTGCAAGACTGCATTGAAGTAAATGCAACAGAAGAGACTTTCAAATAAAACTTTTCAATTTAACCTGGAGTATCTTCCACAATACCGTTCAGTGATTATGGCAAGAGACTAGGAGTTGAGACTACTAAGATTTATTCATAACCTTACAATCTACCATAGCATGATATAATTGCTCAGGTTGGAAAAGACCTTCATGATCATCAAGTCCACCACAATCTAACCATACTACCCTAACAGCCCATTCTCACTCAGCTGCAGAAAACTTAATGCTCCCTAATGTCTCAGGAATCTTCATATTTCAGTAACATTTGCATAGTTTCTGAAGGATTTCAATATGAAATACATATTCAAGACCAATTACAGCAGAAGCAAATACTGCAATTAGCTGCAGCTAATATATTTCCAAGTACTAATCCAGAATGAGGCAAACTAAGAACTTCACTCCAGTACAAACTGGAGACTCCAGCAGAAACACATTCTAAGGAAACGTGGCAAATGAGGGAGTTCCCTGTGACTGAATTTGATAGAATGGGGTCTGTATGAGTTATGTGTGGTGTAACTTGTGATAGGTTCAAGAAGTATAAGACCAACAAGACCACTGTGATCAGTTATTCTGACCTCCTGCTTAACACAAGCTACGAGGCTTCCCCGAATCCTTGCAAACACAAATCTTTCTTTCCCATAGAATGGAAAATCATAAAGGTATACATTACCCAGAGGAACTTCAGTTTATATTACTTAGAGTTCTATGAATAATTTCTGTTCATGCTGTAGGACATTAACTGAAATGGAGCTGTTCTATCTCAACTGGATCACAAATGAAACACCCTATAATATGCATAGAAGCACTCGTATGGTATAAATAATAATTTTAATCAGTCACTGAAATAATAATATAAAGTTCATTTTATTAACATTTGAAAAATAAATGTCTTCACCTCCCTCAATAGGACTTTAAAGGAGGAAGGTTTTACATTCCCTATGAAAAAAATAAAGCAAAAAATGTTTAGAGAAAGGAGTGATCTGACTGGTTAGAGATCACAGATCACTAATAATAATAAGCTCCAATGTCAGATGCCAAACAGCTGCAGCCCTCTTAAACCCAAGCCCTCTTTCTTGGATCATACGGCAAGTTTGGAAAAGAGATGATTGCCAAACCTATCATGAAATGTAGGCAGGAATTTTTCATTGAATAAATCAGTGTCACTCTTGATAAAACCATACACAGGTACCTTGTCATGACAGAATGCTGCAAATGGATCCACATAATGAAGATAGAATCCATGAAGAGAGAAAACACAAATCCAGATCAAACAGTCTAGTAAACAACCCATTGAAAAGCAGAAGGTGATAGGTGTAGAATTTATTGGATATAATGCTAAATATTGCATGCTTTCCCGTTACAGGACAAGGTACTGTGCAGTTTATTCCAATGCATTTTGCCACCTGGTGTAATAATGTATAAATTTCAAAAGGAATTACTTGGAAAAGTTGGATGATTATGCCTGTGAGACTTTTCCTCTTTACATGGTGAATGTCATGGTGTCAGAATTTCAATTTATATATTTAAGAATTATGGAAAGATTTAAACTCTCAATATGGAATATTCATCACCTGTAAGTGCCAAATATCCCAACTTTACAGATACTGGAAAAGCAGTTCATCTACCATTCCTTGTCAGCCCATCTCATTGACCTCATGCCCTACAAACTATGTAAATATACATCACGGCAAGAATTGTTACTTATCAGCACTTTGTTTGATGGAAACAAGGTGAATTTCAGAAAAGCACTGAGTATCCAGGCTCCTAAAAGACCCACAGAAGAGCCATACAACCTCAGATGAGCAGCATCTAAAGTTCCTGCTTCAGAAAGCATTTATGCTGTTGAGCACCATTCTCTGCCTTAATCCATTCACACTTCATCAGATGTCAGAGCAGCAGCGCCATAGACTAAAATGTGTGACCTGCCAGTACACAGGCAAAAACAGGACTTCAAACAAACAGACAGACAAACAGACAAAGAACTTTTATAATCTTCAGGATATTTTTTTCTTCTTGCTTTACTGGAAATAAGTTACGCATTACTTTGTAATGGGAAAACAAGCAATATCTGACTTAGATATGGGTGTTTTCTCGCTGATTTACTCTGTTGTCTGAGTTTGTTAAAACCAGGTTCCTCCTGCCAAGCTCCATCCAGGATAATCCAGAATTCATACTTAACAAAGAGTAGCATTGCAGCAAAAAAAAATATTTATAGAGAGACAGAAAAGAATTCTCCTTAGTGAAGGAAGATGGGTTTGCAGAAAAGACCCTGGCCTGCACTATTGCAAAGACAGTTCATTTCTACACCTCTGTAAAACTTAGCAACCCACTGTAAAAACAAAGCTCACATCTGAGAGTGGTGAGTGGTGGCTCCCAAGGCAGAGACGACTGTCCTCAATTCTCTGGCCCTTTGTGCACAACAAGAGGGGAATGGAGATGAAATGCTGCAGGTGATCAAACTTATTAGAAAACTGAGTGGTATGATTGATACAAAATGCATGAACAAGGGGGGAAGTGTCTGAAAAAATCATCCTGTCAGTTTAGAATTTACACTTCCAATTGCAGCTGTGGATCTATGGACATAGGACTCAGTTCAACACTGAATCTAGACCACTACATTCATTCACAGCTGAAAAAATATAATTTCCTTCTCATTTGTCACTGCTGACATCACATTGGTTACAGTAATTGATTGGGAACAGGTCTCAAGACCTTTTTCTGCCTATGCTGTTTGGAAGGATCAAATATGGCCCTGTAACATCACTGAGTGGGAGAAAGGGAGTCTTTGAAGCAAGTGGATACTTAATATGATCCAGATGAGGCTAAAATAGCTTTTCCAAGGGAATGCCCTCACGCTCACTCTCTGACTCAGTTATCTAGTTTTGCCTGTATTTTATCTGAAAGGCTTACACAGGTTGGCTCTCTATCTGTCCCCTCCATCCTCCCGTGTAGGTGCTTGAATATAACTTACAAAACACCCAGGGGCTAGGATACTGCTGCCATGGGCCTTCACATATCTGTGAGTGCTCGATGACACGTGTTGGAGAAAAGGCAGGGAATTGCCACTTTTTGCCTGGAGATAATTCTGTAGTCTGTGTACTGAGACAAGGTTGGAGAGAAGAGAGTTTTATTTGTGACTTGTGAAGGATCATTGAACCACTAATTTGCTCAGTGCTGACAAAACTAATGTATCTGGGGGCTGAAAGCAAAGGGGAAGCACATGAAGCACTCTGGCATGTCCTTGTCCACTTACCAAACTCTTGATACATCTCCATGATGAATCCACCTCATATGTAAAAAATTATCACCGTCTGTGGTCCACTTGCTATTATGATAAACAGTATTATAATGTTTCCTTTGATAACTTTTATCCAGGCACATGTGGAAAACATAATAATCCAAGGAATTCCAGAAATTGTACAACTTTTTTCTAAAATTTGAAGTAAAATGCAGTGCTATAAAAACCCATATGAAATGGTTTATGTCCTTCCTTCCTTCCTTCCTTCCTTCCTTCCTTCCTTCCTTCCTTCCTTCCTTCCTTCCTTCCTTCCTTCCTTCCTTCCTTCCTTCCTTCCTTCCTTCCTCTTCCTTTCTCTTTTCATTTCTCTTTTCCTTTCTCTTTTCCTTTCTCTTTTCCTTTCTCTTTTCCTTTCTCTTTTCCTTTCCTTTTCCTTTTCCTTTTCCTTTTCCTTTTCCTTTTCCTTTTCCTTTTCCTTTTCCTTTTCCTTTTCCTTTTCCTTTTCCTTTTCCTTTTCCTTTTCCTTTTCCTTTTCCTTTTCCTTTTCTATTTTTTTGGGGGTTTCTTTTCATTTTTACTTTCCTTTCTCTCTTCTCTGCTTTTTTTTTTTTTTTCTTCCCATTTTCCCCTAGACTGTAATACAAAGGGGTACTCTGGAAAAAAATATTTCTTTTCTTGTTTTCCTTTCCTGTCTCCTAATGCATGTTCTAGTTCTTCAGTGTATATTAGCTTTGCTTTTATCCTGCTGGTTGGTTTCTTTGGTGTTTGTACTGTTGTTTGTTTGTCTTAGGGGAGTATTTACATTGCTGCCATGTATTTTGCTCAGATGAAAACATTTTCTGCATACCAATGCTTGTGCCTAGTTGCAGTGACATTGCTGTTATTTTCATTATTAATTTCACTGTAAAGCCCTAGTGATCACAAAGTGACAAAAGGCTGGGATAAAAGACGACATCAGCCCCCAAAGCATTTACAGAAGTCAAATTTCAATTTTTTTTTTTAAATGTAATCTTTATAAAATGAGCTTTCACTGAGTCTAGTCATGTGTTACAACACGGTATTCACACATTATCTTCTGTAAGCAATATCATAATACTTCGATAAGATGATGGAACTGCTACCATTACCTCCATACTTTTTTATCAGAGATCAAATTAAGTTTGGGTGCTTGGTAAGATCTTAAAGAACTGAGTGAGGGTATGGTTAGAGGTAGAAAGTAGAAGACAGTAAAGGAGAGCTTGGAGAGCCTAACTGAGGGGCTCCACTGACAAAGGCATTTCTGGGAAGGTCTGGTGTCAGTTTCTCACTTTCCTTCATGTCTTCCTGCATGCCTGCCTGAATGTTTAGGAGGAAATGGTGCTTTCATGGCCCCTTTTCTAGGACTCAGACACAAGCTCTTTTTTTCTATTCTGAATAAAACCTTGTTATAGGAAGAGTTTACTAGGGTAATATTAAGTAATATTGAAGCTGTCAGTTGGACTTCTTTCACTTATGCTTTCTGTTCTTATGTCATTTTCCTCTAATGATTGAAGTTGAGGCAGTGCAATGCTTAGACTGGCTCTGTCATGGACCACAGTATCAGTCAACAGCGACGTTGCCCAATTTTACTCCAGATTCTCAATGCATGGACTTCTCCAATATATGGTGAGGGACATTTTTTGCAAGAATCAACCCTGTAAACAACATGGACGTTATCATCAGCATCTCTACAGTAGCTGTAATTTTATAAAATTAAGACGAAACCTGACTTCCCAGACAATATTACCACACCTTTCAAATAGCCCACCTAGATCATGTTGGTAAAATGCTGCTATCTTTACTTATTACTGTACATTAGGTGCTACGTAATGTCTGTGCCTTGTAAATATTTGATTGTAAATTCAAATACCTGTAAAATTCACAGTTAAGTATTACCCACAGATAGATTGAAACACAGATGTTTCTTGCTGGACTTCTTCCAGAAAGTCGGAGCTAATACCTTGACTTCCCTTGGCTTCTCTAGCATAATGGCTACACACTCCTGTGTGCCAGGAGTGTGGCTGGGACTTATGAATTCAGAGGAATCTTAGAACTCCTTGACTTTAATGAAATGATTGGACATTTCCCCAGACACTGCTATTGGTTACACTAGACAGTTATGTGTATCAATTCTACTTATTACCATCCCTACCCATCCCTTCTCTGTTACCCCATTTGCAACTCTCACATCCCTTTACTGTGTGCACTCATCATCCCTGCCACAGTCATTCACAGTATTTCACAGTTTTCTTCCTACTTTAAAACACCCAATGCTGTGATTCCTCTTCATATCCCTTCTATTCTTCCTGCTGTAGAAATTTTCTGCTTCCATTGCTCTGCTCCTCTCCAAAGCTTCAGATCCAACATAAATAACTTTACCACAGTGGCCTTCATTGAGTGTGTAAAAGACTAAGAAAAAAGGCTTTTTGAAGAACATTTAAAATCATCCTGCTTGTCATATATTCCAGTGTTTTTCTTATACCACAAGTACCAGCAACAATATTAACTTGTAAATGGTCCATGAAACAATTTACAAATGTCATGTATCTCACCACAAATGTCAGAAAATTCTAGAAAATGGGTACATAAGCACAGTGAACACTGTGCTATATCTCTTCCACCTACTTCTGAATAAATACCAAATTTTTCCCAGTCACTCGTAACAGCAGGCAAATAACATCAGAAAATATCTTGCTTTACCCCCCCCCTTAGGCCTCCTAAGCAATCATTTTCTCTGTTTCCCAAGCCTGTGGATCAGTGACAAATTGTCAGATACTATAACTGGGTTATAACAGCAGAGATGTCAGTGCTCCATCTGCCCAGAACTAGTGCCTGCTTCCCCACTTGGCTGAATAGTCTTGCCTCATCCTACTTCAGCATTTCCTGTATATAAAGACTGTACATAACACTGGTGTCTATACTTGCCAATCTATTGCTGCAATAGAAACCAAGAGGAAAAACATCAGTCCAACAACTCAAAGCATCTGGCTGCTCACTGCAAGGAATAGAGCTAATTGCAACAGGACTTTCAGAGGTGTGAACATGGGTTGGAAAGGACTTACCACCTTCAGACTGACCAGAGATTATGAGGATAACGTTTTAAGGAGGAAATTGTATGTGGTTAGTAGCAATGAGGGGGGAAAAATGTTGAATACTTTCCGAACTATGAGCAGGATTAAACAAAGTGGCTTTCAGAGGCATTTCCCCTTATCAAAATGTCTTGCAAAATCTGAGGGTGAGGAAATGATTGGAGAACTCTCAACTTTTCAGAACATGTGAAAATACAGCCCAGGAACTGGCAGAGAACAGCTTTCCACAAGAGGAGAACTGACAGAGAAAAACCTTGCAATGACCCAGGAGGCGATGGGAAAGGGCAGGGAGATTAATGTGATTCTGAGCAGACAAGCAGCCCTTATGGAAAACATGCTACATGGAGCTTCCCTCCCACTCTCCTTTCCCTGGCACTGTCCTGCAGACTCAAGCAACTCCATCTCTGGATCCTCAGGCATCCAAGCAGTCATTAGACTGGAAAAGGAAAAACCTCAGGGACCAAAAACACAGCTTCTTTTCACAGGAAAGGTCCACAGCAGTGCCCACCTCAGAATCCTCCAACCCAAACAAGACATTGTTGCTGCAACAGCATTGCTTCCAACGTTTCAGATTCCTGAAGGGTCATCCAGCAGAAAACCCACAGTCACAAACAGCTGTAACCTGTAATGTTCAGGGCTGTGGGAGCTGTCTGTATTGCTCTGTCACTGATAAATTCAAAACATAGCACTTGCCCTGCTTTCCATTTTTTCTTTTTTTTTTTTTCTTTTTTTAATTCATAATGTTTACAGTATGTATCCACCATTTTTCTGCATTTGTATCTTTGCACTTGTAGTTTTCAGAACAAAAGAAATGCTTTTACCCTCCACTGCTATTCTTTTAGTTTGACCTTTAATAGTAAAAAATGTATCCACTAGACTTTCAGAAAAATAACTTTTAAAAAAAGTCTTAAACTAGAATTCATAAGACATTTTGCAAACACTTTTTTTTTTTTTTTTTTTTTTTTGCTAAAATTCTTTATAAAGATAAATAAAGCATTAGCAAAATTGACACCAGGCAGTAAAGGCACAGGCTACTTTAAGTGTTTATTGAGCTAAACTTAGGTACTTACATGAAATGTTCTCTGGATAGTTTCAGAATTCTTAACAGAAATCACACATATGGAATTTAGAAATACTCCCCTCTCCGGACTCAAAACACAGGACAACTCTCATCAACTGTTATCTCCTAATTTGAAGGGAATTTCTCTTGGCGTTCCTGATGCAGTCTACAGTTCTGGAGCCCAAAGATCAATAGATCAAGTTTGTTCTTTGCAAAAGCTCTCCATCTACACTACATGCAGTTCAGGTTCATAACTTGGACAAGGTTGAGGAGGTACCTTGGACCAAACATGACAACCAAATGGTTTGAAGTAGTAAAAATCCCCAATGACTTATTTGCTTCCTGATTTCCAGGAGTTGATGTTGCGCTCAAGGAGCTGATCCAGTTTAGTGATCTCTCAAATAAATTTAACTTGTACTTAAGAAAATCATATAATCATAGGGTCATTAAGGTTGGAAAAGACCACTAGCCCAACCATCAAGTCATCACCACGATATCACTAAACTATGTCCCTCAGTGCCACATCCACACATTTCTCGAACATCTCCAGAGGCGGTGACTTCACCAGCTCCCTGGGCAGTCTGCACCAATGCCTCCACCACTCTTTCCGAGATGAAATGTTTCCTAATATCCAACCTGAACCTCACCTGGCACAACTTACAGCCATTCCCCCTCATCCTATCACTGTAACCTGGGAGAAGGGACTGATACCCATCTTGCTACAACCTCCTTTCAGGAAGCTGTTGGGATCGATAAGTTCTCCCCGGAGCTTCCACTTCGCCAGACTGAAACCTACAAATTTTGAGCTAATGTTTTTTAAAAGGCCCAAAACCGTGATAATTCTTGAAATCAGAAGACCAGTGTCGTCTTACCTGCTTTCTCAAAGTATATGTTCCAGTGCCATCCTGAAATTTTCTAGGTAATTATAAGGGTATTTTATTACTGTTGTTGTTCTTATTATTCAGTTAATGGATAATCAAGACAGGTAGAATCTGTAGGAACTGAGGATAAAACATGACTAATTCCCTCTCAATGTCAATGCCTGACAAAGGCATTGCCTATGTCAGCAGACTGCCAAGGCATGGACACAGACCCACCACTGTCACCCAAACATACATAGATTGTTCCCCAACCCCATTTTAGGGACCAGACACTTCCTAAATAAACCTTAGGCATATTCCGTGTAACACAGCTTTGTTATGGTGTCAAAACCTCACAGTAGGAATGCGTGTCTTGCCATTCCAGTTGGCCTCAGAGACAAATCACAGTCCTTGGCCCATTTAATTTTCTAGTCCAGATGTTGTTTCTCTGCCTGTAGTGGACCTGAGACCTCACTTTCACTAAAAATAGAGAAATGAGCTGCTGCAGTCCGAGCACTGTGCATTAGATCATTATGAATCCTTCTGGAACTGCCTGATTAATCCGTTGTTATCCAGACACTCTGCCGGCACCCTGTCACTGCCTCCCGCCCCATCCTGCGGCACAACCCATCCCGTCAGGTAACACTCAGTTCAAAGGCCCAGCAGGGCACTGTGCGAGGTGAGCTGTCGCCAGACTTGTGCTGTGAGAGAATGCCATATGAACTGGGAAAGCCTGTAAGGAACATGCCGTAAATGTGAGGACAGACTATTTCCCATCAGATACAAAAAATATACAGAGGGGCTAGCCTAAAAGGCTTTTGTTTTCAATGTTCTCTTCTCAGAAGTTATAAGAGGAAGCAATACTGTTATGTACTGTACAATACTATATATTCTATAATTGCAAAATAAAAATCATGTTAGTCATGGGATCTCACTCTAATCTGAGTCCCTGCTGCTATTTAGGACCAATACTGAAGCTCATTTCAGTTATCTAAAGCTGTATGCATATTCTTTTTCTATTTGCCTATCGACATTCAGCCTGTTACAGAGAACCAAAGTACATTCTATATTTTCGCGAAAGGTCTTTCTAGCAATTAGGCTGCAAATTAATTTTCTCTCTTGCTGAAATTGTCTCAGAATAGAGGAGACAATAAGTGTTCGAATATTAAGGTGTAGCTTGGGTTGCAGAGATGACTGCGACCATATACTTGAATACACTTCTATCTGTACCCTTCTATCTTCTACTATCTTCAACTTATTTTTGTCCAAACTTTCCATTTTTGCCTTTTTTCCATTTTACTCATGTTCACATGCCATTCTTGCTTTTTTTCCTTTTTTCTTTCTCTTTCTTTTTCTTTTTCTTTTTCTTTTTCTTTTTCTTTTTCTTTTTCTTTTTCTTTTTCTTTTTCTTTTTCTTTTTCTTTTTCTTTTTCTTTTTCTTTTTCTTTTTCTTTTTCTTTTTCTTTTTCTTTTTCTTTTTCTTTTTCTTTTTCTTTTTCTTTTTCTTTTTCCTTCTGATTCTAGACTTCTAACACAGCAAATCACTGCTCCACAGTTTAATGTATGTTTAAGTCAATGTGCACCAGAAGAGCTTTCCCACTGTTTCTCTACATCCCAACCCTCTTCCTTCACCTGTTCTCAACTGTAGTGGTCAATTTTCCCATATCCAAAAATCTGTGAATGCCACTAGTGTTCAGTGAACAAATCACCTTCATTTTTCAACATGGGACAAGAAGTGAGTTTTCATTATTTTCAAAAATGTTTGCTGTATTCAACCCAAATTACCTCATGTTATTTAGTTCCAAACTGACATCCACTGTTGGGAGTCACAATGCTGGTTGTGACAGTTTGGCAGAATCATAAGGAAATCAGAATAATAATACTAGTTTCTAGCAAGCATCTGATTTTCTCTTTATAGGCAGAGGCTTGCACTTGTCTGATGGGGCTTCCATGCCACTGTTATGTCTTCTGTCCTATTAAAAGACTACTGCATGTGCTGGAACAAAGGCTACGTGCTGAGAGGAGCATATCTATCTTCATGATGTATGCTTGGCTCACAGCCTGCAGCCACAGCACTATAGCTTGTGATGGCTCACTAGGTTTGGTGGAATTGTTAAAGCTAGCTGCCAAGTCCTGAACCAGCTGTTATAAGTCGCCTCCAGCAAGTACTGCTCCTGGTAATTCCTGTCCTTTCTCATTATCTTCAGAGCTTGTTCCACCCTCTGCTGCACAACTTGTTTGTGCTTGCAGTGCTCTCATCACCTCTAAGACTTTCGTGACTGCAGCCACACAGCTTTTGTGACACCTTTAGCCTGCAGCCGAGTGTGAAGGATGCGACCAGGCAAACTCCTTAACAAGGAGGCAGCAGCCACTAGGCTCCCTAGCGGGAGGATTTTTAATGCTTTCTCTCTTCTAGGACAAAGGAAAATAGGCTAATATAACCAGTGAGCTCAGGGAGGTATTAGCTGCAGCTCACACATTGGGTTTATAGTCTGAATCTTGTTCTCTTTATGCTTCCAGATTTTTCTCAGTTACTATTTCTCCTGTCACATACTCACAGTTTCTTCTGCCATATACTCATTCCTTGTGCCTTCCCTTTAGTAAAGCTTTTCTATGGTCCTGCACCTCATCAGTATAATAATTATTTCAGGCTTCGCTGTTAAACATAGTGAATTAGTGCGAGGCAGAAAGAAGTGAAATGAAGTTTTATTCTTGATTTCAATAAGCTTCTACTTAGGTTTCTTTCCTTGATGAGCCCCCGTGTTTTTGTCTTCTTCTTTTATTCCCTTTGATATTCAATGTTCACGTGAATGTGCGTAACTGTGTTTGTGATTTTCATCTCCTGGACTTTTAGTACTGAGAAGGATACAAATGTGGGAGATAAACTCTAAAGACATCATCGATGAAGCATTGAAGCCAGTTCCACGTTTTAATCCCGCATAAATTATCCTGGAACTTATCCCACATTTATGATGTGTGAGAGAATAGAAAAATAATGGGATTACTCAGAAGTTTCAGATGATTATAAACATATGGTGCAGGACGATACAAGAGCAAAACATACTGAGGGAAATATCATCAGTAAATGAAAGGTTAATAATGGAAAAAGTAAGTTTGGAACCTCACATGTGGCTTATTATCAAACAGTACTGACATGAAAGAATTTCTGCAGTACTTTTAAAAGTGGACAGCTAGTAGTTTAATGATTGTAACAAGAAAACTTTAAGGCATTGGAAAGGAAACTATATGATTATAAAAGAACTCATCACATATTTAAGCCTCCTATGAAAAATGGTAGTTTTGTGCCTGAGGTTCCGGACTGGAACTCGAATCTTGATTTATTTCCCAGTTCTGCTACAGATTTCCTCTGTGACCTTGGGCCAGTTACTTTGGGAGAAGCATGTTGAAACTCCTAAATGACTTAGAAATCAGAGTCTCATTTCCAAAAGGGGGTAGCAGCAGATTCACAAAGTGACAAGTGTGTGGAAATGCTGAGTGCAGCCAGGGCTATTCTCAAACTGAGCGGATGCTGACCCATCACTTTCTGAGTGTGGGGATTTTTTTTGAGTGAATTTTTTTTCTGAGCACCGGCAGACTTGTAACTCTAGGGAAATGGCTATCTTTGATTGCCAGAGGAAAATGAGCAGGGGGTGGCATGGATGGGATCAACTACCAGGTGACGTTGCACAGCTATTTTGCACAGGTATTGCAGAGCAGGCAGCCTTAGGAGCTGCTGTCTCCTATGCTTTACAGCTTCTGCTCAGTTTTTATCACTGACTCATTTTTGGGACAGGCTCTTGTGTGATACCTAGCTCTTGGGTGTCAAGCTATGAATGCAGAAGATGCTGTGGGGCTACACAGGGGCTACTAGATAGAAAACATGGGCTCCTGGTTCTTAGTGTCCTGCTTGGTTCAAAAGGGAAAGAGGCAGGAACAACCATTTTACTCATGGGCAGGTATTTCTGGCATGGAAAACCTTCCACATGGTTTGCTGACACTGCCAGCCCTCAGCCTCAGAGATGAAACCTGTATCACTGGACACTGTAAAGCAGGAAGAAAGAGGGGCACTGATTTGCCTCCAGCCTGTGAACCTGAACTGTAAAATAACTGAATTTCCTCTTTTTGGCTTAGATGCTTGGGCTTCAGTATCAGGGCTAGAAATTAAGTTTTGTGCTTGTTTGTTTGCCAGTGCAGGAATTATTTTCCTAAGGAACCTTACATAGCAACCAAGCAAGTGTATGAACTTGAAGCACCTCAAAGTTGTTGCCTTTAGATTTCAGATAGCTTTGACAAATGGAGCCTCATTGCTCTTCCCAGCTTGTGAAGTTCAAATTGCAATAGCAGAATATGCTTTGTCTCCCTCATCATGTATTAGTTCTTGCTATACGTAGTGTCACAACTCACACACAAAATAGAAGGAATGCAAGAAATAATAAACCTGTAATGTAGGCAGGGGAACCAAAGATGGATATTCGCTCTTGCTTTCCATATGCTATTGCAATGATAAAAGGATCTTAAAAAACATTTTTTTTCCTTTACCTTAATATGTAATGTGGTCATAACTCAGAATCTACTTTGGACAGGATTCACAAGCTGCCGTGTCTGTGTAAAGTCAGTTGAAAGTAAATAACATACTTTCCGCTTCAGTGTCTTGGATATCTCCATTTGCCATGGCTTTTTTCATTTTGCATGGAGGTTAAGGTATGTTGTAGATCACAGAGGTGAAGGATATTAAGTGTCTCAGAATCAAAAACGTCTTAGCAGAGAATCTCTCTTAAAAGCATATGTTTTGTTTTCAGTGGTTTTGGCACAAGCAAAGGATCCATACAAAACACATGAAAAATATAAATTAAAAGTGTATACTTAAAAATGGAATATTTTGGAAATTAATGCTTCTTGACTGGAAGAGGGAAGTACACAGGAATTCAGAAACATCAGGGTAGATGTGTTTTACATGTTCACCCAAGTGTTTTCAACCTCTGTGTCTCCATCTACACCTTACTGCCTTCTCAGCAAAGACAGTGAAGGCTGATCTCCTGACAGCTGAGCTTGATGCACTAGAGGAAAACTGCTGTGAGTATTGACAGCTTCAGTTTAGATTTCATCAAAGTAATTTGGCTCTTCTGGGCGAGAGTAGGAACAATTTCACATACACAAGCAACAAAAATCTTGGTTAATAGGTTAGGTTCCACATTCAGAAAAGAATTAGAAAGTTTCTATCACTGTGACCTGCTGTATCTGCTTTTATAATCAACGTGATCAAAGCAGTCCTTGTGGCATGGGACAGGATTCCCTTCTGGAATATTTCTACATGACTGGACGCAGCTGTTACTGAAACATAATTTAAAAAGCTGCAGGAAATCTGTCTGTAGCTGATGCTTTTCTCAAGTTTTAAGTCTTGAAAGAATCTTTCTGTTTCCTCTAAGGAAATGTCTCTTTTCATTTTATGTATCTGGTTGTAGAGGGGATTTCTTTCAGTGTCAGATTATTACTGATACTTCTTGCTTTGGTCAAAATATCCTTTTCTAAATCTGCTGGCTACTGTATTTGTCTGTGACAAAGCACTGCTGAATCATAAGCTTCTAGGTTGAGAGGGTCGTTCTGATCATCTATTCTGATCTTGGATGTAACACACACCACTATTTCAGTAATCCCTGCAGAAACCTGCTGCTTATGGTAGAGCCATGTGTCCTCCAAAGGGGCAGATTTCCTGGGGACTGGGCTGCCACTGCTGGGACAACAAATGCTGGAGAAACAGCCTCCTGCACAACTTGGATGTATCCCATCCTGGTCCTACGTATTTATTATCCTATTCATTTTCTATTTATCCTTCCTTTTAAAAAGTTCACGGTCTGAATATTACCCAACAGTACCACAGGAGACTCAAGGATACTAAAATCACTGCTTCTGTATGAGTCTTCTACAGTGCAGCCAGAGGCTGGTGTTGTCTGGCCATCAATCAGGCTGTGGCAAGATATATTAGTGTTGTTCCAGGGAATCAAGATGCAGTGAAATCACACTGACTGCAAAGCACAGGTCCCCTACATGTGGACTCGCCATCTCTTTTCACAGCTCAGTGAAACTCCATTTATTTCTTCTGTTTTTGGCAGTACATTCCTGTTCCCTCACTCTTGCAGTTAGAAGGGAAATGGTGATCCTTCAAGACAGATCTCTGCAGAGTTTCGCTCCATGCTTCACTGAAGCATAAAATACAGTGTACATCGACTCTATTTCTGTGTTTCTTTCCACGCACATAGCTGTGTACACTTCCTAGTGTGGTGTCCCATGGCTGTGGGAACTCTGAAGAAGGTTTTCCAGTCTAATGAGTTTTGTGCCCTCAAATTGCACGCCAGAACCTATTTGCAGTGAGCAGGATTCCCCAGGAACCATCTCACAGGCTGTGGACACTCCCACCAGTACATCATGTGCTCACTGCTTCCAGATCCTAAGCTCTTTCCTTGCATATCTGCATATTCTCTACTACTTTCTCACTCTATATTTGCACCCCCTCTCCCCTTTTTTTATCTTTCCCTAAGACAATGCACAGAAGAGGAACTATTGTTGCCAGTTTTATTTCCTTTAGATTCAACCATTCTAAATCCAAAATTTGAGGTGATAGATATGGCAAATATGTTTTTAATTTGATCTGATGGATAATAATGTCTGAGGACTTTTCATCGCTTCCTAGAAAGAAGTTCTTACTGCAGAACTTTTTTCTGTTTATGAGAGATATAAATCACATCTATTTTAGTCTCTAATTCTAAATCTCAATTTATTTGATTTGGGAGGATTCAGGAATTTTTCTTCCTCTCAGTTATAAACAGTCAAGTCTCTTCAAAGATGAATTTATTTCGTAGAATATGAGGTCCCATCTCAAAAGAATATACCATAGGTTCTTTTTGTCTGTATTGTGATTAACATACAAAATTGATTGAATAATTAATCTCATCCTGTTTTCAAATGAAGTTTCAAACCCTTTTGGAAAGATGTATATTTTTTTTAGAGGAAAGCTATTGGCTTTAATTCAGATATAAGCAGATTATGTAACTGTGCTTATTAGGTCAAATTTAGTATTTTTTTTCCCTCAGGTTAAAATAAAAATAGTTAATTCTTAAGTTTTTTTGCTTTGTTAATGTTTTGATTGTTTGTTTGTTCTGTTTTGTACTCCAGTTCTGTAACTGTGAAACAGATAGAACAGATTTCTGCTAGTCTGAGTAGAAATCAATTCGGTAAAAGAGAATGACAAATTCTAAGTGGTGTTTTGCAGCCTTTTTAGAAATAGGTTGTCAGAATAGCTTTCAGAGCTAATTTTTCCTGAAAGAGGAATGGCTATTACTTACTGCCAGGGTCTTCTGATCTTCCTGTGATCCTTTATGAGTCTGTTTATTAATGTTTTCTTTAAAAATGGAGCCCTTCTGCCCTCTGGTTTTGATGTTCTCAGTGCTTAAAGAGTAGAGCACTAATGACTGCAAAACAAACAAGATTATCTGTGGCTAATATTTTAATCCAGAGCTGTGGAATTCCCTGTGCTTGATTTGAGCTGTTGCACCATATGCTGACTGCAGACATTGCATCCGTATTCTTTTCAGAAATCTATCAAGTATATTTCTGAGACTTATTCTTTAAAAGTTAGTGTACATGGGCTGAGATGGAAGAACAGGGCTTTCCAGATCTCTGGGAAGAGACAATATTTTAAAAGAAAAATTGTGAGCAATTGTGTTTGTAAATTGTGTTTATAATTGAATGATTAAAATGTCTTGTAGAAAAGAAGGTGGAGAGAAAAAATTGTAGACATCCCTTTAGAACTAAGAAGAGAAATTGTGTGATGGTTTGGGTCACAACAGGATTTCTTCCAGACATTGCTACCCGTGTTTCACATACTCTGTCCCACCTCTAAATTCTTCCAAACTAGGATGGCCAGCTGAGCATTTAGTTAGCACAAGGATAGCATTTAGATGCCCAAGGACATCTGAACATCCAACAAACTCTTCAAGGTGCTAAACTAATGGAGAGAAGACTAATGTGGGGGATTTATCAACATTCAGTCAACTTAGTGGCATTTATGCACTTAACTCTTTAATCATGATTAACCCTTTTTTTTTCCAATCAGATTTCACAACTCTGGGCCCTTCCCAGAATGCTGAGGTTTACAGTTAAGACTTTGTCACAAAAATACAACCAAAGAGTTTAGCATAAAGATACCTCATCTTACAGCTGTTCAGATTTTAAATCCTCCAGAATGTAGCATGTTTTTGTTCCATTCCTGCCTGTGATGGAGAGGATTTGAACTATTGGACTATTCTAGCCTTTAAATACTACTTCAGAAAAATTATTAAATCCTACTGAAGTTCAACTTTCCATGAAGCACTGAGCTATTCTTACAAGAATTCTAAGAATAAATACATGAATTCAAGCTCTGTGGTTTAAGTACTCAAATGTGAAAGAAAAATCTGAAGTAATCCATTTTCAAAATCATATTTCTTACAAGAACTGGAACAAAAGTTTATGTCCTGTTCATAATGTAATCACTGGGCACACCTCATACATTGAGGATAGGCAAAGATATACCTGTGGGTATTAATAGCTAAGAGTTAGTCTAAAAATGGAGACAAGGGACATCAAATTTTGGTAGGTATACTGACAGCAACTGCAACTAGGTGACATTATTTCTTCTGGGTTGCTGTGGTGGAAAAGAAGGACTATGGAATTCGAGGAGGGTCCTTGCAAGGTCTTGGGTTAAGGAGAGAGATCTGGGTTGTTCTCAAACTTTGGAAATTCAGAAGAATATGTAAAGTTCTACATAGGTATTTACTATAAGAAGAGAAGGATGACAGGATGAGGCTATCTATGGGAAATGATTACAGAAAAATAAATGAGTATGCTTCACTCTGTTCTGTTCTGTTTTAAAAGGACTGGATGTCTTGTCAAACAGAGGCTATCACATCAATCTCTTTTCCCGTCAATTAAAAATAAGTAGATTTAACTAATTGAACAGAAGAAGTGAATGATGAAAAATCCAACAGGATTCAGCTAATTGGAAAACCTAATATACACTGATTTGCACTAGGCAACTTATCACCAACTGGAGATGACCCAGTCGTGGTGTACTAATGAGTTTGAAGTTGATGTATGAAAAATGAGCAAGTCCACAGGAATTAGTAGTGTATTTTTCTCTGCCTGATTCATGTGTCTCTGAAATGGTATACTTGATTTGTTCTTTATGGAAGTACTAAAACATTTAGATATTGTTTTTTGTGTTTAACAAAAATTCCGTACAAAAAAAGCTCCAATGAAAACTTCTGGTTAAAACTTTGTCTTGTTTATTTCTGAAGCCAGAGCAAGTATAAAAGTCCCATACATGTAAACATTTTGCAAGTAGGAATAGACTATAGCAGTACAGTAGGTACTGTTCACCTGGACAGGTGAAGAATGCAAAAACACAGTGTCTGCATTTCCTCAATCTTTGTAATGTGTCCCATACCTTCCCACTTTTTACACAGCTAATATAAATTTTGAACTGATTCGGTGAGGATTCTGACTACTAAAAGGGCTCTAAGCAGTTTTCATTGGTAACACATCCAGGGAAAATAAGTGGAAGAGTGATTAATATTGTGGGCTTTACATGCCCCCTGGTGGAAAAGTTCCTCAGTGTAGCCATAAGGATTTCATACATAAACATCTCTTGTAAACAGATGTGTGGTTTGTGAAATGTATCTGAGTTGCATTCTTATTTAAGGGTCTGCACTATTATCGATGTATATCCCATGAATAAGAACACACAAGATCCCAAGTTACAAATGAGCACCTGGACTCGTTTAAGTGCTGCTAGCATGATGTACATTGCTTGTACGGTATAAATTGCTGGCCTACAATTTCTTTCAGGCAAATGATGCCAAGCTCTTAATATATATAAAATGAACTCTAGTAACTTAAGCAAAATAATCACAATTTTCCCCACAGTCTTTCCAGGATGTCAATCTGGAGGGTTTCGAAGGATACACAATACCTTGTTACAAACCATATAATGTTTTAGAAACTGTCCAACTGACAACCTTGGCTAACATTGCATCTTCTATCTAGATTACTTCAATATGTCATGTCCATATCACACCACTCTGTCCATGGTCCCAATGCCAAGGATTTCTGTCTTGTCCAACCTTTCCATCTGGAAGTAATGAGCTTAATATTCTAGCTCTACCCCCATAAAAGCTATGTCACAAAAAAGTAGCAGTCTTATGAACTGTTGTATACCCTGAAGACAAATTTGAGATCCACATAGCCTCTCGAAGTTCTATTCAGATTCATTTAAAGACAAATTTTCCACTCTATTCCCTTAAGACCTACAGCATACCGTAAGACTGCAAGTGATTTGACAACCATTTATGCTTAAATCCTTTCCTAGATGTGTCAAAGGATTGTGACTAACAGGTAATGAAGAGCTAGGATGTTCCTTCAGGGCAAAACACAGTGGTTACAAGATTTGCTCTGAAGATGATTCCTCTTTTCATTACAGCTCCTCTGAAAGCCTGTAATAAATGAACCAGGAGTTCTTTGTTTTCATGTATTTTCTCACTTGGATAAAGTGAATGGAACATCCCTTGGAGTTTATAATATACATTAACAATGGGGCAGATATCACCCATCAGCTTGAGTTTTAGCTCTAACTCCACGTTCATTAGCACTGCTTAATGGCTGAGAGCATCAACAAAGCTTCCATCAGTGCTGCTGTGTGGACCTGTTCTGGGGAGAGTCTGCCTTAAATCTCCTTTCTTTCCTCACTGAGTGAGAAGGGTGGGACGGTCTGAGCAGATGTTTTGCAACTCACATATCACTGAACATGAGTTTTCATTTTCTCATCAACTACTGTTCTTTTCCCAAGTTTTCTAATATTATCAGTAGTTTGCAAAAACTGAGCCAAAATACACCAGCACTCCTCACCCAGCTCACCTGGGCTGCAAAAATATATTCTGAGGAAAATTAATCTCACCCCATGCATCTGTTTTAAGCTGTTTTTAATCTTCCAGTGGAAATGCTTCTCTCCTCCTATAAAAAAAAGACAGCCCTTGTTAAGCAGATATGCACAATGTTTAAGTAATTAAAATAAGTGGATATAAATTCCATTTTTTATGTCGGGCTTCAAAAACGAACTTGTTGAGTCAGCTCTCAGGTCTGTTGTACTCTTACACCATTACAATAAGTTATTTTCTAATTTCTTCAAATTTTTAATTGCTTTTAAATTGAAATATTTAACATTTAATTAAACTTTCTTCAACACATCTCAAAACAGAAGGCAATTTTAAGAACATCAGATGTGCAGGTCATATGTTCTGAGAATTGGTACTGTGTTATTTTTGGCCAGAAAAACAAACAAACAAACAAAAAAAAAAACAATAAAAATAAGAAAAGAATTGATAAATATAGCCATTCTGACACCAAGATGATATGCAGAGTCCTGTAAGATTTGCTGAAATTGAATTTTGGCAAATAGGAGAGAATATCCTGACATTGCCAAAATGTCCTGTTTTATAATTTTGGAACTGGGTACCTAATATTTCCTTTCAAAATAGTTTTTCATGTTCTTATGATGTGTTTCATTTTGTGTTCTCAACACAATTAAAAACTCATCCAGAATCAGACATTTCTGTCTGAGAAATTTAATTTCAGTTGATATGAGACTTTTTTTTTTAACAACTCTCTTCCAGATCATTTCAAAATTTTGTAAGTCATGCCTAACTGGCCTATAATCAAATCCGAAAATCCTGCAAAAATTTATTTTTTGCATAGATATGATTTGTTGTTGATATTCCACCAAGAGTGCGTCAGCCATAAACATCTCTAACAGCTGAAAAGGAAAAGAGGTACACTATTCCTCAGAAAGGACTTAAAATCTGTATCCACAACTGAAAGAATATCCTGTACCAAAACGCTTCAATAGATGGTAAGCAAAAATTATTCGTGTTTTTATGTTATTTTGCAAACTTTTAAGTGCTTAGAGGGCATGAAATGAAATATTATCATCTCTGGAAATGCAGCTGTGTTAGTTTATAACATTAAAATAGCGGCCTGATTGAAGTTCATGGTTGTATTCAATTGCGTCTGTGAAGAATATGTTCAGTGGTATCAGGTTTGATGTTTACTTATTAGCATCAGCCTGCGTATCAGCATCTTGAAATACAGATTTGATATAAGGAGCCAGATACCTCAGCCTATTGAGTTCATTTTGTGCTGCTTTATAGCTCACTTCACAGTAGAGGAAACTGATGCATACCATATGGAGGTTCCTCCTGGATATTTCTTCCAAAAAGATGGGCTGACTGTTGTAAAGCCAACAGAGGTGTCTTCATTATCTCTGGCACCTTTGCTGCATTGCCTGGCATGAGTGAAAAGGCTATATTTACAGAGAAGACAGAGAACAGGGAGGGAAAAGCATCCTCCCTGCCCAGTCTTCCTAGGGCCTATGAGTTCAACTCACTGACGATATTTAAAAGCATTTCCTAGCTGTTCCATTCAAATGCTAGTTGAGCCAACCACACTTTCTCAGCCACTATGTTCCTTGCTTTGCTCACTAGCAAGTTGGAATCCAGCACAAAACTGTGCTTTAGGACATAGATGCATGTTATAGCTGCTCTTCCATTCACCACTTTCCTCATGTATGTGGATAGACGCAGATGATTGACACTGATGCTGAAACGTCACCTGGTCTGCCACTGCTCAGTGATGCTCCAGGAAGCCCTCTGCCATCTGGCAGGCTGAGCTCTGTGAAGAAAGCTCTGTTTGCTATACTATCTCCCAGTTTATATGCAACTCCTTGCCTTTCATAGTTAGTTAAGGTTTCGCTTACTTAAATCACTCCAAAATCTACCACAGAAGCAAAGACCAAGAAGTTTAACAACCAGACAGTCCTTCCTTGTGACCCTTCAACACCTCTCACTGCAGACATATTCCTGTGCAAGTTAACAATGTTTTTAAAAAAGCAAATTTCAGCTTTTATGCCGTAAAGATCTGGTCATGGTTAAAACTCAATCACAGAAGGAAAGAGTAAAACCACTGTCTTTATGAAAGTGTTTACAGCATTAGCATAAAGAATTAAGAGATAGACATGGGTGGGAAGAACATGGAAATAGCATGGCATCACTGCTTTTTGCAAAGTGCACTAGTATCAGCTCTGAATTCTGTGCCACATGATCCTGCTTCCTTTGGCCTTCCTATTTGTATGCCTACTTTGCTTAAGTTCAGTTTTTATGGTGTTCACAGCCAGCATTTTCATACCAGAGTGAATTAAGTGACCCAGAGCACGAACATGCCCAGGATTAAAAATGGTTTATTTTAACTATTGTAACTATTCTGAAGATGTCTTGAGAGTGACGATGACTATTACACCAAACTCTTGAAGTGCAAGCAGCTACCTATGAATGTTCTCCTGATATCCGAGTATTTGTCCACAGGTCATATAAATTCATATTGCCTAACAGGTTACTTCTACGTACTACTGTTGAAATCCATATACAACTGCTTTTCAAGTTTCATCTAATTTTTCAAGACTGTCTTTCAGAGGAAATGGAACCTAATGTGATTTAACTGCTGGGGGAGGAGGAGCTGGGTTAAATTCAGTCAATTTATGTTCATTATAAACAAATCCAAATTCCAAGCTTGTATGGTATGACTAACATATGTCACATACTCCAGCATGTCTGGTGTACCCTTTAACATTTTAACAGTCCATCAGACATTAATGTGACTTAAACATCAAAAACAGGTTCATTTTGCCATTAATATCCTGAAACAAGAACATCTAATATACACATCCTGAGATTTAATCTGTAAACATAACCAAAAATGTCTGGATGAAGGGGGCTTGTTTATATTTCAGTAGTGCTACTTCCATGAAGCATGTGTCTGCTATCTTTAGTATGCAACTCTCGCATCTTACCATTGAGAGAGCGCTAATGTCTTTGATACTGTTAGGGAGACTTATAAGTCTTCTGCTGACATACCAGTCCCTTTGTAGATCCCCTAAAGTTAAAGCTACTGATAAACATAACTTGTCTTATTAAGAGGGGAAGAATTTTAAAACCACTTCAAACATCCTTGAGATTTCCCTATTCATTATTCCATAGTGAGAAAGCAGGTTCTGAAGCAAGTTGGAATTAAGAGGACACGCTTATTTTTGCTGATGTAATGACTTGTTTAATAAACAAGAAAGGAAAGGGAAAGAACTGGAAAAGTGTGCTGAAGCACAAACTGGGAATATCTGGGGATAACTTAATAAAATGCGAATGAACTTTCAGTGCAGTCAAATACCTTTATTTTTCTACCATTATTCAAATACTTGGTTCTTGCATTGATGAATGCTCAAGGGGGAACATTTCATAGGAATTAGCGTGGGACAAAGCATATGTGTACTAATAATTGCCAAACACACTATGCCTATCAACTCCATTAGAAGTGAGTGAAGCCACTACAGTCAGGAAAATAATGAGGGAAAAAAAGAAGGAAAAAAAGAATGCTCATACCTTTGATATCTGCAAGACTGTTTAATCCAGTTCTTACGTATATAAAACCACAATGTAATTGCTATGGAGTGAACTGCGTTAGTAACTACAGCCTTGGAAAACCAGCCAGATACAACTGAAGACTGAAGTACAGATGGGTACTAAAATGAAGGCATGTGTTTTATCAAACACTGTATTGGTGGAATTTGTCAACAGCATGAATTTTTTGAAGAAAACTGCAGATTCATCCGAACTTCTTACAATAATGCATGTGTTTTCATTAAATTTTTGTCAGGGTGTTTTTGCAAGCTGAGACTGGAATTTCTCATCAAACCCAAGGAGGGAGAATCCCTTCTCAAAATAGCTAATGGCACAAGGAGCTCCTCTGGCTTGGAAAAGCAAGAGTAAGGACTTCAGTATGGTCTCCTAAGTAATCTTATTTAATTATGCAAAATAGGGCCAGAGCAAACCTGAACATGGAACAGATGATTATCAGAACAGTTAAATTATTTGCGTGGTCCCAGTCAGTGGTTTGGTTGGGGCTAACAACCATTCTCCCAGAAATGTTCCACCAGAGCTGAGGGGATGGTTTGGGCCAGTATGGATGCAGTCAGCATGTTTTGGGGGGTAAAAGCAATTAATTGTGTCAACACAAGTCATACCAGCTGGCCTCAGGGCAGAAAGCAGTCCCTGGGTTATTTCATTTACTACTACAGCTGCAATACAGTAGTCCCTGTGAGCATATAGAGAAGTTATAAGATACTCAAGAAAAAGACTCATTCACATGCATTTTTGCTGCATTTTTTTTCTGGAATGGTCTCAGCAATGTCTGAGTGCAGACTGAAAATGATTTCTGAAACCATGACTTTTTTGTGAAATGAAATTCTTGTTTTCAGGCCAACTATAGTACCAATTGGACAAAATTGACATAGAAACTTATCAGAATTCAGTGAAACCCCAAGTGTGGGTGCAGTTACGCAGATAAAATAATTGTCTATATATAATTTCTCTTTTTGCAGCGCCTTGACATTAGTTTCACTCAAATTTCTCACTCAAATTCTGTGCCAGTTTTTGTTCACATCCTTCTCTTTCAAAAAAAGTAGCATGATAAAAAGAAGCACATACAAAAGCTGAGAAGGAGTAAGAGAGGGATGAACAAAGGCAGATTGTAAATGCACATGCACAACGTTCAATACCTATATATATATATTAATTGTTTGGGTAAGGCTCCACTGACTGCTAAAACTTAGAGCATAAGAAATGTACTGATAAGCCTAGTAAAATATTTTAGGGACATTGCTATATGCATCTGCATCATGAGAAGTGTGTGCAAAGATTTGTATTCATCTTCATTCATATGTGTGTCTGAGTCTGACACCTGAAGACACCAGTTTTCCAACCCCAGGCAGATCTGCTTCTGTCTATTTTCTAGAACAGCAGTTAAGAAAATTGTCTTGTCTACATTTTGAAGTCCTTGAAGTGAGATGGGTTTTCTCGTATCACATCACGTTTCTGGATTAGAACAGTTACATCTGCAGTGAAGTTCTGCGGATGCTCTCTTCAAGGTTTTCAGTCTCTGCGTAGGAATATTTCCTTTTTAAAGGCAGATGCTGATGAATGAGAAATACACTGTTGAAGGGTGTAAGGGAGCGGTCTGTAGAATAAATAATATATTGCAGAGATGCAGATGCATATTTAGCTGAGATAACCTAATGTTCTTACCTGGGAGCAATGCTGCAATTTGAAGTAAGCAATTGAACACAGCTGAGTTTCTGGAACAGTGAAGTTTGCCTTCATATGAATATAGGCTTTGAGAGCCTTCTGCATCACTGCGTTCAGTCTTTTGCATTATCAGCATTTAACCTTAAAATTATTGTTCCTCTCACCCCAACTCTTCTAAGTGCACATAAAACCTGTTTGCTTTCTGACTTCATTTGCAGAGCTATACAACTGTTGCGTACTTTGTGTGGGATAAATGGACTTTGCTTCAAGTTTAATGTTCTGGAGATACGTTACCCCAGTTTAGCTTCCAAACAGCATTTAACTATCTTCTTGCTGTCTCATGCTTTCAAAGTAAATTGCACAACATCTGAGAAGTTGACTTATATATTCATTGGACACTTGGACTTAAAAATGCACAGAGCCACATATACTTCCAATAGGCTAATATCTCTTTCACTCTTACTGAGAACCATAAAGATTAGTGACCATGACTTTGTGTTAACATCGAATTTCTAAGCAAATATCTGAGCAGAAATCAGGTCCTCCACAGAGATTGACTACTGAGGACTATCTTTCTTTCCTTTCATTTTAGATTACATGTATTCTGCCTTGGAGCCAAAATGAAACCTAATTTTTCTCCTTTGACCACATCTCAGTGTGGATAATACGAAGCACTAAGAGCTTTCCATTGCTGTGGTATATGCTGTTAATTGTTAACATATTCTGCCACGTAATTTTTCACAGTATTGGAACTTTTTTACTATACCACAACTTAACAAATATTAACAGGACCAGACATGTCTTGGAAGATGGTACCACTAGTATTTCCTTCCTCCTTTGGTTCCCACTGAGCAGATGTAAATCACTTTGGGACTTCATTTCAGTTCTGAAACCTGTTTCAGTTTTGCTCAAAACTAATTGGAGGTCATGGGGAGTTTTCTTTCCTTCTTTCTCAAAAACAACAAAAGTCTTCGAGATTTTGTTACCAGGAATCTCTCCCCCACACAATCCACTTACGCAGATATGTTGCAGAAAATCCATGAAAAAACACAGCCCCCATTTTTTATTAAGAAACTAGACTTGTAACTAGCGAATGCTTAGCCTCTCAGGACCCTGATCGCATGTCCTGCTCTTGTTCCCTTTGGCAGTTTTTCTTTTAAGCTCTTTTAAGGACCTTGGCTGTCTAGGGTGATGCATACTGCACCGAGCCTTGCATGGTAGGGCATGCTCCTCAGTAGGGCCCTTGAGTACACCTAAGATTCAAACAAATGATTAATAAAGAGCAGATCCCAGGCTGCAAATTGCATTTCATTCACACATTTCAGATCTTGCTTCTACAAAAGCAGCTTGTCTACATTCATTTAGTGCAAAATGAGGGATGGACTCAGGTTTCATGAGTTTAAAACCGTAGTTTTCTTCCTCCATTGGGGAATCTAAGCTTTCTTTTGAACAGAAATTTTGATTAAATAAAAAAATACATTGGTTCTTTCACAGCCTGCTTGGCTGAGAGCCAGGAACTCCTCTCTGTAGTTCTGGTTTATTCCACTTATTCTTTGCAGGTGGTTTCTTAACATTTATGTTGCCCTGGGCAAGTGACTGAATTTAAGTCTACTCTCCTGAACACAAAATGAGAGCAGTACTACTTATGACATCTTCTGACAAGCAATGTTGGGCTGCCTAGCATCTGAACCAGTGCATATCTTTTATATAATCCAAAGTAAATAAATATTTGCCTGCATGACATGACTGGAAATAGGACTTTCATTCTATTTCATGTATCACTCAGAATACAAAAATGCAAAATGCATTTTCTAAATTCAGAGACAAGGCTGGGAAAAACAAAAGAATACAAAAAACTCCTTATGTATCCAATACAAACACTGTTCCCTCAGGAAACAGATTATTTTATAGTATTCGTCTAAAAAAATAAAAAAATAAAAATAAATAAAAAGAAAAAGTTTGTACAGATCACTGCAAAAATAAGAGAAACGAAACTAGAGATTCACAGGGTTTTTTTTTTCTTTTTAATATATGTAGAAATGTGTTTCTTAACAGTTTTGCATCCCTTGCAAAACATATACAGTAACTACAATAATCTTAACTCACTTTTCCTCATTCTGTATATAGAACCCAGATTCATTCCCTTGTGTCTATTCAAAGCCTTGGAAGATTATTTTAAACAAGGCAATACCCATTGCCAGTGCCACAATTTTATCACTGCTAATAAGAATGAGTGGGATATTAACAACAGTATGACAACAAACGTGGGGTTGCATCACTGTAATGTGAGTGTATGTAGCTACTACTGAGGTGTCTGGATGTAGAAATTAATAATTTTCTAGGAGCTACAGTTTGTGTTTTTTTTCAGACACTTGTAAATAAACATTTTCTTTTTCTTGAATCTAGTGTCAGTTTCCAATGTAATCTTATCCAGCCTTGAGTAATCTCATTCAAAAATGAAGGTTAAATTCTTTAAATAACATTTCTAAATTGCATTATACAACATATTTTTGTCATATGTTTTCAAAAGCCAAGTCCTGCTTGATCGGCATCTTTAGGCAGAAATGAAATTTTCTGCATTTTTTCTTTTTCCTGTGATTTTGGCTTTTAGAAACAGATCTGTCCAGGAAAAAAAAAAAAAAAAGAAAAAGAAAAAGAAAAAGAAAAAGAAAAAGAAAAAGAAAAAGAAAAAGAAAAAGAAAAAGAAAAAGAAAAAGAAAAAGAAAAAGAAAAAGAAAAAGAAAAAGAAAAAGAAAAAGAAAAAGAAAAAAAATTCAAGGTTTTCCCATTCATTTAGCTCTTACATAGGAGAAATGGAAGGCAAGTAATTATATATGTATATTATGTATATTATATATATATAAACAGATATATATATATTTTTAAATGGAAACAGCCCACCAGAACTATCAGTAGTACAATTCAAATATTTATGTAGAAATAAGGATAGGCTCCATTTTAATTCCTGTCCTGAATGGAGTCACTTTCGTGTTACAGGCCTCACATATCTCATATGATGCTTGAAAACACAATTCATTCTTAACTTGGAAGGGCTCGTCTATGAAAATGACTTAGAAATACACGTCTTCTTTCAAATATTCCTGATTCTAAGATTCTACATATCACTATTTGAAAAATAAATATTCAGCTTAACTACTTGCTTTTCAAGACTGCATAAAGAATCATGAATAATAGTATCTTAGAAAGAAATTCCACTGAGTTAGAATTTTGGAAGTTAGGGTGAATATTCAGCTTATTTTCATGTTGTAGTCATTCACAACGCATGGGGATTGATACTGTAGCAAATTTTACCAGCACTTTTGAGTGTATATATTAGAGACACAATATATAACTCTTCCACTTCTCATACCTATGGAAGAGAATCTAACCTTTAAAAAGTTGCATACTAGTTTACATATTCATCTGCCATAAATTCCTTTAGCTCCATCATACTTATCATACTTTTCAGGATCAGTAATACTATGCCTCTGATTATGTTTACATGGGAACAATCTCCACCTCAGATTTCTTTTTGCACAGAAAAAAAAAAGCAAATACGGACTGAGGCAGAAGTGAAGCACATAAAACCCACAATTCATGAAGAGACCAAACACTTGCATTGCCAGGAAGACTCAAATGAGTGGCAGCCTGAATACTTCTTCCAAAAAAGCTGAGCTGGCATGAAGCATGCAGCAAGCTGACAAATGTAGTTATGTTCTTTCAGAACACTGCAAACTCATCAGAAACGGCTTGAGTTCTTTTGTTTGAAAGTGGCATTGCCACATGAGTGCAGGAACACAAGCAGCTTTACTGCTAATGATCCCAGTGCAGAAGCAAAGAAATATGAAATGGGCTTATTTGGTATCACTCCAACGACAAAACCGAAATACCAGCATTTGCCAAGTGGCAACGATGAAGTCAGCAGAGAGCATTTTGTTTCTAACTTTAGAAAATACTGCAAACAATGGAAAGAGAGAAGGGGATTGGCTTTTAATTTTAAAGCAAAATGCATTAGCATGCAGTTTACACTATTCGCAATATTTACACTTAACATAGACCAGCTTTATTTTATTTATTTTTACGTGTTTGCTCAATTTCAGATGGAGTAAGTGAGCCCTTAAAAATATATCCTCTAGGTTCACGACATACATCAAAGTTGTATAAATCTCCTAGGAGACTTAAACAAAAGGGAACCTAAAAAAGATGTTCCTTATTTCGCTGTAGTTCTGATGATGATTAATGGAAGTCTCTGATGATGACTGTAACTCAGTATATTTCTTGGCATTGTCACTATGTTTTCCTTTCTTCTCAGCTGGGTCAAGTCACAGTGACTATAAAAAGGAGAAGCACAAGGCTTTTCTTGACAGTTCAGTAATATAAAAGAGGGCCTGCTGCTGTACAGGGTGTTGTTTTGTACATACTTGTGGGTGTTTGTGAGGGCATGATAGAGATTAGAACAAGATAAATAATAAAGAGAGAAAAGATTCAGATGAACATTTACAAAAGTAACTCCGCTCCATTTCCATGAGGGCAGCCACCTCTGTGAATGGCTCATTGTACCAGTACATTAATAAAAGTGATCTCCTATTTTGCTATTTTGCTTTTCAGGTTTACAATCACCAGGTTTCTACACAGATTGCAGTTTTCAGGGTGCCTACTGTACACATGATGTCACCCATGCCAAGTAGAGGTTAAGTAGCATAACTGCCATGGTCTTTCAAGCTTGACAAATTGTACAAATTTTCTACTGTTTTGAGATTTCAGACCCTGGCTTGTCTCTTGGAATCTCCCAAGATGCAGGTGAGACCCCAGTACAGTTCAGTTATGAATTAATGAATACTTTGGTATGAAAGCTACAGAGGAGAGGTGTCACATGTATACAGACTTTCAAGGAAGCAATAATTTGTGTAGCCTTTTAAAACTTTATTAGAAATTTTCTGACTGAATACAACTAATTCAGTTGAGGGGATTTTGCAGAAAACCTTTTTAATACCCTGTACTTTTGTGCTGTTTGGTGTTTTAGCTTTGATGCAGGTCATATTATGCACACAGTGTGACCTAACTCTCATCAAAAGGCCCTACAGAATTTCAGGAAGAATTAAGCCACAGAGAAAACTGCCTTTACAGATTTATTCTCACTTGTGAAGTTTTACTTCAGTAAAAGTGATTGGGATAATGGGTGGCTCATCCCTTCACTGTAGCATCATGTGTCCAGGAAATTTCAGGAAGTTGTAACTCATCTGTTGTCTTCCTGGACCACAAAGCTCTTAGTTATCCTTGTATTTCATGAAGGCAGAAAAGGGCTGGGAATCTGCACTTCTAATGCTACTTTGTAGTATTGCAGTTTAGCTAAATCTGAATTTTCTTGGATTTGTGACACCTTGCTATCATTTTATGCCTTCAAGCACATTTAGGTTTCACCTACTTTTTCAACTCAGAAAGTGTGCTCTGACCTGGATACCAACTGGCATGTCTGGGGCATTCCATGTGGTAACTCTTGTAGTCTTCAAAATAAGTTTACAGCTACACTGACTGTTAGTAATGGTCCCTCAATATGACTCCAGGAACTATCCAGGGTAGCTCTCGTCAACCAGTCTAAACTAAACTATTCTAAGTGTTAAGTAAGGTATATGATCCAACACACCACCTCACCCATCACTCCATACTTACAGTCATGTTTTTAGCCATAGTCTTTGAATCTTACTCAGATGCTCTTTTATTTTTCTCTTAAATAAAAAGAAAAAAAAAAAAATCATGATCAACTTGCTAGCTATACGTTGGGTTGCATGAAAAGAGAGATGTGGCAGATATTATTTAATCAAAAAGTCACTGCCACAGTCCAAATCTAAGCTCATTAGGAAACTTCATATAGCAATTACCATCATGAATACACAGCTTCCTTCTCACATCCAGTTCTTTCACATTAAAAAGGATGGTGGTGGTCTGAACCCTTTGCCTGAGCCACTTTGAGTATAGGTAGTCCACTTATCATTGTCATTGCAACCAGATTTATTTCACAGATATCTGATAAATGCTTATGTAAACAGATATTGTTAAAGTAAGTGAAGGTGTCTTGTAATGGAGACTACAAATTTTGGCAAGGCACTGGAGCAAGAGGTCAACTGTAAGCCATCGTCAACTTTGTGTATGCTCAAAATTTACGCCCATTCTTGAATGCCTCATTAAACTAATGCCATTTTTTATTTCATCACCAATGACTTTTTTTTTTTTAAATTTAGTTAAAATGTGTATATTTCTCTCTCGTTATACATATATATATGCATATGTATGTATATATAATGTTCCAGTATGACCCAATTCTGTTACTTGTTACTTCAACTGATCCTCCTTAATGAATATTTATCCTACCAGATATCAAAGAACTGGTAAGTAAGGTGTCATTCCACAGGGACTATCAGTGATGTCCTATGTTTTCTAGATACAGAGGTCCTTAGTTCAGTTTCAGGAGGGATGTATTTTAGTATACATTTTATGCAGTGAAAGCTGATGATGTTTGTAAGCATTCAATTTTATAATTACAAGAATGACTGCAGTCATTCTTTTAGATTTTTATTTAAAAGACTCCTCTAAGTCTTTTCTTGTGACAAACCAATGGCTTGAAAAAAAGTCCCTTTTTTAAACAGAACATGATAAACAAATGGCTGTTTTTAAATTTAGACAGCCTTGGGGTAGATGTGAGAATAAACTGTGAATTAAGCATCCCTTGACAGATGGAAGTTTGTAAAGTGAGAAAAACCAGACTGACCTTTAGTGCAGTGCTGACAAGTGAAGGATTACACCATCTTTGGTATTAGGAGCCACATGTTATGTGTACCTCATCAGTGGGGCATATGTACACAGGAAACCCACTGTTCCCTGCCATTTATTAATAGTAATACTTGCCGCAGTCAAAATATTTGGTACATTTAGTGCTTTGAAGGATTAAGAAGCCATTCCCATTAATACTGAGCACAGGAAATTACTAACTCTCAGAACAACACCAGGTATCGCAGATGCCGGGTTTTTCTGAGAGCTGTGGTGGTGGATTTGGCCTGGGTGGTGACTCTGCCTATACACCTGTGTGTGAGGGTGCAGAAGGACTTTGGGATCCCTATGGTGGGACCAGGAGCCGTGGGAACTCCTTTGTGGGTCAGAATACGGACTGGCAGCCAGGGACTGTCCCAGTCAGGAGCAGGGAATGGGGGTTGGTCCCAGCCCTAGGCACTGGGCACCTTCCTGAGGCCAGGCTGGGACGTGGCCCGTGTGTGGGCTGGGCTCAGCTGAGCCTGTACAGCAGGGCTGCAGAGAGCTGGAGAATGGTCCTGCTGCAACCCCCCTGGGCAGGGGCTGGAGGACCGATGGGCTGAAATGAAATTCTGGGCTGACATGAAAGCCCTGTCTTGGGATAACGTGTGAAACTGTGTAATTTAAATACTGACGTTTAACAGTGCTGGGAATATAGGCATGGTGGGGCCCTCTGTAAACAAACGTGTATGCAGCCTCGAGAGCATGCATCTGAAGTCTCACATGCAGCACAGCTTCTGCCTGAAGGGTCAGGTCCTGTCAGGTCCTCACAGGCTGCTGCACCTCTCACTTCTGAGAAACTAGTCTCCTCTTTGAAGATACTCATATTTCTAAAGGCATTGAAGGTTTCTACTGCAGTCTCAGTAGCTTTCTCTCAGAGACACAAGAAAATAAATTAAAAAAAACTAGCATTGGTAAATCTGATTCTGCTTAAATGTCAAGTACCCTTCAATTCTTAGACCTAGGAAGAATTGTTGAATAGCTCGACTTATATAAAAAAATAAAAAATAAAAAATAAAAATTAAATATAGTATTAGAAAGAAAACAACTGAAAGGTCAGCAGCAAAATCTGCAAAGCCATTAATAAGACAAAAAATAATCCCTTCAAGAGATTCCTTCTCATTTTAGCAGAACTTTTTCTCATCAAACTCATTTTTCCTTCAAACTTCTCCCTAACTTGCTCTACTTAGGCTGAGTATTCTTCCACATTTCCAGTCCCGTTTTACATACAAAGACTTTTAATGTATCTTTTCATCTAAGAGCACTTGAGTGTTGCAGCCCTAGGAGGCTGACAAGTTAGATTAGCAGAGAAGTTTTACTGCTATGGCTATGATAAATTCCATTCTCATTTTAGAAATGTCCCTCTGATGCAGACATTTATGGGAGTGGTGTTAAAAAGTTCATTTACCCTGTTAATTTGCGGAAGGGATATTCTGTTGACTTGAATGCAACAAGGATCTTCCATCCCAACCTTCTTCCTCTTAAGAATTTTTGATATCAGAATTCACTGTTAACAGTGCAACTCACTGAACTACTCACTCACAGACTTCTCTTTGAGCTTCAGCAGCATTTCAGCACTTTCTGTAATGTGAAATTATTAATCCTGAAAAATGTATGATATTGCTGCATGACGGTTTCAGGCAGGATTCAGTCTGAGAAACATAAATTCTTCACTGTGATATAATTTCGTTTGAAGACCCTTATGGATTATATCAATTGCATAAACGTAATTGTCCAGTGTCATTTGAGATATTTTAGGAAATCCACTTACTTTTGAAGGAATGTCAGATGTGTCACCTGACACGTGGAACACCTACAGTCTTTAGTACCTTCAGCTGGAAATGAGTGGAAAATATTTGGACATCTGAAATTATGCTAAACACCTATGCGTAGAAGTTTCTACTTGTATGTGTATGTAGACTTGCTTGGTGTATGAGTTGGGTTTTACTGAGTGTTATGATTTCGTGATTTTTGGTTTTTGGTATTCCATATCCTAACATCATGTACTGTTAAAGGAGCTGAAGTGTTAATGCTCCAATTCTGGGTACCTGTCCCTGTACATCGTGGAAGTCATGGGATCTGGCCCTTCCTGGTTGGGCAGTCTCCTACTGCCTTGCAGTGGGTGCTAGAGGGTGCTTTCCTAGCTGTGCCAAGCTTTTCAAGTTTAACTGAAACAGGAAACTGAAACAGGTTTAACAGCCTCAGGAACTCTCTCTCTACTATTTTATTTGATTTATTAGTCTTAATTTCAATCAGATTGTATTATATTTTGTTATTTGTGTTCCGATATTATATTCAGTAAAATAAGTTTTCTTCTAAAGAACATTGCTGCTGTATTGTTTTTTGTTTTTTGTTTTTTTTTTCCTCCCTTGAGCCCAGCTCCTATCTCCTTTCCCCTTTTTCCTTTTCCTTCCCATTCTGCGGGGCCAAGGGGGGCCCAGGGGCCTACTGCCCCCGTGTCACAGGCATAGATTGATCTAGTTAACTTCGTGACACTAAGTCAGTAGTCAATAGAGATAAATGTAATACAGTCAGAGGAGCCAAAAGAGCAACTTGTCTGACCGACTTCAGAGGACTGGAGTCATTTCACCTCTGTTGGTTGTCTAGCGGCATTAAAATGTCTCCAGGTATCTAAGACATTACCACAAAGTAACCTACAGGTTACTAATGACTTTCTGACATAGTGTATTGGGACCAGAGACAGGTACTAGGGACTCTAGAATTATCTAGCATATTTGTGTTTAGGTAATTCATATCAGCATCAGGTTGAAAGGAATATTTCCCTAGTTGTATTGACGGTGTTGACTAGATCCCCACTTAGAATAAAGTTTACACTTTGAGGTATCCCAAACTATGCAGTGAATTCTGACCACCTTATTTCTTCTTCAGCCAGCTTCAGATTTGTCTCTGAATTTAGTTTACTGCAAAATGTTCTTAACAATTAAGATGAAATACATAAAAGAATACAAAATGTGAGTTTCCGTGGTGACTGGAGAAATGAGCACTGTTTTCCTGTGTTTCTGCTCAGCATGACTTTGGTGAATGAAAGCTGCCAAGGGGCTGTCAAGCAGAGCTCCCTATTGATTTTGCACCAGAGCCTGTGTATTGCTCTGGTTTCATCAAGCAAGATTTGATTCTTGCAGGGCTGCATGTCAGATGAGCACAGCCAGAAGCATTCTGTCCCTCCCTGTGGCATTGTCTCTGTGCCAGGGCCAAATGAAGTAGGAGCAGGGGGTGGCAGAGCAGGAACCATTTGTGCTCCTTTGTGCACATAGAGGGATCCCACACTGTGAGGAACTCTCAGCTGGACACATCTGGCTGATGTCCAGCTCCTTTGAATGGTTCCAGTAACTTATAAGAGTTGGAACACTATGGAGAATCTGGACCAAACTGCTTGGGGTTTGTGGTTTAATGAGCTAAATAGCACTAGGGAGTGAGTGCTTTCTCTAGCTGATTACCTTATACGAAACCATCATTTGAAACAGAATTAGAGCTTCAATTAACACTTCTTTTTTTTTTTTCCCTCTATTTAAACGGAAGGCTGCCCTGTACAAACCACAGAGACTTGTTGGCAAGCTACCCTACATACATTCCTCAGCCTAAGAGTACACTGCAATAGCAATATGTGTATGTATATACGAGTGCTACAAATCCCTCTATGTCTTAAGCAGTTTTCAAAATTTCCCAGATTGCTAACATCATTTCTGAGCAAAACATCAAAGTCATTCTCATATGACCATGACGCTTTCTCCTTCTACCTCTAAGACCCTTCTATTCCATCTATCATTCACTCTCATTACTTCTTTTCCTTAGGAAAGAGCACATATACCTCGATCACCATTGGAAATAAGGATTTTTTTAGACTTGTCTTTTTGTCCTGGAATTAGTTGCCATTAATGGCCAGTTGCCATTAATCTCTCCTACTGTCTTTGTTCAGTTTCCATTGAAGTCAAAGCTTGGAAGAAAAGTGGAGCAGTGTGCATTAATAAATGGAAAAATAAAGCAAGGTGAGATAACTTTGCCACTACTAGTTGTTTGTTACCAGTTTGTAGGGTAGATCTCTTGGCAGAAAATGTGTGGAAGTACAAGTAGATTGAGGACTTTTCTTTAATTCCTTGCATCTGTTGCACTCATTGTAGATATTAGCAGCTGGCAACAACCCCTTAAAAAAAGGATGGGAGAAAATGAGTGGGACATGGGATTTTACCACACATATAAATACAAAAATATTCACTCACTGTTTTATGAAGAAGTATGATATGAGGGAGATAGAGCATATTGTTGATGGTAAGGACTGTTTAGCATTTTATAGAGCATGAAACATGGAAACTATTTTGGATAAAGGACAAGGGCTGAATAGCTATGTTCATTTAATGCCATGGGGAAAAAATTAGCTCTGGTTCTCAGTGTAGGTAGTTAGGGTTACCAGATTTCTCTCCAGGATTTCCTGCCCACAAGTAATGCCCATGTGCTGCCCAGACAGTGTGTGCCTGTGCAGAAAATCTGATGTATTGGGAATACATTTACTGTGTATACACTAAGTGTAGCATCTGAATGCAGCACGTGTGTTCTGAGGTTGAATTCCAGCAGCACAGGAGATTTGTCAGGCAGTTGGATTTTGGCATTCTCAGAATCTTGAAATATCTCCTGGATTAGTTTTCTGAGCAGAAAAAAAATTAGATACCTCAAGAAAAATGCAGTTACACAGCAACCCCGGAATATATGCTCTTCAAGAACGTAAAGAAGACAGAATAGATGGTAAGAGAGTTTTCAGAGATAAGTGAATAACTGCACAGGTAACGTTTGATCTCCCTCTCAAAAAAGTATCTTTGGGGAGGAACTGCATCCTCAACAAGGTGGCTGTCAGCTGTAGCCATGACCACTCTGAGAGTAACCCACCTCCTGTGAAACTCACCAAGTTGCTTGAAAAGAGTAAAGTTGTACAAATGTCTCAAATTCATCAGTTACTGTGGCCTACTCCTTTCTAACAGGTACTGAGTGCATTTTTGTGTCTGTGAAAGTTATTTGGTTCCAGATAGCAGATTATTTTAAAAGAGAATGGAGTTTTGTACAGAATTAATGTATAAAAGATGCGCGTACATGATTATGTAACTACATCCTGCCTTATATTTTGATTGCTAAGCATCCAGTATTCTTTACAGGAAATTAATAATTTTACAAAGCAGTTCCTCCATCCACCAGCTTTAAAAAATAATATTGCTGTTTTAAACTGCGGATTATGCTTTCTGATAGGGGTAATCCCCTTAAAATTGGCCATTCTGTAGTTTATCAAATTGATATTTCATTCAATATGTTTTGAGCTAAAAGCCAAATGGTTAAATGTCCATAACCCATCTTTAATTTTAGACAAAGTATTTAGGAATATCTAAAAGATAAAGATACCTGCAAGTAGTTTTCCTTAGCTGAATTTGTATAGCTAGAATGTTTCTGTTAAAGGTACGTTTGAGCATAGTTTCTACTTCACATTAACTGCATAAGGAATCATAAGCTAACCATAGAAAAATCCCCCCATGTTTTAAAATCTTATTGCCAATGGGAATATAAGTTTTCCCATGTTCCAGTGTTTCATAGTGTTAGGCATTTAGTAGAGCTAAATGGGAGTTACTCAGTAAAATGTTTTGTGTTGTAAAATGCTGAGAATGGAAAATCCACTGAATGCCCACAACTCTGAGGATTGTCTCGTGATCTCAGCACTTACCTGAGGAACTTCAGCATGAAGCATCTCTGCTCACAGGGACATAAGAGCAGGAGCTCAAAGCTTATTATGTGTGTCCATAGTCAATGCTATAGGGCTGCCCAGACCAGTGTTTGTGTGCCTGTTCCCTTTTTCACAACGGTCCCATGAAAAACATTACATCAGAAGGCTTTATATTTATCACACAGTAAGAAGAGAGCTCTTATTTATTTTTAATCTAAAATTTCCCTTATGGGAAGGCAACCCTATCTAGCTCTAACAAGGCTCACTGATTTTTGAGTAAAAACTGGCCTTTAAGATTGCTTTTGACCCCAAACTTTTTGAAGAATGAAGTAATATATGGGTAAGAATGCATGCTATCAGGTTTCCTGGAATCTGGTTTCAGAGAGTCACTCAGGTCTGCCATATACTCTAATAATGTTACTGCTAAGGAAAATTCTCTGCTGGTAAAACGGATGAGTCTATAGTTCATAGGTCTTTGCAGATATCATAATCTTGGTGGGAAATGGTAGGAAGTAGAATGGTATCTAGGCTCAATGGTTCATTTATACACTAAAGTGTGATACTTATTTCTGTCCTGTGTGGAATCAGGAATTGGACTTGGTAATCCTTGTGGATCCCTTCCAACTCAGGATATTCTAAGATTCTGTGATATTTATCCTAACTTAAGTCAATTCTTTACACAATTTCAAAGTATACAGCCTTGAAGCAAAGACCAATACAACAATCAAGTGGATATAAGTATTTGGAAATATCCATTGCTATCAAATCTCTTGAAAAGCTGATTTATCAAATCTCAGGAAGTGTCTATAATTTGCATACATTCACATTTATTTTTATTGGACAGTCTCTCCTAGCTTACAGTTGTGTCTATTTCTTTTAAATCCTCCAACCTGCATTATGGGAAATCTTCAGTTTGGAATTTTACTGCTTTATGGCCTCTTAGACCCTGTAAATCCCTTACCTAAATGCTCCTGAAAGTTATGACAAATAGGACAGTCTTGGTTTTTAAACTATTTGTGTGATACAGCTGTAAGGCCAAAATGAAGTAAAAACTTGGTAACTTTTCTGAATCTTTAAAAAGAATCACTCCAGAAAGAGCCCTGCATAGCTTTCTGATTGTTGGTGTAAAAGTCAATGATTTATAGTGAAAATGATGATAGGACATTTTTTTCCTAACAGTCCAGCAATGGTCTCACTTCATTCCCAGGAAATGTTATTACTGGCTGCACTGCTAAGTGTGTTCAATACTGGGACTGATTCCTGGCCCTCATTCCAAATGGTGAAGGGTGGTTTGTGTCTGTTTCTCAGAGTTAGCTCAGATTGTCTGCTTCAGCACAGTTGCATGGTAGCACATGGTCCTGGATCTCCACTGGGCCCCGTATGATTCCCCTATGACCTCAAATCATAACGATCTTTTTGTGTGTGGTTCTTAGTTCAGGTTACAGCGTCAGCAATAGTAAGGACTAGGTTGAAGCGTGACAGAACTGGGTTTGCTTAGCATAAAATGGAGAGCATAAACTGTGAGCAGGGATATGGCATGAGGATATGATTGAAGATGCAGCGCCTGGCAGAGCATGTTAATGAACTATGCAGGATGGGCAGAGGCAAAACTAATGTGATTTTCTTCACATCATCTTTTGGGAGTGATTCCTGAGTCTAACCATTACAACAAATGCAGAAGTTTCTGTTCACACAGGATGACTGGTTGACCTTGGAGGATTACTTGTGAGCAAATCAACAGCATGGGCCTGCAGGAGATGAGGATCAAGAAGTGAGCTGGGGAACTAAACTAAATGATATCCTGGTAACCAGACATATCCAGTGACCTCAGGGACAGTTAGGCTGGGGCAATGTGGAGTACATTGGAAAACCTTGTTTTATGTTTTTATTGTTCGATGTTTAAGCTTAAAGTAAAGACAGAACTTCAGTGAGGTCATTGGAAATTTTTGTGGGGACCTAAGAACACAGATTTTTGAAAATAAATTAATGACTGCTTTAAGATAGGTTGGGAAACACCACTTTTCTATACAAATGAATTCAAAAACATGCTATGGATAACCTAGTTAAAAATACAGAGACATGCAAACACTCTTGATGGAAGCACAGGACATTTCCTGAAGATTAATGAGTGGTTGGGAGGAGCTGTAGCCTGAAATTCAGCTGAGAGCCATTAGCCTCAGCTAGCTATCAATCCTCCAAAAGGATTTGGTGCCAGATTCATTATTACAATTAGGGGCTTAAAATGTATGGGTGTAGTGTATTTTCCATGCATGATGCAGGTGCCATTTTTGACAGGACTTTTCTGGAGAATTACAGCCTTCTGCATTTGGCTGGCTGTATGTCTTGGAGTGTCTCATGGGTATTCTAATAATTTAAGCTAATTTAAAGCCTCAGTTATGCAGCACCCTGGAACATCAGCTGTGAATGTCAGATCCAGTCATGCAAAAATGTTAAGCAAGTAATGCCTAATAAGGAGAACAAACAGTTTGTCTGTTTCATAATTTGGGCTGTGCTGGATTTTGATGCTTTCATTCAGGTTGACATTAGTTTCAGCCTAATTAAAGAGCCTGAATCCAGCTGTTAATAATTGACTGAAAGGAAATTGTATGAAGAAAATCAAATTTGGAGTTCTATGCTGGTAATGATTAAGGGGCTATTACTGCTCAAAACAAAGTCAACAGGAGGTACCATGTTAAAGTCAATGGAAGAGAGAATGAACACTTGGTTCTTTACATTAATGTAGTACACAAAGTTCAATGCATTATATATTCTCACACTTTCATACAGATTTTTCTTCCATAATGGTTTTTGAACTATTTCGACAGTACTGACAAAATTTTTACTAGCTATTATTTAGTTACAACTATCATTGTTTCATAAGATTTCATAAATAAGGCAAGTCAGCATTATCCAATCTAACTTCCTGCATGTAGCAGGTTATTTTACTTTCTCCAATTACCCTGATACTCAGATAAAGTCTGTGTCTTTAGCTAAAGTATATCTTCCAATTTTGTGCTGTGAGGATATCAAGAGATGGAGAGTCAGCCACCTTCATTGGTATTTCTTTCCATTAATCTATTCCCTCATTGTAAACATGTCTGTAAACTGGGCTAGTTTGGCTCCAGACACAAACCTGTCTACATAGCTAATTACCCAGCTTTTTCTGGTGATTATTATTTTACATTTCTTCCCTAACCATGCACTATAATCAAGTTAACTCCTTACTGATAACCACAAAATGCAACTCCTTTAATCTCTGTATTAAGTCATCAAGCTGCATACAAAACTAGAAACACTTTACTGCTCCTGTTTGTATAAATGTCATGGCTACATTAGCCTTTTTTTCATGGAAGTTTATATTCTCTTGGTTTTCCATCAGGGCATAAATAACATCTCAGAGTCGCTGGTTTTTATGATAATAAAGGCAAGTTCTTCGTTCTTCACTCTTTGATTCATAGGTTCATATTCAGCTGTACTGAATATTTTGTTTAAATTGCCTAGCTTCCAAATTAGTCCAGAATATTCTGTCATTAATTATTACTCTGCCAAACTTTGTGTCATCTGCTAATTTTATCTGTAGTGGAACTCGTCAGAAATTTTCCAGTTTAGTGATGTTTTGTAAAAAAATGCCAGTTCATGCAGTCTCTGTATTATTTAATTCTAAACATCCTGCAGTCAATGAACTTTTCCCACCAGGTCTGACGTAAAATGACTTGATTTTATAGACAAGTTAAATCACTGTTCCAAAAACTTGGTAGTAAATGCTGGTTTTTGTTGTCGTTGTTGTTGTTTTGTTTTGAAGTTTGTTTCTAGGAGGTTTGTGATCATTTGGGAACTGATTCAAAGCCCGTTAAAGCCAGTGGGAATCTATGTACTGAGTTAATTTGCCATTGAAAAGGTTGGTTTTTTGTTGTTTTTTTTTTTTTTTGGTACAATTCACAGTTTTATGTTTTCTCTTTAGGCATCTAGTTTCCTCATAGCTGAAAAATTCTTTGCAAACAGTAGTAGGTCATCAACAAAATCCCACAGCAACATTTGAAAATAATCTGCTTGATTGTGCCATATTATAGAAGCCTATCAACTTATTTGGCTCATCACTAAGAAAAAGCCCTCTCTTCTTGTCCTTCCTTTATGTGGCTTTCCCTACTGCCTGAAAAACAGAAGTGGTGTTGAAGGAGTAGGAAAGAAGGGATGGGGAATGGGATGTAAATGAGAGAAAGGAACTAAACCAGGGCTTCAAACTCTGTGCAACCTTCTACAGCTCATCTTGGAAGGTGTCAAATTGACAGCTGCATAGGAGGGCGGGTTAGACTCATTTTATCAATGTGGATTACTAACAGTAACATATTAGTTCCTCTAAAAAGGAGTGGTATAATATTCTTAATCTAGCTGACAGTACTTCAGACAAATCAAGCTGTCATTAGTGAGACCGAGGGCAGGAAATCCTATCTTTAAATTATTAGAAGGGCTGCAGCCTGGAATCTTAGAAGTTTAAATGGGACTTCCAGGACAGCTCATTTCCCTGTTTTAAGTTTTTTACAACATTATATTATTTTGTATGAGATCACTCTAATGTTTTCAATATTTCATCTCAGACATTCACATTTGACTGTTTGTTTTCACTTTCATCTAGCCAGTGAGAATGTTTTCAGCAACTGGTACAACACTGCTAGGATTTTTATAGATATGTGTGATTCCTGTAGCAGAAGTATCCATGTGTGTGATGAGCAACAGGAGAATTCTATGCTGAGAAGAAATGTAAGAGTCATTTTCTCCAAATGAGAAACTGCAAAGAAAATGTGTCAAAATAAACACAAGAAAATTATGTGCTATAAACAATCATCATTCCCAAGGGAGAATGAGGGTAAATCATAGAATCAGGAGACGAGTGATCAGGTTCTACTGTTAAAAAGCTCACACTACTTACAAAAATTCAACCTGCAAATCACAGCAGTTGCCACTTTTTATGAGACCTGTTCAGATAAGGACTTATTCTTTCTCAAATGGTATGCACTACCAACTGGGTTGTAGTTTGTAAGTTTCCTCATACAAAGGTGAGTGTAAATCTAGACAGCTATGGTAGCTCTGCATTCTCACTGCAGTCATTTTCCAGTTTGACAGGCTATGAGGGAGCATATAAAGCAGCAAAGGAAATGCAAGACATCTGTAACAAAACCAGTGAACATGCTATTGATTTGTTTCCCTTGCTGGTGTGGTCCTGGCATTGGTCTCTTTCTCCAGAGAAATGAGTTAAAGAAACAAGTCCAGTAGAGAACATGGAATTTTACTTCCATTCATCTTGCTTATTTTGCAAGCACCACATTCTGCAAATCCCATGCCAGTAAAGCTCTTGGATCAGTCCTCAAATTCTTCTGGATCCTTAAGGGAGGAGATGTCAGAGCTGGCCAAGAATCTAAGTGGAAACTGATGACAGAAGCTGACATTAATCAGCTCCACAGTATGTTCTGCCCAGCAGGTTTCTTCCAATAAATCAAAGGGCTTAAGATCCAAGGGGCATTTAACCATTAGAGAGCAAGTGTTCATTGTGGTCTGCAGCAGCTAAATATGATGAATTTAATATTCATTTTCACATATCGTTCCATCCACATAGTGCATTTGTGTGATTTTACATGAAAATACACGGGAACAAATTCTCAGCTGGAACAAGTCAGCAAAACTACGCTGATTTTACTACTTAACATGAACTGAAAGTTTAATGCATGGTATAAGAATAGAACAAAATTGTTCTATGTTTTTGCTGCTTTCCTTTCTTTTTTCTTTTTTTTCCCTGACAGTTGTGGGAAACATAAACAACATCAAATTTGCAAGATTTTTGCAATTCTTGTGATAAGGTTTTTCCCAATGGAGAGCACTAAGAAGTCATTAAAAGAGAGAAAGTAAGCAGACTACTATGCTAAGGTCCAGATTCCTTGCCAGTGGGAATATGAATCCATAGTTAATCACAGAGATAAATCTGGTGGCTTCAGTCAAGTTGCTTCACTGAGAAGCACTCACCAATGGAAATAGGTTCTTAGCAATCTGAAATATTATTAGGTTATTCTTTGATTTGTTTGTATTTTTGTTTGTATTTCTGTTTGTGTTTTTTGTTTTGCTTTTTTCTTGATATAGAGATTAATGTCAGAGAGAAAGATGGATAATTTATTCTCTGGAAAGGGATGGTAAAAGATTGCTAACCTGGAGAAAGTGTCTTACACTGCACTGGGAAGAAACTTCTCAGCCTGCAGTCATGGAAGATGCATATAAGGTGCATATAACTAAAGATCTCCCATTCATGATTCTGCAGTGGAATGAAAGAATGTATTTCAATTTTTTCCAAAAACATCTCAATCATTTAGAAGATTTATGCCCACTGATCCCACTTGCCACAGGGTTTAAAAATACCTAACACACATTTAAACATGGGACCTGGGCATATGCTATTTGAAAAATTTTCCCCACAAAAATGTAATTCCTAAAAACCTCTCAGACTGTCTCAATTTGGGACTACCACTACCAAAGCTAAAAGCAGGGATCAAATATACCTCACCAGATTAAATAACATGGTTCTCCGCAAACACTGTGCATACAGCATTAATAGCTCTTTAATATGTATACCCTATAGACCAGTCACAGAAGCAGGTACAAAATGTAGTGACTGTCAAATTACACAATTAAATTTAACCAGACCATAATGGTATCATTTTACACTTAAAGGGAGGAATTTAGACAGAAAAAATGTGCAGCCCCTGCTGTCTCAGACGTTCTCTGTATCTTCACTAAAAGTTCTTATCATTTTAGATAGAACTGGACAAGGAGATAACTTTGGAACACAGAATACAGCATGTAAACAAACAGGTGATTTTATAATCGAATATTATGTCACATCAATATGTAGTATAAATGCTGATTAAATTTCACAGTTTACCTGAGAAAGTCCCTAGATAGCAATTATTAACTCTAGTAATGCCATAGTATCAACTTTTGATGTAGGAAAACTGATGTTTCACCTGCTGGGATTTATGGCAAGACAAAATATTTCTTCTGTGCACTGACCAAGCACAAACACAAGTTGGGTAGAGGATGTTTTTGTGTGAGGACAGAGCTATCACACTATTAACCAGAGGGAAACTGCATCCACCTTTATGTATTCAACCTCAAGAGAAAGCTATTCTCCTTTTCTATTTAGGATCAAACCTTCTTCAAACTAGTATTTCTAGCCTCAAGAATCAAACAGAATCTTCTCAATACTTTTAATCAGAAGAAAATTATGTTTTTGCTTAAACAAAATTGATGTTGTTTGTGTGTATGCATATATGAGGTTTGTTTTTCTCAAATTACTGAAATTTTGGGGGGAAGAAAAATACATTTTGCTTTGTTTTGCTGTTTTATGTTTCAAGTTTTTTGATGTTTTTCAGAAAAATATCTTTTTTTTTTCTTTTCTTTTTCCACTGTCATACTTCTCTCATTGCAAAGATGGCAATATGCAAACACAAGACAAAGTCTGGCTATTAATCAGACCAGCTGGCAACTTCACCCGTTTTCAAGAAGAAAGACTTAAGGATAAATAAATCAGGTCCTCATCTAGTGTTTGAGTTTTCATTTGAGACAGCATCTCTGATGTAGAACAGACTTGCTAGTGTCTTCCACCTATGTGACCTTGCATACAGTTGGGATTTTTTCCTTTAAGTTTTGGTAGAAATCATGGAAGCAGATGGCTTGGGACAGCATCTGCAGGTGGTTATACAAGTTAGCTCAGAAGTGAAAGGAACTTGTTCTCATAACTGATCTGCAGGTGGAATTGAAAAAAGAGTCTTGGAAGAAAAGGGCTTAAAAATGTGGGTTCTGCGTTTTGCCTTATTCTCTTAATTTAAGCATGTTCGAACAGGAAAAAAAAAGATTTCTGTTGGAGTTTCTGAACAATGTTTTTGATAAGGGTATGGTTGATCAAAAGTGGAGCCAGTTGCAAGAGTGTACAAGAACACATAGTCCATTTTCACTCCAGAACTGCATGCTCAATTTAGGAATAAATGTAGCTATCAGGAACTGGAAAGCTTTTCTTCACATTGTTACCTGTTTTTTATTTTGCTTTTGCTTCACTTCATACACTAGTAATGGGAGCGCGCCAGAGTTGCAGAGAGTTGCAAAGGAGTGACCAAGGAGAATGCTGGTACTCAGCCCTAGAACACTGTTACAGGAGGCAACAGGTCCACTCTATATTCAGGCATCTTCCCAGTGTGCCTCAGCTTAAATTATTGCCGTCTTAGATGCCATATCTAATCAGTGGAGCTTGGTGAGACTTGTGGCAGCAGTTCATTCATGGAACTCTTTGAATGTGAGGATTAAAAGCTTATTTTACTGACAATTTCTGGAGGTAGAGAGACCACACAGATTCCTCAGATGGCTGGGACAAATCCAAGCAATAGTCCTTTTCAATCAGAATTTCTAAGCTGTGAGAGCAGCCTTCTGGTCTGTAGTATAATAATATGGTGGCTTTCACAAAAAGTTAGAGCTCTCAGCTACATGTTATTGTTTTCTTTGAGAATGATTTATTGCTATATATTACACGATTGTGTACCTGGGACGGTCTAGAATGTTATTTAGTTTCTTGAAGCAGATGGAATACATTACACTGAAAAAAGCTGGCACTAGCATTTGTTTTGTGCAATTCTGAATCCAATTTACATGTTAAACTGGAGTCTTCTGAAGACCGAGAACACAGATACTGAGGCTACCTTCAGTCCACGGACAGACATCTGCGTTATCACCTCCTGCTTATTCATTTACTCGAATATTTATCTTCTGCCCATTACTCTACCCTGCTGTTTTATTACATCCATTGTTATCTTCTTGCCTAAAGTATTTACTCAAATGCTTTAGGAGAACAGAAAAACTGTGTAGTGGTTGAGCATGAATTTTGGTAAATAAATGTTCAGCTACCTGCACTAACAGACTCCTTTCATGTTTTTACCAAAGTTTTCTAAGCTCTCTGTATCTTAAATTCCAACTGTTATATTGAAGATATAGCTATTTTCACCTTCCCAGAAAAATTGCGAGGCGTTTAAGAAGAATTCTGATATGATACTCAGTGGGACTTGCAATTTAGATGATGAACAAAGGGATAAATGAATTTAGAGGGCAGTTAAAATTGAATTTAGGTGACTAAATCAGGGTGTGATTATCTCAGTAGTACTGTAGACAAATCCCTCTCTTCAGTGTTTTCTACTCTTCTATAGTCTTAGGCAAATGAAGGCAATGAACCTAAAATCTCCCAAACCAGATGTACTTCTCTATGAAGAACATATATGAACATATATCGAAGAACATAAGAACATAAATACTTGCCTTAACGTTAGGCAAGTAAAATGTTTTAATGGATGTTTTCAAATTTCAGGAGTTTCTCTCTTTGCCCTATCTATCTAAAGCTCTAAGGGTGAAAAGAAACTTCTTACGAGCTGCTTTGAATAGACTAGAAAAATAGTATCCTGCCTATAGTTGCACAGTTGAAGTGATGTAAGTGCAAGTGTTTAGTGCCATGGCCCGTGGAATATTAGAGGCATCTCTTTGTAGTTGGTTGATATGAACTGAGATCTATGGGAGATCTGTCTATAAATGGCAGCTGGATGGCTAAACAAACTCAAGTGTCAACAGACCAGAACTACTAAACTGAGCTCTCACATATTTTCTGCACCAAGAGGTGGTATGAGACACTGTGCTTTTCTGACTCTTTATTTTAGAGAACAGAATATACTTACAAACTAAGAGCCAATGGGGTAATCGCAAAGAATGTTGCCTTGATAAAGGGCTGTTCAGTAGCAGTTTGAGCTTTACCACTACAGTTAGGCTAGGCAGATAAAAAAGCAGAAATGTGAAGTAAAGGATAGGCTTCTCCCCTGCTATATCCTGACTGTGAGAAAGAACAAGTTGGCATCTAAGTTACTATGCTAAATTTCGTTCTAATCAACAAATAGTTCTCTAAAGCACAGTAGCCCCTTGGACCCTTTCTTTATGTCATATTTATATTAAGCTAAGAAATTAGCTTCAGATTTATAAGGTACTTATTTATAATCTTGGATTAAAGTAAATTTAGCATAAAATTCTTGTAATACATCAGTATTTTTCTAAAGAAGGCTCAAAACTAAGGGTCACACAAAGTATATTCCGCTGGTTTTAAGCTGAGTGTTAATAGCAGGCTGACAACTAAAATACAGCGTTAATATAAATGTCTTCTAAAGTTCAGTCAGCTTACATTGCTGTCCTGCCTTGCTCATCTACGTTGGGAAGCATTTGTTACATTTCTCATATTCTTCAAGTCATGTTGGTACTGTCCTTTTTCCAGCAAATGTCAGTAAATGCTTTCACTATGTCTGTGGCTGTTTAAAAATCCTTCCAATGAAATCAGAACCATTCCCAAGTCAGTCTAATTTTCCTTGGATTTCCTGGGGAGATGGAAAGGTGAAAGCCCAGCAGGATGCAAGAATTCAGAAACAACAGGCTGAAGAGTATATCAAAGAAAGTAGGAAAACAGTAGGAGTGTTTTCTTTGTGCAGTTGAGGGTGGTCAGTAAGACCACTTCATAGATGCTTACAGAAAGATAACATAGCAAGGGTATTGTTGGTAAAGGGACAGTTTGTATTACGATATATAATAACACCACACTTTTTATGATACTGGATTAAATGGAATTGTATACTCTTCATGTGCTTCTCTGGAACCTGTTGCTAATGCAGATGTTCTAATGTCATCATAGTCTTTCACCTCATTCATGTGACTGACGTTCATCTTATTATTATCTTCAGTTTCACACAGTTGCTGTGCGATCTGGGGCACATTAGAAAATGGAAGGTGAATATCGATGTGATGTCAGTTGTGTGGTTAAAAACAACATAAAGCCATTTAACACTCCAAGCGACTAAACTGCAATCACAGCTTTTGGTGGACTTTAGCCAGCCTGAATTTTGTTCATGTTTATGCTAGATTTATTTTACTATCATTTGGATACAAAAATTGAGCGAAAGTAGGATGTTTCCACAACTTAAACCCAAAGCTTAAAGTGAAACTTGGAGCGTGTGAACCTTTGCAGCTTGAAACCAAAGAAAATGTTTGCGTGAACCCTTGCTAAGCAAACCCGCTGTGTTTCAGTGAAGCTCTAATAGAAACCACACTGCCATGAATCACTGAATATTCCGTGGTTTGACTTGGTAAATTTAAGTCAGTTCCATGACAGTCCTTTTAAAGAGTTCATTTTTCACTGAGCTCTGAGCCAAATCATGAAATTGTTGATGAGTTTTGCTAAATACTTACCCAGCTTAATCCTGCTTAAGTTAGAGGGAGATTTGACTGAACAGGGAGAAAACAAAAACTGAGTCAGGGTTTGGACTTTGGTACAGTAGCTTGAACTTATACCATTTATTTTTAAGACCTTGAATAAATCTATCTCCAGTAGTGCATATTAGACACAAACAAGTTAAAGGAAACTGCGTTTAAAAATTGCTGAAAGACCAAATTCAGACTGATTTCACATCTTTCTCTGTCATATTTGCACATTATGAGAAGGATTTTAATGACATAATTAATGCTATTTTTTCTCACAAAACTTCATTTAGTGTCAGGACTGCTCTGGGCACAGACAAATACTATGTAATAAATTAAGGCATTTTCTTCAGGGCACTCTCTGCACTTATTACACATTAAAATTTGTGTAGTGAACAGGATAAGTTTTCACACAGAGTGGATTTTTTAAAGCAATAAAGAACTTTCTTCCAGAGCTAGATTTTCCTTTATATCTGTTATTCTCACAGCAGATCAGTATCTGTATTCCTTTTTTTTTTTTTCCTAAAATGAGACACTTGAAAATTCAGAGAATGGAGCTGCAAGTTGAACCACCTAATCAGCTATTTATTCAGCGCATCATGACATCCATAACGCTTGACTAACATTGAGACCCTAGTCTGGTTATGCCTCAACTCCATGGAAAAACAAACTGGATGGGCATCAGCTCTCCCTCTAAACCCAGATCAGCTGATACACAGTCCAGGACGAACAGCCAGCTGCAGAATTCAGCTAACCAGATTGCTGCTTCCACTCTGTCTCCTGTTCCAGCAAAACCCGTGTTCCTCCTATATTCAACTCTTTTCCATCTCAAGCTAATCTCACTGCCTTCCCAACACCTTCCTTTAATCTTTATCCCTACCACATTCCTGGCTTTCAGTTCCATTACCAGTTCAGTATTCCTTCATCTATGTCAGTTCCAGGCATGGTTCCCGTCAACTCATCCCAATTTCTCTGGAATTATTTTTTTCATATCTAGTTTCATCTACCTAGCTTTGGGAAGAGCCTGATCATTTTTCTGTAGGGTTCTCTGCTGTCTGCACAGCTGAAATATTTGAGCATGCATAAGTACAGATTTCTCTGGAGATCATAAGAGCTATGAGAAGCTAGAACGAGTTACAAAGAAAGAAACTGCTATTGAGAAGTGTGAACTGATTTTGTTGTTATTTTTTTTCCCCAAGAGCTCATCATTTGTGAAAATATGGTGTGATTCTCCAGAGGTCTGCACAGATGCACAGACTATACTTCTACTGGTTCAACCCACCCACAGATCAAGATCAAGTTAGTATCACTTAAACAAAACAATGAACAGAAGTTCACAGTAAAATTTACGTATATTTTTCCCCTAACCCACACTCCAAAAGGCTTGAACTGGTTTGATTGGCAGCTACCAAAATATCTGCCTCAGGCAGGTAAAGTCATGAAAGATTTCTGTCGAAACAGCTAATATTCTGGCAAAGTTATAAGCAAATGAAAGCTGTACTGTATAATGGCACATATCAGACAACCTGAAAAATACTGAGTGCTACCAGACAGACCTATAATTAGAACTGGGCAGGATCAATTTTCCCATGGCCTCCAACTTTTTTTTTTTTAATTGTGCATTGGCAGAAACCCAACAGCTTTTGACATTTTCATGGAAAAAGAGAGAACATATGCACTCTTATTTACATGGCAAACAGAGAATTGACCTACACCCTCCACTTCCTGGTGATGAGCCCTAACTTCAAACCTTTTCATGAATTTCCTCTCTTTCCTTTGTACAGCTGTTTTATTTGTATATTACTGATTGATCCAGATAAAGCCGCTAAAACTCACTACACAAAAATAATTTGGTGTCTCATCTTCATGAAGTTCTATGTTTAAATGCTATGTTATTAAATGTCATGTTTCTAGACACTGGCCTCTAGTCCAACAGTCAGGAGACTCCCCTGGACTGTTTAAAGTCAAATTTGAGTCAAGCTGATCATGAACAAAATGAGTTCCCAGGCTTCCCTTCTCACTCAGAAGTGGGGCTTGCTTTTTTTGTGGTTTTAACCAGAAATTTTATCCCTGACATGAGGGATCTTTTCTAAGCAGTATTGGCCAAACCTGAAAGTTCAGCTTCTGAATGATCAACACTGTTCCAAAAGAATTTGTGAAATAATTTCTAGAAGTCACTGGAAAACAAGAAATAGTCTTCTGAAATGTCAGTGCAGTGCCAGGGACTTTAAAGTGAAGTAACTGTCATGTCTGCCTTGGCACCTCACACGAATTACGGTCACAGTAGAGGTCAATCTGCTGCTTTTTGTTCTATCTGAGTGAGCTTTAGGAGTTTAAGCTAATAAGTAACAGTTCTCTATGAACCAAATCATAGCCCAGCAATGTTCTATATTTGGTTTGGCTAACAGATACATGCCTGAATTCCTGGTGATAAAGCAGCCAAGGAGATAGTAACTCTTCAACAGTAATTTCTACTGTTGACCCAAGTGCTTCTGCTATTCCCTGTGGTTCAGTGTCATTCTGTATTACCATAAAAAGTTCAGGCAAACAGCACTAGAGAACTAGTATCCAACCTGGAGTTACCCCTGGAGGTGTTCAAGAAACTTGTAGCTGTGGCACTTAGGGACGTGGCTCAGTGGGCACAGTGGGTATGGGCTGACAGCTGGACTGGATGATCTTAGAGGTCTTTTCTAACCACAGTGATTCGATGATTCTGTGATTTCTATTTCCAATATGCTCTCACTTGTAAATATACCAATAAAACCAAAGCCATTATTTTTGATAGTCTAGCAGGGGAAAACATGTACAGAAATAAGAAAGTCAGCATTGTACAGAAACTGGGGAGAGGGAGGAAGGGGGAGGAGGAGCACATTAGTGATCCAATATGTAATAAAACCTCCTTCCCAGAGGAAGCTATGTAAAGAATCACATTATTAGCTGGACAAACTTAATAATGCTGAGTCTCTTCAGAAGCAGTGATGGTCATTTTGTTTTCCTCTGGTTGCTTATATATAGTGTATATCACTAATATATAGTGATTTCTATAACACCAGGGAGAGCTTGAGGTCTCCAGCAGCTTGAGTTTAGAGAGTGCATTGCTGACATCTGCTGGAAACACTGCTTAAAAACTGTGAAACTTGAAAAAAATATTTGTATTGTCACAGAATATTTCCCTTAACATGAAGGTATTTAGCAGGCTCTGGAAGATTAGAACTGCAGCAGTGTGGAAAATAGGCACATGTATAGAAAACTTCACCCTCTTTTTGGTGTTGGTCTGAGATTCCGGGCATGCATTTTCTTTCTTTCTTTTTTTTTTTCTCATTATTTTTGTAAGGTCTTATGTCCATCCTGAAATAAATTGCATGTGAAGTCTCAAACAATTCGTATGGCTCTACAGCTACATTGAAAATGTTTATGGACAGCTTTCCAAGGATTTGCAATATGAGTGTAAACAAAAAACTCTGTAGCAAGAAATCTTCCTTTAAATAAACTTGGACAAAAGCATAAAACCAATTAAGAAAAAAAAAAAGAAAAAATAAAAAGAAACAAAGAAACAAAAATCCTATTTATGTCTGAGTTTAGTGTTAATTTAATGTATTGGGGAAAAGAGACAAGTTTCTTTCTTTTAAATAAATTTTCTGTGATTTCAATTCTACTGTCATGCAACAACTAGTAAAGCATTTTGTTATTCACCCATCCCAAATTTCAAAAAGAATATACACACTGAATTAAACTTTTGTGTTTCTTGCTGACAATCTAAAATCCCAAGAACCAAAAGTTTCTGCTTCCAAGACTGATAAGAAGGATCTTGATTTTTCCTTTTTTCAGAGTCTTTCCACTTAAACAAAATATTTAGTGGAAAAATTTTTACCCATTTGTTTTATATTTACAAATTTCAGAGTTATCGGGGAAGCATTTTTTTATTCTCTTTGAGAAGACAGTTTTTAAAATACTGAATTTCTATGGAGTTCTGTCTCTTGCTACAGAAAAATGAAAGGCTTTATTTGTGCACTGCTATTCTATCTCAGAAGAAGGGCATAGAAAAGTACTCACCCTCAGCCCTACTTGATCGGTCTAGCAGGAAATAGGAATTGTATCCCACACCAAGGAAGCTAGCATCACTACCCTGATTGTCTGTAGCAATACTTATCATGTCCTGGTTTTCTGCCAGACTCATGAGGTAGCTGGAGTTGTGCTAGAATTACAGAAGTTGTGAAATATTTAAAAAATTGGATTTTGACTGTTCCTTAATGGTAAAGGAAAACAATACAATCAGCATGGGAACACAAAAGTTTTCGGCAGTGTTTCACAATGTGGGTAATGATAGATGTTAGCGGGGAGCCCTGCGCACAGCAGGGCAGGATGCTGGGGAGAACAAAGGCACCATGTGCTGCCAGGAGGAAGGCAGCAGCAGGTAGACAACTCTTCTCTGTATGGCAGTCCTTGGCAGCTTAGAATGCAGCTAGGAGTGCTGTGGAATCGCTCTTCCTCGTCATAATGGTGGTCTGCCACGCATTGTTATTTTTCCAGGTTGAGTGAAAGCACAGGAGAATGAGCGAGCTGAATTTTGCATTGCAAAAATAGAACTGTAATGAATTTCTCTCTGGTGCAGCCCTTCTGGAGCCAATTGAGTTTTGCTAGGAGAGAATCTGGTTAAATGAGTTTGGAGGGAAGGTTCAACATTCTTCTTTTATTATCCTAACCAGTACCATTACAGAGTCCTTTCACTTGGCTGGCATAAAACCAATCCCAATGCTAAAACAATTAGCAGACCAGTATATTTGCTGTTTCAGTATGAATAGTCCATGACACAAGTCTCCGTGGAAACCTTTTGTACATGTTAGATACCGTCTGTCAGCCATATTTTTCTCTAATTCTCTGTGCTATTTTTAATATCATTCTAGCCTTTTTATGTATACTCACCCTCTGCCCCTGCCAGAATGGTATATTACAGGTTACACAGTTAGCAATACCTGGAGCTAAGGTTGCCAAGAATCTTCTATAATATAATACTATTTCCAGTTGCTTATAGCTTTTCTGAACTTTAGAAATATGAGCATAAAATATCTCACGTCTCTCTCAAACTAGACCTTAATTTTGACTTTCTTAGCAAAACTGGGGCTTTCTGTTTTGTTGTTTGGTTTTTGTTTTGTTTTGTTTGTTTGCTTTTTGTGCTTGTTTTCATTTTGGTCAGACTAGACATAAGGCATGTTTGCCAGCTCTCAAAATATTTCTCAAATAATTTCTCTAAAAAATGGAATGGTAATGTACCATTCAACCTTCCATCCCATCATGACTGATGACTCTATCTCCCCTTATCAGGGCTGCAACTCTTAGCCACATTTTATTGCCACATCTCAGTGTAGGCTTAAATGGCACATTTTTTATCCATAGAATTTGAGATGTCTTTCCCTTGCCACTCACACAGCTAAAGGCTTTGCTCTGCTCCCCGAATCTTTCACCTCCCTGACTTTTCAGGTAGACCTGACAGTCATTTGATTGTGCATACGCCTGACAGGATATTAATAAATAAACCACTTGGGACAGTTTTCTGTCAACTTGTTCACTGCTTCCTTGAAGTCTTTTCTTTCACCTTCTACAGATCTGTCCTACACTTTCATTGCCACAGCACAATATCAATAAGCCCAAAGCAAATATTGTCTGCTCTGGACAAGTCTATGCTAGTGCTGAGGCTGCTGCACTCTCTGTTAATGTCAACTGCTTGATCTATAGATGGAGGAGGAAATGCTGAGCAACCCTATGCGTGTATGTAAGTATTTAAATGCCACAGAAGTTCTTCTACTTGATATGAACATTGAGAATTCAAGTGAAAGTTAGTGATTAGTCTGGACAAAATGAAAAATGATAAAAATCTCAAAAAAGTTAATATACTAGTGTCTTGAAGAAACTATGAAGTTGTATAAGTCCTATCCAAAACAGAACACCCCCAGAGTGAAAGTCTGAATGAGATGCTTCTCCTCCAGCAAGTATAGCACAGGAGCTAGGGAAATCAGATCATCTCTCCTCATTAAGTGAAAGAGGGAATTTTGCACTTGCAATTACTGTGGTTTCAGAAAATCTTCAAATGAAATTCAAGAATCCATGAAAATCACAAAATTTTGTATTTTGTATGGAATAACTCCTCATTTTATGAATCAAGTACAATACTGAAATGCTGTCTCCTCCAAACATGCCTCTAAAGAAAAATAGAATTTGTTGGTGGAAAGGAATAACTCACATTGTTAACAAAAAAGATCTGTTGGTAGATTAGGGAAAAGACTGAAAATTTGATGCAACTCAGCTCCATTCTGAATATCTGTCAGACATGGCAAACCTAAAGCTCATAAAATAAATTTACATTAGTAAATAAACATCCAGTGTGTGCTTTTTGTTGTTCACAGAATCACAGAATACAGAATCACAGAATCACAGAATCACCAAGGTTGGAAAATACCTTCAAGATCATCCAGTCCAACAATCCACCCATCCCCAATAGTACTCACTAAACCACATCCCTCAACACAAAATCCAAATGTTCCTTGAACACCTCCAGGGTCGGTGACTCCACCACCTTCCTGGGCAGCCCATTGCAGTGCTTGACCACTCTTTCAGAAAAGTAGCATTTGTTGTTGTTTATTGTCAGGAATGAAAATACTCCTGAAGTTACTTGCAAACTCATGTCATATTTTTTAGTAGTTTTATTGCAAATTGCACAAATGGTTAGAGAGCTGCTGTGACAACATTTAGCATAAAATGTGTACAGAGAAGAGTTTCACTCAAATATGCATTAGCCAAAAATATTTCACTGCACACTACCACATGCTGATTAAAAACAAAAGGCTATAGCTTCCAGGGAAAAGCATGCTTAATAGAAATGCATTTTGGTGCATCTCAAACTGCAACCTGGGAAGGACAAATTGCAGAAGCAGGAAACAACAAAAACACAATATGCTTGTGTACATTATATATATATATATGTACACACTTCAATTTTCAATTGGTTTGTTGAGAAAAGTACTTTTTTGTCACAAACATACAGTGCCTTGAGCTGTTGAAACTCCATATTACAAAAGGCACGATCGTCAGTGGCAGCTGTGGGTCACTATTTCAAGGCATGATGCTATTTGTTTTCTCTCTGATGAATTCCCATGATTCTTGGAAAATACAAAAACATGATAGTCATCTCCCCAATTCATCATCAGTCCATCTGCTGTGAAACATTCCAACACCATCTAAGATATGTGTGAATCAAGTACACCAATGAGAAAATTATTGAAATTTCTCTTGGCTGTCAGAGTTTGCAAGAATAATTTAGGTAATAAAATTGAGTGCTAGTGGTGAAAGAGGAAGTTTTAAAAATACATATAGACCACAAACAAGAGTAAAATTCTACTGACAGTGCTCCATGTGTATATGAAGAATGAGAAAAAGCAAGAATCAAACCTTTGCATTGTAGACATGCAGATCTTACATTAAAATCCTACAATCAGTGCAATATTTTATAAGTCAGTGTGCCCACCCAGTTCAGCACCGTTAATAAAGTGGAACTAGATAACATGATACAAAATACATGTAGTCTTGCTACAGAAGTGAAAAGGCTAAGTTTGTTTGTACAGCTCCTTTTAATTTAAAAATCCATGTTATGCCAATCATCAAATCAGTGATACCAGAGCAGTAATCATTAAAAAGTTTGTAATTGAGAAACATCTAAAGAGATTATCCAAAGCCAAGCAACTTTTGTAGATAAAAGAGTTATTCTTGTTGCAGTGACAAGTTAAATAATGTACAGATCAAAGACAAATAGAAAACACAAGATTTCCAGGCTGATGGAAAAAACAAGATCCTAAGTATGACAATGAGTGGTATTAGGAAACATTATAGGTGGCATTGTTGGAACAGCTGCGGAAACTGGAGGAAGCAGATGACATATACATCAAGGTTATCTATCAGACACGAAGAGGAGAGCTTGGTATAACGAATGATGTAGACAGAAAAGTTATAACTTGTAGAACACAAATTATTAAATAAGAAAAATAAGGGTTGAAAGGTATGAGAGCGGTAAAGAAAGATTTAGAGACAGATTAAGTAAAGAAAAAAATACAAAAAGAATTCAAAAAGAAGAGGAGGAAAAAATTGAGAAAATATGAACAAAAACAGTAAACTAATTTCAAAACAAGTAGGAAACTTTTAGAGCAAGATCAGCTATGGTGCCTTTCCTAAAAGAAACGTGCACCATTCCTGCTGTGAATATCAACCAGGAAAGTCCCATGCCCTACAAAAACAGAAAGATTTTAAAATACATCAGCTGTCTGATGAGAATTGAATACTTATGTGCTGTTTTGCCTCAGAAGGGACATTATATACCCTTCCTTCATCTTTCTGATCATGTTAATTTTCTGGTGTCTGTCAAAGCAGAGCTTTCAGTTTTCATGGCAGTTTGGGAAGGAATCTGAGTCTTGGACAACATTTTATCCTCTTAATTATATGTCTGAAGATGCATCTGAGATATTGGTAGGGGATTTTTGCCTGCAGATACTACCAGATCAATTTAATATTCCCTCATGTCAGATAAAGAACTACAGTTATGGTCTGTACCAATCATTAATTGTAATGAAAAGGTTATTTGCCAATTTCAGTGTCATAAAGCTGTGTCAGAGGAGGGTAAGGTGGGTGGTAGAAAAAAGTTCTTCACAAAATGGGTGGGTGGGCACAGGCACAACTCTGTAGGGCAGTGGGCACCCAGTGTGAGCCCCGGGCTTAAAGAAGTTCAAGGAGTGTTCAGACAACACTCTCAGACGTAGAGAATGCTTTTGGCCTCGTGCTTTGTGAAGTCAGAAGATGGATTTGATGATCCTTGTGGATCCCTTCCAACTCAGAATATTCTATGGTTCTATGTTATTTCATACCTGAAAAAACAAATCAACAGTGTTGACTAAAAACTTCTGCAACCATTAACCTTTTCTCCTTTTATTTTCAAGAATTCTGTTGACAAGAGAAGTCATTTCTCTCTCCAGATCCTTTTAAGCCAATTCATGTATTGCTATACAAGTTGTTGTCTCAGAAGTTCCAGCTGATATAAAAAGATTCTCACTTAGATCATAGTTTCATCAGTAAAAAGAATATTGCTACTGGAAGGATATAGAATGGCAGAATGCAAGCAGAATAAGAATATATCTTTTTAAGATTAGATCTAATGCTGTGTTTGCAGAAATTTTTATAAGAGAATTTCAGAGCATATCAATCATGTTTCTCTTACAGAGGTAATGACATTTCAGGATGAGGGTTTGGTTTTTTCGGATTCGTCACTTTATATGTCCCTTAACTAGATGATGCACACTCCATACCCAGTATATTAAATAACCCAACTTCTGCAATCACAGCAGCCCAAGAGACCAATATGAGCAAAACAGACTTTCCTTAGAGACATGGCTTAGCAGTGGACTTGAATTAGGTGGATGATTGGACTTAAAGATCTTAAAGGTTCTTTCCAACCTACCTGATTCTGTGACTCCTAACTTCTGTATCCACCTTTATTTTTGGTACATCTGTGTCAGATCTTAAATGCTTTGAATCTCAAACCTTTATTATTTAGTTTTCTAAAGAATATATGATCTTGTAAATGTGAAAAATTTTAACAAAAAACTGTTTAAGGAAACTCTTGGAATTATAAATTATGAATGAAATATCTGGCAAGCACTATCTTTCCTATTTTTGTAAGATTCTATTTGAGGATGTGATCTTTATTTCTATGAAGTAATATGTTAGTCACAAATGAAACAGTTTATAGAAATGTGTCCAATTTTGAAGAAAACTCTTTGAGCACATCCACTGCTCGGAACCCGTTTATTGCTCGCGGTTTCCCAAAGACACTTGGGCATGTTTTGACTCATAGTGCAGTGTAATATGTTAAAAGCTGAGATCTTGTATTCAAAGAAAACCAAATCTCAAATAACAGAACAGCATGAAATTTAAATAATTTGAAGCTCTCTGAGAAATATATCTGTACTGATTGCTTGGAAGATAAAACATTATTTCAGTGTTTTCCACTAACTTTTACTCTGAAGCTTTGGAGATTAAAAAAAGTAGAACAAATAGGAAGAAAGAAAAAAATCCTTCTGTCAGAGTTCCACCCAACCTAAAGTAGATGACAATTTTACTTAAACTGACTTGAGAAGTTCCCATTTTGAATTGCAGAATAATTATGTCAGATTAATTACAACCATATTTCCTGCATTAAAAAATTAGGTGATTTTCAGTAGTATGAAGTACTTAATGTATTTTTGTTACAAAATGTCTCAAGCAAATCTGAAGAAATAGAACTTCATATCCAGGAAATTCAGATTTGGAGGTATGAAAATGCCCTCTAAATCTTGAATCACATCGCACATTAGAAGTAGGAACGGGACCTAGGCAGTTGAGTCTTTCTATTTTATAGCACACTTCTGCTAAACCTAGTAAAATGGTTGTGTCCTTCTCCACATGATGCCAGCCTAACAGATGAGCAGCCCAGAGCTTATTAATGAGGTAGGCCTTGCAGTAGAGCAGCAGAGAACCTACCATTCCTGGAACAATGGCATTCAGATCTCTTCAAGTCCACTATCTCTTTCCCCAGTTTAAAGACTGGCATACTTGAAGAGTGGCAATTCAAGTTAGTGTTAAGCAAACAGGAGAGCTGAAACCTTCATTCCACTTCCCTCTGCACCAGTTGTGAGTGCTGAGAAGATCAGACAAATTAGTTTACATAGTAAATTAAATAGTGTTCAGGTACAGATACACGCACTAGTACTCCACTGAATATACTTTTAAATTACCAGAATAGATCTCATCATGATTTTTGTCAGTGGTGTTCACCTACATACAAAAGTTCTGAATTCTGAAGTTTGCATAGGCACAGAAGATCCCAGCAGTGTCAAGTTGTGGACATTGGGTTCTGAGAACAGATTCTGGCAAGTATGGACATGGTCAGGCAATACTTGCTGGTTCTGAAAGGCAAAGAGCAGATCAGAGAAGTCTCTACAAGCATAGCAACAGTCACATCACTACCCAGATAAGTAATAAATAGTTCCTAAATCAAAAGCACAGAAAAAAAAAAGGAAAAAAAAAATAAAAAAAAAATTGGGCCAATATCTTTGAATTGTAGTCTTTCTCCCAACCAGATACCCACTAATACAACTCAAGATGATGTGAAGTTACATTTGCTGTTGATTGAATTCAAGGACATCAGAAGTGAGCTGCTCTTTTTCATAGAAAATGACAGAGGATTTGAATTACCTGAAGGTCCTGAAGGTGATTATTTAAAATTAAATGGAAATTTGAAAAAAGAACACTAATATTCTTAATTTCCAGAGGGTAAATTTTGATAAACAGTGGAAACCAGATAGTTAACCTGGCTGGACTTGAACTTGATACTTGAATGTAGAAGAAGAAGCCTTAAAGTCAAAGTGCAGAAGTTATCATGAATCTCTGTCTCAGAGAACAGAAGAAAAAAAAAAGAAGAAAAGACTGCCTATAATGATTAGGGATAAAATGACTGATCATCAAAGAAAACTGCCTTAGAGGCCAAAAAACGTGGAGATAAAGTGAAAATAACAAAGAGTCAAGCTGAGTTAGACCTTGAAAAGAGTATTAAAACACATAGCAGAAGATTCTGCAGCCACATGAATAAAAAGAACAAGAGTAGAAAAGAGAATTAGGGCCAGAAAATAGAGTATAAATTAATAATAAATCAAGTATAGGCTGAAAACTGAATTATGCTTTAGTTTGCATTTCAAGGAAATCAGCAAAGATTTTGATCATGGGGGAAAAAGTGAGAATAGGAAAAAAGGGCATAGAAGTGGAAAGCAGCACAGTCAAGGCAAAAGGAAGGTTTGTAGTATGTAATGAATCACAGGAGGGAAAACATGGAAAATAAGTATAATCACAAGAGGGAATTAGAAAAGAAAATTTAAAGTGGAACATCAGGTATTTTTAATGAGTCCATAAAGACTTGATGGCATGTAATGTTTGGAGAGCAACACATGTCACACACACAGTAAAGAAGGTGAAGTGTGAAAATAATGAGAGCAGCTATATGCTTGCTAAATTTTAGTTCAATAAGCGGCTCTTAAAAACACACTTGAATAAAAATTATTAAAGGCATGGAGATCCACTACCAAAAGAGTTTTTCTAAGACAGGTAATAATGAAATATTTATTGGTCTTCTTTGTTAAAATAAAGAACTTCCAGAAAAAAGAAAATAGACATGCACAGTCCTTCTGGATATCAGTAAAAACTTCTGATGTGGTGGCCATTGAAAAATTATCACCAAATTCAAAAATGGACTCCAGCAGAGGAAGCACAAAGCTTTGTACAGCTTGACCAGAAAGGGCACTAAATCAATTGGTACTAGAAGAGCACTTGAGTTGGAGTAAATGTCTTTGCTTATTCCTCAGTGAACATTCTGGACATGGAGTTAAAAAGATCCCATTCACGGCCTTGATACAAAAGATGATCTGTACCTTGAAGCCTGTCAGAAGCACACAATTAGACGACAGTGAAGATGAAAGACACAAAAAGAATTGGGTGAGCTTGGGAACTGGAATTGAGATGAGATTTGATAAGACAAAAGTAGCGTTATTTTTTGGAGACGAGTGGTGTGGACCTTATCAGATGGAAACTGCTGAGAAGAATTTCACAGTGGGAATCTCTGCAAGATTACTAACATAATGGTGCAGAGATAGGTAAATATGGATGGATTTTACTAAGTAGTAATTAGATATTAAAATTAATATTGTGTTCAATTCTGGGGAAAATGATGCAGAAAAGGACTTCTGCTAACATCACAAAAAGTGGGTTTATTTATTTTGTCATGAGAGCTACTCCATCCTGGCATATCAAAATCTAGAAGTAATACGATTACAATCTGTAAATAAATCAGAGAGGCTAATACTGTGAAAAAAGGACAGAGACTCAAACCAAAGATGGTGCTGGCATGACAAGAGAAAGGTATAAATTGGTGCCAGAATAAATTCAGTCTGGAATTCAGTAGATTCTTATCAGTTACAGCCATTAGGTCCTGAGAAGCTTTGCACCAGGAGTAGAAATCATACACTCTTGAAATGAATGCATATCTCTATACTAAGTGCACTGACACTTTCCTTGCATAGGACAGTTCCAGCCAGATCATTTCTACATGATGTTTATCATCCTGTTGTATACATATGTATATTTATATATATATTGTATATATATTTATTCGCATATACGTACATACGAGAGTCCAAGGTAATTTCTGTGCTTATTACACTGCATAAAAGAACAGGAAAATGATATGAATCAATAAGCTGATTACTGGGATTACCAGAAAGCAATCTCTAGACGTGAAAAGCCAGAAAGATTTATTTGATTGAAATCCCTATTGAGAGATTAGAAGCTGTGAATGCAAGAAATACTTCTGGGCTTTGGTTAGTCCCTAAATGAGAACAAAGGAAAAGCTGATGAGAAATGCTCCCTTAGCTCAAAATTGCATTTTGCCTCTGGGCAATTAGAAAGCACCAAGGAACTTCTTTCAAATAAGATAGACTCAAAGGTTTTAAATATACAAGTTATTTATAAAAAGCACGTGCTGATACTGTATGAGTCATAAAAACCTAAATAACAGCAGCAAAAGGGAAAGTGCAGAAAAATAAAAGTCTGAAGCTAAAACACATTCTGTGTTCAACTAGATACAACTGCAGTGCTGATGTAGGGAAAATCAGCTCAGCAATATCCTTGCTGTGTGATCCTAAATCCTGACTTCTGCCACTCACAAAGCAGAAGTCATAAGGGTCTAGAAAATTCATGCCCAATGTTCTTCTATGCCAGTGAAACCAACTAGCATGGAACAGCCTCTATTCACATTACTGAACACTCTTACACCAAACAGTGTGCCAGCATCCAAAATGACTGTCTAGAGTCCCACTGTGACTCCCACACCTCCTCGGTAATAGTATGGGAGAGTGCTTGTTGACCTGGGTCAAAACCACTCCAAGTACTCTGCTGGCAATTTAGCAATATATACGACTGACTGACTTCCAGTACCCCAGGAATGCTTTCTGGAGCTGTTTAATTTATGAGTACAGATGTAATCAAGGGGTACTATTGCACCTTGATCCCCTAGTAAATCTGCCCCCAGCAACAAAGACAATGTGGAAATCAGAAACGCAGTATTAAACAATTTTCCCAACTATTGCTTAAAAAGGTAAAAATTCTCCACAATGTAGCAATAAGAAAATCATCTGGATCCAGCATGCCAAGGAAACGCATCATATCTGAAACTTCAAGAGGCCTCTCTACAGATGTCTGACCAAAAGGGGTCAAACTCATTCAAAGTCTCTAGCACATGGATTAGGGGCTCTGACTGATGAGAATATCCACAGCACATGTTGGGACTGAGGGTCCTTGCATGCCTTCTGTGGCTCATCAGGTTTTTATATAGGTCTAACTACATGAGTGGTTGGTTTGTATGTGTATACATGAGCATGCAGGCAAGAAAAGAATGAAATGGGCTGGCAAGCCTTTTTCATTTTCTGAGAAAGACAGTAAAGATCTACAAGGAACAAGACACTTCCTGGCTTTGGACAAGTCACCGATACGTAGATAGCTGTGGATGCTGTGACCACAGCAGTAACGTCAGTGGCATACTGCCTCAAGAAAAATGATGGGACCCTGAGCAACCTGGTGTAGTACCAGATCTGGAGGCTGGTGGCCCTGCCTCTGGCTGGGGATTGGAAAATGAAGATCTTTTGGGCCCCTTCCAAGGCAAGCCATTCTATAGTTCTATGATTCTATGATGATTCCATATTTCTCTCTGCAGGAGGAATATGTCATAGCATTTAGTTAAAGCTAAGTACAGTCTTACGAACACGAGGCAAATATCTATTTCTATCCATCCAGTTTCTTCTTTTGTTGTTTCCCACAAATTTGCTTTTTCTCTGGAGAAAGTTCTGTGATTACTTCTGCTATGGCTTCAGAATTTCGTCATCTCTGACAGTGCTTTTGTTCAGCCTTCATAGGACACACTGTCACGTCCTCACAAAGATACACATTTTCTTCTCAAGTTTCGTCTCTCTACCCGGTGAAAGTTGTATGATGAGCTGGGGCTTTTTATTCTCAGTTGATGTTTGGATGTTTGTTGGAGCGGTTCAGAGGTTAAGAGGATGTCTACCCTAAATGCTGACATTTTCACCTTTCACACTTAAAAATAAGCAACTAAGCCACATGTCTTTTGATTTATTTACCAGAAATAATAGCAGAAAATTCAGTGAGTAATGAACAGAGGCATGAATTTCAAGTGCTTTCTCTCATCTCCAGCACTGTGTCTCAGTCCAAGATTAAGACCAAACGGAAAAGCCCTGGGAATGTTACCTTGTTAGCATTGCTCCCAAATGGAGATACAGGAGAGTCAAATGTTTGCTATCTTGTCTGGGTCTCAAGAAATCTAACTGTCTGTGTCTTGTTGATGACTGGGGCAAATGACTTCACCTTTTTATTTTATGATGTTTACGTATTATTGTGCTTGAAATAAAGATAACAGGGCTTTTGGCACTAAAAATTAGTGGCAACTCAAAAAAAAAGGTAATTACCAGTATGACACTTCTGTCAATAAAACAGCTTATGACTGGAAGAGTTTCTGGGATTAACAGACATGATTAGCTCCTTATACTCTTGGCTCATGTAGGAGCCATTTTCCAAATTTTGAAGAAGGAGAAATGTCTCTTCACGAACAAAGAGTAGATATCCTGTTCTGATTTAAAATTCATTTCATGTTGAATAAAAATAACATTTACACACACACATAAAAGGAAAAAAAAAAAAGTCTTTCTTTCTTCTTCCTGATAAAAATGATTACATCAGAGTCCTGTTAGAATTGTTTGAGAATTTAGGGAAGCTAGTGATTATTTTTCTGTACTCCCTCCAACTCAAATGTTGTGTTCTTCACAAGTAGTCCTTTTCCCATTGGTGTGAATCCCAAGAGTGCATTAAATAATATACTTCTAGTTGTAAAACAGATGGAAAAGTGTTTAAAAAGGTGCCAGGTTTATTTATGGAAGCATGAAATTGAATTTAATAGGAGAATTTTGCCAGTATGAAATGTGAACTCTCAAAACAGGAAGTGGATTTTATTGCTTATTTATTTTATTACCGGATCAGCTGCCCAGAACTGTAGAATCCTTCCTCTCAGGAATTATTTACTTTCCAACTCTGAACCAGAACATCTTGACCATCAGTTGTTACATCTTCTGGCTGCCAGATTTTCAACTATAAACATATGTGGTGCTGTCTATCTCAGATGATCTTCTGCAGATTTATATAGAGAATTTTTTAGGTTTAGATTTATTTCTTGATTTAAAACAAAATGAGCTGGAATGCCTAAGCCAAGGGAAGGAGTATTTTCTTTAGCTCCTGATTACTCTTTAATTAATAATAAACTGTTCCTTTAAAGTGTTTATGGCATGTATTCATTATGCATCAAAAATGCAAGAGCTAAAAGTCAGCAGACAAATTATTTCCTCTCCTCTGCACCTTCAAAGGCTGCCTAATGAAAGAACAGGTGCTATTCAGCTTCCAAAAGGTGAGCAGCATTCGGGAGAATTGCAAACAGAAACAGTGTCCCGTATTTTCTGGGGACAGGCTAGTAGGAGTTAAATAAGGGATGCTCATAGCTGGAGTCAGTCTATAAACATATACCTAGCTGCCCTATCCTCTCCCCAGTACTTCTGCCCAGTAATATGAGGTGTTTTGGGTGGTTAATAAGCTCCTATATTCATTTGAGCTAAAATTTTAATAACCTTGTGAAGATCACATTGAAAATAAATAAACACATAAAAAATTGTTGAATTATATTGTCCAGAGTGTATGCTGAATGGATAAATATGTTCTCCATGGAGCTAGTTGCTGCAGATGCCCATATGTGCTACAAGACAGGTGTATCATGCAGATTTTTTTAAGGGATGATTTCAAAAAAATTCTATATGCAAGAGCCTCTGAGAAGAATAAATATTTGTTGTAATGTCTTAGGGAAACTGAGGCTTAGGTAGCCCTGTTTGTCACCACGCAAGCTCATGCTAGCACAAAGCTCAGAGCTGTGCTCCCAGAGGTTCTGGTCCCATACTTCATCCTATGCCACAATGTCCTTAGGCATTGGTTTTTACCAAAGTGCTAGCAAAAATCTGTTGTGTACGTGTACGATTTGTGTTCACTTCAGTGCTGGCTCACATATGTACTCACAAATCTCCATTTTTTGTACCAGCACTAAATGTTTTCAGCATGAAACCCATGCGTGTGTAGTTTTGCATGGGAACTTAACAAAAACCTAAGAGACTGGATCTTCCTGCTTTCAGTTTACCGTTTATGGATATAGATTGGAGGCAGTATGGAACAACACTACAACCCTGATCCAAATTCCATGTAGGAAGGTCTCCTACTGGTTACAAGAGGCTTCATAGCAGGCATTAAATTTCCTCAAAGTAAATGCAGGTTTTCTTATGCCCCACCTTTACTGAACTGTTGTATCTAAGATTATTAAATGACTTAAAACTGCATTACACCCATTGTGAATCTCCCCAGGACAAAAACATTCAAAGAGCCTGCAGTTCAAGTGGGAGGATATTTTGATTATATCAATTATAGAAACAACTCCTTCAAAATAAAGCTTTTTTTACCAAAATATGTATTTTCATAAACAATTAAACTTACAGAAAAATTGTGCATCTCTGTAGACAGCTAGGCATTAGTTGAAAGGAAAACAAATGAAATTTGAACACACAGAAGAAAACTGAACATTTTAAGTGATATAATGATACTGTGATACTCTCAGGCTTTGTGAAACCTTATATTAAGCATTTGTGCTATTCATCAGCTCCATCAATATGTGACAAGCACAACTTCTGACATGTATCTGAACCAATTAAGCTTGTTTTGTACTTTTTATTTCTTGGAGACAGATTGCTTGAGTTCAGAAGGCGTACAGTATCTAGCAGATCTGGTAATTCATTCAAATATGGGAGTATGGCTCTTCTTTTAGTTCTGGCCAAAATTCCTGCACAGTTTTGTACGATGAGTTTGAAAGCTCTTACGCATTTAAAGAAAATCCTTTCAACTCGCTCTGGAGTCCTGCTTTATGTTTCATATTGCTTTGAACTTATTACCTCTTCACAATGTCTTGGAACATTAGTTTGGGAGCATTTAAAGCTAATGATTAAACATGTAGTGAAACAACACTTTGATGTTGCCAGGAGCAATTAATTTTCCCAATTTATATACAAAAGGTTATAAAAGACTATGTTATGACAACCTAAATGATTCAGTGAATTCAAAGCAAATTAACTGAATTTTAAAGGATTGTTACTACTTGCTGGAAAAAAGGCATCCATCAAACCTTATCTTGAGTCAGAAAGCTGTGATTAACTTATGGAGTTTTGAATGCTTTTAAAATTAGAAACGAAATTATGAATTTGTCTGCTACGGAAAACCAACTGCAATGAGTTCATTCAGAATGAAGATTTCATTGAAGGTAGCTCACTGGGAGTAGATAAATGAAGTTTATGAGCTTACAGAAGTCACTGAGAGAGACCTGTTGGACATTATTAACGTGGAAAATTTTACTCCTGCATGTTTATAGGCAGAGCATCTCACACTGCATTGGATCCATGTGCTGGACACAATTGACACGATTAGAATGTAAATCACCCAGAGACAGGGACTGGAAATTCAAAAACTCCTGTACCTCCTTTTGCTTCAGTGGGAGACATCCAAGTGAGGTGGAACATGGAAATGGAAAAAAATGCAAGAGAATAAAAGAACAAATGAATGAGGAAGACAATTTAGCTTTATGCAACATATTTCATTTCTCACTTTCCACTGAGATACAAGAAGTTTAAGTCTCAGTCTAAGTCTTTGCTTTGTTTCTCAGTTTCAGAAATGTGTTTGTTACACTGGATGGAGTATGCGAGAGTTCTAAACACAATCCTGCATAGCAAAATTTCAAAATCGGTAGTGATGGAAGAACTATTGAACAGGAGTGAAAAAAAAACCTGCTGCACTTTACCCAGGTGTCAAACTGGAAACTTTTCTGATAGTTCATAAACCAAAGGCAATGGTATGGTTTTCCTTCTCATCCCCTCTCTCCCCGCCACTTTATCGCTTGTTAGTCTCCTAAGGATAAAACAACGAACCTCTGGCTTTTACATTGAGTTAAAACTATTTGACTAACAGAGCTTAGATTGTCTAACACAGAGATTGTTTGCAGACCTCCAGAGCATTTAGGGGTATTATTTTTACTTTAGAAGTTACACAGTGCTAGCAAGAACTTTTTCTTTGAACGCCAGGATCCCACTGAAGGAAAACCCTTAAGATTTTTAAGGTTCATTTCCATTTTACTTGACACATGCTTGGGAATGTAGTACCTCCGTATGGGGATGGCAGATGTGTAGCTCCCATAGGAAGCTTCCCAGCAGAAGGTAGAAGCCAATAAGTAATGCCTGGTCATCTCAAATACAAACGAATACCTACATTTAGGTGAATTAGTTATGCTTAATATATTCTCAACTCAGTTACAATTCTTCTTAAGCTTCATAAGACTTGCAGCACCTCTGGGAGATGGGGAAGCATTATGTGCAAGCAGAAAACTGTGGCACTAAATAAACTAACCAAATGCAGAAATACACAGAAGGACTTTGCATAGTGCAATATTTACTTTCACATTTCCTTTCGTGGACATTGTAGCTCTGAATTTGTGATCCATATATTGTATAAGTGTTAAAAAAGAAAGTCATACATGACTGGGAACAATATGAATGATCATGAGATAATTAAACTATTTGAAAAATAACAATAAGGGGCCAGTAAGAAACACTGGGAGAAAAGTTGTGCCCCTACCCACATTTCTTATCTCTAAAAAACAGATAGACACTAAACTCTATTTTGCTTTATTAACTGGATATAATGTCCCTACGTGGTCTGGTAGGCATGAAAGAGCATCAGCTTTGCTGTTAGTGGACCAGTGCTTTAGAGTTTTACCTGGAAGGTACTTGTCAGTTTTAACTGACAATAACAGACTGTTCTGTCTGTTGGATTATAAAGAGCTTAAATCTTGTCCTTATTCACAAAGAACTCTAAGTCACTGCACAGTTGGATATGTTTGGTCTCTCCTTTAGATAAGTTCTCTTTCTTTCGATGGAACAGAGCAAGCAAGAAAGGAACTCTTTGGGGGGCTCTTACCTAAGATGAGAGGAAGTCAGACCCTTCAGACTTCACTGAATATTTGATTATTTGTTCAAAATGGAATAGTTTCAAAAATGTTTTCCTAAAAATGTTCAAACAAATCATTTTGACATTTCCAATTTTTTTTTTTTTTGGCTGAAACAATTGGCCAAATCTGGTACAAATTTGCAGATAGTTTCCATCAACACGAAAGTGCATTTTTGAGCAAACAAAGAATTCTTCCATAAAAGTTGCCTGGCTCTAATCAGAGTTGAGGCAATTTTGCACGTGCCAACCAGCAGAAAATTAGGTATTGGATAAGCAACAGTGGTGAGGATCTCTGTTCTACCTAAATCTCCTTGTGGCCTTAGTCCAAAGTGATTAGCCCCAGGTCAAACAGAAAGCCTGTATTGAATCAAGCAAACTAAATCCAACCCTCCTGAGCTATAGAATAATGTACTAGTCCCAAGACCTCCCTTCAAGAGGATTGGAAGGGGGGATGCTATTAAATATAAACACAAAGTAACATCCTGCTCTACGGAAACACAGAGCATGAGGTTCTAAAGGAAAGACAGAATGCAATACATGCCCTCTGGCTGTACATGTTTCACGGGAACTCACATCAACTGCCTCTACCAGTGCCAGGAGCTGCCAACATCCCTTCCCAACAGGCTATAGCTTGGAAGACCATGAAGTAGGTGACCTGTTAAACCAAAGGACAGTGAGTTGCAGTACAAAATACTGTTTTAATATGGACTTTGTATTGCAGACTTATTTCCTTTAAAACACTGTAAAGCAGCATAATCCTCAGATTTATTTTGATTAGCAATCTGGATATCTTCTTGGCAGTATTTATTAGATCTTAATGCAGCTTAGTTAGAAAGCTAGATATTTCGCTTTTCTTCCTCTTTGAGTTACCGGCCATTATTGTCTACATTAATGAATCTGGATAATTTTAACTGTCAGATTGTAATGTAACTCTCTTAATAAATTGATTGAATTGATGCTGAACTTACGTCTCTGTTCAAGCTAAGAATGAGCCTGAACAGAAGACTCCAGAGCTTCCTGAAAATTTCAGGGATTTTATTAGTGGAAAACTGATTTTGAACCACTGAACCTACAGTGACTGCATAGTTCTGGTTTCATAATATTGTCAAGTCAAAAGGAGATTATCCTTCACTGCAGCTCAGATGTGGCCAAAGGTGAATAAAATTACATCTTCATGTTTCAGGGACAGATGTCACTGCCTCTGAAGTTGATCTTTTGCTTCATCTTCTTCTCTTTTTTGTAATATCTTTCTGAAACAGATCTGAGTACCAAAAATGGATAACTATTTTTCACTTCTAATTCATTAGAAATCTAATTTTTTAATGAGATAGTGCCTTTAAAAAAATAGAATATTTATCTTACAGGTAGCCATGTGAATAGTCCTCAAAGCACAAACTAAAATAGGGCATCTTCTCAATAACTGCACTTTTCTGAAAAGTATTGCCTTTATGTCATCTGATATACTATTCTGTATACAACATCTTACCTCTACTGAGGGGAAACGATCCCCATCCTCTGCAGTACTGTATAAGAGAGTATAAGATAACCTGGTAGTCTTTCAGCCACAGTCTCTGAGCTTCCAGTGGGAGAAGAAATTGGGAAACACTGCACAGAGAATATATTCCTAGAAAACCCCATACTTTTGTTGAAAATCTCTCTGTACTAAATTGATAAGCCATATCTAAACAGGCTTAGCCTGGTTTAGTAATAACCTGACTTAACTGGAGATAGGTTTTAAATTCCTGAAGACCAACAGCAAACAGAAGTGTGGCCCTACGCATGGCCATGAAAAAGTATATGAGGGCTTCTTCAAGGTCTTTGAGGTGGAAACATTTCCTTGCACTTGGATTTGGTCACAGTATGTTCAGATGGCAGACAAGTTCAAAGCCAACAGTCCTACAGCAAGCAAATCAGGTTTAGTCACAGGGGACAAAGTATAAGAAAGACAGTACAGAAGTCTATGGCTCTTCAGGACAGATAGGAGAGAACTAGACCTCAGACACACCAAGATAAGTCATGCTGACTCATTCCCACCATACCTGAGTAAAACCTCTGGGATTGCAGTGGGTACATTGTTCACCATTAATTACACTGATGTTAGCCACTGTCTGTTTGGAACTGTTACCCTTACTTGGATGAATTTCTGACTCATTTTGCTAAAATGATTTCAGAGGTTTTCTCAGGCAGCAGAGCCCTATTTATTGCTAATAACATCAGAATACTGTTTTATTCATTTGTTCCAGCATCGCCTGTGACAATCATGCTGACATTCAGAAACAGCTGCAGACAGCTTAGAAGAATCAATCTTTATCTTGTCTTTTACACTTTACTTTTCTGATTAGCATATTCATTTTCTACCATTTTAAGTACATTAAAAAATTAAAATGTAATTCTTACTTGCTACAGTGACAAACTTTTGTCACATTTATGGTAACATTTAACAAGTTGGCATGGTTACCCTTTTGCTTTGTTACCAACCATAAACAGCATTTGCAAACAGTCCAAGTAATCTAATTGAACAAAAATTTTCTATCCATTTTTTTTTCCTCTTTCAAGCCAATGTGTCATCACAATTTTTTTTTCTTTTTTCTGAATAACAGGCAGCTTCTGTGCTTTAAAATACCTGCAGCACACTTCATCTATAGCAAGGAAATTTCGGAGTGCTCAGATTTCACCTGCACATCTCAATAGATCAATAATATAGAACTGTGTTGGACTGAAATCAAAACATTCTTCTGCTCAGAGAACTAGCCCTTTGGACTGGATTTTGTTTGAAATTAAGGCACTTAGAGTACACTTAATATATTTTAATATATTTCCTTATACAGGTTAAATAGAAGTATATAATTCCGGTTTTAATCTTACTATAGGCATATATTTCTTTACTTTGAATACCATAGGGTATTAAACCTCATCTCTATCTGCTTCTCTAAAAGATATGGGTTTTGCATAGGCACTGTGTTGCAACTTCTGACAGTGGGGAGATATCTTGCTAAGTTAAAACCACTCAGAAAAACACTAGGTTTCTACTTACAGTTCTGAATTCCGCCAGTCTCCATTTCCTGTACTGACTTAATGTCCACAGGCCATAATTAGAATGGAGGTACTCACATATTAATGCTACATTACAGTAACAAAACTGAGAGACCTCACTTTCAAACTACGTCCTGCCAGTGTAACCTGCCATGGGAGGCATGACATGGTGGGCAGGAAGCATGAAAATGCCATGCTGTCCTAGCAGCACTTGTGCTGTTGCTGGCTGGCACCATCTGCATATGAAGAGGTTGAATTTGTTTGAAGGCAGGGTAAGATGAAATCCAGCATCTGTTGGGAAAACAGGGAACCTCCTGATAGCAGTGTAGTGTGGATGTGGCAGTGGATCAGGCAGCTTTATGCTTGCATTGGTAACAATAATTAGGTGATGTGCATTTCTCACCCAGGTCCCCATGCCTAGGTCTACCTATCAGAGCGGACTCAATGTTAGATTCATGACAGGCCCCGACTCTGGTCTACTAGTGGACTTGCTATGGGATACCTTGAACTATGCATTCGTTGTTGGGGTATCTTGCTGGAGATCCCTGTCTATCTGAGGCCTTCTGAGAATAAGCAGCTTTTTTCCTTTGTTTCTGCATCCATAGCTGCTGCACTTGTGTTTATCCTCACTTGCTAAAGCCTGGGACTCTGCCGTCATTGCTGTGTTTTCCATCACAGTACAGCATTACACTGACAAATGACATCTAACATGGAAGTGTGAATGAAGCAAAGGTGTGTGACTGAAATCCTCCATGCAGAAAAAAATGGCAACCACTGACAGTCATCAACACTTGCTGAACATTTATGGAGCCCAAACAGTGGATGTGAGTATAGAGAGGTGGTGCATGCTGCATCTCAGTAGTGGCAACAGCAACTTGAAAGACAAGCCACATTCTGGACAGCCATGCAGATTTTTACAAGCACAGCATGCAGGCTCTTTTTCATGACTTGCAAAAATGCATATGCAATGGTGGTGACTATGTTGAAAAATAATGTATTATAGATGAGAATTTGCTCTATAAATGCACTTTGTATCTGTGGTTGCTTCCCTGGAAATAAATAGGAGATGTTACTTTTGGAGCAACCTATGTATAAAACTTTTTCTGGGGGTATTTAATGATAATACTTACAGATGCTTGTGGTTTCCTTTTAAAATACTGCATGCTGGAAAGAAACTAGACCCTGCCATTTATAATAAGCAACTTAGGGCAATAATTATTTCCAATATTTTCCCAATTCTAAAAATAACAATGTTAATGTGTGCTAATTCTTTGTCGTTAAGGAGGCTTCAGCATTACATTGTTGTTTTATCTGGAAGCTCAGCAAATGTGGATGAAACCCATTATCTGACAAAGACCAATAGATTGAGTAGGCAGCTATGTTAAATCTAAAAGCAAGCAGGGATGTTTGACTTTATATGGGTTTTAAATGCATCTACATCTCTGGGGAGAAGGGCAAGAGGCCTGGGACTGAGAGCATTAAATCTTTAATTAAAGAACTCCCAACCGTGCCTACTACATTTATAAATAACAAAACATTTATCAGAGCTTTTATCTTTTCTTGCAATCAACAGGCTGTACTAGATGTTGACAAAGTCAACGATTTATGCCTCAGATTTTTTTTCATTACCACATAACAAAGATGCTATTATCAGTGAAATCTTATGCAACTTAAATCTTCGGGCTTTCATTGCTTTGCTTGTGGAATATTGTGAGCCTTTCTCAGAAGTCATTTTGAATTAGTGTTGGCCCAACAGAAGAGATTAAGTCTGCCTAGTGAAATGGAAGTGCTGGGCACTTTTCCTTAAAAGGATAAGTGGTGTTTAAAAAAAAAAAAAAAGGAAAAAGAAAACAAAACAAAAATAACAGCAACAACAAAAAATTAAACTATTATAAACACTAAGATATTATTATTAGTGTTGAACTCTGGATTTGTTAATTATGTTGCATTTAAGTGCATGCATTTCGATTCCTGCATACCAGCATGCTGAAAAGATTACTCTCTTGCTCCATGATTCTGACTGAGCCTTCATTTCAAAGACTGAAAAGACACAAAGGTATACAAGGGGAGACTGGACTGAGCCCTAATTTGTGATCACCCAGATACATGCAAACATCTCAGGAGATCCAGATTATGAATCCCATGTGAACATCTCACTTACCAACACGGAGTCCCAGGGGCATGCACATATGTATGTATGCAAGTATTTTGCCACAAAGACCACATCAGCCTTAAATGACAATCCTCACATTATGTTGGCTGTATGGGTGCTACTAATACCATATATTATGTGCTGCAGTCACTGCTACAGTGAGCTTGCTAGGATTTTGAATACTGAATAGCTATAAACAAAAGATATAAAACAGCATACTGGCATCTTTTTTCCACACAGAACCTTTTCTTCTTGTGGTTTAGCCCACTTGGTAGCTCAGCACCACATAGCCATTTGTTCCCTCTTCCCCTCCTCCATCTCTCCTGTAGGACGGGGGAGAGAACTAGAAAAGAAAAAGTGAAATTTATGAGTTCAGATAACAGCAGTTTAAAAGGACAGAAAAGAAAGGGGTAATAATAATAGTAATAATGATAAAAGAATATACAAAACAAGTGATGCACAATGCAATTAGCCCCACCTGCCCCCTCCTAATAGTACTGTTCAGCATGACATCAAATGCTATGGAACATCCCTTTTGGAAAGTTTAGGTCAGCTGCCCTGGTTCTGTCCCCAAAAAAGCTCTATTTGCAGCCCCAGCCTCTCACTGGCAGGCAGCATAAAAAGCTGAAATGTTTTTGGCTCTGTGCAGAACTGCTCAGCAACAACTAAAACACTGATGTGTTATCAATGTTATTCTAGTCTTAATTCCACAACACAGCTCCATACCAGCTACTAGGAAGATTAACCGTATCCCAGCTGAAACCAGACCTCTCCACCAAACTAATGCTAAGATAAAACATTTTCTCTACCGTACATCTGCATGCACATAGAAATGCACTCTCTTCCTTTCACTATTCTGTCAAAAGCGAAGTCTTGAGATCATTCAGGAATTTTCAATATTTTTAGTGTGACCACATTGTGTAGCTGTATGGATCCTTCAGGAATAGGAAGGATGGGAATTGTTTGACATGTTTTCCAGATACTTCAACAAGTTTGAAGTTCTTCAGACCTAAGAGCACCCAGTCTGTAAGTTAATCATTGATATGTCCTCAGCTGTTGGTGAAGACAAAAATCTGTTGTAAATTAAAGCACTTTTTGCCATAAGTTTACGTGACTTTACTGCTATCCAGACCCTCTCTCATGTGAGTCCTCATACTGAGATTTGGAGTGTGCTTTTTGTGTATGTTTGTAACTGACTCTTTCATTCGACTTTCATTATATCTGACAGGGAAATAAATGAGCATTTTATCAAAGTCTGTAAATTCAGCATTTTTTCCCCCAGATTTAACATAGGCAGTAACAAACCAGCTGAAATGTCAAACTAACCTCACTTTATCCTGATTTGATTTTTGTTTTGTTTGGGAGGGTAGAGTGAGGTGAAGAGAACATGAGTTAGAGCTGAGTTTTCCATATTACACCATGTTAAACTCCCAGTAACCTTTAGGAGAGAACAATGTATATTTTCAATAGTACATTGACTGTCTTGGACATATATGAAAAGCACAAATGAGTCACAGGGAAAGAAATATATACAGTCTTTCTTACTGTAACTTCAAATACCTCAGAAAAAGATAAATTAGTGAGAGTGATGAACAATGGGAATGTGGAAAGAGAATTTGCGTTGAGCTCTTTCTAATATTTCTTAACTTTCGTGTTCTTCTCAAGGCAAAGCAAGGCAGAGAAGGAAAGGAAAATGAAAAAAAGTCTGCACTAATGGTAGAAGAACAATCAAAACCAACATTCAGGATGTCAAGGGAAGGAAGGGAACTCCTTATATCCTATTTAGCACTAGGTTTTTACACTGCTTGTCAGCAGAGGAGAAGGTCAAGGAGAAATTTGAAGTATTTTAAATAGACTTAAAGCTGTGTACTAGAATACTGTGCAAATTGTAGAAAGAGAAAAGTGTTGGTAGGAATAAAGAATGACCTTACAGTAGCGCTGAATAAAATGTACAAATACTTCTGAATGGTTTCTACTCAAAACAAAAGGGAGAGAGGGCCCTTGAGAGAAGAAATAGCAGAATAAGAAGCAAAATAAGGATAATTCCTTCAGCCAGTGTGCTTGTACATATCAGTCCTAATTCGTTAGCCTCAGGCCTTCTGAAAGTTGTTTGCCACATAGGACTTCTAGGAGAATGTGACTATGCACAACTCTGTTCCCAGCACCATCTTATGTATACATTAGCAAATTAAGGACACAAGCATAGGCCCAGGTTTGTCATTCTTCCATATGGCTAAATTTTCAGAACCATTTCTGATGTATATAAAATACAAGTTTTCCAGAACAATTCCTGGATGTACTGTGAGAATTATACCTGGCCAGGAACAGTACTGCATAGGCAATTTGGATGAAGCTACTCTTTGGACAGTGTGTTTAAGATTATGACTTTGGTAGCATGGTGCCAGCTGGCCTCAGGGCTAGAGAACATTGACCTGGCACAGGAAGCAGGTCTGTGCTGCTTTAGTGCACAATGCAGCATTTGTGGGCCAACTTTGCTGCCTGCTGAACTTACGCTGGCACAATGAGCATTTTGGGGGAACACTGAGCTCAATTTAACACAAATGGCAAAGGAGAGGCAACAGTCTCAAGATCATCTGGCTCCTGAATCATCCTCTTGGCGCATCATCAAAATGTAGGTTAGAATGATCCCAAGTGTAAGAGGCCTTACAAATTTTAGTGATTTTTCCTCAAGGACCACTATAGCCACGTCATAAATTAAAACTATGTCACACTCTATGTGCTCAGTCTCCTATGTTTTCCACAATTGCTGTATAGAAATATCTGTAACACGTTCCTATGGTAGTTTTTCTTTCACTCAGTGTTCTAGATTTAAACACAAAGACTCCACTAGTAACATGACCAGAACTGAAGTCTGTGGAGAGGTGGGAACTGTCATGTAACACAGAAGTGTTCTGTGTGCACCTTTATTGCATGTCTATTACACTGGGACAAAACTACTTCTCAGATTATCATGTAAAATAAAGCATATGGTGCCAAAGGGGTTAAAGAAACAGAGGTATCCCTGAATGATTGCTACCCTTGCAGACAAGTTGCCACTCCTTAAACTTCTTCATTCCCTATCCCTCTCTTTCAGTTCAGGAAAAGCCTATCTAGCTATCTTCTGGATCAATATTAATGATGCCTTATCCCATTAAGTATTGATTTGCTGGAGAATAAGACACCTCTGATGTCTCCATGACTTCCCAGATGATGAAGGCTATGAAAAAAAATTACGGGGAGCACCTTTGGCCTTAAGAGGAATCTAAGGACAGCACCACTTCTACTTGAAGAAAATTGATTTCAGAGGTCTTGGGGTTTGTTGCATGTCACTTTGAAGAAAACTTCAAGGCCTTCTCTAAAATGTCTCCAGATTAATTCAATGAGCTAACTCAAAGATGACCGGGAGGATAAGGAGAAGGAAAAAAAAAAACCTGTCCCTTCTTTTCTTTTGGAGATACTTTTTAGGGAGTATTTTGCTCAGTATTATTTTATTTAGGTCACTTGCTTAACTACCCAGATGGACAGATATAAATCTAAACTTAGAAAAATCAGCATAAACTTGTAGAATGGGTTGGGGCTTTACCACATGTGACAGAGGTCTAAGTTCAATGGCCTTCTGGGGTGGCCAGCAATGGACAGATTTTTTCAAAAAGGCTTCAGCTGAGGCCTAGACAACCACAGCTTAGATCCTTGTCATACTCTCAGTTTTAAATTCCTCAGAGACTCTCCAGTGGCTTCTGAAGTACCACTGGGAAATCTGTCTTTGGAGCTAACTGCTGTATATTCTCTTTTACCCAGAGTCTGGACTAGCTAAGGAAATAGAAGTGTTTGTCTTGGACAGCTGTAATAGCTTGGATGGTTGCTGGGACAACATGTTGTCATTTAAATACTCATGGCTTTGCTTCTGATTCAGTATTCTAAGAATAGTTTTTAATTGCAAAATCTTCCCCTCCATGACTTCTACTGCACACAGGCATGAGGAGCAGTCTCTTCTTCACCTCCTGACAGCTAGAGTCACATCCTTGGTTGCTGGTCAGTTTGATTCCAGGCCAAGCCTTTGGGTTTCTTCCAAGTGAGGGAATATTTATAACCTTGGCTCGTGAAAGGAACCCACAGGATGACTGTGTTCTTTTAGTGCAGAGTCTAGAAGGAGGAGCAAGGTGATCCATATGCACTAGGTCAGGAGAGCTAAGAAGACAGTGCCAACTGCCAAGCTACCAGGTGCTTGAAGGCTGTAAGTGACCTGTGCAGCTATTTGTCACCAAGAAGTACAGTTCACTTTTCATGTTTTCAGTCTTTTCCTCATCTCTTGTTACAACACAAGTTACTTTCATACATGAATATGTGGCCTGAGCATTTACAGGCTAGTGCTGGTAGGTACTCATGGGTGCGGTGATACTCCCAGAATTTGTGCAGCAAATGCCTAAAAAGCTGAATGGAGCTTTGGAAGTACAGCCACAGGAGGGGGGAAATTATTTTCTTCAATGAAAAGCAGCAAAGTAGAGAAATCATCTTTGTAGCAGCATTTTGAAATGAAGTGGGTTTGGTAAGATGGTTTTACTCATGTCCAAAGATAATTTTTCAGTCATTCCCATGAGCCTCACTGAGACAAGTCCCCAGGTTTCAAAATCTTATAAAAAAGAAATGCAGATCTGTTTAGGATGCAGAAGTGTAAGTTAAATCTCCATTCTTCATGAGTATGTCAAAAAGGTTTGTGTCAGTTGGCATTCGTCCTACTGGGTATCTGTCATTTTGCACAGATGTTGATATAGGCATAGGAGGAGGAAGGGGTGGTCAGAAAAACAGTGGTTGTCTGGGAGAAAAAATACTTATCAAGGGTGTGAGAAAACAAGGCCAGAGTCCTCACAGATCTAACTGAGGTAAAAGATGAAAACAGTGCTGCCAGGAGAAAATGAGCACTTCAAACCAGTCTTTGGTGTGTCGAGAGGGCCAGAAGATGGGCTGGCAGTGGTGCAGGGCAGTATTTGGTAGAGGGCAGCTCCTTGTACATTGGTATTGTGTGGGTTCTAGAGATGAAGTAGGAAAGGGCCACATGAAGACAGAGCAGCAAAAAGCGTGTCAGATGAAGACAAATAATCCTCCATGAGAAATTTTCTTCTCCTTATTGTAAGTTTTGAATAAAGAAAATTGTGTAAGGAGTGCTCTGGAAAAGGAATGAACACGGAGCATGGGGAGCAGCTGGAGCATTTCTGACATACACTTCTTTTACTTGCCACCCTATTTATGGGTCTGTAGGAATGTGGAGGAGAAAAAAAGTTTACTGCTTTAATATTTCTTGTGAACAAAATCCATATAAGATCCATCTCAGTATGTGAGAGCAGAGAATAAAAGGATGTGAGTCTGTGCCAGTTTGTGATGATTAAATTGAGTACAGTGTTTGTCTATATTATGATTTAAAGTTGCTGGACTCTTTTCCCTTAGGTACTTTTATATATATATAGCTGTAAGTATAACACTTCCACCCCAAGCATCCAATACTTGTAGAGGAAAAATCAATGTATAGTTACTTAAATGTTTTGTTTGTGTTTATTTTTGTTTTATTTTTCAGATATTTGTTTAGATTGCATTTTTACAGTGTTCTGATAAGAGTCAACAGATGGTCTGCTGCAAATAGTCTTCTGAGAACAAATGGACTTTCTCCTGGAATATAACCAAGTGCTCTGTGCAGTGGATTTGCTGTGTCTGGTTGTGCCATTTTGGTTGGGCATTGAATATGGAAACTTTTTCTTGATATGAGTAGAGATGAGGGGAGCAGAGAACTGAGCCTCCTTCTCACAGTCCTCTGTAATATAGTCCCCAGGTTTATATATGAGCACAAATCATCTGCAAGACCATCCTGCATCACAAGGCCATTTACAGCTTGGCGCATGCTGAGACCACATGCCTGCATTTCATCACACAAGAAGAGATTTGCAATTGGATTAGAGACAGGAGAAAGAGAGGGGAAAAGATCCCTCTCGGATGGGGATTGCAGATGAGGGGATAAAACAAAAAAAGATGAGGTTTGGCACGATATCTCACTTTTCTCCCTGTGTCTGACATGGGATCAAGATACAGGAGGAAACCTGATGCTCTGTAAGGATATTTCATGAACCTCTGGTCTTGACAAATACAAGATTTTCAGCAGAGCACTGAAGACCATGAAGAGACCCATGGTTAAACCATGCCTGATATGAAATTCACTGAGGTTGTAGGAGACTCTGTAAGAAGAATCTAGAAGGGAAATTGAGCTGACACAAATTTGTCTCCAATTAGTATAGTTTCTTGATACAGTATTCCTCCTTTTCTTTCTATTGGATCTTCTGAAGAAAGAGATCTGCCAGCTCTTAGTTCTTATAGATCTATCAAAATCAGCAAATAAAATAAATTCAATCTTCAGAAAGATATTGCACCTTCAACTCCAAAACATTGATGTCATAAGAGGATGCTGATGTTAGGAAATGTGGTAATTGCAAATTATGTTACCCATGAAATCATAATTGTATTGAGCAGCCAACAACTTCGATTTAAAAACCAGTTACAGAAACAATTACAGTTACTTCTATAAAGGATGTAATCAATCATAAAAATAAATTCCATGTGTTTCTTTTTCTTTTTTTTTTTCTTTTTTTTTTTTTGACTCACTGTTCTTGAATACATACACAGTAAAAGGTTTACGAAATGCCGATTTTAGTCCAGAAGCCACAGTTCATTTATTCAAGAAAGAAAGTTTGCTTGGGCATTAAATTGTAATTCTGAAGCCCTGAAGCTGACCGTAATTTCACAGATGATTTGAATAGGAACATGAAGAGGGCTTTCCTAAAATGTAGTGTACAATTTTGTGCTTGGAATAATCATGGCAAATATAAATAATAAAGTTTAAATGGATTCTTATGTCAGATAATTAGCTCATACGTCTTTGATCAATTCATAGCTCAGATTGCAGAGAAGGAGATATTTTTCAGGAAATAGTAATTTAGGAAAGATATTACATCTTGAAATGTTTGATATCAAACATTTGAACATCAAATATTTGATTAAGTTATTATCTACAGGGAATGTTACACCATCACAGAATATAATCACAAAGAACTTACTCATATACAATCATAATGTTTATAGGGTAACATACTGACAACACTTGTACTACACTTTAGAATGCAAGTATTAGGTACATGATAAAATAATGGTCTAACAGTTACAACATTTTAGTACACTTACAGGTAGCTTTATTCTTGAACACAATTAATGTTGCATTTTATTTACACGTTGAGTACAACATTCAGAGTCATGACTGAAGATTTACATAGTGTAATAATAATATATCTGTGTAAAATATGGTATCATTCGTATAATGGCATGTTCTATACAGATGGTTTGAATCATAATCCGTTTTTATTGATGTGTCCAGAAGTTGTTTTTTGTTTGTTTGTTTTTTGCAGCTTAGGCATGTTGGGGCTTTTAAACATACAAAGTATAGTAAATTGCAGATGAATTGGTCCATGAGCAGGTTTGTTTGTTGTTTGTTGTTTGTTGTTTTTTCAAGTCTCTTCAGGCATATTGTTGAAATTAGAACATGAAAAAAACAGTTACTGGAGGAAACTTTGACCACTGGAATTCTTTTTAAACTACTGTTACAGATTTTGAAGGCAACCTTTTGCAACATTTGCTTCTTGACAATATTTTTACATACATTCCTTAGACAGGACTAAGAAACAATTGCATCAATTATCTGTTGAACGTAGTTGCTTCCCAAACACTCACTCAGACTCTGTCTTCATTTTCAAAAGGTATGAGTTTTTTACTTCTATTAATTAAGATGTACATGCAACCCTGGGGTAAAAGCAGGCACTAGAGACAAGGTACTGACTGTTAGATAAATAACAAATTGACTGTGTGTCCACTGGTGACGTTTCCATTATCATTAAGTAAGTGTGCCATCTCCACTGTGTCAAAGGGTGGTCTCACTTTAGCTGCACTGAGATGTAGGTGTATCCTTATGCTAACAGAAATAAATCCTCAGAAGAGGCAATTTCTTGCCTTTGAAACTTAAAGCAAGCTCACTAAAATGCTACAGTTATAGTTACAGCATACATAATTGACACTGCTTGATTTTCCTTCTTGGATTTTACTGCATTTTACTATTTTTTGAAAGTTTCATTCTCTGTAGGTGTTACAGTGTTCTGAAACTTACTACCTAAGTAAGATACACAATATAAGTAGAACTGTAAAAACCCATATATTTATCATTCATTCAAGGTAGAACTGATTTGTAGAGGATCACACATCCTCAGCTTATCCATTGGTTTCATTTCAGGAAGTTCTATAGGTGCATCGCTACTAATATGAATGCTAATGATTCTCAGTGCTACAGGATTAACAATTTCTGAGTTCTCCATTCCATTCCATTATGCACAATGGAAGAGAATTTGCAACATGAATGCCAACAAATTGTTGGCATAAAAAAATAATTTAAAAAAAATCATGTTTTTCATATTTTAAAGTTGAAAATTTGCCTTGCTTTTTATGGATATTGAGATATACATTTCATATCTTAATTTCACACTTCAAAAATAAAGAATGGAGACATAGGAAGACGAAATCGATCCTCTGAAATCAATTTTTAGGAAATAAAGCCTACTACTCTTTAAGAAGGATTATCTTCTCCATTACAATTAATATGAAATAGATGCAAGTATAATGCAATGTTTGTTTCTCTTAGTTTGCACCTTTTCTGCAAATATACCTATTTTTTCATTCACTGAGTTATTATTCCATTTTCTTCACAGAAAAAAAAAATAATAAAAAAAAGAATCCTCCACTTTCAAAGGGGTCTGCCTACTTTCAGGTCTGTCTGGAATTTCTAATACAGAAAGACATTAAAGATATTTGTTCTGCCTGTCTGAGAAATATTTTCATAAAGTTTTGAAATGATAAGAGCATTTCAAAGGTGACTAAAATACAGTATTCATACTTTAAATGTCTGTAGCTTGTTTGAACCTTGGCAAGAGAAGTTCATGAAAATAAAAACAGCCAGGACATATAACTGCATGAAATAAGAATGCTTCAGTCTGCGTCTATTAGTATTCCTGCTTGAGGAAGAGAGATATCTTTCCAAATTTGTTTCTTGAATCAAAACAAAACAACAGCAACAACAAAAATCACTCCGAAACAAATGAACAAGCAAACAAAACCCAACAACTCAATAAAAACTATTTTGAACTCTGAAAGTTTACACAACAAAGTGATGCATGATCTAAAACAAACCAACCAAATATGGGGTCATAATCTTGTTACCACAGTTATTGAAAGCACTATTTAAATGGCTGATTGCACGTCTATCACATTGCATTTGGAATTCTTTCAGTTGTTGCCAACTTTTCCCAATAAACAAACAGAAGAATGAAAAAGAGAAAAAAATCTGTTTAAAAAGTTTATTAAAAAGTTGGGTGAAATGATGTACTGTCAGAGACTGAGCTCCAATTTGGTATTTATGCTAATTCTGAAAAAAGATTCATACTTGTAAATACTGGAAGAGATCTGAAGCACCATGGGATATGTAGAAACCTTTTCCTGTCATGCTGACCTTGATACTCACAAAACTCTTGCACAAGACAAATTAGAAACAGGCTCCACATCGGTCATCCCATTTCACATCAGGGAACATCAGTTACTGGGGAGGACAAAAACAACAGAAGCATGAGGATTTATAGTGTCAGAACTTCAGATTTCTCTACTCTAGTGTCTTCTACAGAAACTACTGCAGTCACAAAAGTATGGTTCTTGTTATTCTATAAGATATTTGCAAAAAATAAGAATCGAAATAAGTTGTTTCAAAGAGAAAATATATTAGCAAGAAAGCTTCATATATCTTCTGTATTGAACTAACAGTAGGAGTTTGATTTACCAATCTGTGACACTCTCAAACTCCCAACAATGTCGTTACATAAAAGTGAAAGAACTACAGTGACTAAAAGGCAAGGCAAACATGATGGAGCTTTCTCATGTCTTTCTTCTTGACCTGTGCATAAAGACATTTGATGGGCATCCTCAGATTCCTGAAAAAATAAAAGCTTTTACTAAGTTCATCTTATAGCCTAATTATGTATGTGAATTGAGAAACAAAAACATCGGGTATTTTCATCTTTTCTGAAGGATATATTGAAAATAGATTGGTTCAATACAACTTTGAATATCATTCTCTCCGTGTGGATTATAGAAGGGAACTAGCAATCTACTTTAGATTAGATGTAGACATTTAGACATTTAATAATGGCAAGCTAAAACATGTTTCTGGTGATAAAACCTACTTCTGGCACTAGATTTCCTCTCTGAGATAACGTGAAGATCACTCTGGAATTGTAAAAGAGGTTTTATTTGTACGTCTTTGGAATGATGTTTGGCTAAGCTATCTCATTATCTTCACTATGTAATCTTACTAACTGGCTGAGTATCATCGGAGTCACTGAGAAACTGCCCTTTTAGAAATGTCTCAGTATGGAAGTAGATCTTTACTTGAGAATGGAATGAACATTTTAAAGGAAAATATTTATTTTGTGTTCATTAGACATAACCTACATTGTCTCCTGAGTGGCATGACACAAGACACAAAGATCTTTTAAATATAGCTAGAATCCATTTCCTTTTCCCTTCTTTCTCTTTCCCTTTCCCTTTTCCCTCCCTTTTCCCTTTCCCTTTCCTTTTTATATGCTCATAGTATCTTAAATACGTCTCTGTCCATTATAGCCAGACACAGCAGATAAGAATGACCTGGAAGGCAATATGGACAGCTAAATTTATGAAAACCACTGTCTGACTATAAAACAACTGCATAAAGCTCCCGCCAAAAATGCATTGTTGGCTGACTAGCTAGTAATTACACGCAAACATGATGTACCTGTATGTCAAACATGAACCAGCTGTAAGATCACTAGTGCTGATTCATCTGCAGAACATACCATAAGCCACTCATTTGACTTATGATGAGTTGGAGATGAGTTGTGTGATGAAGAAACAAAAGTGGTAAATCAGTTGCCATTCAGCTATACCTTTAACTGAATGAATGCCCTTGGATAACACATACACACTGCTGAGCTATTACTTGCCTAAAAGAGCTCTGAAAGAGTGAAGGAAATAAACTTCTGAAATTGCGTGATGTCTTTCTCACAGTTAACTCTGATCAGAAATTAACTTTTCTAAGGGTCAGGAAAAGCATGAGTCTGCAGCAGTATTTACAGACATCTGCACAATTTTAATGCTAGCCATCGCATCTGCTCGTGTTGGCAAATCTCGGTCCAGCTTGACCAGAGCTCTTCCGAACTGAAGTGTAAATCCTGATGGACTCTTTAACTCCACAGGACTAGAGGCTCACAAATGAAAGCAAAGCCACTGTGGTCAAAGCCACAGTGCTTCATGGGCCTTAAGTTGAAAGCCTCAAAATCTCTCCAGTCCTGTATATTGTTCAAGTCATTCTTGTTCTAGAAATTTAGGAAAAAACCCTTCCCAATATTCTGGTATTTGAATGTGAGGAAATTTCTAACTAACAGCTATCAACTAAGTAACCTTATTGCATAAGAGGCTAACATAGTAAATTTCAGCTTATAACAGCTGTCGGTGACTCCAAGCAAGGAGTTAGAATGGAAACCATTAAAACCATACCTTTGGTTGCTAAAAGCAGGGAAGAAATATGCAATGCAATTATGTCTGCTCTCTAAAGGAAGCCATCTGTCTAGTTTCTCTAGTACTAAGCAACACTGATTACATTCAGCAACCAGTATATATTGCATTTACATATCATGGGACCTTTGTTAACTTCAAAGGGTTTGGGTTTATGCCCTGAAAGTCCTAATCTGTAAAACCTTTGCTATTTCCTTTGAGAGAAAACCCTTCACCTAAACAGAAAGTGTTATCAGGAAGTTATTTTCCTGGCACTCATTTTTCTCTTAAAAGTCGTTATTCTTAATCTAGTTTTTTTACCTACTGATTCTACCTATTTACTCCATTTTAATGAACCATATTTATCCTTAGAATACACTTTCAGCCACTGTTTCCTTGAGTTAGATATCTTAGAATTATTAATCTTAGGAAAAATATATTTTCTTTCCCCCTGCTATCTCCTCAGTTTTCATGTTGTGCCTCTCTACACTGACACTGCCAGGTTAAAGCCAGAGCTGTAACTAAAATTGCTGATACAGGTTTATGAAATACTGTGAGAAAACCAATTCTTGTGAGATTTCCAGCTAAGTCTTAAGACTCAAATAATATCAGGATGACAATCCAAACTTTTTGGTAATGTTTATCCAAATCTTTTCAGATTTCTTCATTGATATTAAAAAATATATATTTACTATCTAGTATATGTAGTATGTGTATCACCCTGAATTTTGCCTTTCCATGGTTTCATAGAATCATAGAATCATAGAATCACTAAGATTGGAAAAGACCTAAAAGATCACCCAGTCCAACCGTTCACCTATTCCCAATAGCTCCTACTAAACCATGTCCCTCAACGCAACATCCAGTCTTTCCTTGAACACCCCCAGGGTCGGTGATTCCACCACCTCCCTGGGCAGTCCATTCCAGTGCCTGACCACCCTTTCTGAAAAGTAATACTTCCTCATGTCCAGCCTGAATTTCCCCTGGCGTAGCTTGAAACCATTCCCCCTGGTCCTATCACTAATGACACGAGAGAAGAGGCCGACCCCCAGCTCACTACAACCTCCCTTCAGGAAGTTATAGAGAGCAATAAGGTCTCCCCTGAGCCTCCTCTTCTCCAGGCTGAACATTCCCAGCTCCTTCAGCCTCTCCTCATATGGCCTGTGTTCCAGACCCCTCACCAGCTTTGTTGCCCTCCTTTGAACACGTTCCAGGGCCTCAATATCTTTCTTGCAGTGAGGGGCCCAAAACTGGACACAGTACTCGAGGTGCGGCCTGACGAGTGCTGAATATAGGGGAACAATCACCTCTCTGCTCCTGCTTGCAACACTGTTTCTGATGCAAGCCAGGATGCCATTGGCCTTCTTGGCCACCTGGGCACACTGTCGGCTCATGTTCAGCCGAGCATCAATCAATACCCCCAGGTCCGTTTCCTCTACGCAGTCCTCCAGCCACACCGCCCCAAGCCTGTAGCGTCGCCTGGGGTTGTTGTGGCCGAAGTGCAGGACCCGGCATTTGGCCTTGTTGAAACTCATCCCATTGGCTCCAGCCCAGCTCTCCAGCCTGTCCAGATCCCTCTGTAGGGCGTCGCTACCCCCAGCCAGATCCACGCTTCCAGCCAATTTGGTGTCATCTGCGAATTTACTGAGGGTGCACTCGATGCCCTCATCGAGGTCATCTATAAAGATATTGAAGAGGACAGGCCCCAGCACCGACCCCTGCGGAACGCCACTCACGACCGGTCGCCAGCTGGATTTGACTCCATTCACCACCACTCTCTGCGCCCGGCCCTCCAGCCAGCTCCTTACCCAGCCAAGAGTGTACCCATCCAAGCCTCTGACTGCCAGCTTCTGCAGGAGAATGCTGTGGGAGACAGTGTCAAAGGCTTTGCTGAAGTCTAGGTAGACCACATCAACAGCCTTTCCTTCATCCACCAGATGGGTCACTAGATCATAGAAGGAGATCAGGTTGGTTTGTCATTAAACATACTCTCCGCTTCTAGTCATTGCCTTCTAGCATTATTGATAAACTGAAGCAGCATTAGCCTGCTGATGTAGACCCAAAGATAACAAATCACCAAAGATTATAAGATTATAAAATCACCAAAGATTATAAGAACAAGTTTGGATCACCTGGATGCCCCCTTTTTTTCTAAGATGAAGAGCAAGTCATTGTCTGCACATTCCCACTCCGGCTTCCTACTCAACAGAATAAAGTAGCTGATATCTAAACTTCCCCTAGCAAAAGAGAACAACATAGCCCTAGATATTAGGGCTTCATGGCAGAGAATACACCAAAAAATAATCGTCATTGATTCCAGAGCAAAATCACCAGTGCCAGCACTACCACAGCACTCTGGTTCCACATACACCAATCTACAGAGAAAAGAATGAGATCATTTTCCTATCTTCCCCACTGCTCACGTCCGGATAAGCAACTGCAGGGAACCTGCTTTAGCAGGGAAGTTGGACTTGATAATCTCCACAGGTTTCTTCCAACCACTACAGTTCTCCGATTCTGTGATTTCAGCCCATGAATTTTTTCATTCTATTCATTCCTACTCTCTCCCACACCCCAGCTGGAGTAAGATATAGAGGAATGAGCTACGTAGGTGCATAGCTGCCCAGCCAGAGCCAGGCAATCACAACCGTAATTTCAGCAACTCACATCACACAGGGGAAAACCACAAATTTAGGATAGAGAGAGGCTGGATGCCACTTTGCCCATGAGCTGACTGGAGACAGGAGCTTGACTCCCACCAGGGAGATCCCACTAACACTACCAACTGCCCCTCTGCAGTGCTCCCTGATCCGAGAAGATATGCATGAAGCACTCTATCAGCTTGACAGGAGACTTAAGGAATTATGCAGATGTATGGAAATGTGACACCACTGAGGAGAGGATGGCAGTGGAGATAGGTTTGGGTTGGGGGTGGAGATGAAAATAGGGCAGGGGGCACTGACAAGGGAAAATGATGAGGGCAGGCATGGCAAAATCTGCAGACCTACAAGTCTGCAATGGGGTAATGCCATTGCATAAGCAATGAATTTACTACCAAGATGCAGCAGAGCCTCACAGTGCTGCCCATTTCTCCTAAGGTTCTGACCGCAGCAGGTAGTCTCCTCAGTAACACAGTCTGTCATCTCCTTTGAAAAAGAGTCCTGACTCGCTCAGGAGTCCTTAACCAAAGTTTTCCCTCACCTCCTTCTTCCACAGGTCAATCATGGAGATGTTGGAGGATGCCAATGACTCCCTAACTTCCAACAAAGTTGTGGAGACCAGCTCATCACCAGAGATCCCCACTCTGTTCTCTTGGAGTGACAACTCTCACTTACATTGCGGCAGTGGAAAAGTGTTCCTGTACTGCCATTGTGGCAACAGAATCTGGCTACTCTTTGAGGGCCCCTTCTGCCCCTCCCAGGCAAAGCTCCTGCATACAAGACAGATGAAGGCAGCTGCATTTCACAGCTGACTCTCAGCAATCCTCTGCATGAAGCAGATTTGCATCATGCTGCCATGGCTTAACCTGACCTCATTCTTTCCAATGCTCTCAAGCCTCAAAAAGTCCATGAGATCTTGGACTTTGTCATCCCAAGAAGGAAAGCAGAGGAGGAAGTGGGCCTTCCAATGTGTGGAGTGGGGCCTCTGTAAGATAGCTCAGCTCCTCAGATGCCTCAGCAACCATCAGAGCCCCATGTGGAGCGGGGGCCCAGGGTGCGGAAGCTGCTGTTCTTGGGTGAGGTTGTGAAAAGGCAGCTGGAGCAGCACATGGTAAAAATACAGATACAGTGGTACCAAAGAACGTTCTGGCCTCCTACAAGAAGTTCTCAGAGACCATCCAGGAGCTCCAAGGCTGCCTTCCTCCTCCACAGAGGCACACTACGCTGCCTTACTGCTCGCCCTCCCAGAAGTTCCTTACACAAGGAAGAACTTCTTTACTGTGAGAGTGACAGAACACAGCAGTACACTGTCCAGAAAGGTTGTGGAGTGTCCTTCTCTGGAAATGTTCAAGATTCATCTGAACACTCTCCTGTGCGACCTGCTGTAGGGAGCCTGCTTTAGTAGAGGGTTGGGCTTGATCTCCAGAGGTTCCTTCCAACCTCAACTATTCTGTGATTCTGTGAAATGTTCCTCAGGATAATATATCTATCTATCTATATAGATATATATATATTTACCTGATCAGATACATTTAATAGCATAAGCATTTTTGTAAGAATAACCTTTGCCTGGTACAGCAAACCCCGTGGAAGAAAAGTCACTGTGGAATAAAACTTTTGGAGAAATTAGAAGAGAAAATTGTATTTCAGATGCATGTGCCATCATCACTGTGCCAGTCTCCTCTTGGGACCTTGCTTTGTTAACTTCCTTTAGGCTCTTACGAGTATTCATCAATAACATATGTGCTTTTAGCAACCTGAATGTTTTATGAACTTTTCTACTCATTTTTGGCAGCTTTTCTTTGTGCTGAAGAGAATAGGAAAATTTTAGGACATCAAGTATCTTTTTGCATCTTATTCTGCTACATTATATTCCATCTCAATTTCTAGAAGTGATTAGAATTTTCATACTCTGTATCATGTTTCAGCTGCAAAAATGACTGGAAAGGCCTGGTCTGTGCATATAGCTGATATTTTTTCCACTGGATTCCATCAAATTGATTGTCCTTCATAAAGATAAATTATCTAAGCAAAAATGTCTGGGTTTAATTTCAGTTGCATTGTTTTCAGTGGTACAAAATATATTTCTCTGGTTACAATAGCATCCAGCAGTTCTGTATATTGGGTTATGAAGGGTGGATCCCCAAACGTCTGAATGTTCATCTCTGATAAACACTCAGAAATCTGGCTGCCTGACATACCTGCTGAGTCCTCAGTTTATAGAAGTGGAAATTTAATGTGGACAAGACATAACATGAAATCTCTGGTTCACTGCAATTCTATCTGGATTTATATAGTTCCTGCTTTCCCCTCCTTTGTAGTTTCTTTTTGGATCAAGACTGATAGAGGAAGAGGCACCTTTCTTGAGTCAGACCTTTAAATCTTGGGCCAGGTTAAGGCTTTAAAGACTAGATGAAGAGGATCTCATTTTCTTAATCCCATCTTATGAATCCTATTCAGAAGAGAAAACAACCTTTCAGTGACATTTTTCTTCAGAAACTCATCAATATTTCTCGATAGCTTGTCAATTTGTTTTATGATGGCACATGAATACACCAATTTTTAAATAGAGTAACCCCATTTGGGCATTTAGTTGTTGCTAAGACAAGTCCAAAAACTTCAGACCAAAAAAATGTTCCTGTTTAATTCACTAGTATAAGAAAAAAATTCTTCATTATTCTACTTCTTTAGCTTGATGTCTTCTTTCCACTCACCATCCAGTAAATTTTTTCTGACACATAACAACAGTCCTGCTAGTACAGTTGTAGAGAAGGGCTGTACCCGGGTGAACAAAGTGCTGCCCAGACTCCCTCTGGTTGGGTGAGTAGAATGATTGCACCAAAGTATGTCAGAGGAGCAGGAAAGTTAATAGGTCAGCTCCAAAGGGACAGTAGAAATTTAGAACATTGAAATGGATTCAAAGTTTCCAGAAGTGAATTCCCTTTGCTATAAATCATTCAATGACATAGACTCAGGTCCTGGTGTCAAGGATGTTTTCTTTCTATTTCTCAAGGGTCATCAAATATTCTTTACTTAGAGATTAAAATTTATCTGCTTCTACATTTATTTAGAAAAAGCATAAAAAGAGAAACTTCTTACATAGCTGTGAGAATACGTTTATATCTGGTTATATGGGAGAAACAGAACAAACAGAAACAGCAATCAAAGGTTAATTTGCAATCTGATAATCTTGTGTCACAAGCAATTAATTGATCAGTGTTGTTTGCATGAAGAAGAAGTCCAAAATCTTCGGTCAAACATGAAATATAGTGTGCTATGCACATTTTTAATCAGATGAGAAAATGAACCGTGATCCAAAGAAAAGGTAGAAAATAGTGTACATAAAATGAATGAAATAAAGAATGAGGCAGGAATGGTAAAGTCAACCACATTGGTAAGGGGCATTAAATAGTTAGCTGGTCCGATCCATCACATGCCAGCGGGTAAGCTAATATCCTGAACCTCTGCTACAGTTGGCCAATGTGGGCAGATCCATTACAAGAGAAGGAACAAGCCAGAAGGAAAGGCAGTTTAACCAAAATGAATATCTGGGGCCTTGTCAAATTCTCAGTATCCTGATGGGGTCATAACAAGAGGAACAATTTGAAACAATCGGCCAGTTTTGTGACCTGTAGAAAGAGAAGAAATTAACCAGATATGAATTGAGGAAATTATCTTCAAGCTTAGGAGTTCTGTGCTGATCATTTCTGTGTAGACTGTACAGTTCAAACATAGGTGAGATGAAAATAATAAGAAAAAAAAGTGCATTATTTCTGTATTTGTGTTTTTACATTTTATAAATGCACTTTCATGTTTCATCTTTTACCTTTATTCCGAACTCTGTATATAATGTGCTACAGATTAGGGATATATACACGTACATGTCTATGCTATCAAGTCACTCAATTTAAAACAACATTCAGTATTCCTCCCAGAGCAATGAATGTGCCAAATTATTCTATATTAGATTCAGATACACAGCTTTAGTTGTGCCTCACATTACACCTTTGTGTATGTGACCAATACATGCTTTCAAACAGACAAAACAAAGTTTCTGTAGTATGGAAGTCGATCTTCTACTCAGAAATTGCCATATAAAACAGGGTAATACCAAAACGTCTACAGAATTTCTTGGGCATTTGCTCTTCTCCCTTACTAGGATACAGAACATGTTGGAATGGGATTTAAAAAAAAAAAAAAAAAAAAAAAAAGTATAGTGGAGTTGTGATTTATATTGTATGTAGAACACCAGTTACAGCAAAGTCTTTATCACAGAGGAAAGGTTTGCAGTTGTTTTTTTCCTCTAAAAGACAGGCAGATTCCAGATTCAATTAATCTTCTCTGAAAGTTCATGCTGTAGCCAGATACACTCAAATGAGTATACTCTGTCCTTTGGTCTCTTATGGTTCCTTCTGGACTCCGTTATATGCCTGGTCTCTGACAAGCACAACGGGTCCTTGATGGAAATGCAATCTTAAATGAAGCTTAGACCTGGTTCATCACTGGTTTTGAGAGAAAGAAGGTTACATCTGGGAATTGCAGAAAGGCAGTAATTCACACTGAAGATAAAGTTTGATGTATAATATAAATAGAATTGAAATGTTTGTGTTGTTTCAACAGATTGGCCTATTAATATATGGCCTGTGTAGTCAGATATATATAAACATATATCCTCATGTACACACCTAGATATATATATATATGTGTGTGTGTGTGTGTATATATATATATGCATACACTTCTTACAAATATTGCAGTTCTTCAGGGATGGAGCCAATCCTGGAACCTAAACTCAAATTTAAAAGAAGCGTATTTGTCCAGCTTGCTACTACAAAATGTAAGGAACTACTGAAAGATTTTCTTTTCTGAGACCTTTTACAATAATGTGTTCTACCCTGTTGCTACCTATCAGCTACATCATTTTACTATAAACCCTTTATACTTCTTTCACAATTATTTTCCTCAGATACTGATGCTAACAATAGGTGGAAGTCTGGTTACTTTCAGAACAAATTTCTGGCCCTAAAAAACTGAGAGTTTAAAAAGAATTTTCAAAATTGTAGAAAGTTATTTGCAAAATAATGTGATGTGTCAGTTGTTTACCTTTATGTACCATCTGAACACTAACACCTCATTTGCCAGGACACTCCCTGCATTTTTACCTGACCTCTAATGCAATACAAGCCATAATAGACTCAGCAAAGCTAGAGTTTAATCGCAGCACAGACGTATACCTCAATAAACACTTACAAACAAGACAAGTGTCCCTGCAAAAGATGAATGCGCAGTCTTTGATGCTGAAAGCTTAATAAACATCGTATAAATTGGTACAAAATGTTCATTTTAGACCTCATAATTTTTCTCTAATTAAATTGTGCATAATTTACAGCAGATGAAAATCCCCCTGGCTGGTTGTTGTTCGCTGTGTGGTCATTCCCTACCTTGTGTTTGTTCAAACATGCTTCTGAATTATCCAACTGTTAAACTACATGGTGTCAAAGTATTTCTGAATTGGTACTTAGGAGTTTTTATGTTACTTGCTTAACTTTGGTCTGCAGTTTTTCCATGCATAAATACAATGAGCTATATTAAAAAATTGCCTTTGTGCAAGTTGGTTGGGGACTTTCCCTGTTCTACAAGGCAAATAAAAATCATTGTTTTTGCTTTGACTTAGACAGTTGATTTATAAATATTTACTTTTAAAGCTTCTGTTTCGAATGTGCTAACTCCAGAGTTTTTATATATTGCCCAGATTTACTCACCCGTGTTTAAGCTCAGCTTTATAAGCCAGGTGCTTCTGACTCAGCAGGAATTGCTGACTTAGGACAACACATTATAAACAAGTTTTTAGTAGCTTAACATTTAACTGATTTCAGGAAAATTACAAATGAGCAAATGTACAATACAGTTCTTGTCCCTCTTTTTGTTTTGTTTTACTATTTCATAGCCTTTAATATAATGGAATGTATTTTAAAAGTCATAATGAGAATTAGAGAATTCAACCACAGCATTGTAGTAAAGACGTTTCAAGTTCTTTTAAGAAGAGAGTGGAAGCATCTACATTGTAAAATGCTACTTTTTACCTACTACTGAATGAAGCCTTTTTCCATAGATATTTAAACAAATTTGCCGTCTACACTTCCAATTTGCTTCTGAGCCAGCAAGGATTTGCAGATGATTTCTCCACGTGGAGTTAGATACACACCCTTCTTTCTCATTACTGGCACAAACAAGCCCTGACAGTGAAGTTTGGGAGAGACAGTAAAACTTGTAGAAAAGACTGAATATTGTGTTCTCTGATGTTCTGTCACAAAGATACAACTATACCTGTGTATTTCATGTATCACCTGTTTCTGCTTCTAACTGGTGACAAGACAATCTAAAGCTTTAGAAACTCATAGTTTGACACATATATTTTTTCCTACTTGTGTAAAAACATCTGTTCAGTACCTTCAGACAAAACAACTAAACTTTAGACATCATTAATTCCTGTGTGCAATGTGATGCGCAAACACTTCAAACACATGGGGCTTTCTTATATACAAAAGTTACTCGTTTTCCTTTCTCAACGTGCAGCCATGAAAAATAGAAATACACTAAGAAATTGCAAAGCCCCTGGTAGTGCAAGCAAATGAGGACAACGTGAGAAAACATCTCCATCTAGTGGTGTTTGCCTGAGGTTGTTCTCTTACCAAAGTCCTAATGGTGTAAGTTGAAACAGCAGTGCAGTTTTAGAGCAAGGGTCTCCTCTTTTCTTACGAGATCCACAAGCCAGCAGTGGGGTTTCTGTAGGAAGTGGGCTGGTCACACTTCACAGCATTGATCTTGTCACACACAGAACGACTCTAGCACAGGGAATCCTCTCATATCACAATGTTGAAGCGCTCTATGGATACTCAGTACTGAACATGTGTGCCATTGTTACTAGGGACTGAAAACCATGGTTGTACATAGGCCAGTCCCCAAGTTCTTGTACTAATTCAGAAATAATGAGTTAGACAGTATTAGCAGCAGTATAACCGTTCTGGCACAACTGGAAAGGTTTTCTTACATAAGAAAAATCCATTTCAAAGAATTGAAAACTAACATTCTAAAACTGCTCATTACGATGCATCCCTTCAGGTACAAACAAACAGATTTAACAAACTCTGTTCTCATGTTCCACTGCTTTCCCACTGAGGTATTTGGATTGCCTTCAACAGACCTCATCCTGATTTCAGTTCACAGAGGAAATTCTGGCAGATTTCCCCAAAAAAGAAGTGTTTGCGAAACTGGTCTTTTCTCTCATTTACACTGGTATTAATATGTAGAAACTCAGCATATGAGTAAATCTAGTTTAATCAGAATAAGTTGTCTTATTTAGAAGGCACAAATTATAAATTCAAGAAGAATTAAAGGAAGATGCAACGTATTATGTGGCTTTCCTTCATCTGAAGATCGTAGTAGGAATGAGAATTCTGTTAATTCTGCACACTGGCTTTCACCTATTTGTTAGCATCTTCTGAGCCATAGGGCTAGACTCGTCACATTTTGGAAATCAGTATAGGCTGGAGACATTCTCTATTAGTTGGGATGCTTGGAAAGCAACAAAGTTCAGTAGTGTGGGTATTTCTGAAGTCCACAAACCAGGAACTTGAGACCAGAGGATGGATTTCATTTCCTTAAATGAATTAAGCACTTTTATCCTGCAGGTGGGTGTCCAGCTCTTTTTCTACAATAGGAAGCCAATAGGAACAGGAGGAAATATTCTCTGCTTTTCTGTACAGATGACATGGTATAGAGGAAACATGACCAACATAATTCCACTGGATTTTTCCTTAAGGTAAGCAGGACCAAAATCTATCCTTTGCTACTAGAAGTTATCCTGGTTACTGTGACAGAGCACTCCTTCCTCCCCCATTCAGACTGGTTGCTTTCCCCCAGGCATAGCACATATAAGGAGGTGCAAAAGACCTTGTCCTTGGGATTGACAGCAATCAGGCTTTCACCAGAGACAGTTAATGACCACCATATTGCCTCAAACTGGATGCTCAGACACCTGGTTCAATAGATTTAATTCTAAGTCATATGATGATGAGTCAGCCATCTTCCCCCATAGATAGTAAGCAGCCTCAGAGTCCCTTTAGAGTTCTCCTGGCAAGCAGCTGGCTGCACACCAGAATCTCCCCTTGAAAAGGGACACATTCTTACTTAATGCCTGCACAGAAATTCACCTGGAATGTGGTGATGCCTTGCTGACAGATCCTCAGTAAGTGATTTATTGTTTTTAATCCATACCAGCTTCGCTATGAATTCATCTTTGATTTATTTTGTACCCTCACCCTCTGTGTAGCAAATGGCCAAGTATATCTGGCCATTTCAAATCTTGTTAAGTCACTGTCATTGTTGTTAAGATTACCATATTATATCTATTTTTATCAATAAATATCTTTCTGCCTTCCTCTTATGAATTAAGGTGCAGTGCTTCAGTTTTTTTTCCATGACTGTTACACAAATATAACTATATAATCTCTTCACATGCAGGGAGAAAGAATTATCTATTCTAGAAGTAAAGAAATCTTCATAAACAGTAGTGGAGAAAATCAAGTCATCTCAATTCCACAGCGTGAGAGCACTCATAAAACTCAGAAAATGAGGTGCAAACTAAAGAGGAAGGTTCATAAAATCATAGAATGGCCTGGATTGAAAAGGACCACAATGATCATCTAGTTTCAACTCCTCTGCTCTGTGCAGGATCGCCAACCACCAGACCAGGCTGCCCAGAGCCACATCCAGCCTGGCCTTAAATGCCTCCAGGGATGGGGCATCCACAACCTCCTTGGACAACCTGTTTCAGTGTGTCACCACCCTCTGTGTGAAAAACTTCCTCCTAAAATCTAACCTAAATCTCCCCTGTCTCAGTTTAAGACCATTCCCCCTTGTCCTATCACTATCCAATTTCTTACAGTCAGAATAAGTCACAGTCAAGAAAGACATTCAGAAGCAACGGTAGTCTTGCGCTGTGTAACTCCTCCCATGCTCCTCTCATTTTCAGTTTGTAGATATTTTCAGTACTTACTGTTTCTGAATAATTCCTTTAGTGGGATTAAAAATAATTATGTAAAAACATAATGAATTCTTTTCTTGGTTTTGTTAGCCTCGCTGGTTTCATTATTCATGTGGGTTTTTTGTGCAATATACATAGTTTATGATGGGGTTTACTTTCAGGAGGATTATTTATAAACTCTGAGATTATCAATGGATTAAATTTATGAATCTAAAGAGGATGTACTTTCCAAAAGCTTACATTACAAGTAAATAACACATTGTATGTAAAATATAATTATTTTCTTAAACCTGTGAATTTCATGCAGGAATATAGACGTTGTCTATACTAGCATATTTGATGATGAAAAGGGAAAGCCTTTTTCTTATCCTACTTTCGCATGGGAGATAATTGTATTAGTCATTGCAATCCAATAGTCTGAGCACAAAATCTGAAATCTGAGTCATTATCTACTACTATGCTTCTGGAACAGAGTCCCAAAGTTAATAGACTTAACCTGAGTTTCTTTTCTCATGTACACTAGAGAACAGATAACTGCCAAATTATGTATGTAATTCACTCTGGGTAAAGTCAAGCTAACTATAACCATGTACCAAAAAGCTAGTTCAAGTGGGGTTCATTTGCTCTTTATGAGTTACAGGGTCAGTAGATAAAGGAAGAGAAACTGACGTTATCTGCCTGGACTCGTGCAAGCCATTTGACATGGTCCCACATGACATCCTCATTGCCAAGTTGGAGAAAAATGGATTTGATGGATGGACTACTCACTAGATAAGGAATTGGCTGGATGGTTGCACTCAGAAAGTTGCAGTCAATGCCTTAATGTCCAAGTGGAGACTGGTGATGAGTGGCGTTCCTCAAGGATTGGTGTTGGGATCAGTGTTATTTAACATCTTTGTAGGCAACATGGACAGTGAGATCGAGTGCACTCTCAGCAAATTTGCAGACAACACCAAGCTGAGTGGTGCAGTTGACATGCTAGAGGGAAGGGTTGCTATGCAGAGGAACCTGGGCAGGCTTGAGAGGCGGGCTCATGCCCAACAAGGGCCAAGTGCAAGGACCTGCACCTCAGCTGGGCAATCCCAAGCAGATACAGGTTAGATGGATAATGACTTGAGAGCAGCCCTGAGAAGGATTTATGGGTGCTGGTAGATGAAAGACTCAACATGCCTCATCAGTGTGCAGTTGAAGCCCAGAAGGTCAACTGTGTCCTGGGTCCTAGTAAGAGAAGTGTGACCAGAACGCTGAGGGAAGTTATTCTGCTCCTCTACTTTGCTCTACCAGGTGAGAATCCCACCTGCTATACTATGTCCAGTTCAGGAACCTCCAGCACAAGAAGGGCACAGAGATGTTGGAGTGGGTCCAGAGGAGGACCATGAAGATGATCAGAAGGCTGGAACACCTCTGCTATAAGGACAGGCTGAGAGAGCTGGGGTCCTTCAGCCTGGAGAACAGAAGACTGCACGGAGACCTTATAGTAGCCTTTCAGTACCGGAAGGGGGCCTACAGGAAAGCTAGGAAGGGACATTTTTAAAGGGCATGTAGCAACATGGTGAGGGGAAATAGCTTTAAACTGGAAGAGAGCAGATTTAGACAATATCAGGAAGAAATTCTTTATTGTGAAGGTGGTGAGACGCTGGAACAGATTGCCCAGAGAGGCTGTAAGTGCCCCCTCCCTGGAAGCATTCAAGACCAGGCTGGATGGGGTTGTGAGCAACCTGGTCTAGTAGGAGGTGTCCCTGCTACAGTTGGAACTGCATGATCTTCAAGGTTCCTTCCAATCCAAACCATCCTATGATTCTATGATCAGAAATATAGCAGAAATGTAGCATATAGAAGAATTGACTGTTTCTCAGCAGAGTGATTCCTGAGTTTTTCTCCCGTTACTAAAGAGCTGCAATATATATATATATATTTATATATCACAAGAGAATTTAAATGAAAATAAAGAAATTCATTTCTTTTTTGAAATCTGAGACCTTACAGATTCTAAGTTGTGTTATTTTACCAAGGACTCCCAGACAGTATATTGGTAGGATTTTGGGGGGGTGAGGTATTGAGTTTTTTCATGTGGTTAGCAGAAAACCAGGAAGTCAATTTTCTTTTGTTAGCTTCAAGGTGAAAGGATCTTGAAAGGATTTTAAAGCGGTGATATATTTTAGGCTTCCAATATTCTCATTGCTTCTTTAAGAATCAATCAATGGGAATACTTCATCATTTTTTAATGTAATTAAGATGCTATTTACAGAGAAGGTTAAATTGTGGACTCCTTGGAGTCTTCAGAAGTCCCATTTATTTTTATGAAGAGGCTTTACATCTAGAGGCTTTTAACCTGAAGTTTTTCAAAGACTTCATAATCTAAATGCTCTTCAAAATACAGAAGCATAGAACCACACACAGATTCATAGCTTTAATTAATCTACTATTTAAATCAAAATAACCTTGTGAAAGGTCTGATTTCACAGGACCTTTTGAAACAAGCTGCACAGCTCCATAAACAGAGAGATGTTTTATGCATTTATGTATTTATCCATTAACATATAATGCAATGATATACAGTGACAGGAGAGGGCAGCAGAATACAGCTCTCACTCCAGAGCTCTCTCAATTTCATCCTTTTCAAATATGCTTTCAGCACTAGATGGGTTTTTCAGTATTCTTTTTTCATTCCAAGTTTGGTGGATGAGAGGAAAATTCATTTAGTTGTAGTTAGTAATTTCTGAATAAAAAGCTATGGGAGATACTGTCCTCGGGGGAGAAGTTAGAATTAAAAACATGATAAGAAAATTCTACTAATTTTACATTTACCCTTTGCATCACTTAACAGAAAATAATAATAATAATAAAATAAAAAATAAAAGGTGTGGGCTCTGGCTCACATAAGTTCCACTAAATCCCTGTTGTGTATTTGTTTAGGGGAGCACCTCCCCTTCAAAGACAGGCTGAGGGAGCTGGGCTTATTCAGCCTGGAGAAAAGAAGGCTGCAGGGTGACCTCATTGCAGCCTTTCAGTACATAAAGGGAGCCTACAAACAGGAGAGGAACCAACTCTTTGAAAGGGTTGATAACTGCAGGACAAGGGGAAATGGTTTTAAGTTGAGGGACGGAAGATGGAAGTTAGATGTCAAGGGGAAGTTCTTTACAGAGAGTGGTGAGGTGCTGGAACAGGCTGCCCAGAGAGGTTGTGGATGCCCCGTCCCTGGAGGTGTTCAAGTGTGTCAAGGCCAGGTTAGATGGAGCCTTGGGCAGCCTGGTGTGGAGGTTGGTGGTCCTGCATGTGGCAGGGGGTTGGACCTTCATGATTCTCGAGGTCCCTTCCAACCCTGGCCATTCTGTGATTCAGTGATTCTACTCACTGTAAGAAAATGCATTTGAAGTGTTGTTTTTTTGGGGGGCGATTGGGGGGTGGGAAGAATATTTTAAAACTTCTACTGAAGTAAATCATTTAAGGTTAATTCTAAATGCCATTTCTTATTCATGAGAGATGATTGTATTCTTGTGCTTCCTCCCATTAGAAAAAAAAAAAAAAAAAGAATAATGAAACAAGGGTCTCTGATGTACTCCAGAAAGATAATGTGAGGTCTGGTCATGAGGGAAGAGTGATGTGTGCTGCTTTTTTTTTTGGGCAGCATCATTCCTATTTGAGACAAATACAGAATCTTTTTTAATTCTCACTGTTGTGCCTCTGACATATTTACTGCAGAGAAATGGCTAATACATTTCCCCTGTAAAATCTGGAATCTGAACCATTCCAGATTTATTACATATATTGATGAGCTGACAACTCACTGTGTTGTGTGTTTGGATTTATACTTCAAGATCTCAAGTTAGCAAAACAATAAATTGTTCTTTCTGGTCAGCTCCTCTTCCAAGTTTTACAGAGACCACTGAATCCCCTTCAAAGCCCAAATCTATCAGATCTACAGTCTGTCCAGATTCTCAGTAGATTTAATCACTCAATTTGGATTCCTGGAGGGCACACAGTTTGTTTATCTTAGTCCTGATTTTTAATGTCACTTGGATATCTCTGGAGACAGAAATTCTCTGCATGTTCTCAGAATGAAGGAAGTGAAAGCAGCAGTTGTCTGACTGCAGTCTTCTTCAATGAGCCTTGCGGATCATGGCAGGGGCTGAAGAGAAATCTTCTCAATCCATTAAACTCTTGGCCTCACTGCTAAAGTGATCAGCTCCAGTTATGCTCATCACAGTGCCTATAAGTGAAGGTTTAGGAGGAAGTTTTTCACTCAGAGGGTGGTGACACACTCGATCAGGTTGCCCAAGGAGGTTGTGGATGCCCCATCCCTGGAGGCATTCAAGGCCAGGCTGGATGTAACTCTGGGCAGCCTGGTCTGCTGGTTGGCGACCCTGCACAGTGGCCTCTCCAGAACAGGTATTATTGATGAGTCATGCAGAAGAAGCCATTTTAAATTTGTTTTACTGCATTATAGCCTGCATGCTTAATTATGAATGTTTTTATGTTATATTTGTGCAATTAGATTTAAAGATTGATATTAAATATATGTTGGCTTAAGGCAAATATTATTCCTGGTTAGCATTTTTTTAATACTGTTTAGGACTCCCAGGTAGTGCCTAAATGCATGCTAAGGCAAAGACAACTTTCAAAGGGAGTTGAAGTGAAATAACAGATTAAAACAGGCCTATCTCTCAATAGCAATATTTAGGCATCCACTATAGTTCATAGCTTTACTAATAAAGTGATTCTGGGCTCCCTGTTATCACAGAAAAGTTCTATTAGATCAAGACAAATATCAGTCCATTCAAAAATGATAACGGTTGAAATGGTTGTCTAAGGAAGAATGCAAACATGGACATATATATTACCCTTCATATTCAGTATCCAAACATTTGTACTTTAGGATCCTTCTGAGCCAAATGTGGTTTCTATATACATCGTTACTTAAGTGGAAGTCTGTTTTATAATCTTGTCTAAACTTCTAGTGAAGTTCACAAAACTGCTAAATAAACCATAACATGAAGTTTGGGTTTTCTGTCTGCTGAACATAAAATCATTCAAAGAGGGATGCGGATAGAAGGAAAACACTAGAAATAATTAACAGAGGTTAATTATTAAACTCCGAATATTTAAACAGAGAACAATAATCTTGGCTAGGTGTGTAGAATAAACTTTTAGACTCTGATCTTGAGCTGTTCTCCTGATCATTGATGTATCTTTCAACTGCAGTTTTGGTAGCAGGTCTGGTTTATTGAGTTTTTGTCTGTTTCCTTTCACTTTCCAGAACAATTCTCTATTAGTTTTTAAGATATTTCCTATTTTCCTTTCCTTTTTATTTACTCTCCAACTGTATATCTACAGCAACTTTGGCCATAAAATCTCATCATAGAAAATGAAAATTAGTGAGAAATTAGTTTAGTTCAACAAGTTGTAAATCAAGGCAATGTTTGGCTTCTCCAAGTACAAAATAATTGCTTTACGGATAGCTTAATGTTTGGACTACTGTGGAAAAGTCCTTCCTTAGGGCACGCTTAGTAAATGGATTGTGACTAAAGAGAGTCACACTGTGGTCTGAATCTTCTGAAGATCCAAGAAGTCTTTTTAATGATAGCTGAAGTTGAGGATGACAGATCGTAATTCATACGTATAATGACTTCCATCCTTTGGGATCTCTGTTGTGTCATTAATGGATTCTCAGAAGTGTGATTTTTAATTACATCAAAAGGTAAGATAAGCCAGCATATTACCCAGCTCCCTCAGGCCAAATTGCTTTGATGTGCAGCAGTGAATTTCCATTGGCTCTGCTGAGCAGGATTTTGAGTGCCTGGGCTGTCCATGGGCTGATGCTAGTCACTCCATTCAAGAATCAAAGCTGTGTTCTGACATAATAAAGCTGCCAGCCAGTAGACAGAGTAAATACTGTGAAAGTCTTGTGGAAAATACATCTCGCTGGTGTCATAGCAGTGTACCTCCTTCACTTTGATGAACTCTGAAAAGAGTCTAAAATAGAAATTCTGCTTCTACATCTAAGTTTAATTCTCTGTGTTTCTCAGCTGTATAGAAACATACTTCAAAGGGGTAGAAAACATCTTTGTCTTCCAAGCATCACTACCTGTAGTACTCTCTAGTGAAATCCTACTTTAATGAGAAAGAGAATTTAGTCTAGTGCTCACTTTGTAAGAGAAAGCATGATGTTTAGAGGCTCACTGAGAGTGAGACACAAGTAGAAAGAGTCTAGTGATGATGCTTATTACCCTCAGGGGCTAGTCAAGACTAACTTGTGATAAGTGAGAGAATGTCCTGAGTCACCTCTTTTCCTTAATATGTCCTTTGAACAACAAATATTTCCATGTGTTACCTTCTAGGAGAGAAGGTAATAGTCTTCTACTAGCTGACAGCATGATGAATTTAGATGAATTATCTACCTGTCTGAGTAGGCTGTGTTGAAGAAATTCTTCTTTTCCTCAAGTAAAGTTTGAAGTTTCATTTATTTATTATGTGCCCCATTTACTTATTAGATGCCCTGATGCCAAAATAGCTTTTTTGTGCAACTTACAGAAGAATTTATAACAGAACAAGCTGTTGGAATAGCTGTCATAGAGGTATAGATTCTCCTTTTCCTGCTCTAGTGAAGCCAAGGCAACATGAGCTCATCTGAGCAGTAAATAGACCCCTCAGCTTTCATATATATTGAACAAGCAAGTTTGCCCACAGGAACTGGTTTGTTCCAAAGCTTCTGAAGCAGAAATAGATCTCATGGGAGTCACCAGAGTGTAACTCATCTGTCGTTGACATGAATAATCATTCTACAGTGCTTAATCTCTCACTGTTCCCAGAATATGAAAGCAGACACTTTTTCTGTTCTTGCTATTTTCTAAACATTTAAATTATGTTTTCACTTCTCTTAATCTCTGCAGCTTGATGAATGAGTTATGCTACTGATGCCAACTGACACACAGCCAAACTTGCTACCAAAATTTCAATGACATGATGAAAAGCAGCATATAGGTAAGTCGAAGTTCCCAGCTTCATAAATTTGGTTAGAATAATCATTTCACTATCAGTGGTAACAGCAAGAGGTAAATTTAAAAAGCTCACAAGGTTATTAACTTACTAAAAGGCAGCAGAATTGTGTAAATGATAAAAATAACTGAAAGTCAGATTGTTGTGGTGCCTCTAATGATAGTTACCTGTGTCACTTAAATATTGTTCCCCTGTCTGGTTGATAATTATATGGAACAGAGAAGTACATGGCAAAATATAAGATTAGGCCTAAGTATAAAGGGAGGTAAGAAAAAATAGTACTTTTTTCTTACAATAATTCAGGCTACCTGACAACCTGCTTCTTTGGTTCATCACATGATTGACTGCTAGTAAAATCTAATTTGTACTTTTGAAACTGCTTTCTTCTCATCTGTAGATCTTCAAGTACATTTCAGAATCGAGGTGCTGTGTGTAAGCACAGAAAACGGGTATAAATTACTCTCATCAATAACTGATGAGCTCCAAGTGGAACATGAAACATAAAACAGCAGTGAGGCTGGGACATAAACACAGTAGTACCCGAGAGAAATGGGGATTTTCTAGTCTTCATAAATGATTTCTAAAGATTTGTAGCTTTTTGTGGATCACAGTCAACTACCAAACTGAGGATGGGGCAAACAAACAGGCTAGTTCCTGGTATAGTCATGAAAAAAAAAAAAAAAAAAAAAAAAAAGGCAGAAAGGCAGATTTGCTTTTCAGTTTCTTCTGTTATTTGCAAAGCCAGCATTTCATCATGTCCCACTGGATGGCTGTTCGTGACCTGCTGCAGTGATATTGCCATAATGGAGAGGCATGTGTTACTCCATAAAGCACTCTGGGTGGGCTTCTGAAACAGTGACGGAATTTTCACCAACTTTTCAACCTACTGATAGTCCAGATGTCCTCTGTTGGCATCTACTGATGGGCAACAGTGATCTCATTCAAATAGCATGTGTTTCTCCGGCAGCTAAGGGCCTGGATCTTTTATGTGTGTCTGAAAAATTACTCAAATGCTAAATTGCAGCTGTACAAACCTCTAAACTTCTAGAAAAAGAAGAATCACAGTGCCCAAAGCGTGAAGGAAAGACATGACTGTACTGTACAAGTGAGTACTGTACACTGCAGTGTGAAGCTTCCAGTGGCCTGTGTGCCAAGGGGATTTATATTTAGCCATGCTGTCCCCTCTTCTCCTATGCATCTTCCATGGAATGTTAAATTCTTCTAGAAGCTCTACTAAATCATTATTGTTTTTTTTTTCTTGTTTTTGTTTTTATTTTTTTAAACAGATGCTACAAATTATTGGTATAGATACAATTAGGCATTAATCTATAGTCTACTTCAGTGTTTATATGGTGAAATGACAGTGAAAGAAATGAAAAATATTGTGGACATTCATTAATATTTATCAGTTATTTAGAAGGACTTAACAAAAGATAGCCTAAACAAGACAGCGCGTTCACCTCAGCTAGGAGTCAAATAAAACAGTACCCCTTCATCTACAGAGAAAAAATGTTACAATTAGTGAAAAAGACTTTGCAATTATATGCTTTGATCACTTAAGGACAATGGTTCTGAGGTTAATGGCTTTCCTAGAGTAGATTTTGCTTTTGTGAAACATTAACTGCATTATACAAAGACTCCTAGATTTAATAGTATTTAAATTAACCACTGTTCTACAATCAAAAACGATCTGCTGAATTACAATATTATGTTTCAGAGAGATGGAAATCGATGACTGCAATTTGATTTTCTCTGAGATTTATGAGGATGCTTTATGGTTCCAATTAAAGAATTACTTGACATCAATTTTCAGCAATATAATTTTATGATAACTAGAATTAATGATTGCCATTTTCAAAGCAAACAGGATAAAAATCTATTTGCCTTACTGATAAATCTAACTTGCACTTGTCTTCAGGAAAGTTTCTTTCTACATTAATAACTTATTAACATAAGTTATTAACATAATAAATGAACAAAACTCCAAAAACATAAAAGAAAAAAAGCCTATGTGACTAGTGGAAAAAACGGAGAAACACTGTCTCTACCTCCTTTTACCAAGTCCCTGGAGGGGAAATCAGAGGAATGACAAGACAAGACCCATACTAAAGCTGAGTAGAAAGGCATCAAATATCTGAGACTGGGGATATTCTGAGATGGAGAGATGTTATTAAGGAAATTTATGAAATAAAATGAAATTTTAGTACTGAACTTTTGACAGTATAAAGTACTCATGAGGTATTTTCTACACTACAGGGAATGCTCATTTGCTCAAAAGATTTTGTTTTTAAAAAAATTTGGCACCAAACATAAATAATTTATTGAATCACAATATATTGCTTAGTTTAAATGTTATTTTGTGAGAAGTGAAGAGCCTAATACTCAATTGAAATTTCACTGCAGGATTTTTACTACAACCTGATACAAAAAATTGTTCTGACTTTTGTCACTAAATTGGGCAAAATGCAATATAAAGAGAGGTATAATGATAGGACAAGGGGGGATGGTTTTAAGCTCAAGGAGGGAACATTTAGATGGGATGTTAGGGGGAAGTTCTTCCTGGAGAGAATTGTGAGGTGCTGGAACAGGCTGCCCAGAAAGCTGGATGCCCCATCCTTGGAGGTGTTCAAGACCAGGTTGTATGGGGCCCTGAGTAGCCTTATCTAGTACCAGACCTGGAGGTCTGCTCTGCCTGTGGCAGTGGAGTTGGAACTCAATGATCCTTGGGGTCCCTTCCAACCCAAGCCATTCTATGATTCTATGGGCTAATGCCTAAACAGTAGTGTGGCAGGACAAGGTCCCTTGTATTTGCAAATCTCATAATTTGACATACTATGAATGAAATATTAAGCATTCTTTAGGTAAAAAGAATCACTTTCTGCTTTAGACTACGTCAAAAATTTACAGAACACATTTTGCTATAACCTTGGACCTTTCATATCAAAAGTTAATGGTCATAGTTCACCCAATAAAACATGTCCCTCATCTGCCCTTTCCTTAAACACCTCCAGAGATGGTGACTCCACCACCTGCTTGGGCAGCCTGTGCCAATGCCTGACCATGCTTTCTAGAATAAATTATTTCTAATATACATCCTGAACTTCCTGGCACAACTTGAGGCCATTCCCTGTTGTCCTATCTCTTGCTGCTTGGGAGAAGAGGCCAACCCTCTGCTCAAGTTACTTCATAGATGGTCGTTTGGTATCAACAAAAAAATATTGAAAACAACAAAACAAACCCACGAAGCAACAAGCAAATAAAAAACGTGTTCTTAACAGAGCACTCAGTTCATTGCTTCCTTAATTGCAACTCTGCTTCAAATCATTATGTCCACACCCATTATTCTCCTGGGTGTTTGTTCTGTTGGAGTAGAAAACTGTAACAAGAGAGAATGATCTCTGCCTGTATCTCTTTCTCACTTTTAATGACATTTCCAAGGACTGGGATATCTTCTGTGAGAGATGTATTGAACCAGAGCATTGCTGTGAAAAACATGTCTAGAGGATAGTCTCCACATTTATTCTGAAAATAAAATAATAAAATGTTCAGTATTTTCAATTTTTTTTTTATTTTTATTTTTATTTTTTGCAAATGGTCTACTAGGCATCATGCATGCACTGCCAATGCCTGTGCCTTGGCAGGTGGAATTACAAGTCAGGTACTTTCAGGTACTTTTGCATTGACCTAGACCTGACTCTGGGTGGAACCTAATCCTAAAATCTTCATAATTGCTCACTGAATCATATTTATAATTAAAGTTGCAACCTAATTAAACTGACTTGATCCTAGAGGGAGTTCTGCCTTTTCCTTGTTGTGTGGAAGTTGCCTTTCACCAAACTGATGGAAATATCACATCCGAGGAGGTCCTTCAAGCAAGGGATAAAAAGAAAGAGAAACAGGAATAATTATTAAGAAGATACAAGAAATAAACATGATCCTGTTGATCATGTGCATCCTTTGGAGGAGCCCATGGTACAACAGTGGCTGTGCCCTGAAGGAAGCCAAACCCTAGAGAGAGCCCCCACAGTGGCAGGCTCTGGGCCGGAGCTGCAGCCCTTGGGGACCTGTGCTGGTGCAGCTCCTGAAGGATTATAGGCCCAATTCTGTTCTGAAGCAATGGATACAGAAAGGCCAGACCAGCTTCAGTGACTTTTCATTCTGTAGTCGTAATAGCAGACAGTAGGAAAAAGAAGTGTGGTTTCTAGTGAGAAATTATAGGAGAAATTGAAAACAGATAGATGATTTTAATTCAGGGAAAAAAGTAATAAGTAAAGTAAAAGTAAAATAGAATGAGATGCTTAAGTGGAATCAGTCAAAAACAATGCAATATTAATGGAGGCTATGAATTTCATGTGGGCTTATCTGAGAAAGATCAATTAAAGAAAGAATTGAATGCATTTTTCTGACATTTGTTTTCGTTGTTGTTTTTCTTCCCTAGAATAGACTGTTGATTTTTTTCCTTACACTGTGAAAAATTAACTTAATTAATGATATTTGAAGAACCAACTTTTTTAAAGTCTTTGGGCCAGTGGGAGATAGTCACAAATTACTGGTATTGGACAAGAGTACAGTTGTTCCCAGTAATCTGCAATAGCAGTTGGTGCCAGCTGTGTAAAAAGAAGAACTAATCTTTTATGTCTCCCCATGGAAAGACTTAATTGGGCATGAATTTGGTTCCAGCTTGTCAGAGAAGACATTTTAAGATATAAATTGTATCAGTGCTTCATCTTTCAGTTTCTAGTGGTAGAGATTTGTTCCAGGTGAATTTAGGAAGGAAATTTTAATGTGTAAATCAAGACCTGACTACTGGCTGAAATTTATGAATCAATACACATTTTGTTTTTGTCTTGATATCCTGGATCTCGCCAAGGTAATTTCATAATCTGAAGGAGAGAATGTCAAAACATTTTTACACAAACAAGCACTAGAGAAGAGATTATATTAGCATACATGATCCGTATTACACTATTAATATGTTTTCCCAGCCCAGCATCAGAGGGGAATGTCCTAGCAGAGTATGAGTCTGTTTTGTGGTTTCTTGAGCATTTCAGCCACTCATGACATAATTTTCAATGTATAGCTTGAACCTCTTGCTGAAAAAGACAGACAAATAAGACAAACCATCAAGCATAAGGCATCAGAAATCCAACTGAGCTCCATTGTGTGTACCTCAGTTCTTCCTTCAGTCTCAAAGGCTCTCCATGATCCTTGTACACATTATTAACAATGAAATTGAGACTGGGAGGAATAAAAGTGTAGAAGACAGCATTAGCTACCTACCATGTACAAAACAGTTAATTTCAGCACTTGCAAATGTTGGTTCTACAGCTCAATTTAATGATAGTTTTGGCTCCATTAATTACTTCTATCGGAGTGCAGAGTATATAATGTTACAGTGGATAAATTGTGTGTTAGATATCGTCATTTACAAATCTGAGCTCATAGTGAAAAAGAATACTGTGAGGGGAAAAAACAATGTGGGAAATACAAGCATTTTATGATAAAATATTGCAAAACCAGGACAATTGTTGTAGTATTGAAGAAATGGCAGACACAGCAAAAATAATCAGTGGGTATTCTAAGGGAAGCTGCTAGGTATGACGAATAAAATGGCATAGAGAAATTCCAAGTGATAATAAGTGACAGCAGTTCTGACACTGATTATAAATAAAGGAAATAATTCAGTACATCTTAGCTAGATTGATGCACGAAAAGATTCTGTGACAGCAACATAATGCAAAAATTTAGTGAGTTGAACAATACAAGTTACAAAATTTTCAGTTTTCACAGAGCATTTTATTTAAGATAATAACTATGAAAGTCCCCACACGGAGACTAGCTTTCTTGAAATGAATTGCATGCATTATAGGCAGTGCTGTTCACTTTGCTCATAATTGTCAAATATTTGAAGCAATGATTTTGAAGCATGGTTTCACATCCAATGATCCATGGGCAAAATATTATCAGTTGGGCTATCTGCCCAACTGCTGCCTTGGAACATGACAATAGTTTGAATTGAGGCTAACAAGGAAGAAAGGTCTTCTTCAGCTTCATCTGTCAAGTAGATGTTGTGGTTTAACCCAACTAGGCAGATCAGCACTGCACAACCTGTCTTTAAACAGTACTCCATTCATGCTTTTTAATGCAGTTGCCAGGTGGGATTTTCTTATGAAGCCTCCTACACTGGAATGATTTTATTTGATCTCTGCTTACAGGAATCTCATTAATTTGCATTTATAAAAGTGATGCTTTTTTTTGTTTTCTAGAAATTGGATTTCTCTAAGAATGTTCCTTGAATGATTTATAAGACATGTAGAAATTTGGCATCTGTTGTGATCTATCTATAAAATCTGTCCCACAAATTAAGTCATGCTACGTGTCTACTTCATTAGTAATCTTGTCTTTTAAATTCTAATATCTGTTTAGAACAATACTCCAGATTTCTACCGCCATGCAGTCCACACAGAGAGGGAAAATGTGATAACAGACCGTTTCCCACCTACAAAGAGGAACTATTTCACAAAACATAATTGATATTTTCTTTATGAATATGAAGTTCAAGTAATAGAAATTGGCATAAAATTATTTATTTTTTTAGTAGAAGATGAAAGATATTAATTACTTAATATCTGACGCATAGATTAGCAGTCAAGTTAAGACAACACTAGCATTTTGGGGCTCCCACGTGCAAAAAGCCTATCAGCGTATTAGAATGACTCCAACAGAGGTATCAGTATGGTTTAAGGGCTAGAGGGAGAATGGGGAGAACAGAGAGAGGACACCCACAAACCTGCTCTAACATCATTTTTATTTGAGCATGACTCATGATGAGATGTCTTTCAAAGTTCCTTGGAAACCCAAAGCATTCTGCACTTTTAAGTAGCTAGGCAAACCATAGCACTTTTAAAATGTTTTCACTTCTGTGGATTTCCTGTCTTGAAGATTTGAGGCTAATACTGTTGTATCTTTTTGATACATGTTTTTCTGATCCCTTATTGTCCAGCTATAAATGATTTTACAAGCCTTAGTGAAAATTGAAGGCTAGATCTCAGAGTATTGAAAAAAGGAGTGATCAAGGTTCCTAGAACGTGGGAAAATCATTGGAGGGAGAAAATGAACATTTCTGCACTAACTTTAAGCATCAAATTCTTTAAGGCTTGCTAGCATCCAACCTGAAGACAAGAGAATTTAAAACATTTCTCAGCATCAAAAAAACCCATTATTCAGTCCACATTTAAATGAACAAAATGGTGGTTCTATAGGAGAAATATGAGTTTTCCTTGATAATAGAGACTTCTGTTTTCTTTAGTAGCATTGTGTCACGGCTAAGGCAAAAAGACGTCTGAAATTGCCCATACAGACCATGTCAGGGTTGCTCTGTCACAGGTTTTTAGAGAAGGGATAGAAGTAGTGGGTGAAATTACATCTAGGCCAGAGGAGTAAAAGTGAAAGTATTCAGTAGGTAATGGAAAAAGTTTAGTTTCTATGATGTTTAAGACTTGGATTCATATCCTGAAACAGTTTTTAGACATGTAACTTGCACTGATTTCTATGAAAGACGCACTTGAGTTAATATGAAAAGATGTAAGTTTGCAAAGGATTTCAACTCCAACCTTTTTAATCAAGCTGCCACATTTTACAAATACAGTCTTGGCATTACAGGTAAAAGGCAGTTTCTGAAGAGAACATTTATCTATGGCAATTGCATTTTCTCTGGAATGTGCTGTTGCCTCCTGCTGTCACTTGATTTATAAACATTAAAAAAAAAAAAATTAGCTGGCTAAACAAAATAATTATGCATTTACACACTGGAATTTTGTCATTATGCATCTGACATTGCAGCATGAAGAATTCAGGACCTTCTTAGTGGAGCAATGGATGAGGTATTTCTTTGTACTTCATTTCTTTCTGAAATTGTGAATTTTATGAGCATTCTGGTATAACACAGCAATTGTCTGATCCCACTGCATAAAGAGCATCTAATTCCTATGGAATTAGTAATATGAACCCTGATGTTTGCTCTTTTCCACTACTTCATTAATGCTACAATTGTACAAAGGACATTTTCTGGAAACATCAAAGAAAATTGACAATGAAGGGAAAGTACTCTGTTATGTGACCACTAGCATCAGAACCATTACGATTAAGAAATTCCATTTATCTGGGTTAGATAAATAAAGATAAAATAAGGATAAACATGGGGTATTTGTATTTAAATATCAAAGTGAACAAATCCAAAGAAATCATATCCCAACAGCACTGCTTGAGTTTTCTGTCATCTTCCTTATCCATGATTACTTTATGTCTCTAGATAGAAAATTCTTCAGGGCGAAGCCTGTGGACCATCTGATAGGGCTGTTTTTTACTTAGCAAAATGTACACTAGGGATGTTAAGATGGTATTTATTACTTAATTGTAACAGCACCTTCAAAGCCAATATGAGGTCATAGTCTTCCTGACTTAGATATCACACAGTAAAAGTCCACAATTGAATTTTTCTCATTAGGGAAAATGTACCTGGAGGCAGATAAGTTTTGTTATTACAGTGAAGATGGCAGATGGCTGGTTGCTTTGCAGAATGAAGATAACAGCTGGTCTTTACTTTTCACTGATATTGAGAAGAAAATGAATCAGGATAATACAAGTGGTTCCAAACAAGACTGCTGCTTAATTATTTTTGTGAAAGACAGCACTCACAGGGTTAGAAGAAAAAATTATAATCTGAGAACTTTGTTACTAAAATATACTGGAAGAATAATATGACAGCATGTCAGAATTGATGGCACAGTTTGTTGCTGCTTCCTGTGATTGGAAGTGTTCTCAGCTGCTTTATATCAAGTGTTATCTATGTTTTCTATCAAGACAATGACTGAAGGTTGTGTCATATGTTTTGTACAAGGAAATACTTTTTATTTTGGAGTTTTAATTTCCTTTACATTTCCAAAAGACAAAAAGAAAGCTAAAATACTTAACGAAGTACCATAATCCTCCTAACCAGCACTGAAATGCACAACCAGTGTTTTATAAATACAAAACAATTACTTTTGATCTTGAACCACACTGAGTAGCATTGTAGCATACATGTTCAACCTGCTAGTTTTATGCTCTCTTGCTCTCTTTTTTTATGTTTTAATCAAAACTACTTTTTTTATAAAAAATGGTCTTTTATTTATATACATTAATTACATTATATATTTTGTATGCAGCCTAAGACAATTCTTCTTCATCCTATGCAGCCCAAGCAAGCCAAAAGGCTGGACACCCATGGCGTAGTGCCTTACTGCCCTGTTTCAAGCAATGCCTAGCTCTCTGCTTACTGAGTGGCAACTTGCTGCACGTGGATGTGCAAAGTAAATGCTACTTGCACCAGAACCCTGAAAAGTCCAGTGCTGCTGGTTTATCCATGGCACCAAGAGCAGCCTCTGTCTTCCCACCACCTGTATACTGAGTGTCTGAAAATAATTCATTTCTGAATGAAAATCTTGTTGTCTGAGCTGTAAGATGTATAATACCAAAGTGATCACAGCAAGCAGCTAAAAATATGGAAACATATCTGAAGCTTCAAGCTAGTTCCATATTTCATGCCACCAGAGTGGCCTGCAAAGCAGCTGGTTAAATTCCTGGATTCTGAAACTAGAACTGTGATGGTCTGTGGCTCTCATTTATTGCATCAAAGCTGATGGAGCTGTTGGAGTGAGGCCAGAGGAGTGCCACAAACATGTTCAGAGAGCTGAAGCACCTCTCCTATGAAGAAAGGTTGAGGACATTAGGCTTATTCAGTCTCGGGAAGAGAAGACTCCAGAGATGCCTCATCGCGGCCTTTCAGTACCTAAAAGGAGGTTATAAACAGGAGATCAACTTTCCACAGGATCTGATAGCAGTAAGGCAAGGGGGAATGGCTTTAAAGTGTATGTGAAGTTTTAAAAATCTTTGGCTTAGATGTGGCTGGCTTTGGAACTAGCTGTCCTAATGATGTGACAAATACATAGAAAAGATATCAAATTAATTGATGTTCCCCATAAAAATATGATTATGATACACTGCATTTTTAAGTTAATATTTCTGTGGCTGCTCTACCAAAGGATCTAATGAAGTTGTTCTCTGAGCCTAATAGAATGGATCACTGTTTAAACAATATCTTTCTCAAGGGAAAGGACTTTGAAATAGCCTTTTAAAAATATGCTGACCTTCAAGGTACTTACAGGATCAGGACCTACAAAAACAGTTATTGAGAACTACTCATTAATTACTAAATCACCTTTAATGGAATAAGAGAATTAAATGGAGACTAAAATTCTCCATAAGTCTCAGCAGTATTACTTCCAATTAGTGGAATTTTTTATCTGGATGATCTCTGTATCAGGTCCTAAATTCACAGCTGACCTGAGCTTAAAATTATTTTTGTTGAAAAAGCCATGGGAGGAAATATATATGCTTGCTCTGTTCTTACTCTTCCCTGGACATCTATATATGGATGATATTCAAGATACATACTTTATGCCTGGATGTCTGGACAGCTATCGGTGGAGTCCAGGGTGCATTAACTAGCACAGTGAATAGCACTATGAATACAATTAGCTATATGAAACAGGAAGGTTATGATCTCCATGCTTAGGTTTGCTGAGTTATTACATTATTGCATTTAGCCTGCTGAGTGATTATATTATACCTTATCATAAGCATCATCAGCTTGAGCAATGATCCTGAATTATACCTTGCTATATGTTCTTACTCCTCCTCTCTAACTTTCTGTTCTAACTGCTTGCTGTCTTTATCCAACATACTTTTCACCTTTCTATGATGAACATCATAAAATAAAACTCCATTCATAAGCTTAAATGCTTCCCAAAGTACACTGAAGTCAAGCAATCTACAAAAAGAATACTGACTGAAACTGTAGCACTGGGCTGCTGCTGATGGAAAATACTGAAATACGTGTGCAAATAATCTTTCTGTGAATAATTTAACCGGGGCAAAAAAAAAGCTTAATTTGAGTGGTGTCCCTTGTGACACAAGATGACCCCAGCTCAAGTGTCTTCATGAAAACCTTTATTATCTGACTACTCAACAGAACTTTCCCATTCATTCTTTGTGTCCACAGGGAAAACTTCTGGAGGCCAAAAATCAACGGCTCAGTACTTAGAGGGCACCTTTGGTCTCAAAACGAGGAAATAAAGACAATAAAAAGCTACTTGATGTGGCTAAGGGTACTGTCACACAAAGGTAGCCTTCCCTCCTGCTGCTGCCTGCTCTGCTCTGTGGGATGAGCAGCCACCCGCAGCTCCTGTCTCAGCCACACAAACGAGCTCTTTGGAGCGCTACACTGCAGTGAGCCTTATTTACACTATACCAACACAAGTCCCCCAGGGTGCATAAAATATATGAATAAAGAATACTCTATTTCTAAAACATGCCAGCATTTTAGAATTTTCTATGTAAACATTGATGATCATTTAATTGGTCATTAATTAGAAGCACAGGAACTTGGCATTTTTTGTTCCACAATTAGAAAACTTGATGTTTGTCATAAAAATCTTGGTTGTTCTTATCTGAAACATACATCCATTCTACCACAAATCAGCTGTTAGGGAATTTATTTCACAGGTCCTGAAGATGCACTGCGTTGTGAAATTGTGTATGCAACTTCAGAGTGTTTAAAAATCTCAGTGGGGAAAATCTGTTTTTCTTGCATTTAGCCAGTTCATGCAACCAAACAAAAGGATCAGATTTTCAGATTTTTATAGAATTATCCTGTTGATTTTGCTTTCCTTTTTAATATGTTTTTATTTCTTTTATTTTTTGGAAAGGGAAATGTTTACCAAAACTTGAATGTTTATGATTTTTATATATTGTGTATAGGTATCAGTTAACAACAGGACACCTTCCAGATAACCTTTAACCTGTAAACAGTACCTTCAGTGCAGACCATATTAATATTTTTTCCCACCCCAGTACGACCAATTCTTCTTCTGTAGCCTAATAAAATCCTTTGTTTTCCTGTTCACCATACGTGTTTTAAGTGCACAACAAAAGATATTGACTAGCAACAGCAGTTAGTACAGTTAGTTATGGACTTCTTAACAATTCTTCCCATTTTCTCTTATTTAAGGATATTCACTTAGAAAGCAGAAGGATGAAGAAAGGGGCAGAGGAAGAAAAGGGGAAGAAATACGTACTGACCACAGCCTCCTGCACCCCTCCTCCGGTGGGCCTGAGCATAGCCTACAGAGAGGACAAGTTAAGTAAAGGCAAGGAAGTAGAGAGGAGGAGAGTCCAGAGATAAGTACAGTCTGGGGAAAAGAAAGGAAAGGTGTTTTCCCCACGTGTATAAGAGTCTGTCTTTTTTGTTTCTCAATATCTGAATCAGGAATTATGCTAGTATTTAAATGCCCCAAGCTGAGTCTGTTCTACCATGACAATGTTTCTTATGTCATGAAATGCTTACTTATTATTTATACACTTACTATTTATTACATCAATCTATCTGTTGCCTGAACTTTTTGTACAGATATGATTCTGGCTGGAAAACTGTTGAGAAACAGTCCCAAAAACAGTTTTTCAAAAAAAAAATTTTTAGGCAGTGAGTTGATGGTGTGATTAATAAAAATCCAGAAGATGTCTGTTGAAGATTTGTTTAATTAATCTTAGTATGGAAAACTGCTGAGTTTACATCCTTTCCTTATCCATTTTACAATGAATTTGAAACATCGATGCATTCATTCTTTAGTTTAGAGTTATGTGTGTTTCTATTTAAAAGATACACATATATGAGTGCAGGTTAACAGAAGGAATACTACGATTAAATAGTATAAAGGCACAATATCTGCATGTGTATTTTTATAGAAATACAAAGCTTAAACAAATACTACTAAAAACATTAAGAATCAAGCTTTTGTAAAAGCAGATCTGTAAGAAAATGTCTTTCCCATCCTTTGAAGCATCATTATTTTTCTTTGCAATGGAACGAAGGCTGTTTCTCGTGGGTGACCCCAGTTAAGAAATGATCATGGCAATTGCTTGGATTGAGAGTGATCCACATTGAATTCATGTATCTCATTTATAACTGAAAAGCTCAAGTTAGATCTGGGCCTCTCATGGACTTGTGTCTAGGACATTTTCATTGTGTGGTTGGTAGCATAGACAGCCAGCTGGTACTTCCTGATCACAGAATCACAGAATCACAGAATTGTAGGGGTTGGAAGGGACCTCCAGAGATCATCGAGTCCAACCCCCCTGCCAAAGCAGGTTCCCTACAGCAGGTCGCACAGGTAGGCATCCAGGCAGGTCTTGAACATCTCCAGAGAAGGAGACTCCACCACCTCCCTGGGCAGCCTGTTCCAGTGCTCCGTCACCTCACTGTAAAGAAGTTCTTGCGCACATTTGTGCAGAACTTCCTATGCTGCAGTTTCCAGCCGTTTCCCCTTGTCCTGTCTCCACTCACCACTGAAAAGAGTCTGGCCTCGCCATTCTGCCCCCCACACCTTAGATACTTATAAACCTGGATCAGGTCTCCTCTCAGTCTTCTTTTCTCAAGGCTGAACAGACCCAGTTCACTCAGCCTTTCTTCATAGGAGAGATGCTCCAGGCCCTTCACCATCTTCGTGGCCCTCCGCTGGACTCTTTCCAAGAGATCCCTGTCTTTTTTGTACTGGGGAGCCCAGAACTGGACGCAGTACTCCAGATGAGGCCTCACCAGGGCAGAGTAGAGGGGGAGGATCACCTCCCTCGACCTGCTGGCCACGCTCTTTTTAATGCACCCCAGAATGCCATTGGCCCTCTTGGCCACAAGGGCACACTGCTGGCTCATGGCCAACCTGTCATCCACCAGGACACCCAGGTCCCTCTCCGCAGAGCTCCTCTCCAGCAGCTCATCCCCCAGCCTGTACTGGTGATGAAAATAAATAGCCCAGAATGTGGGCAATCTGGTATGATACTGCAATTTTAATTTCTTCTGATTCACAGTTGGAAACAAGACACCAAACCAACAAATAAACAAATGACAACAAGAAGAACAAAACAGCAACAACAAACAAACAAAAACAACCATTGTCTTTAGCATTTTCTGCTGAGAAAAAAAATCCTGCACTCAGGGATTTAAAACATAGAGGAAAATGTGATGAGGCTTTACCTAACCTGTAGGGTAAAATACACCATATGTAATCGTGCAGTGTCATCCACATTCATATGAAGGACATACATATGTAGAACATATTCTATATATATGATTTTAGTCTAAACTATATCTTATCAGACTTGGAAATGACTTTTCATTTCTGTGAATTTCACATCTCTTTTTGTGATATAGTTATTGGAAGTGGGTTTTGGAAGTGACTGATGCCTGTATTCTGAGGAAATCTCTGAACTAATGGTGGTCTGCAAATGGAAGTGTGCAGATGTCAAAGCCTCTGAATTTATATTCATTTTCTTCTTTCAGAGTATGTCAAGAAATATGGATTCTCTCAACAAGCAAATATTTCTCTAGTGACATTTCACAGAAAGCCTAAATAAAGACACAGGCTTCAGGCAGCTCATCCCAGGAGAGTACCCAAATAAAAATTAAAGGCTTGCCACTAATGCTAGGAGAATACCTAGAAAGGCCATCCATACTCTCTGCAGTGCATTAAGAAAACTCCATATTCTGTAAATTTAAAGGATGGATCAGATTGCTGAGGCTCAACATGATTCTACGAGTGTAGTAATGGGCTCAATCTTATTTTAGGAGTATAAATGAAATACTTCTGAATGGGCAGTGAAATTAATTAAGAGCAGCTACCTAGCAATAAGGCAAGGAAAACCTAATGATCACATATTTTGATATTCTTTTTAATGATGCTGCAGTTGTAAATTTGGGATTTTTGATTTGGCTTCTGTTTTCTCTTAAGGCACAGCAATCATAGAATCATAGAATCATAGAATCACAAGGTTGGAAACAACCTACAAGATCATCTAGTCCAACCGTCTCCTCATCACCATTGCCACCACTAGCACTAAAAAATGGAAAGGGTGTTTTACAATCTACAGAAGAAATGTTATTTGAAACTTTTTCGTTCTTGCTGTATGGACATCATAGATTTCCAGGACCTAGATTTAAGCTATCTAATGATACACATTTTGTGCAGCATAATCCTTCAAGAAATTTCTGTACTGAGTAATTCCATATTGAGTATTAACTTCTATCTATATATGTTGTCCATAATATTTGAGGACTGTAGGATTTCACCTACTGCTGTGTGATTTGTACCATTTCTACTAACTCCAACCTTGCTTAGCAGATTTTTTTTCTTGAAATTCAAAAGGTATAGCAGAGCAGTATACCAATCCCTAAAACAACTGCAAAGAGCTAGAGACTGATGTTTATGTATGTCCTAATAATATTTGGAAGCCTATGTAAAGTTGCTCCAAGCGTAAACTGATTCCACATCAGACTCTCCATCTTCTATCTCAGGTAATGACAGCAAGTTGTGCTTTTATAATAATATACTATTGGAACCATGACACAGTAAGGTGGATTCACATCCCTTTGGTGAAGTGGGATGATTTCTAGAAAACTATCTGTGTTGTAAGATTATTTTTGGAGGTGGTAACCTGCAGTGTTACATCAACATCCTAGAAAAATGATTTTTAAAGACAACCTTTTCCATTGTCTTATTATGCCATAAACTCAAGGACAGTCTGAGTTTTAAACAGCAGCCAATCTTTAAAAGACAGGTAACAGCTTGTTATAAAATCTAGCACTAAATGAACTTATGAAAAATCTGTCTGTCCTTAGGCTATTGTTCCATGCATGAATGGCAATATGGTCAAGCCAAGCACCACCTAGTGCCACTTTTCCACCTGGACCTAGCAGGAGCAAAAGTTTTTATATACTATTACATGCTCCCAAAAGACAGAGGAATGAAGAGTCAAAAATTTTATTGGAATGAAGCAAAGTCTTAACACTATATTTGAAGGGAATATTCAGTCTCTTGCGGCAGTGGTTACTATGGGGCATTATTCCTCTTGATTTACTTTTGGGTGATGATTCTGTTTTTGTTGAACTAGTATCTGTATTCCTATAAAAAGTTTCATTTTCACAGAATCACAGAATCACAGAATTGTAGGGGTTGGAAGACCTCCAGAGATCATCGAGTCCAACCCCCCTGCCAAAGCAGGTTACCTACACCAGGTCGCACAGGTAAAATTTTCCCCAAAGTAATACTCTTTTTTATGATATTTCCTTGCATTCCTAGCGTTATCATGCTAGCATATAGAAAATATATAATATCCTTATAGGAAATGTATTTAGCATTGTTAATCTTATGCTAAAATAACTTATTTCAAGAATTTCAACATTTATTTTTGTTTCAGAGAAAAGAACAAGTAGATGTATCAGTCTTTCAACTGACTGAACAGTTCTACATACATTTCTGGAAAAGCTGTAATTTTACACCGAAGTGCAGTGTTTCATTCAAATTCATGGCATTTTGCATTTTTAGTATTTTTTATTTTTCTGCTAAAAAAAACCAAGAAGCATAGAATTTCCAGCCAATTTTTATTTTAGCTGCTTTTTCCCATATGTGTCAAGAAGAGAAAAGACATGAGAACTGCAGCTGAATCATTTTGATCAGGAAGTGCATTTAAGAATTTTGAGAAGATTTTAACATATGGCATATAGAAAAACCTATATTTTCAGTTAGCCATTGGGATGCTGTGAAAATAGCTTTCAACCTGTGGGCAGTTACCTTGGATAGTTTGAGTTTTCATATTCAGAATTTCATTGCACCTCCTGTACAACTTTCAAATCTAGCTCACTAAGAAGTACTGCAATGTTCTATGGTTAGTATAATTAGGGGACAAGTGATAATCTACAGCATTCATGCAAACATGGAGTTCTAGCACTAATATCTAATTTACCTACATATTTTAGAGATTACTCTTACTGTGCACAAACCCAAGGGATATTATAGCTTCAAAGTAGGCAGCTAAACACCACACAGAATCATAGAATCACCAAGGTTGGAAAAGAGCTTCAAAATCATCCATTCCAATCTTCCGTCTACCAACAATATTTCCCACTAAAACACTTCCCTCAGTACAATACATAAACATTTCTTATACCTCTAGGGATGGTGACTCTACCACCTCCCTGGGCAGCCTATACCAGCACCTGCCTAGTGTTTTTCCTAACATCCAACCTGAATCTTCAGTGACTCAACTTGAGGCCATTCCTTCTAGTCATATCACTTGTTATGTGGAAGAAGAGGCCAATCGCCACCACACCACATTCTTCCTTCAGGTGTTTGTAGAGAGCAATAAGGTCTCCTCTTAGCCTCCTCTTCTCCAGATTAAACAATCCCAGTTCCCTCAGCTGCTCCTCATCAGACCTGTGCTCCAGATCCCTCACCGGCTTAGTTGCCCTTCTCTGAACACACTCCAGGGCCTCAATGTCTTTCTTGTAGCAAGGGGCCTGAAACTGAACGCAGTACTCAAGGTACTCACCAGTGCTGAGCACAGAAGGGCAATCTGTACCTCCCTGCTGCTGCTGGCTTATCTTCAGCCAAGCATCGACCAGTACCCCTAATCTGTTTTCTCTGCACATCTTCCAGCCACTCTGCCCCAAATCTGTAGCCCCAAGCTACAAGACTCAGCACTCAATCTTGTTGAACCTTATCCCACTGGCCTCAACCCAATGATCCAGTCCATCCAGATCACTCTGTAGGGCCTTTCTACTCCCCCAGCAGATGGACACTTTCTGCCAACTTGTGTCATCTGCAAACTTAATAAAGCTGCACTTGATGCCCTCAATCTGGGTCGTCAATAAAGACAGTGAACAGAACAGGCTCCGATCCTTTGAACTTATAGCTGATGTTAGAGTAAGTCCTGTGTAAAAATTACCAAGATCAGGAAAATTATTTATTTTGATCAGGAACTGGGTGTAAGCATCACTTCCATTACGCATTTCTTTAGTATTGATTGCATAATTGTATACTTGAAAAAGGTTTTAGGTATGCTGTTATACAGTCCTCTTTCACACTGAGGGAGACAGCATGGTCAAGAACCTTAAAGATATTCAAAAGGTATTGACGAGTAACTGCACACCAAATTCTGGAAAGATAGAAGTCCTGTTGATTGCAAGTGACAGGAAGATGATTTCGGGATGTAAAAATAAATAAAAAATAATGAAATAGAATTATAAAAAAACACCAACCTCACCCCCCCCCCCCCAAAAAAAAAATAAAAAACAACATGCAAATAAACAAACATTTTGTTTAATTAAAAAAAAAAAAAAAAAAAAAAAAAGGAAATAGAAGTAATGTTGGCATAATACTCTGGTTGTGTTTTGCCAGTTTTGATAGATGTACCTTACAAATTTCCTTATATAAGACATTAAGTCATAGTTCATGGCACATGTATGTCATTAGCTGTGCAGTTCCTCTTTTTATTGTTGGTTTAATACAAGCATTATTTGTCACAATATAATGGAGAACGTCTAGTTTTAATATGGCACTGGATGTTTGAAATATTAATCTATCCAAAAATAATCCAAAGTATAGCACTGATGTTAGCAATTTTGAAAATCTGAAACCAAGAAATAATAAGTAATATTTGCAGCACAAATAGAAGACAATAAACTATCCTAACTCCTCAAACAAAATTATGAATGTACAAATATGCATGCATACTCTATACGCGTTCACGCACATGCCACCTCATTTTAGGATAAATATTACAATATTATCGTGAATCTTGTTTATGAATATGCTAAAAAGATCTAAATAGTGCAATTGTTTGTTCTGAGGAGGCAGAGTTTAAAAAGAAGTGACTTCTAATGGGCTCTATTTTGCAAAATTGCCAGATGTCACTATCATGTTTAAATTTATTCAACTGAGCCACACTAAGCCAGCAATAGCAAGAAAAGAATTTATGAGTCCCCCTGCCGGAGCACTCATAACCTTGGCAAGACCATTAAAATCCAATAAATAAACACCAATCGAAACCTCCAAAAATATAACATCAATAAATAAGTCTAGAAAATCTCGAACAAAGAAGTGCACATTGTAAAAAGAGTTTGTTTTATACAGGCATCAAGAAAAGTGAGAGTGTCTACAGCATTTTCCCACTACAAGCCTGAGCTTTAGTCCACAGTCATATCTTATCTGCATTTTATGGACACTGAGCCATGCTTTTGAGGCTCTCTAGAGGGTACATTCAATAAATACTGAAGAAGGGAATTTAAGTTTCTGCTTAGGAAAGGTCAAGGCAAGGCATCCAGCTATCCAGCTAGTTGCAAATAGCCTACCCTGGATTTCTACAATACAGCCTAACCATGAGTCACTTTTTATCTACCCCAAAACCACATGGAATCTGTAGGCTTACTTGAGTCTACAGAATAATAAGACCTTCAGAAAAAAAACCTTCAATATTGTCAGCTGGTACTGGAAAAGTGAGCACCCTATGTTGTTTCCGTATGTTATTCAGGTCTATTAGATGTAATCATTAAACAAATAAAATAAAAATAAAACAACAGCAAAAAGGAAAACAAACTTCTGAAAAACAGATTTCTTCAAAGTGGAGCAGGCTGGGGATCAGCAGAAAAGAAAATAAAACCTCATGTAATATGGAACATCCTGAATCCCCAAACAGCAGGTAACACCAGAGAGACTTCACTTCTAGTTATGCTTCTTTAAAGTTATCTGGTATTAATTTTCTGCTGCGGTTTATTTCTGGATGTTGTATATAAAGCCCAAACTGGTGTACTGCATGAAATGGAGCCCAGCAACGGTTTCTTATCTAATTATCCTTGTCATGAGCAGTTAGAGTAGACAATACTAAAGAGCATAAAGTTATAACACCAAACTAAACTGACAGTAGCAAAACTATTTCAAGAATATAACTGTAGATAAACTATGTAACATAAGATAAACTTGTTCACTAATCAGCATCTTAGTTTAAATTTCAGTGAATAACCCTGTAACTTTAATACTTTCCTTATTCCTTTTTATCATCAAAGAATTGTCTCTGCATTATAGGTACTGGATGTCAAGAAAACGTTGATTTTTGTTTGTTTGTTTGTTTGTTTGTCTTAATATAGCCATCTTGAGACCATCAAGAGAAACTCAGAAGGCTATACCAATAGTCATCAAGTTCTTTCCATTCTTCATATTTTCTTTCACTCTAAATCTGTCATGGACAGTTATTTCTCAAGTGTTAGAAATATCCACAGTCCCAATTGTATCAAATAGAATTAAAAACAAAACAAACAGATTATGTTCTGGACTTGTTTAGAATATGGTCTAGAGACCACTCATTGGCCCATGACCAGCTGTCACGGAGTTGAACAAAAAAAACATAGAACCATGACACCAGCTGATATAGAAGATTTCACATCCACATGGTTTAAGTCTCTTTCCCTCAAACAATAGCAAAATTGTTCTTTTTTTGGATGAACTCTAGATATGCTGTCCTAAACATGCATAGCCATTTCCTGGAAAAGTGCTGGCTGACACAGAAACAATCTATAACATACCTACATTCTGATGATCAATAGAAGCCAACAGTTGAGAGTCAAATCCGGATCCCATGTTGTGTCCCCAGTTTACTTCCTCTTCCAAATACGAGTGTGAATCTTGGGCCAAAAGTTTGTTGTTTAACTTCACAGGCCAAAACTATCTTTCAGGTTTGTCTTAATCTGAGGAGTAAAAATATTAATATATTCACTGCAAGCACTTTCATATTTCTTTCTGCTAATGAAATGTCAATGGTTCAATTTCATATTTGTAGCCTCTCATAAATTTGCCATGTCTCTTTTCTCAGTGTTTCTATACTAGAGATTTCTTCTTCCTTCTATATTTTTTCCATAGTTCTCCAAGGCTACTTTGATTTCACTTATTCTCAGTTCTAAAAAGTAAAACTCAAAGGCAGTTGTAAGAAGTTCAGAAATGCAGATAATCAAGAAGGGCACAAAATGGGCAGGATCATTGTATTGGATGTGCTCAATGTGATTCTCAACTTCAAGGTACTGTTATGATTTTCATATTAAACTCTGAATTACAGAAAATGAAACAAACAAAAAAGTTCTAATCCCTTCGGCTTTTAAATCACACCAGCCCAGATCTCCCAGCGAGCTTCAGTAACATGCACTGTAGTAGCCAATCCCTAACTCTGGAGAAAAATCTGGGAAATATTTTGACCATTAGTAGTCAGCAGATGGCAGTACAGACACTTTTCCAAAAGCATGCTTAGAAAGTAACAATCTAGTTATTTTACAGATGCTAATCAATGACTAAAGCTCTTTCCACTGTAGTGATGCCACTCCTGACCAATGCAGATCAGTAAAATATGGCAACTCTCCCTTGAAGCTGTAATGTATCCCTCTTCACTTTTCTTGGCTGCTACCTGGAATTAGTGTGGCCCAGGTGCCCACCACCAGCATTTCCAGCCTTTAATGATGCAAGATTGGGCCCAAAATCTCCAGTAACAATCCAAAAATAAATAAATAAGCAAAGACAAAAATAAATAAATACAAACATTAATACAAAGAAATAAATACAAAAATAAATACAAAGAAATAAATGCAATCTACTTTTTCAGCTATCAGGGATGACTAAGATACTGCAGCTGTAAGGGAAGATAACTGAGTTTCATTTTGCTCATCACTCAGTAAACCTTCTTGGGAATTTGGTTCTTCTCAAACTGTTATTGCGTTTTGTAGGGAACAAGAGCTAATTTGCAACTGGAATCACACCCAGAATTGTAGCAAGAATTTTTGAGGGCTCTAGTCTAGCTTTAATTGATTAAACCAATTTTTCCATACAATGTCCAAGTCAGAGCATGCTGACAACACAAACTCATTCTCCACTTTCATCCCAGACTCTCTGAGAAGCAAATTGAAATGAACCTGGAAACCAGCCACACTTACCCAGCTGAGAGTTCCACTTGGATACAACAACTTTCAACTCTTTTCTGGCTTTCTCTGCTGGAATGGGAGCTCTGCCCATTTAAACTCGTGACCAGGCTCATGTTGATCTGCTACTTTGCTCTAAACTAAAGATTGCGACCCACTTCATTTTGACTGAAAACAGTGATGAAAGGAACAGACTTGCTGCATACACTAAGTCAGTGCTGTCTAACATAATCTAGTCCTAACTTCTAAAATAAAAATCCTCTTTTGGTACTTTTGTACCTTTAACTTAGTTCTATTTTTTATATTATTAGAAGTCTAAGAAATTCACATCACATAAACGTAACATCTAATTGGCATAGCTCTGTTTTTAGGAAAGAAAGTTCATAGGTATCCCAAAATATAATCCAATTCTTTGGAGTAGTATATCATAGAATCATAGAATCACAGAATCATAGAATGGCTTGGGTTGGAAGGGACCCCAAGGATAATCGAGTTCCAGCTCACCTACCACAGACAGGGCCAGCAACTTCCAGGTCTGTTACTAGAACCAGATGGGGCCTGGTCTTGAATGCTTCCAGGAACAGGGCATCCACAGCAGGATCAGGCATCTGGGCAGCCTGTTCCAGCATTTCACCATTCTCTCTGTAAAAATCTTCCCCCTGACATCCAATCTAAATCTTCCCTCCTTGAGCTCAAAACCATTCCTCCTTGTCCTATTACTATCTACCTGAATAAAAAGTTGATTCCCCTCCCTTTTAAATTCTGGAAGGTGGCAAGGAGGCCACCTCTGTCAGGCTGAACAAGCCCAGCTTCCTCAGTGTGTCTTTTTAGGGGAGGTGCTCTTCAGCATCTTCATCAATGACATAGACGATGGCATCGAGTGCACCCTCAGCAAATTTGCAGATGACACAAGGCTGAGTGGTGTGTTGAAACTATATGATCATTGTGGTCCTTTTCAACTCATGCCATTCTACGATTCCATGCTTCTCTGATTCTAAATAGAAACCTTAGATTTGTTTGAATATGCATAAGTTGTTAAATTTCTACCGACAAGTATCCCCTCCCCCATTGTTCTCGATGAGTTAACAGAAAACTGTATGTACATATAATTGCATCAGTATATTTGCATATATTGTGTATTGTACCTCCTGTCCTGTCTTTACCACATGAGAAGTGATATATCAGTAGTGATAGATATATCAACAGGGAGTGAGCAGGAGCTGTGGATCCAAGTTTTGCCCTAAAAAGTACATCTGTCAAATCCGTTTTGACAGCTTCAGAAATAACTATGGACACAGACGTTTAAATGAACTAAACTACATTGGCAAACCGAGGTAAAACAGTTCCCCACTTTTATATCTGGAAAAATATAAATGCAAATGAACTCTTGCCTTGAAAAATCATCATGTTTTCAACTCCAACCTAGAGTAAGGTTGTTTGGATTCAAACAGCAGCAAATGGGTCTTGCATAAAATTTTTAAATAAGATACTTTTCTCCTTTTAAAAGTCTCTTACAGTTCACTGGTTTGCTGATGAGTTTGGATGTAGGAAGAGAAAATCATTAGTGTTAGCTTTCTGACTTTAATTTTCTAAATGCATGTAGCTATTGAAGTCCCTCGAGTGAAATAAATATGTTGATCAAGGAAATAGATAAAGTCTTCACATTTTTTCCATTAATTCTAAATTATCTTGAACTCAAAGAGCTTCATATTTCTCTAGCAAAACTCACACAGGTGATTTATGATTTATCTAAACACGCTGAGTGATAGCAATGATTTATTTGTAATACACAAAGAAGTTATTGTCATTCTGTGATTCTAACGGATTGAGCCATCAGAGCAGTGCTGATGTATGTCTGCCATAAACCAGACAGCTTTATTACATCAGAGATTCAGTTTCGCAGCTGTGTTTAGAGGCAATTCTATTTAAAATATGCCTATAACTCCCGAAGCCAAGACCAGCATATTTGTTTACTTTCTTCCTCAGTTTGCCAGCCAACGGCTTTTTAGGCCAAATTTCACCTATGCTCACTCCTGGAATCTGACAAATAAGTGTGGAGCTTTCTGCTTGAGAGAGATATATAATTGCAAATTAAGTTTGAAGATTTGATTTGTTAGATTATGTTTTCAAAATTACTTTTGACTTAAGAAATTCTGACATGATTAATTTATTTGTTGCTCACTCTGGCGCAACTTGCTTGCCTAAAGAGACATCTGAACTGGCCAAAAATCAGGAGTCTGTGCTTCAGTTGTCTGAGGTCTTTGTGGCTTTGCGGTTTTCTATTTTGTTTTGTTTTCTTTTCTGCTCTAAACACCAAGACCTTTCCAATTACTGAAAACTGCAAAAAGTAAACACCCACTGAAAAGGAAAGGTGAATACAAGAAGATGAGATAGATTTTCATGTGTGCAGAATTCCCCCATCTCAGAAACTTATTATTTGGATTAGTTGTCTCAATTTTGATTAAATTAGTCATACAGATAGTGCTAGGGAGGCAAGAACCATGCTATCTGAAAAGATCATGTAATTCAGAAGCTGTTTGAACATCTCTGCTTTACTATTGAGTTGGCTGAGTTCTGCATCTACAAATGAAATTCTGTTTTAAGGAAGCATACCATAAGCAAAGGAAAATCTCAGGGCAGGTGTTCCAAGGCAGTTGCAGGTCTCCCAAAAACAACAGATTTATATCACCAGACCAAAGATACAGATTCCCTCCTTAAACACAAAGTTGATTTTATTGATTTTGTTTTTATCTGTATACCTAATTCAGAGTACAAGTATGACAGAAGGGCTTGGTGACCCCAACATTATCCTCTGGCCATGGTATCTATTCAGAAAACATTAGTGTTTAACACAGCTTGCAAAGAAAGCTCTTGTAGTGATTATGAAGACAATAAACACATTGAAGTCTGTATGCAAAAAAAACTGGTGTTAAACGCATGCAATGTGTATCTCCATTCAGGCACCATGTGGCTGCTTTGTCATTGAAAGTGCCTTTTTAGCCCTAAGTCATCAATTTTAAACCAGTCCAAATCAGACACCCTCTTTCAACTATCTCTTCTGGCAGCTAATAACTGCTAATAACCATAAGGACAACAGAAATGCCAAATACAATATCTTATGAAACTAACAACAGTTGTTTGAGAGGAGAAGAGATAATATATTTATATTGTATATATTATATATATAATAAGTAAATAATGAATGCAATTGTCCTATATATATATATATAGCAAATGGTAATAAGGATTACAAGTAAAATTTAATGAAAGGGAAGCAATGGATATAGAAATGTCCAAAAGTCGGGCATATTAAGTGGAGTTAAGTTAGGAAGAAAAAATGACAAGATTTAAGAAATTAATAAAGTGTACCTAAAATGCAAACAGCCTTAATAAGAAAATGAAAGTGAAAATTTGAAATAAACAGATACATAACATATTTTAGTTACATGAAAAGAGTTTGGAAAAAGTAGTCAGAATACATAAAAAACAGCAAGCTGAAGGTATCTGTAGAAAATCCAGGGAATTCCATACTGTGTTGACTTAAAAGAGAAAAAAAAAAAAGAGCTGAAGTGCAGGAGGAACTGAAAAGGGAAAAAACATATGTTGTAATAATCACAGCTTTTTGTTAATTTAAGTATGGTGAAGTTGCTATAAAGGGAGTTCTATGATGCCCCTTGCATCATATTTTAGAGGTATAAAAAACAAACAGAAAAAAAGACACATATAATTCTGCAGTGCTTACAAATATTTTAAGAACGTCATTAATATATTTGGCATTGTCTGCTACATTTGAAATATTTTCAGATTATAATGTTCAGTACAAATTATATTCAGACATTGTAACAGCATACCTGAGAATGTCTGGCCTTGCATGTTTAGTTTTGATAATCCCTACAGTTTTGGGAATATAACAAAACGTTCAAAGTGTGCTGATGCTCTGCAATTTGTACATCAATCAGGATGACCTGGCTATAAATAAACTTGACATAAAATATGAGGAAAACAGAAAAGACTTTTAGATTGTGAGCATTTTTTGTCTATGTACATTGAAGGGCGTGCAGCTCAGAAAACAATGTAGTCGCAGGCATTGGATGCAGTACTCTTCCCCAGAAAGCAGCCTCTGAGGTGAGTTAGATGTAAGAGTACAAAAGTACTTATTTTTTCAGATTCTGACCTTCTGATATCTGAAAATTAATTTCTCTGCTTTTTTGGTGCTATTTATTTGTGGGGTCTTTCATGTGTTTTATTTTTCATGTTTACTCCTAGTATGTTAGTGTTGTTTGTTTCTAAATTTGACTTTTATCAAACCTATATTTGATTGCATCTGTTCCTAAACACAAACACATATATGCACACATACAAAGAAAATAAAATCCAAAGCAAAACAAAATAAATAATTTTAAAAAACCCTCAGGAAACAAACAAGCAAACAAGAATCTCAAAAAGGCTCCAGAAGGATAAGAGAATTTCCTTCATTTATTTAATGAAGTATTAAGTAATTATACATATTAACAATTAGACTTGAGAACAGTGAACTCAACAACAGCAGATTTGGTGGAATTTGAAGGAAGGAGCAGAAATCACCTCGCAGCTTTTGCTGAGTTCACGAGAGAGCTTTCCTTTATTCCAGACTCAATGCTGTAACACCAAAAGTAGTTCCTCAGCAATGCCTGTTCTGTTCTATAAATCCCAGGTGTGCTCCACATAGAGTGCAGTTAACAAAGGTCATTTAATTTCATTATGCTACAAATGTTATAAAGCTAGCAGCAGCATCTGGAAAATCCCAATTTCGATTCCCCATGGAATTTTGGAGTAAAATATGCACCTGTCAAGCCTACATTGCAACTCTATGTAAAGCTGACTGGTCAAAAAAATTGCCTGCAAATATTGATGTGAAATAATCTCTACTTTTCATTCTATTTTCCAAACATTAACATAACAAAATTAAAATCCACTGAAAGAAATTCTCTACAGCTTATTTTTCAGCAGTACCTGGGAACGTCTCCTCAGACATAAAATATCATAGAATAGACCAGTGGTATCCACTAGCTCAATTGTCAGCTCACCCCCACCATGCCCACTAACCATGTCCCTCAGTGCTACATCTCCACCTTTCTTGAACATCTCCAGGGGTGGTGACTCCACCACCTCCCTGGGCAGCCTGTGCCAATTCCTTACCACTCTTTCTGAGAATAACTGTTTGCTAATCATGTCCCTCTACTCTGCACTGGTGAGACTTCACCTGAAGTAATCCATCCAGATGTAGATACCCCAGTACAGGAGAGATATACACCTGTTGGAGTGCATCCAGAGAAATGATCCAAGGGATGGAACACCTCCCTTGTGAGGACAGGCTGGAGCTGTTCAGCCCGGAGAAGAGAAGGCTCCAAGGAGACCTGACAGAAGCTTTTCAGTATCTAAAGGGGGGCTATGAGAAAGAAGGGGACAGACACATTAATAGGGTCTGTTGGGATAGGACAAGGGGAAATGGTTTCAAACATAACCAGGGAAGATTCAGACAGGACATAAGAGAAAAAGTTTTTCATGATAAAATAGTGAATCACTGGAACAAGTTGCCCAGAGATCTCTTGAGACATTCAAACTCAGTCTGGATGGGACTCTGAGCACTCTGATGTAGCTATAGGTGTATCTGTTCATAGCATGGGAGTTGGACCAGGTGACCTTGAATGGTCGCTTCCAACTCCAAGGTTTCTATGATTCTATACAATATGATATTCAACAGACAAAATACATCTCCAGCTTGGAAAGAGGAAACGTCAAAACAGGGAAGCAATAATCAGTTTTGGTACTGAACTATAGTGATGATATCATCTCTATATTAAAAAAGATATTTCTGTGCCAAGGAATAGTACAACATCCCTGTTTCTAATTAATATTGTACTCCATTGCATTATGTCTCAGAATCAGAAAAACAAACTTTTGTAAAGCACGCTCAAAAACTGTGGAGAAATTGTACAGCAAAGAATCTCAGCAAAAAAGAGTAAGTATTAAGATGCTTCATTTATTAAAGCATTTGTGAAATAATCAAAACACTGTAAGGATCCCTTGAAACAAATTTTTATTCATTAGGTTTTCCTCATGAACATGTGCAAAACAAATGTATGAAAGAGTGACTACATCACAGATGTATCTCAATGTATCAACCCCATTGTAAATATACTATAGTTTAAATGCAATCTTTTACCATAAAAAGATGGGGTGAGTGACTTGCACAATATTCTAAAATGCATCCACAGTACCCGTGTCTAAATCTAACAATATACTTATATATTTTAATCCCATTTTCAACCCTCCTTCACATACTCCCTCATAAGAGGATGTCCTAAGGAAACTTCTGGGAAAGCAGAATATTGTAATTCTGGATCAACTTCTGACTCAAGAACAGGCCTTCATTAGCAAAATTTTGATGAGTTTTAATTTTTATGATTGGCAAAATTCACATTTAGTTTTACGTTTCACTGAATTGATGAGAATACAAATTCTAAAGAATTTGGAGCTAATATTCTCAAATTAGCTTTTTAAGTGGCAGCTTTTAACAAATACTTGCATCCAAAAAACACTCAAAGATCACACTGGGAGCTAACATGCTAAAAATCTATCTTGATTTGAAGATCAATATATAAAGTGATATTCAAAAACCTGATTACCAAACCTGAATAACTCCAATAAAATTACAAGACTGAAAGAGGAAAGAATTTACAAGCCAGAAAATGGATGCTAATGCAAGGAGGAACTCATCACTCAACAGTCCCTGATTTTTCATCCAATTATTTAGTTTTATGCTCTTTGCTTTCCAAAGTGAATTGAATTAGCTTTAGTTTAGAGTTTTATGTGAGGAAAAAAAATGGTGCCTTTGTACTAGCCATAGAAAGTGTTCAGAATTTACTTGAAGCAACGAAGGAACATAATTACGAGCTGCTAAGAGAAAGATTATAAAGCATTACAGCATTTATTTCTACTCTTCATTGCTTTCGGATTATTAACTTAGAAAGCCTTAAGAGCTGGTGCAGAAAAATTCATAAGTTTTTAAAAGCCTATATCATTAATGGATTCCTATTTTTTCCCTAAATAATTTTTTTTTTTTTTTTTTTTTTTTTTTTGCAGTGAAATTACTGTTCTCTCCTGAGAAACAAAACATCTGCCCAGTCTTCTGGTTCACTAATATCTGGGTGCATCCATTACTCTAGAGCAAATAATATTCATTTCTGTAAATAAAACTAAGGATAAGTCTTGACCAGAAAGGCAAATCTTACTCGTTTACATAAAGAATGCATTTTTGTGACTTCACCAGGTAGTAATAGAAGAGAAATTAGAGGACAATTACTGACAGTATCAAATTAATGCTTTATATTCTTTGTACTATGCAATCAGAAATGTTAACATACTGGTAACTTATCTAGGAAGACTTCATTGAAGTTCTCTATTAATGACAAAAATAGCTTAGTTTCTTCCCTGATAGGTGGATTACTTTTCACATAATATATTTCTCAAGGGATAGCTAAAGTAAGCTCTGTGGAAAGTTACCTAAGGATAATATTTATAGAACAAGCTAAATACAGCTGCATTCACAATGCTAAGTACTGAATTAATGCTTAACAACAATGCACCTTGACCTTGATTTTATCATATGGTATAGATTAATTCCTAGCACTTACCGGATGGTCATCAATCTGACCACAAAGCTAGAAACACTGAACACTTACCTTTGCACGTCTTGAAAATATGGTTCAATATTTGAGCATATCTGACAAATCTGTCCTGTTCTGCACTGTTATTTTCTCTCGGTCATCCAACCAACATTTAGAAAACTTTAGCCCTCATTAAAATTTTATGTCCCTCAGGATAAGAGAGTGATAATTTTCTGAATAGTCACAAATACATCTATATTTGATTTTACATTTACTACAAGGGTTGTTCTGAAAGTAGTGCTTCCTTTTTTTTTTTTTTTTTTTTTTTAATTTTTGGTGGTGCAGGACATCAGATGCTAATGTTGGTGGTACGGCGGTAGAGGCTAAATGTTCCCATGAATTTTATACTGCATTTCATTGTGTGTGACAGACGGCAGCAGCGATGCAGTCTGAAAAAATGGCATGTGACTTTGAAGTGTGGATGAAGCAGAAGTGTGTTACTGAATTCCTCCAAAAAAATAGCACCCACTGACATCCATCAATGCTATAGGATAACAGGCCATAAGCTGGATGTGTACCCTTGGGGTGCATCAAGAACAGTGATGCCATGAGGTCAAGGGAGGTGATCCTCTAACTCTACTCTGCTCTAACGAGGCCTCATCTGAAGTACTGTGATCAGTTCTGGGTTCCTCAGTTCAAAAATGACAGCAATCTTCTAGAGACAGTCCAGTGGAGGATCACAAAGATTATTAGGGTTCCAGAGTGTCTCACGTATGAGGAACCACTAAGAGAGCTGGTACTGTTCAGTCTGGAGAAGAGGAGGCAGAGAGGGGATCTCATCAGTGTTTATAAATACCTTAACTGTGGGAGTCAAATCAATGGGGAAGGACAATTTTCAGTTGTGTGTGGTGACAGAACAAGGGCAATGGGCAGAAATTGGAATGCAGGAAGTTCCATACAAACAGAGGAAGAATTTATATACTGAGCATGTCAGAGCACTGGAACAAGCTGCCCAGGGAAGTTGTGGAGTCTCCTATGAAGGACCTATGCAGACACTTTCCTATGCGACCAACTGTAGGGAACCTGCTTTAGCAAAGGAGTTGGACTCAGTAATTTCTATAGATCCCTTCCAAACATTTACAATTCTGTGATTCTGTGACCTGTCAGCATCACCTCTGTACCAGAGAAAGCTATGCTAAAGCATAGGGAAGAGGGAGAGGTGACGTTATAACCAGCATAGCTTCACCAAGGGCAGGTCCTGCCTGATTAATCTGAACATTCCCCCTCCACTCAGCTCTTGTGAGGCCCCATCTGCAGTACTGCGTCCAGGCCTGGGGTCCCCAGTACAAGAAAGACACAGAGCTCTTGGAATGAGTCCAGAGGAGTGCCACTGAGAGGATCGGAGGGCTGGAGCACCTCTCCTATGAGGAAAGGTTGAAGGAACTGGGATTGTTTAGCTTGGAGAAGAGAAGGCTCTGGGGAGACCTCATTGCGGCCTTCCAATACTTGAAGGGTGCGTATAAACAGGAGGGGGAATAGCTGTTTACAAGGGTGGACAGTGATAGGACAACGGGGAATGGTTTTAAACTGAGACGGGGAGGTTTAGGTTGGATATTAGAAGGAAGTTTTTCACACAGAGGGTGGTGACGCACTGAAACAGGTTGCCCAAGGAGGCTGTGGATGCCCCATCCCTGGAGGCATTCAAGGCCAGGCTGGATGTGGCTCTGGGCAGCCTGGTCTGGTGGTTGGTGACCCTGCACATAGCAGGGGGGTTGAAATTGTGGTCCTTTTCAACCCAGGCCATTCTATGATTCTATGATTATAAGTAAGCACAGAACATACATGTATTATAACTGTGTGTACAAAATCATATAAAATGTTAAATATTTGCAAACATAATCTAAAATAAAGATTTAAAAATCATAAAAAGGATAACTTGAGATTCACTTTCTTAGCACTTTGTCTCTGAATATCTTTCTGTTGTAAAAAGTAATCATTATGCTTTTCCTAGATGTAATTCAATTCAATGTCTTCCATGATAGAGAACTTAGAACAGTTATTTGATGTTTTTAAAATGTCTTTTTTAATGTCTTCTGAATTTTGCCTTTGACTTTCAATAAGTGTCAGTTTGACACTCAAGGTGAAAACTGAGTTGTTACCATTATTCACGTTTATGAGCTCTTTCATTTCTTACCTAAGTCTTCATAGCAGTGTGAAACAGGTCTGCTGCTGTTTTGCTGTTTACATGCTGTTTTGTGATAAGTGTAGCTCTATAACTGGTACATGGCATTTCAGAAAAATAAATGTAAATATTGAGGGTTTTTATGAAATGGACTTTTACTGGCTTTTTCTTTTTAAAATACTACTTTAAGAAGTTTTACTAACAGAATATGTAATAACTCAATAATAAGGTAAAAATATATTATGATATAAACAAATTAGGAAAGAAATACCTCAGGGAGTCCAGAAATTTAGCATGCTCAATCTTGCATTAAGGTTTTAATATGCCAGTTCAGCATGCATGCAGATGTGTTTAACCTTAATGCACAAGTTGTTTATGACAAATAGCGTAGTTGAGCTACATGGATAAAAAGACATAACATTCTCTTTATCTGTTCTCAATTTAGAACTAGAAAACTAAATCACAGAGACACTAAGCAAATAACAATGCATATAATCACTCAATATAAAATACCCCCCAGAATTGTTATTGTTGACTGTTCCCCTGAGATCTTAGTGAAGACTTAAGACACTACTTTCTGATTTCTAGTCCTATGTTCAAACCCACCTCTCCCCTCCAACCCACCTCCCCCCGCCCCGTTAGTTTTTAGCTTTGACAGGTTTTGAGAGGAGAATAATATAATTACTCTGGAAAATAAAACGTTTTACAGAATGATACCTCTGAGATTACACAATGACAGATGATCATCTGACTCAGTCATGCATAAGACCAAGGCCACCACTGGCCTTAGTGGGTCACCACTAAAATTCATAATGATTCATCTTTGGATCATTACTTCAGAACTATTCACTGGGCTTTGTAAAACTTTGTACTTAAAAGCTCATAGGCCATCAAAGAATCTTTCTTTTACTGCAAGGAGCAATGACAGGTATCTTGATTATTTAAACATAGCTTTTTCTTTTCCCTCTCTATCTCTGTGAAACTAAATAAAATCCACGTATATGTTATCTCGTCACCCAACTGCAAACATCTGCACTGCTGAAGATTTGTTTTGATGAGGAAGTGGGTGGCACAGGCTGTCTACACTACAGTGGAATTTTTTCCATTACTGCTCAACTTGCACTGACCTTTAGCTTTTCTTCTACTCCCAGCCTGCCTTCGAAAGCAGACTGTTTACACATGGCAGTGTAAAATCATGGGCAGCAAGGATTTACTACAGAGAACTCAGAACACTGCTTTTATATTTGCTGTTTTTATGGCTAAGATTCATTTAGCCAGATATGTATTTAAATGGTCCCATTGAATATTTAGTATGGCCATCACTGTTTTCACATTGGTATATGCGGTTTGCTGGAAGATAAATCTACCAAAACAACACAATTCCAGTTCCAGTTCCATTCTTTCCATACCTTGGTATGTATATACATTTGAAATGTAGAATCAGTACCAGTATAAAAACATTTTATTCTAGTGCATAGCACCCCGTTTTCTAACATAGGAACAAGCTAAACTTGCTTAAATTTCATTAAAATCAATGAGCTGTTCTGGTTTAATCCTAACAAAGTGCCAGAACTTCAGTGTTCTAAATCTAATGAATGTAATGTTGAACGTGCTCACACTGAGTCTGCCCTGGAAAAATAGCAGCTCCATAACTTTCAACAGCAAATAAACATTTTTCAAACTCTGCTCTTTTACAGATAAGGTTGATGGGTATCCTGCTGTCACTTTCAATGAGGTCAGAAGTTCACCTTGGGTAAACAGTCTTTCAGGAGAGAATCTATTCACACAGCCATGAGCCTCCCCTTGCTGTTATTACTTTACCTCATCACTGAGCTAAGACAAATTGCTGTGCGTTTTAGGTAAGCTAATAAGGTAGGAGTATTTGATAACTTTGTTGGCTAGGCATTCCACTGAAATTTATGTCATTGCCCTGATGGAGCTTGTTGTTTACCTCATGCAGATGAGCATTACACATCTTAAACCAGAAACTGACTTCTAAGGTCTCACACACATAGCAGCACTGTTAATGACAGTTTAAAATGCAATGTGAATAATCCAGATGAGATAAGATACTGTCAGAAGAGGTGGAAACACAGACTTAAAGTAAGATTTCAGACTACTCAGTAATATAATTTTTAATCAGGATTAAAAAAAAAAAAAAATAGAGGAAAAAGGGAGGTAAAATAAGTGAACAATGTTTTTTCAATATAAAGACAAAACTATATTTTTAACAGGGGTAGAAAGGACAATCCAGGGAACTACCGACCTGTAAGCCTCACCTTAGTGCTGGGGAAGATCATGGAGCAGATCTTCCTGGAAGTTATGCTAAGGTACATGGAAGAGAAGAAGGTAATATAGGACAGCTAGCACCACTTCACCAAGTGCTTGTCCTTCCTGACCAACCTTGTTGCTTTTTATGATGGCTTAATTGTATCAGTGGACAAGAGAAGAGCAACTGATGTCATCTATCTGGACATCAGTAAAACATTTGACAGTCATCCATAGCATCCTTCTCTCTAAATTAGAAAGATATAAATTTGACAGGTTGAGTGCTTGATGGACGAGGTTGTGAGAACGTACGCAGGGAGTGGTAGTCAGTGCCTCAATGTCTGGATGGAGATCAGTGATGAGTGATGTCCTTCAGGGGTCAGAACTCGGACCAGAGCTCTTTAACATCTTAATCAGTGATGTCAACAGTAGCGTCATGTGCACCCTCAGCAAGTTTGCAGAAGACACCAAGCTGTGTGGTACAGTTGACATATCCATGGGATGGAATGCCATCCAGAAAGACTGAAACATGCTCAAATAGTGGGCCCAGGTGAATCTCATAAAGTTCAGTAAATCCAAGTGTGAGGTTTTACATCTGTGTTTGTGGCAACCACCACCGTCAGTACAAGATGGAAGAGTGTAAGGATTTGTCAAAAAGTACAGATTTGTCCAAAGGACATGGGATTACTGGTGGACGGCAGGTTGGATATTAACCTGCAGTGTGCCCTCATAGCCCAGAAAGCCAACCGTGTCCTGAACTGAATCAAAGGTAGCAAGCAGATCAAGAGAGGTGATCCTGCCCCTCTACTTTGGTGCTGTTGAGGCCTCACCTGGAGTAATGGAGCCAGATGTGGAGCCCTCAGGAGAGATGCGGACCTGATGGGGTGCATCCAGAGGAGGGCCACAAAAATGATCCAAGGGATGGTACACCTTCCCTAGGAGGAAAGGCTGAGAGAGTGGGGGTTGTTCAGCCTGGAGAAGAGAAGGCTCCAGGAAGACCTAATAGTGACATGGGGGGGCTGTAAGAAAGAAGGGAACAGACACTTCAGCAGGGTCTGCTGTGGCGTGACAAGGGGAAACGGTTTCAAAGTAAAAGAGGGAAGATTTAGATTGGATATAAAAATGAAGTTTTCCACTGTCAGGGTGCTCAGGCACTGGCACATGTTGCCCAGGGAAGTAGTGGATGCCCCATCCCTGAATACACTCAAGGTCAGGCTGGGCGGGTCTCTGAGCACTTCATGGAGCTGTAGGTATCTCTGTTCACTGCAGGAAAGTTGGACTTACAGGTCTTTAAGAGTCTCTTCCAACTCAAATGATTCTATGATTCTATGAAAAGAAAAAAACATCTAGATCAAGTCATATTCAAACAATGCCTGTAATTATGTGAAAATCGTTAATTTTCTTTCTGTTTATCTGCAATCCTCAAAAAAACCCTCAAAAAGATGCATCTGAAAGGAAAAATACATAATCTTTCAAAATTGAAAATAAAAAGCATTTTTTTAATAAATTTTCACTGTACTAATTTTCTTCCCTTTTACAAATAATTTGGGTTTTATTTGAAACTAGTCATAATTTCAGATATGTTTAGATAAACTTTTTCCCCCCACTTCAAGTACCAAAATTATAGAAGGATGTAAATCATGTAAAAGTAGACCTGTGTATCTCTGTGTCTTATCTAACATTCAAATAATTCATGCAGCAGAATTTCTACTTTTCAGTGAAATGACAACTGCCATTCAGTGATTAAAGGACTGTGATTGTCTGATAAATTTGTATACTTTATAAAAATCTGCCTTTCTTTTTTGCTTTGGCAGTGCTAAGCTATGATTACAATCTCCACCAGCTAGTAGCCCTCTCCTCTTGTGTAAAATTTCTTTATTCTTTGATTTAAATTTCCTCATTAAGAGAGCATTTAAGTTCTAACACATTAGCTTGGTAGAACTGCTATGTCAGTAATTGCCACCACTCAAGTTAGAATAGAAGAAGCAGTATTATGATAGGTAAAATGGGTAATTTAAGTCTACTTTGAAGACAAGTCTGCAAGAAAGGTAAAACTACTCTGGATTGTATACAACAACTACTGGAAAAAATGTTGGTGTTTCTTTTAGCAAAAAAAATAAAAAAAATAAAAAAATCTGCCCTTAGCATTGATGAATGAATCTTTTAAAGCTTGAAGTTTATTTCTGCTTTACATTGAGAAGTGTTTTGTGCACAAAAGACTTTTTCAAAATATATAAACTGCTTTAATATAAAATATTTGTTTTCCCCCACATTTCTTGGCAATTTTACTATGGTTGTATCTTCATTTTGCCAACATTGTGATAGCATCCAGGAAAGCTAGAAAAGCTGCACAGCAAGTGAAAAATAATTCTCACAATTGATGCAAAAATCAAGCTGCCTGTTATTTTTTGGCCACAATATATTTTCTTATCAGGATGCATACTGGCTGGGTAATGGACTGAAATAATTTATGATGTATGTGCAATCCTTGCAATATATTTTGATATTTCTAGAAAAAAAAAAAAATCATCCTCTTGCTACCATTGGTGCAAAGGGATGAAGGGATTTTAAATTGAAATGAGTTTTCGTCTTGGATAGTTATCAAAGTAGATAAATATTTTTAAAAGGTAAACTATAGAAAGTTCATTTATCATCATTAAAAACAGACATTACCTGATCTAATCCCCCATGTCTTTACTAAAACTAATTATCTCTAGCAGAACACTAATGAAAAAAATTCTCCTCATGGTGTTTGTTAGCTGATTTTTCAAAAAAAAAGGAGTGTACAGAAATATTTGTATCTCATATATTTTTTTCAGTTTTACTGTTTGTTCTCATTCTAAGTAGGATACGGATTGCAGCAGCACAAATACTTTGTGTTGAGATATCTGCACTTGATCAACCCTTAGCAACTAACATGTCAGGTGCAATTAAATTAGCACAAACTGTCTTGCATTGATTTGAGACAGAAGGAAATTTTACTGTCCAGGCTTTGCCCATGGAAGTCTGTTTTTCTGGTGATACTGCTAATCACCTAAACACAAAGTAATGCTTCCTTTTTTAAGACAACAGGTCTGTGTTATTTAGTTCAACAGGGTGATATCAGAGGCTTTCATAGGTTTTATTTACAAAAGTATCCTTCTGATCCTTCTGAAAATCTGTCTTCATGTATTTTGTGCTTCTCGTTGTCCAGATCCTAAGAGCTCCTTTCTACCCACTCTAGTCACTCTTCAAAGGCTGAAAATAAGGCTTAGCAAAACAAGCAATTTAGAAAAGATCCCTATAAAGTCTCATAAATAATTCTGTTTCATGCTTCTTCTTCTTAGCAGTGCACAGGAAAGTGACAAAACAAGAGGAGAAGATATTTTTATTAGATGCTTGCAAAGAAACATTATATTTGTGAAAACACATTCTCTTTAAATATAACATGGAAAAAAAAAAAGCCCTACAGAAATAAAGATGTTACCTGCTTTTACATTACAGTTGCATTTACAACACATCCTCTTTATTTTTAAACAGTTCCTGTGTCTACAGTCCACATTTTGAAAAGCTGTGACGGTAAAGGAAAAAATGAGGAAGTTCAGGTAGTTGCACAGTATATTTCTGCAACCTTCTTACCACAATTCTGACAGTTCTTTGAGCATAAAGGATTAAAAGTGTTTACACTTAGAGATAGTTACTGCATAAAATGCATATTGTCCAGCCTTTTTCCAACATGTTCCGTGTTCTGCCAAGTGAGTACTGGTAACACAATGACAACATCACGACATAATTGGAGCTCCAGTCAAGGAATTTGCTTCCCCACCATTTTTAAATTTCAGCATTCAATATACATCGCCAGAAAATCAGCACAAGTGCAGATGCATTCTATCACCTTGTCCAAAAATCAGACTAAAGAACTGCTGTACAAGGATTCCAGTGCCTAAGGAAAGCGGCAAGGATACAGGAACGGATGGAGAGAGAAGCATCATTTGTTGGTACATCATGAAAGTGGGAAAGGGCTGTTACTGGAGAAAGAGATGTGTGATTGGAGAAAAAGGAGAGCTCAGTCCTGTTATTTCTCCTTACTCTTTATCAACTTCTAAGTTCATATGGTGAGAGGTCATGTGATATTTGTTTTGTCCAATCACCTATTTGGACTGTGGAGATAGTTCTTTCCTAAGAGAGAGCAAGAGTTCTGTTTTCATGCTAGTATTTCCTTTCATATAAGTGAATAGGGAAACTAAGCCCGCCTGAAAACAGCATGGCAGTGGCTGTCCATCCTGCGGCCAAAAATTAATTTCAGTGAGGGAATATATGTTGCATAAAATGTGTTGGGGAAACTTGTGTTGCTGCTTTCATTCATCATGCCTCTCTTCATTTGGCATGTTTGAAAATAGAAAGAGCTGAATGTAGATTTAAAATGCATTTTGGAGGCCTTAATGCAGCTAAACAGTAACTTGCAGAATTTCTTGTCCACTGTTAAAAAAGATTAACAGCTTTGAGAAATAAAGCATTATTAAGTCCAGCATACGGGATATGTTATGTAGGCACTCTGATGCTTGCTTTAATTTTATCCCATCTGTTGTATATTAAGCTGAAAAATTACTAATTGAAATTGTGCCTTAATTTGATTAGAATAACAGGAACCATAAATCTAAGTGGATAAAAAAGGGTAAATATATGACATGCACACACACCCATACACACACAATAAGGTCACTAAATGCTGTGCTTCAGGACAAACAGTAAAGCTAAGTGGAAAATGACTCTAAAAAACCAATAGATTTTCAAAAATGCAATGCACTTCCACCTGTATGATGCGAGACAGTGTACCCTTATGATTCCTACAGGAATGTGAAAGAGAAGGACTGAAGAAGTTGGAGCAATTCTGGAAACAGCTGAAGACAAGGAAGAAAGGTAAAAGCAGATTTGATGTACATAAAAATAGTTTTTTTTTTACAAAATGTAGCATACAAATTCATGCTGGAAATTGGAAATATAAAAGTAGATACTCAAAGTAAGAATTAAGCTACACTGTAGTGATTGATCTGGACAGGCTGGAGAGCTGGGCTGAAGCCAATGGGATGAGTTTCAACAGGGCCAAATGCCGGGTCCTGCACTTCGGCTACAACAACCCCAGGTGACGCTACAGGCTTGGGGCGGTGTGGCTGGAGGACTGCGTAGAGGAAACGGACCTGGGGGTATTGATTGATGCTCGGCTGAACATGAGCCGACAGTGTGCCCAGGTGGCCAAGAAGGCCAATGGCATCCTGGCTTGCATCAAAAACAGTGTTGCAAGCAGGAGCAGAGAGGTGATTGTTCCCCTATATTCAGCACTCGTGAGGCCGCACCTCGAGTACTGTGTCCAGTTTTGGGCCCCTCACTGCAAGAAAGATATTGAGGCCCTGGAACGTGTTCAAAGGAGGGCAACAAAGCTGGTGAGGGGTCTGGAACACAGGCCATATGAGGAGAGGCTGAAGGAGCTGGGAATGTTCAGCCTGGAGAAGAGGAGGCTCAGGGGAGACCTCATTGCTCTCTATAACTTCCTGAAGGGAGGTTGTAGTGAGCTGGGGGTCGGCCTCTTCTCTCGTGTCATTAGTGATAGGACCAGAGGGAATGGCTTCAAGCTACGGCAGGGGAGATTCAGGCTGGACATGAGGAAGTATTACTTTTCAGAAAGGGTGGTCAGGCACTGGAATGGACTGCCCAGGGAGGTGGTGGAGTCACCGAGTCTGGGGGTGTTCAAGGAAAGGCTGGATGTTGTGTTGAGGGACATGGTTTAGTGGGAGCTATTGGGAATAGGTGAACGGTTGGACTGGATGATCTTTTAGGTCTTTTCCAACCTTGGTGATTCTATGATTCTATGATTCTATGATATGTAAGATATTCAACAGTCTGCCATGCTACAAGGTGATGAGTTTCACACTTAAGGTAGCTTCTTGTTCTTCTCACAGGAAGTTTTCATCACAGCCTGGAAACTCAGGCCTTGTTCCCAGGAACAGTGGAATTACACTGGCGTGAATTTGGGATGGGAGCTAAAGCCATTCCTCATGCACTCCCTCCATCTCTTTGTCCTTCTGTGCAAGGATCTCATCACAAAACCAGCACACTGATAGCTGGGATGCTAAATCCTGCCAGTGCAGGTACTGCCCAGCTCACAGATCACAGAGGGCTGAGAAAAAGGAATAACTGCCAAATGAATACATATACAATTAAAGTTTCTTTTTAAATCAGCGGTCTCAGTGCATGTGTTGTACTGCTGATAAATGTGTGTGAATTCAGCAACCTCTTCAAAAGGGAAACGTGTTAGTGACAGCAAAGCTTCATTGAATTTGCAGAATAAGATCAATTACAAGGATAGCGTAGATGTAGAAAGTTTCCATATATTCAAGCTGTTGTTGCAGTGGGGTAAATTAAACATGAGGTAGATATGTGTTCACTATTACTTTTTCTAGTTTTGTGGGTTCTCATAAACTTTCACATATTTCACTTTTGAGCAAAAACGTAAATAATGACAAAACAAGCAAGATTTCAAGAGCCACATTTCTTAGATATGCAGGCATGTTTTCCCCTTTTAAATTTCATTATTCACAGCAAAGGCCAGGATAAATTGTTTCAGTACTCAAGCTGCCAGTACAGTTGGAAAAATAAACCCTATCAAGTGATAAACCAATATCCTTGATCTCCCATGCTTTGTATAATTATTGATCTTTTCCGTTTTCTCACATGTCCTGGCAGTTTATATTGAAGGCTGAACATTAAAATTTGTGGAGTGGTATATTCTCTAACTTAGCAACTTGATAAATCAGTGACATTTTAAATAATGCATTTTTGACCTTTTAAATAATGAAGACTTTTTTGCAGAAAGTATCTAGTACAGCTCTTTTTTTTTTTTTCATTGGAAGAAATTTTTCCAATGACTTAATGTAAAATGAAGGAAAGAAGGAAACACCAACAATCCAAGAATGAAAAATATAAATTAATTATTAAAGTAAAACTCTTTATTTTTGCACATTCTTTACTGTTTTCTTGCTTTCAAAATATGTATCACAAAATGAATACAAAGAAAGAGTCCGTTTTTTCCTTCGTCTTGATGTCAACCTTCTTTCATTTTCTAAGTTTCAGTGTTTTGGAAAAATAAATAAAGACAAATTATCTTTTTTTGTTGCATTTCCTTCTCAAATGATGAGTCGTGGTTGGAGAGTACTGTGAAAGACACTTGAAAATTGGATGCCCAGAAGGAATCGGGCAAGTACAAATAGCAAAAATGCTTTTTTTAGTAACCAATATTTTTCTGGCAAACCTGTTGATTATGACTAACTTTCAAGTGAAAGTTGTGTAATTGAGAAATGTTCCTCCTTCACTGGTAAGAGAGGTCATTTCTTTTTAGAAAAAGCAGAAACATGGTAATAAAATAGTATGCATGTGAAAGACAACACTAAATTGCAGTTACATAATTCCTTTCCCTATTTTCAGCAAATTCATTGAAGAGTTCATTTCACATTCAGTAAAAGTTTGATTTCTGAAATTGACTTTCTTTACAGCTCCTTTCAAGTTTGGCCTCTGCTTATACAAAATCCAGTGTCATCTGTCAAAAATGTGTTGTGAGCTTCCCATCTTCAGCATGTGGCATTTAGGCTTTCTTCCCACAGGAAATCACTTGAGAAGGCAGGGAGCTGGGCACACAAGCCTTGAGAACTATACATTTTCTAATAATAATAATATTGCTCCTGAAGTCATCTGCAATAAAGTTTATAGTAAATAATGGTCACAAAGAATAAGAAACAAATCCTGTTGTCTGAAAAATAGTGATTCTAACTGTCAAATAATGCTAAGTAATCAAAGAACTTCAGGAAATCTCTAGATTGGTAATCCTAAATGTCATGTTGCTGGCATTCTTCTACAACGTTGAATGCAGAGCAGAATATAACATTTGAAGAAAAATTTCTTTGATCATATTACTAGGTATTTTAGTTTATCTCACTACTGAAAAAATACCCTTAGTAATCACAGAACCATAGAATGGTCCGGATTGGAAGGGACCTCAGGGATCATGAATCTCCAACCCCACTGCCACAGGCAGGGTCACCAATCTCCCTAGATTTAATACTAAACCAGGTTGCCCAGGGCCCCATCCAACCTGGCCTTGGACACCTCCATGGATGGGGCATCCACAACCTCTCTGGGCAGCCTGTTCCAGTACCTCACCACTCTCGTAGTAAAGAACTTCCCCTTGACATCCAACCTAAATCTTCCCTCTCTCAACATAAAAACATCTCCCCTTGTCCTGCCATTATCTATCCTTGTAATGAGTTGACTCCCCTCCTGTTTGTAGTCTCCCAATTTCCTCTGATTATCAAAGTAATAATAATACTGAAGCTTGAGCTCCTCTCCTCTTTCCATGTATTTCTTTGTGATTACTTCTTAACGTGTGATTGCACTAATATAACATTTATTGCCAAATCTTATCAGACTGTCTTTTCTTAAATCCTGATAGTGTGCTACTTTAAACTGCAAAGAAAAAGAGCCTGTTTGCAATTCTGTAATTTGCTAGTTTGCTGAATGTGTGATGACAATATAAAATTAAAAAACTAAGTCATACTTGGTCCAAAGTTCTCCAGCTAAGAAATCACAAGTTATTTTTTTTTTTTTTAATAGTTGATAGGTTTATATGAAAAAGTATGCCTTTTTTTTTTTTTTTTTTTTTTTTTTTCCCCCCACTTTATACTGTTTAGGAAATGGCAGAAAAATGCTAATTTCTGAAGAAATACACATTACACAATTCTTATTTTTCTTTGTTGAGGTTATACAGGAATTATACATGGCTTCAGTTAATTCACTGTATAGCTAGATTATGGAAAACGAGGAGATATGAAAAGTATATTTGATAATACTTTAGTGGTTATGAAGTCTGTAAGAGAATTAATATTGGATTTACATATGTTAACTACGACAGTTGCATATTCTTTAAATAAAGCACACCCTCTTCTGGGTCATGGGACTCTTAAAACATGTCACTATAGGTATTTCATGCAGATTTAAATGAAAAACGCAGTTTCACTATTAAGATTTGTGACTAACTTGAAGAGAGCTTGAAAAATATATAGATTCAGTCACAAAGCCTGAAGAAAAGAGCACACAGAAATAGCTGACCTAGCTAGCAACTGTATAAAATATCTTCTCTGATAATCTGTACTATGAACAGAAGGTTACAGATGAACTCTTTAAGATATTAGGATGGTTAATTTCCATTCAGCACATTACACGGATGTTTTATAGGCAGTTCTTGTAGGATGAAGACTTAAGCACATACTTAGATACTTTAATGAACAATACGCTCTGGTGCAGACTCTGTTTCATATCAAGGGGAAATGGAAGTGTTTTGCATAGAGAGGAATAAATTAACGATCTGGTAGATGGATGTGCCAACATGGGGACAAATGTGCTTTCAGTGAGTGGTACTACCCAAAAAGGCATCACCATATCAAGGCCTGCTATGCTTTCCTAGGACATTTGAGATCTTTTAGTACTGGGAACGCTACTTGGATGTCCTTGGCCTTTTTCTCTTCCCAAATGTTCATCCTAACTGTCCATTTTGAGTGATGAGTTAATGCTACCTCCTTGAACATGCATCCAGGTGGAGGCTGCATCAGCTTCACATTTTGAAAAGCATTCTGGGTTGTCAGAATATCAGATCAACATCACAAATTTTGGAGTTCTCACATTTTACACTGTAATTATAATGAATTCTGAGAACATTTAAAAGGAAATATTAAACGTGAATATTCTAGTTTTCTTCTGATGTGGCTTTAAGAATTTGGTCTGGGCAAACAACGAGCATGTAATTTTTTATGCTTTATAAATTGAAAAGATTATCTATTTTTATATGCTCTTTCACATGTAGATGCAAGTGTATTTGACTGATAACCTTAGTTAAGACATTTATATACGACTCCTCAGAAGAGACCTATAAATGTCAAGCAGTTTATTAAGCCACTTTTAGCGTCTATTAGGCACTTTAAAAATAGTTCTTTATTACGAATAAGCACTTAGGTATTTACTTCATGAGTTTGTTAAAGTAAAATCTTGCATCCTCAACATTAACAGCCTGTTCTCATATGCTTTTTGATGTATGTACTCTTACACCTGAATTTTTGAATACTTGGATTACTGAATACTTGGATGAATTCCAGTACCAGAATGGGACAAACTTGTCAAACACAAATAAAAAAACTGAGTTGGATCTCCTAGCAGTAACCCTTTGCTAGCAAAAATTTTGTTTATTTCCAAATACAACTGGGTGATTATTTCATTGTTCATTTTCCTGCTCTCTCCAAGCTCTCCATTATCAGAAGAAATATTTAATAATTTGTGTCACAGAAAACATTGATTAAATATATAGAGAAAGAGTCACAGCCCAGATGACTGAGCAGTCAGCACTGCCTCTACAGAGGATAAAAGCCATGGCTTGTTTTTTTAAGAAGACCAGAAAGATGCAGGGTTGAATGATGAATGGTACTGGGAGCTGCTGGATGCAAATCTGTTGCCTTGTCCTGCTTGTCTTTCCAGCACCCCACACTGTTCCTCAGGGCTTCCCTGCATCACCTGGAATACAACCCCTTCAGAAGATAATAGCAATATCAGTATTTGAAATAATGCTTAGGAAGATTAAATCTAAAATTAGAGCCTAAAGCATGTCTTCTAATCCCCTGGCCACTGTCAGAAACAGGTTAAAGAACCTTTATGCAGTACACCATTGTCCTTTAAGGTTGCAAAGGAGTTTTCCAAGTATACCACAGACTTTGTCAGAACTAAATGAGATAGTATTTTTAAAAAGCTGTCTTACATAGTCTAAATTTGCCTGGAGGAGGAGAGAGGTGTGGGTGGGAAGAAACCCAGATGCCTGCAGCTGATGAGTGGCTAACACTGCCCAAAATTTCAGAGACAGTAAAAGTAAACTAAGGTCTAAAATGAGTTGCTGGGTTTCCCAGTTAAGAACTTGGGAAATATGATTTCCTATTCCTGTCTAGTGATAGAGTACTGAATAACTACACAGGCATGATCTATATAAATATGACATGGAAAATGAGGCCTGAGTATCAATTAAGCTGTGCTTAAAGGTCATTAAATCTATTCCCCCTTCCATTAAGGTATTGAGTAGGCAAAAAAATATATACCAAAGCCATAGGATACAGCATAGAAGCCAGAGGATGCACCATAGACCCCAAATGATGCAGAAGTCTTGGAAAAGACCCTTTAATATTTTAACTTAACTCGAGGGACAAGACTTATGGATCTATGTAACCACAACCCCATGGAGATTTGTGTCCTTCAAACCCCATATTCAATGTCAGCATAGATCCTTTTCTCTCTGATACGCAGTTAAAGAAGATGTGGAGTGTTTTACATTAAGCATGTAATATAAGCAGAGAAGTTGAAGTTAAACATATCACAATATAAAGTTCAGCAGATGCCATTCAGCTCTACAGCTCAGTACCTTAGGCACCTGTCAAAGAACATGAATCAAGGGTCCCTGCATGACAGTCTAGTCTCCAGTCTCCATTTCTACTACGTTTCAGACTCAAGTGACTTATTTTCAGAACACAGATATGAAGTCTTTGTTGCCAGTTCTGCTGCCAATACAACATAACATAATTAATTGGGAACTTCATGCCAAAATAATCTATGCAACTGAAGTCATAAAATTTATCCACGTAGGAAATAGCTAACAGACTTTATTTTGCAGTGATGTTGCTAACAGTCTGTTGCTGGTGTTATTCCTGTAGGGCTTAACTCCTGTGGGGCTTAACTCCTAGACAGAAGGATGAACAGGATTACAGCCATGTTCCTTGTGCTCACTCTTCCTCTCCAGCTAGAAGATGATTCCTGGCTTTTTGCATAGGACTTCCAGACTGCTAGTTCTTAATGTGTGAGGAGCTGAACTGCAATTCAGTACTCATTCTTCAGGCAGCCAACTCTGCAATTCAAGTTCTCTGCAAGTCAGGGGCCTAAAAATTAGATGCCTCAATGCTCAAAATCATTGTTTGGCCTGGACCAAAATGTTCTATTTTATTATGGTTTGTTTTGTTTTGTTTTGTTTTGTAAATTAAAACCCTCAAGTTAAAACTGTTTATGTGTCTGCAGAGTAAGAATAACTTGACAGTATCAATCAAAACAACTTCAAATACATTTTGAAAAGTAATTGCAGTTCCATTGACCAGTCAATATTACAGTTTATAAATATTTCCATAAACAAATCTGAGCTGAGAAAGCTTTATGGCAGTGGGATGAAAACAGAGTTAATTTAGAGACAAAGCTAATAGAGTCTGGACATTTAGGTTTGGGCCCTGAGTGGGATTTCATGAACTACAAAAAGTCTACTGTGTGCTTCTTGTAAAAATTAATATAATTACCTGCCATTCCCCCAGGAACACAATTACAGTTTCAATATATGCAAGGATCATAAAATACAGATATGTCCAATTAAAACAAATGGTTATTAAATATTTTTATGACCCTGGCACAAGTAAGGCTGAAGTGTGTAGTGGCTGGTTTACTGAAGGGCACTCACACATAGGTCAGTCTCACATCAGTATAGACTCTGCTCCCTGGAAGGCTTTCATTAGTTATGTTCCATAGCTAGTCAGGAGCTCACTAGACGGCACAGAAAATAATTAAATATATTTTCACAGTGTTCTCAGAAGGCAAATTCTATTACCTACATGTCCGTTTAGGGTGACTTTTAATGTGTTAAGTCCTTCTACTTTTGCTCAGATGCAGCAGAGAAGTCAGTAAGAGCTATAACACAGACTTCAGTGAGAGCCGGATTGCTTCCCAAGTTGAAGTCTGTTAATATTGCATATTTATGGTTCATATTTTTATTCATACACATCATTGCTCTTTCAAGAATTCCAACCATTTTTTCTCTGTCAAAAATATATTCAGACATTTTAAAGAAAATCAAATACAAGTATGCTATAGAAAGAAACAACAGTGAAAAAGAAACTACCATTTGTCTTATTAGTGGAATCAAAGAGATGGAAGTCGTATAGATCAGCCTTCCACTTGAGGCAGGACTAGTGACAACACTAGGTCAGGTCAATTATGGCTCTGTCTAGCAAAGTCTTGAAAAGCTTTCATGGTTAAAGACTTCATAGACCATTTTGGATATTGGTTACAGGGCTGCACTACTCTCCCAGTGGAAAAGCTTTCCCTAATTTCAAAGTTTTGTAGACTAGTTCAGCTGGGACCAACAAAGATCATCAAGTCCAACTGTCTGACTCACTTCAGGGCCATCCAAAAGTTAAAGAATGTTATTGAGGACATTAACCACGTGCCTTTTGAACACTGACAGGCACGGGGAACCAATAAGCTCACTAGGAAGCATCTACCAGTGTTTGACCACATTTGAGAAGAAGTGTTTCCCAGTGCCCAGTTTGACCATCCCCTGGTGCAGTTCCTTGCTGTTCCCGTCCTCCCATCGGTTCACAGGAGCACCTCCCTGTGCTTTTCCTCCTCACAGAACTGCAGAGAGCAGTGAGGTCACTTCCTGGCCTTCTCCAGACTGGACAACTCAAGAGCCCTCAGGGAAACAATCCATTTGTTTTTCAGAAAGTTATAGTTCAAGAATGGAGGGGGGTGTCAGTGCTTTCCACCTATGGTCCCAAGATGTCTGACAATTCCTAGGCATCTTCTAATTTTAACAATCCAGAAGTCTTAGATCCATCTTGCAAGACTGAAGCTTCAATTAAAAAAAAAATGTGTCTATATAAGAGTACTGCAAATTGAAGGCAAATTTATTTAAAAAGATTTTGCAATCATTTGGACTGCTGGACTCTAGTTCTCTGTCATACTAAGCCTTGTTAGATCATGAATATATCACTTGAATGTTGTAAGAATTGTTCTTCCTTGCAGAATTAAGCTAAAAGAAAAAAAAAACCAAAACTTTTGAGAAGTCTCATAAATTCCTAAATTAAATGTTTTAAGCCAAATATTAACCTAAGGAAGAAAGGTAGGATCTCTTCACAAATGTCTGAAAGATTATGAACCAGATTCTTTAGCTGTTTGGAATTTAGGGATTTTCCCCTTCCCTTCCCTTCTTGCAAGAGAACTTTCACGTTTAACTTCAGTAGGAACAGCTGAAAAACCGAAGAGAACAATGCAATGAATTGTGTTACAGTGGGGAAGCACTGGCTAAAGGTTTGCATTTGGAAAGTATAAGGGCACTTCTTACATCCTGTGATGTAAGAAATAGCCTTGAACAGGTCACTTCTCTGTCCTTTCCCTCATCTTACTGCAAAACTGGGATAATACGATTCAGCTCTTACCTAAAGTACTGTGTGGAGGACAAGTGTGCTATAAAAGCTAACGGTATGACAAAACCACCAAACGTAAATACAGGCAGTGACATTGAAATACTTAGCTTTATCTAGCCTTTATCTAGCCTTTTTTTTTTTTTTTTTTTTTCATTTCTTTAAGGACATATGAAATAATGACTACAAGATGTAATGTTCACTCAGCTGACCTTTCTGTATAAAGGGACTGAAGGTTACTGTCATTAGTTTTCTGCTTTTCTGAGTATTTCAGGAAGAATTTGATGGACAGAGTGCTGACATTGACTTGGAATGTTACAAAATACAGAAACCATGAATACTGCATTTACTGCCATCAGATTTCTGCAGACCACACAATATACTGTCTGAAGGAGTGTTAGAGAACATTCTGGACACAAAGTAGATAAGGAACTTTATCAACTCTTGAACAATACAAAAAATAAATAAATAAATAAAATTGAAATGCTCTGCTCCAGGAATGTCAGAGTTGAATCTATACCTGTACAGTGATTTAGTATTGATGGTCAGCTCAGCTCCACCATTCTGCTCCCTCACTTCCCTTCTTAGAAGGGAAGGAGGAGAAAATCTAAAGAAGAAATGCTAATGGGTTGAGACAAGGACAGAGAGATCACTCACTAATAACTGTCTTGGGTAGGAAGGTTAATATAATTTATGGCCTATTGCCAGACTAGACTAGAGTGAAAACTAAAAGCAAAATATACTGAGGGCATAGCATAATCAAACTCTTCCTAGATTCCCAGATATTTTTGCCAGTCTGCCTTGTTGACACATGCACAATTTGCCAACAAAAATAAGGGTAATATTTAGCTCTAAGTAGAGACCTTTCTCCATTTTAAGTACTGATGTGGAGGAAAGGTTACGTTCAGCTTAAATGTTGCAGGAATCCATGTGATTTTCTGATATTGAACTGCACTGAGTTTTACAAGCAGGCTAGAATCTGTCACATATCTCAACTGCTTGCTTTGAGAATTTCTAAATTGAAGCTCTCTGTCTTTAATGACATTTGTTTCACAAGAGACAAAATATCTACAGAGCAATAGCTACATTCTTGAAGTTATGTCACACAGAATAATGCAGAGTTTAGGCAAAATAAAAGTTTCAGGGTTTTATTCTTGTTTTGGAATATGGTACCATAAACTCTTAGCTATCCAATTCTCTGTGTTTATGTTAAATACTACAGATTGATCATCATGTCTAAATGTTATCCTACTGTTATAAAACCTATATTGGCCTATAAAGGTAAACATGTGTATTAAATTAGTCGTAGGGTATTGTAATAAAGTATTTCCTTATCAAAATTTAAAATACAGTCAGATATTCTCATCAGTCACCCTGAAAAAGCACTGCAGGCTGAGATATGCCAAACATGGCTTATGTTATGTTCATTTTGAAATGGAGATTTTACATGTTTTTGGTTTGTTGGTTTTTTGTTTTTTTTTAGCATCATACTGTTTTTGGAGAGATAAACAATTAATTGTGATCAATTGCTAAATAATCAAGTTCCTGGTGAATAATTTACTTGAGACTTGAGACACTATCAAAGGTAAAAATCAATTTCATGGCATGCACAGTAAGTGCAGGTACTTACTGTTACAGAACTGCAGTAATTTTGCTGAGATGAATGGCCCAAATGCTGATAATTCCCATTCTCACCAAAAGAAAAGGTTGAAGTTCAGCTTATTGACTTCAGCAGATTCAAATGATGCTCCCATTGCTGTTCTGAGCATTATCTCAAAGGAAATCATATGTTTTTAACACAGTTCGTTTAATAAAGAACATAAGGATTGCCCAGGGAGGCAACCCACCAACCCTCAAGATGTTCAAGAATCATTTAGATATTGTACTGAGATATATGGTTTATATCCCCAATAGGGATATATTGGCAATGGATGGATGGCTGGAGTGGATGATCTCGGAGGTCTTTTCCAGCCTTGGTGATCATATGATTCTATGAATTCAAACAGTACCTAGGAAACTTCCCAAGCCCATATACAGAGCATTGCTTGGGACTCATCATGTTAATAAACAGATGTGATTGTTATTAGCATGTATTCATAATGTAATTTCATTATTTTATTATTATTGTTGCTTTATTTATGTGACTCCTAATGGACTAACCTTTTTGCTCCATTCCAGACATCTAGTTGTTCTTATATGAAGAGAGATAATTTAAAATTAAATTGGAAATCATTGCCAATGGCAATATAGCAGGCACCAGTCAGCTAAGTCTTCCATGACAATTCCTGCCACACAGTATCAAGTATTTTGCTGTGTGAGATTTTAAATGAAGGTGAATCCATATATTCCTCGTTCAAATGCAAAGGAGTCACCAACTAGGGGTGATGAGGGATTGAATTAGTTGATTTTATTTCTGAAATTGAACCAAAACCTGAACATAAATGTTTTTCTGAGCAATTTCCTTATTGTGATTACTGTTTTGCTGAGGTGTTGACATTCTCCCCGGGCTTTGCATATGAAAAGCTTAATAAAACTGATAATTAATTTAAGAGCTAGATTCTTCACTCCCTCCGTGATTAAAATAAAAAGAGTGCATGAATAGACTCACTGAAATTCAAGAGGGCTTTAGAGAGAAGCACTGCAGACTCATTAACAGCATAGTTGCCTGAATTCAGCATTCCTTCTAAAGCACGTAGATTACCACAACCACCCTTGAATCAAAAATCTTCCTTTTCATTATCAATAATCTAGTATTGTTCTGTGATCTTATGTTAAATGAATTTGATATGGGATCAGATATTAGCTATTTAGATCACTTTTAGCAATTTAAACTTCACCCATTTTCACCACAAGTAAACTCTTACATGTTAAAAGTGAAGCAGTGACAGAAATAAATTCTCAAACTTCAGAATATAAAGGTAAAAATAAGTTCCAGTGAGCTGAGGTTGCCCATGGTGTCAAGCCTGAGAGGCACAGAATGGGGACCTGAATCTCATAGCGTATCTTCAGGAAGTTTTATTGAAGATACAGGAAAGAAAGTGATTTAAAGGGTGTGCTTCATCCTGAGTATGTGAATAGGAAACACATTTTTTCAACACTGGAAATGAGGAAAAAGCAGATTTTTCACTTAACTTGGTGCTCTCCTTCCATCAATAAAAGGTTTAAAAATCACAGTTTTGGACTGCATGTACCACAACTATATGTACATAAGGTAACAAGAGTTTAAGCTTTGGCAGAATGGGAATGTAGAACATCACATTACAAGATTAATTACATCTTTCAGAGTAATTCCACTCATCATGCTGCTTGCCAGCAGATGTGAGTGAGGGAGAGATTACTTTTCAGTGCCTTACTCTGGAGGAGGTACAACAGCTTACAGAGGGCTGGGAAGCATTATACTCTGCAGTCGCACCTTGTGCTGCCTCCATTTGTAGCTTAATCTTATTTAGTGGCATCGCATACAAATTTTTTAGAAGTTATTTTCCTCACAAGACAGGTAATTGGTAGATATATTCATAAGGAACTGCAGGTTGTTTATTCTTCAGAATATAAGGATAAAAGTTGTCTCTGTAGCAGCCTAAATGACTCCTCATTAGCATACAGGCTCAAGTAGCCAGAAAATATTTGCCCGTAAGTATTTTACACGTGTGCATAGATAGAGGCACAGATGAAGTCACTGTGGGTTATCCAAAAGGTTTTTGCTGTTTTGTCAGGAAGCAAAGGAAGGTTCCTCCCTCTTCAAGCTTAGTGTCAGCTTCCATGGTTTTGCCATTTGTACTGACTCCATTGAAATCATTTGTCTCATCCCAAAATCAGGTGACAAATAGGGAGTGGCAAGCCTAATGGATTTAATGTGGACTGTAGAACAAGTAAACAATCTAGGGAAAATGCATTATGCCTGCTTTTCATTCACAGGAAGTTAAAAAGCAAAGATGCTTCCTCCATTGATTCCCCAAAAGTTTAACAAGGCTGTTCCACAAGGTCAGGTCCTGAGAGCTTAGCTAGAGCAACACTGCTGGGAGTAATGCCAGAGAGGCACTTAGAGTTCAGCCAGAGCACAACTACAGGGCTGTGTCCCTCATGCCCAAGCAGAGCGAGCAAACAATTGCAATCTGCATGGCCAGCTCATCCAGCAAGCCTGTGTGGAGAAACAAATGCTTCATTTTGTGACAAAATATCTGAAGGGAACGGTGGTGAAATGTTCTCTTGTGTGAGTTTTACTGCAGCAACAAAGACTTTCCCCTGCATGAATTTTATGATGCATTGTTTCCTATTAAAAAATCTGCATAATAATTCTTAACGCCCCAAGAGTGAGTACTCCCTTAAAGCTGAATTAATAGGAGATGCAGGCAGCCCAGAGTTGTAAGTGCAGAGCGTAGACAGCCTGATAAAAACATTCTGGGAGAGAAGTGATGCTCAAGTGTTTTACATGACATCTTCAGTTTTGTTTTTGACTGATGAGTTGAATGTGTTTATGTTGTTGTTGGTTGGTTGGTTTCCACCAACTAGCAAAAGCTGGCTGTGTTCTTTTCACTGTACAGGACAGGAAATAATCTTAAATCCTTTTTCTGAGGTTCTCTTTCTCATCTCTCACTCAGGGAAGTAAGAAAAAAATATGTTCCTATGCAAATTTTAGACAAAAATAATACTCAGTCCTAGCAAATTTATCACATCTGCTACATGAATTTACTAGGTATTATTAACCCTTCAAAAATATCCACAGCAGAGGTCTACTTGCGTACATAAAAATGGTGTAGTGCTATTTAGAATATCCTAGATCCTTGGCAGAAGTATCAGAGATCCCAGAGGAGACTCACCCCTCTACAAATTCAGCTTGAGGCCCAGCACCACATTCTAGTGTATACAGACATGTCCAGTGAGGTGCCTGAATCTCAGCCAAGATATTCTTACCTTTGCGAGGGGACAAAGATACAGGCATGCTCTACAAATGAAACAGATGCTGAATTGAACTCATAAGGTGATACCTTAACATACAGGCGAGAAAAGCTGCTGAGTCTGTAGTGTTTATTGACTTTGTATTAAGCTACGGGGGATCATGATGAACCCATAGGATGAATGCAGGTGTTAAAATTGTTTAAAGAAAAGCAGATGTCAGGAGATCAGGATTCATGATATTTTCTTGTATTTAGGTTTCTAAGTTTTACCTTTCTAAAGAGAGTTCAGAGCTACTCTTATTTGGCAACTGTGAGGATGTTTGTATTTCAGTTATACACTGGCTAAAACATTTCCTCCAAATGAATTTTTATACTTGGGCTTCATGACTCTTCGGACTAAAGAGGATGTAAATTTGTATTTTCTACCTACCAGGAGACTGTATCTGACTACTTCACAGTAAAATATCATCTACTCCAGCAATTCTGCTTTGCAAAATAAGCTGAGCTATAGCAGGCTGAGAGACGAGCATTGTCAAAGAGCAAGACCGAGATTCTAGGTTATGCTAAGGGAGCTATTATAGTTTTCTTCCATCTATACTATGCATAAGCAGTCTTTCAAATAGCAATAAGAACATTTAATTCACTGATCAGATACTAAATTATCCCACAGTGCATTGGCAGGGCTTTTGCACTGGGTACTGAGTGGATGGCAAATGGAATGAGGGTCTTAAAACCGTATTTTCGAATCAGTACTCTGAATTCACTAAATGCTATTTAGGTACTTAAAGTTATGTTATGCCCTCAGCAGGTAGTAAGATGCTGAGCAAATGTCCATATTTGTGACCCACAGATCCCTTATTTGGATACTACCTGGGTCCTGGTGTTTGACAAAAAAGTAGTCCTGCATCATATAAATTCTTTTATACATCTAATGCAGTTCTTTCCCTTTTCCTCATTAAAAGGTGAATCATATATTTTTAATTAGACAATTATTACTGATTTCCACTTAATATTACCAATTAACTCTAAGTGATTTGTACTTCAGTCCATTGTAATTTTCCCCTTCTTAAAGAGGGCTTCATATTGAGTACTGCTGTTTTTGACAGCTGTACTGAATATTTAGTGTGAGTCTTAAGCACATGGACATATTGTCTTTTCCTATTAATTCACATCACTTGGGCTCAGTGAAAGCAGAATCAACTTCTGTGAATGCGATCAGAGGATCACGGACCCTTTTGTCTTGAATCCTAAATAAAAATTACTGAGCAGAAACCAGAAATCTATAAGTATGCTTTCGTTTCTTCTTTCATGCTTGCACTTTCTGTAAGAGTAAAATCTCTCAAGGAAATTCAGATACCCAGTTTGAAAACGGATGAAAAACTATCTTCAGTGAAAGGCACATTTTGCAATTAATGAATATTGTGCTCTCAAATTCAGGTACAGATTTCCATGAAGAACACTGCCCATGGTAGACCAATGCATCACAGAGTTTAATTACAATCTAGGACTACATATGCACATATATATTCATATTCATTATTTTCTTTCTTAAATCTATCAAAAGTTGTGTGGAATAAGTACATTACAAATCTTGCTGCTCTGCGTGCATATCTACTTTAAGATGAAATATTGGCAGTTTTTAAAATATTTTTTGTTTTATTTTGATCCAAGGAAATGAAGTAGTATCCACAATCCACAATCTAGTATCTTGAAACAAGACACCTGAAGAAAGTTGATCACTGCAATTTAAGTGAATAAGGAGAATGATGTTTAAACTTAGTGTTTCTTTGCCTTTAATACAATAAATATAATGCTGCTGTTTGCAGTGAATTCTGGTTTCTATGATAACTCTCCTTTTAAGGATTTGGGGACACTTAGAATTTAGGCTGCCCATTGTCTCTAGGGGCATTTTGCAACTTTCTCCTAGATCTCAACTCTACATTAAGCCAATGTTTGAACTCAACCACTGGCTAACAGAAATAATTCCACTGATCTCAGCTGGGAGACATGTCATCTCAACTGTGTGTGCTATTTCTTTAGGTACAAACATCTCCACCCTTAACAACTTCATAGGCACAAACATCTTTCACTTGGTTCTTCTTCTCTAGGAACATGCCTACAGAAAGCCAGGCTGAGTGACCCTGTAATTGCTTTGCCCATGCTACAGGTTAGCCAGCTCTGGAAGCAGCATTGTTCCACATCACAGTTCAGTGATGTGTCCATGCTGCCACCCTAACATGGCACATTTCTTTCCATGGAGATGTAAAATAAGGACAAAGATATTGCATACAGATGCTCCTATAAGGCAGCTTCCCAGGATCTCTTAGTTAATCTCCATTAATAAACTAAACAGAGAAGGGGCAGAGGTCTGAGGGCTGCAATTTGGTTATTTTATTTTTGCACTGATAGAGCAGTTCATGCAATATTTTGATATGGACAGTGTCCCATATTACCCCCAGATATACAACTTGGAAACTGGCAGAGATCAAAGACCACTCCTAGATGCAATGTGCTTGCAGCCACCCTGTCTTGAGTACCAGGACAGTCAATAAATATATGACTATATCACCTCTGCCCACAGAACCAGAAAGCATATACTAACACTGTTTTTGTCTACAAGAAGAAATGTAACTCTTGATACCACTCTGCTCATGAATTACAAGTCTTGAATCAAGCATGTCCAGAAGATTTCTCTATCCTGTCAAAGTTGCAGCATGGTCCAAAAGTAACTACTGCCATCATGTACTGGTTTTAGTTGTGCTGACTTCGGTTTGAACTTAAGAAGTAGGTTCTCACACTCAGCACTGATTTAAGGAGCTGATGGGAGTTACACCTCTTACATCAGTAGAAAGATTCTCATGGATCTCTTAAGAATGGAATCATCTCCCAGATTGCACAGCAAGGTGTAAGGCCTGAGGATGTCTCCGGAGGAAATACTTCTGTTGGCGACTCCAACATGAAAAGCAACCCTTACTTGTATATTTTTAATAAATCAAGGTCTAAATGCATCTGCAGTGAATTGGATGCCACAGTTAACAGGTCAACAAATTGTCAGAAGCTTTTACACCTCTAGTCTAGTTCAGAACATAGCCATAATCAACTTTTTTCCATTTAAAACTTTTCTGCCCTAACCACAAATCTCTCCACCTGAGTAAAATGAATTGATAAATCTTTTTTGTTATTATACTCGATTGATTAGTTCTGCTTCAACTCACAAGGGATGTCAATGAAGAAGTACTTTTCCAGTAACTAGGTGAAATATACTGCAAGTTGAAAATAATATTGAGTGCAAATGTAAATTTTTTATCAGATTCATTTCAAAAGTAGAATAAATGATATTTCCTAGGTATAGATACAGGTATTACCATTATGAAATGCCTTCTCATCATTCAACATCTTTTAAATTTTCATGCATTTTCTGCAGTGTTAAAGGTTGAAAATGCTCTTTTTTACAGTGCACACCAAAGCTTATAACCAAGTTCTATGTAGGCTGATGATTAGGAGTAAAAGAAAAAAATCAGTAACAGGGCAAATCAATATCTGCAACGCAGAATAAAAATGTGCTTTCTCATGATAACTTCTCCTGGATATTTGAAAAATTCAGATGAAAAACTGTTACATATTGCAGGAATGCCATAGCCTTGGAATTTTCTTCTGTCTATGAAATCAAGCAATGCCATAGCCTTGGAATTTTCTTCTGTCTATGAAATCAAGCATTGCAGATGCAGTATTCACCAGGACATGCTACAGAACTCATTTTTTTTTTTTTTTACAGTGAGAATGGCTTGGAAAGTACTAGGAGAACTGTAATAATTATATATATGTGGGAAAAGGGAATGAAATTTTTGATAGATTGCCTGAAATTCCTTCATTTTGAGTATAATTGGATTTTCTTGTGGATGCATGGGTCCTTATGGAGGCCTTTAGAAAATTAAAGCAAACAGAAAACAAAAGCAGGGATGAGCTAGTTTTTTGTTTGGTTGGTTGGTGGGTTGGTTGGTTGGGATTTTTTGCTCAGAGTATCATAAATTGCAAACAAAACAGCAAAACCTGTAAGGATTTTCACTTGAAAAGTCAAAGTCCGGGCTTTAAATGAATTTCACTCTCAAATTTCCACCTGCACCACTGACGTTTATTGAAACCTTGCAAACACACAGTTGTAGGAACAATTGCTTTGGCCAAACTTTAAGATTTTAAAACCTCAGCTGTGGCCCTAAAAGAATCAGAGAAAAGACAAAACAAATTACCAGCCAAAATAGCCTCACATATTCTTGTCTCAGGGCTGCTCTGACTTACTCCGATCTTTAATGGGACCCTAGAATTCAGAAAATTTAAACCAGTATTGACAAACAGTGGAACATCCCAAGACTCTTTTGTCACTGAACAGCTGTCCTTGTGACAGATACCCTGCCCCATAACTAACGATTACTACTATGTCGAAACTCTAAATTGATAATTAAATTAGAAATTTCCTTTCTGCATTTTCTGCCAAAATAAGGGGGTTAATAACAGACTAGGGGAAAGACTCATCTCAAGACATCATACATTTCTCAGTGAGAAAATGCCAATCAACACAGAATGCACAAAATGAAATGAGTTTGTTCAGAAGCAGAAGTCCTTTCTTTGTTGAACAAGAATACCAAGGTCCTCCATGGATGAGTCTCCATATGTCTAAATAGAAGGTTGCCTGGGGCTAGAACATCCTGTATCCAAGTGCACGGTTCTGCAGCTGACTGGGACATCCCAAGCACAATTGCAGATTGGGTGGAGAATGAACTGGGAACAGCACTGAGAAGGACTTAGGAGTGCTGGTGGGTGAAAATATGACCTTTCTTATTCTTTTTGACATCCTTAGCCAAGCTTAGTTCAAGCGGGGCTTTCCTGACCTCATCCCTACACAATCTAGCAGCTTCCTTATACTCTTCCTGTGATACTTGTCCCTGTTTCCACTGCCAGTGTATCTTCTACTTGACCAGCTTGCCCCGGTTCAGCCACGCCAGCCTCTTACCTTCCTTTTTACCTACCTTTTTACCTACCTTACCTGAGTTGCTACACCTAGGGATGGAGAGCTCTTGCACCCTGTGGAAAGACTCCTCAAAGATCTGCCAGCTCTGCTCTGCCCCTTTACCCATGAGGACAGTTTCTCAAGTTGTTTTGCTGACTAACTCCCTGAAGAGCTGAAATTAACTTTCACAGAATTTACTCTTTGCCAGTCTCATATCCCTCCAGATCATGAACTCAACTGTAGCATGGTCATTACAGCCCAGGCAGCTTACAATCCTGATGTCACCAATCAGTCCATGTGCATTGGCAAGCAGCAGGTCCAGTACTGCATCCCCCCTGGTGGGACCGTCAATTACCTGGCTCAGAAGGTTATCCTCAGTGCATTCCAGGAGCCTCCTGGATTGCCTACAGCTCTCTGTGCTACTTTTCCAGCTGATGTCTGGGTGGTTGAAGTCCCCCAGCAGGACAAGCCATTGCGATCAGGATGCCTCCTGTAGCCGGAGGTAGAAAGTCTCATCAACAGGCTCTGCCTGGTCTGGTGGCCTGTAGGAGACACCAATCACAAGGCTCCCTTTGCTGCCTCAGTCGCTGTCACCCATAGGCTTTCAATTTGCTCATGACTGTTCTTTAGGGACAGCTGTTCACATTCTATTCCATTCCTGATACAGATAGCCCCCTCTCCTCCTTTCCTGTCTATCCCTTCTGAACAGCGTGTAACTGTCAATGGCCACACTCCAGTCATAGGAATCATCCCATCAGGTTTCAGTGATGACAACTATATTTTGGTTTTCTAGTAGCACATGTGCTTCCATCTCCTCCTGTTTGTTTCCCAAGCTTCATGCATTGGTGTAGAGGCAGTTCAGCGTGGCAGCTGATTTTGTCACTTGAAAGATAACTTCTAAATTCCTTTTAAGTAGTTCCCTTGATTTTCCCCATTGCCCCACAGTCACTGCCTCATCATCACAACTTCCTGAAGGGAGGTTGTGATGAGGAGGAGTTTGGCCTCTTCTCCCAGGCAACAAACAGCACCCAAGGAAATGGCCACAAGTTGCACCAGGGAAGGTTTAGATTAGACATAAGGAAAAACTTTTTTTCTCAGGGAGTGGTCAGTCCCTTTTGATCTCTGACCCACACGTAGCTGCTGTACACTGGAGGAATATGGCTTACCTAAAGCCAGTGTTCATCCTTAGAAATTACACGTGAATCTATTCATGTAAGCTGCCTTCTTTTTTGCTATTCTTATTATTTCGGCCTTTTGTTTTGTTTTTCATATATTTTTTCCTAAAATATCTGTACTAGTGCAATAGAGAAGACAACATGCTACTTATAGACAAGAGTAAAAAAAAAAACACAACTCTGCTTCTCTGAAACCTTGTCAACATCATAACATGCATCAGCTATTTTTGGTTAGACTGTAATTACGTACTCAGGAGGTGGAAGCGCAAAAGCAAATTTAAGAACAGGGCAAGTATCTGATGATTTCTCGGAGAATAAGTTTGATTCTCCAGTGGTTTGTGTCTTGAAGAGTCCTTCAAGCAGAAGTGAAGACTTTGTACTCGTAAGCATTGGGAGTTTTCAGTGTTGTGTGAAATCAGCTGACCAGAACTTTACTGCAAAAGAATGGATACTGTTGAAGTAATTCTTTATTTCTAGATTTTTCTTTATTTCTGTTTTTATTGCTTGCCTAAAAACCTAGAAGGATGTGGGGAAAAAAAATCCTTAAAAGAAAAAAAAAATCCATATGAGAATTTTTCAACTTGAAATGACTTTTTTTTTCTTTTGGGGTAGGTTCTTTATGCATAGGAATGCAAAGGTCCATTAAATGGCACAAGTCAAATGGCATGCTTTTTCTAACTCAAAGTTTATATTTTTGCAGGTTTTCTAAAGTCTAGGATCAGGAGTCTAAGATTAATAATTATCAACTACTTACAAAAGATCTTCTCATACTGAACAGTGATTTGTCAATCCAGTCCCTTTTCAGCACTTTTCATCATGTTTGCAATGGCTACTTTTAAGATGTATTCAGTCCAAAATCACCAGAATATGCTGTGTTATGGGTGCTAGTCTTTTTCTCCTCTACTCAAATGAGATAATGTGGATTTCAAGAAGAAATCAATATTCCCATCAGTTGTTGGAAGGAAAATTTTCCTCACAGTGGCAGTTCTGGGTTGAAAAGGTCCTTCCCTTCTCTTAGTGTCCCTATTTATATAGAGAACACTGTGGGAAATAGCAGTTCAGATTGTTATTTTTGAATCTGCTGCACCATTTGTCCTCTACTAATTAGTCTAACTCCCAGTAATTCATCTCCATCATTTCACTGTTCTGAGCTTCTTAATCACTTCCACTGTTTCCTTCACAACCTCATTCCCAATCCTTTTTCTTCCTCTTCCAATCACTTATTTTGCTTGCTTTTATTATTTTTTTATTATGCTTTTCTTTCCCATGTGAAGCACTTCTGTCTTTTTCTTTTCACTGCTGTAGTCAGTGCCATGCAATTTTAGGGGAGCCAAATACAAATTTCCACAAACCTCAATGGCTTTAGAAATCTGCTGGCTACTGTACTCTGCTTAAGCATTTCAGGGAAGTCACAAGGGTGTGACAAGAAAGGGTACAAAGCAAGGCTAAAAATACACCTCATGGTATCCACAAACTTGACTGCAGCTTTGGCTTTTGAAATAACATGTTTGCATTTGATTTGTCTGGTTTTAATCCATCAAAGCAATAGTAGAACAATTTTTATGTACCAGTAATTACAGAATCTTCCTTCTCTTCCCTCCCCAGTAGCAGAGGTATAGTTTATAGTCTGTCAGTATTTCCATTACAAACTCCATTTTTCAGAGGTCAATAACTCAGCCATTTAAGCCTGCATCATCTCAAACTTGATATACAAGTTGTCATAGACTCTTAATTCACTTTTTACCCGTATGATGAAAGCAAAAGGGTTTTTTTTTGTTTGGTTTGTTTTGTTTTGTTTTCTAGAGGAGAATAATATATGAGGCTTTTTTCGTATTTGAACTAAAACTTGACTTTGTCTCTGAAACTGAAAAGTTGCAGATAAGTGGTCTTTAAGCTTTCGAGATTTTTTTAGAATAGAATTAAACAGCCAAAATATCCAGATAAAAAACATAGCTATAAATCAGCCAGTGCAGATACTTTTTATCCTGTTTTAGACTGCAGAGTATGTTAGTCTCAGTTGATGACCCACTGGTAAAGGCTGTGCTAAAAAGACTGTGTAGTGCACAAAACAAGGAAAATAAAAGGGCTCAGTTCTCACGTTAGGCCACTCGGTTTAATTCCACCTCAGTGCTGGAGTTGTGCCAGTTTATGCCACTGGAAATTTAATTTCATGTAGTGAACAGAAGTGAAGATGTTTATATCAGATTTTCATCTGCAGCAACTCTTTCTTTAATTATTAATTGAAATGGAAATAGTATCATCAATGCCCAAGCTGTCCTACTGCACTAAAGATGTACTTTGTATTGCGGTGTTTATGTTTACTTCTGCTGTAACTGGGGAGATACCTGAAGCTAGCAGTGTGGTCATTGTTATCAGTCATTTTTCTTACAGGACGCTTACTGACTCTCTATAAGTCACATTCCCTTGAATAAATAAACATTTCTATCCAACAGTGTTTTCAAGCACAAGGTAGGGAAAGGGTAGATAGCACAGCAGCAGAGTGATTGATGTTGTGGGTTCTCTGTGCTGACAAACAAAACTTGAATACCAACATACAGGCTTCTGTTTCTATGAAGCAATTATGGAGAGGAGAAGAAAAAAAAAGGAAGAAGTGACCGTCCAGTTTTCCAAGCAATCAGAAAGTCTTCTATCCACGTAAACAGCAGAGGTGGAGTCCTGCTCCCCACCAATCCACAGCACATTGTGACAGCAAAAGACAAACAGGTATAGACAAGGAGAAAACTGACAGAGAGTCATTGCATTCTGTCACAGACTTGTCCTCGGCAATTGAATGTGTCTGTATACTGCATTTGTTGCTATACGAATGACATTAGACAATGATAAACTAGGTAGCACCATGAAAACGTTAAACAGGAGGTGCTTATTTTGCATTTATTATTGCTTCCAAGAAAAAATAAAGATGAAGAAAAAGCAACTCCTGGATAAATGAAAAATAAGAACAACATGAAGAGCGAATATAGACGATATTTCTACTCACTGACACCTCATTGCAGTAATGTACTGCTATACTAGAGCCTTAGGACTTCAGGTAGCTGGCTACCTTCTTCATAGTCTATCTGCACACCTGGGCATAGAATATATTAACATACTCTCAACTAGCCTCATTCTGTGACATATCCTGAAACCCACAGCAGAAGCAGAGAAATGGCAATGCGTGTGAGCTATTCATGATACTGAGCAGTATGCAATGATCAACTACATTTTTCCAAACCTTTGAAACTCCCACAGCAAAAGTAGACTACCAACACCAAATGTAATTTAGCATTCATATCATTTCATTTCAAAAGCCCTGTAAAAATTTCTATTCGTGTTTACTCACAGTTTTCATTAAGTTTACCAGTAAATAATCTTTTAGAAGAAAATTTAATGTAAATAATGGCTTCATTTTTTTAGCAATTTGTTGGAAAAAAGAAAAGCTTTATCTTTTTTATAACACACAGAAGTCAAAATAAATACCAGTAAAACCAACAAAACTTCACTTTTACTTAATGCTACTGGGAAATATCCTAATTGGCTAAAATGCTCTGGCTAAAATGCTCTCACAACTCACAAAAAACCTGTAATATGTACAACAAAATGCAAACTGTTATAGTTCTGTTGCAGTGTGCAGAGTAAATTTTCAAACCAGAAAATACTGCTTTGCATACATTTACAGAGTTGATTCATGTCAAATAATTGTGGGCAGCAAGTTCGATTTTGAATTGGATTTTATTAGAATTTGTATTTTAGATACACACTTTGCAGAACATATAATGTGGAAAGTATTGGCTTCCTCTGAAATTGCTAACCAAAACTATTTTCTGCTGATAATAAATTCATTTCACTCAGCATTGATGTCTGGAAGTCAGTGTATCTAATCTAAGGAGTCATCTAGCTTTTTTATCTACTTGAGCGCACACAAATTTAAATCATTAAATGTTTTTCATTGTACTCTTCCCCTACGAAAGAATATATTTTCCTCTACTACTATTCAAATTCTCAGCTAACCAGAGAGCATAGATTTAGTGTTCAACTGAAAGAGAACAAATTTGGTGGAGTTAATCCCAATTATTGAATTAGCTTGGTTTGTGATCTCTTCAGATCACTACCTGGAATGAACTGGAAGAGCAAACATGTCTTCCACATTCGTTCCATGACACAGACTAGTAGTCAATAGAAAGAGATGTAAAGGTGACTCATCACTCATACAAGCAAACAACTATATCTTTCTGTTTAAGCTTGTGGTGGACAAAACATGGAGATGTCCAGTGTGTGTATCATCAGAGTCCCCATCATAGACATATTTTTCAGTGGCGTTCCTCAGAGATTGGGCCTGTTGCCTAGTATTCTTATTGATGAGGGCATTGAGTGCACCCTCAGGAATTTTGCAGATGACACCAAGTTGGCAAGAATTGTCGATCTGCCTGGGGGTAGGAAGGCCCTACAGAGGGATCTGGACAGGCTGGATCGCTGAGCTGAGGCCAATGGGATGAAATTCAACATGACCAAGCGCCGGGTTCCAGCACTTTGGCCGCAACAACCCCAGGCAATGCTACAGCCTTGTGGCAGAGTGCCTGGAAGCCAGTGTAGAGAAAATGGACCTGGGGGTGCTGGTCAACGCTCAGCTAAACATGAGCCAGCAGTGTGCCCAGGTGGCCAAAAAGGCCAATGGCATCCTGGCTTGTATCAGAAATAGTGGTCTGGTGAGGCCGCACCTCAAGTACTGTGTTCAGTTTTGTGCTTCTCACTACAATAAGGATATTGAAGCCCCCCTGGAGCACATCCGGGGAAGTGCAACAAAGCTAGTAAGGGTCTGAAGCGTATGTCTCATGGGGAGTGACTGGGGAAACTGGGATTGTTTAGTGTGGAGAAGAGCAGGCTCACGGGAGACCTCAGTGCTCTCTACAACTACCTGAAGGGAGATTGTGATGAGGTGGGGGTCGGCCTCTTCTTATGCATAACTAGTGATAGGGCGAGAGATAATCACCTGAAGTTGCACATGGGGAGGTTCAGGTGGGACATTAGGAAAATCTTCTCCAAAAGATTGGTCAAGTGCTGGAACGGGCTGCCCTGGGAGGTGATGGAGTCATCATCCCTGGACGTGTTCGAGAAAAGTTTAAATGTTGTATTGAGGGGCATAGTTTAGTGGGAAGATAACAGTGATAGGTAGACAGTTGAACTGGATGATTTTGGAATTTTTTCCAAACTTGGTGATTCTACAGTTCTGTAGTTTTGCCCATCCAGATGATCTGCACATTTTATTCCTGGCTACATGTTATTCTATATATGTAAATAAATATAAAATTATATATAATGAATCTAACATGTCCAGGTGATGCTGGATTTAACAAATACAGTAGTTTAGAAATGCTTTGCACATGCACTATACTAACCATATGAGATTACCATGTGTTCAGCTCCAAATCAGAAAATGAACTAGGAGAATGAAGTACTAAAACGATATAGCAGGTATATATTTTTTTATCTCTAACAGTAATATCACTCAGCAGAAAGGAAAGCATGAGCACATATACATATACGTATATATATGCATATACATATACACATACAGATTCATTAGCTGCGTTTTTTGTGCAAAATGTCATAAGCCAGTTAAGAGTATATTTATTAATGCTGATACTTTAATATGAGCCATTTTTTCATATGCAGCTTTGAATAATATATTTTTTTTTAAATAAACAATTCTATGTTACAGTAAGTATAACAATTTTATTCATCAAGTTGAAAATCATGTCTCTGAGCATGGACGAGGATATTTAAGAAGTCAGATGAAAAACAGGGCAGCTTGGTGATTAGGTTTCACCAGTATGCTCTCCTACTTTCCAGCAAGTTGTGTGGTTAAGTGACTTTATCAGTCTAAGTAATTTCCTCCATCTTCTAACACAATTCTTGGACAAAGCATGATACAGAAGTTTCATGGAAGTGATATTGCAAGATTGCTTTCTGCACTCAGAATTCCTCTTGAGTATTTCCACATTTAGCAAAACATTTAAGTTGTAGTGAACAAGAGTTTGATAGCAAACATTCCACCTGAAGCAAAGAATTCAATACTGCAGCCTGGCTCCAGGGAGCACTTGCTGATTTATGGCACGTAAAACACTGCCCCTGGGAGAATGAGAGCATCCATTTCTGTAAATCCACATAAAACTTATTGCTTCTGTCCTAAAATATTATATGGCTTTAGACTCCATCAGGCAGCAGAAGGTTTATATGAACAAGTGTTTTGACCTTTGGGCTACTGGGAAAAAGAAAGAAGAGGATTCTACCAGAATTTTAAGGGAAGAGAGATGGAGGTGTGTGTTTTAGTCACTGAGTAATACCTAACACTAAGATTAAAGCTTACGAAACAGTAGGAACTGTATAAATCTATCAGTCCATTTTCAGCTTGTAATTCATTGCCTCTGCAGTTTCAGTAGTCAAGAGCTGCTTTGTACATCAGTCAAGGAAAAGCTTTGTTGTGTTTTTGTGGTTAGAGTCCAAGCACAAATTCCTGCTTTTAACTTGATGTTCAAAAACCCTGTCAATATTCTGAACCTATTGTGCTTAACTCTATAAAAACACACAACAGGACCTTTCCTGCATCAAGGATGTTACAAAACTCTTGGCTGTTGAGACCAAGGCTATATTTCAAGGCCTCTATAAGCAATAACATCTTTTCACATTAACTGTTTTATGTCTGTCTCTAGTCTGTGCTGTGCAGTCACCAACTCACCCCAGGGGCTAGCTATTCCTTTACACACACTGGGGATCCAGTAGGTATGCAGAATAAGTAGCACATTTAGGTTTGCTGAAATGGTCAGTAATCACAGCCCATTGCTGCTGTGAACAATAAGTGCTTGCTCCCAGCATGGGAATTCAGATCTGTAATTCAAATTGAAGTGAAGGCAGGTCAAAGGTCAAAGAAGAGCTCCATGTTCCTTAGCCTGTTGTCACTTCTTCAGATCCTTCCTGGAAGCTGCTCCATGAAAAAGATGGTGAAGGTTCTAGAGGACAAACTGTACGAGAAGGGGCTGAGGTCCCAGCGCAGAACAGAGGAGCTGACGGGAGGCCTGATGGCAGCTGCAGCTCCTCACAGGTAACGGAGGGGCAGCTCTGAGCCCTGCTCTGTGTGACAGCGACAGGGCCCGAGGGAACGGCATGGAGCTGCGTCAGGGGAGGGCAGCTGGGGGTCAGGGACTGGGTCTGCACCAGAGTTCAGGGAGTGTTTGGGCAACAGGCACATTCATAGGATTTGGATTTTGGGTGGTCCCATTCTGAGCCAGGAATTGAATTCAGTGATCCTTCTGGGTCCCTATCAATTCAGGACATTCTATGATTTTAAGAAAAATTGTTAGTCAGGTGTGTGGTACCTCCCATTTCTTATCCTACAGATTATGCTCTTGGTGGCTGCCTTTTTCATAGCAAAGTTTTCTTGCAGCTCCCCAGGCTCAGATTGCAACTCCGTGATGATGGCAATGTGTTCATTATGAGTGTGTACATTGCACAGCAAAGCCCTGATTCTTACTCTGGTTCAGCAAAATCACTGACAAAGCTAAAGCATTTCATGTTGGTCTAGTTGTACTTGAAATGCAGAACAAGCCTGCTCTTACAAAGCAAAAAATTTCCATTGCAAAAGTTCAATTTTTTTGTCCTACGCTCCTTTCACATCAGCTGTACATCCAAATCCTGTGCCAAGGTTTAAAATTGCGCTATTGGTTCTGCACTTAAGAACTGAGTAGTGGGCACACTACTTCATTCCCTCCTTTTGCACATCTACTTGATACATCGGCAGAATTATCCCTGCCTGAATTCATATTGCATAAATATTGATGGCTGCACTCTGCTTCAAACTCTATTTACACAGGTGCAAAAAGGCCTATGACTTCAATTTAGTTGTGAGGTTCTTTCAGTTGTATTTATTGTATGTATGTAAACATAAAACAGCAATACAATATATGGGGGAAGATCTGTTTATTCAAAGCTGCAGAGCACAGGGAGGCTTGCTGCAGAAACAGCAACACTGCACTGAATAGATGCATATGTTATAGACATAATACATATATATGTATTTCTATATTAAAAGGGAATGCCATTTCCATTTTTACATAAATTTCAGTATTAAAAAAAAAAACCCTAGCACTTTATTGATATAGATGAGATTGGTCCCAATTTTGCAGTAGGTCAGGGTTAAATGTTAAGTACTGATTGTCCTTCTTACCTCCCCTTCCCTTCATCCCCCAACAAAAGTATAGCAGTACTTTTCCTTTAAGTATCTAAAGGAAAGAAGCCTTTGTAGTAATAATTATGTACTTCTTTATAATTCATAATGTCTTGTAACTGTACAATTCTTAGCACATTAAACAAATGTGCACTAGATGATAGTAATAAAGTAGCTGGAAAAAATCATTCAGAATCAAAGCTCAATTAAACAGATGAATTTTCATTAAAAATCTAGCTTTAAAAATACATGGAGATGGGATCAGAGATGAAAATGAAACCACATCAATTTCATTTCAAATAGACTTAATGATTAGGTGCACAGATTTCAAATGGTTAGTACATGTTGTGCAAGCTACTCTAAAAATTGTCTAGTGCAAACATAGGTCACTAAGAATTGACCAGATGGAATAATTATTATTCAGGCATGTTTTCTTGTTTTTAAAATGTAAAAATCAATATCTGTGAGTCATAAGAAGCTACAACATAGGTATTTTTCAAATGAGTTATGAAAAATAGAATAGAAGCTTTGGAATTCTGTAGTTTTTAGTTTTGTGTTCATTTGAAGTAATGAGGAAAAGTAGCAGTTTTTCATTTTTTCCCTTAATATCAATTATGTACAATTTTTTGTACTAATAACCATATTCTCTATTTATTTTTTTTTTTACATCTCAATTCATGCAATTCTATTTTTTTTTCCTTTTTTTTCTCTCTCTTTTTTTTTTTTGTTGTGGCTGATTGTACTTCTCATGACATCCTATTTGGCTTCTCAACACCTTTCATTTCATATATAATTTCATATCTTTCATATTCAGACTCAAAATATTAACACTGTTTATTTTTCTGAACTTCCCTTCCCAGGCTATTTATTCAGTACTCACTATCAAAACCCAGTATCCACTGAAACCAATGGAATAAAGTGAAAGTTTTACACGGTTTCCAAGAACTACTTTACCTGACAAACCAAGCAAGTTACTGAACATCAACAAGGAAGAAGAAAAACACTTCAGATAGAGCTCTGATTGATAAATCTATGATTTAGAGAAGAGAATATTATACTCCTTTTATGAAAAAAATGTGTGTATGTCTATATTTCTCTAATATTTAGGTATAAAATGTCCCAATCTTGATTACAGGCTGCAGTTGCTACTGCAGTAGAGATATCCCACTCTCATCATAATCATTGTGTCACTGACAGCAGATGTATGCCTCTTCAGTTCCTGCTTCATTACCAGACTTTTGGTTCATTGCGTTCTTTTCTGCAAAAAAAAAAAGTGAGATACACAACCAGAATATTATTATTCTGCAGTGAATAGTGAACTTATTATGCAGAGCATGAATGTACTGAGTCTGATATTTTCTACTTCTCAGCAAACATTCTGTAGGGTTATACAGCTAGATAATAGAAAAAATGTTAAGTCAGCTCTTAGGAAACAAACTGAGGAATACTTACAGACTTAGAAAGTTCAGCTTAGCAAGTGTTTAGCAGCTGTTAGTAACAAATGTGCTATGATGACCTTTTGAAAATTGCCAGTTTTTTTAATGCAGTATTTTTGCTGTACTCAGATCCAAAGTTTCAACATAACGTTTCTTGCAACTTGTCATAAAGAAATGGGAATCACAGAATCACCAAGATTGGAGAACACTTACAAGACTGTCCACTCCAACCATCCACTTACCACCAATATAACCCCACTAAATCATGTCACTCAGTACCACACCTAAATGTTCCTTGAACACCATATGCGAATTCATAAAGAAATGGAAGACAGCTATATTTTCCTTTCCCCGCATGCACAGAAATGTTAACCTATGCAAGAGATACTCATGTCTTAGATAACTATCTACAGAAAAAATGGATTGCTATCTTAGGTATATCCTAACCAACTTTGGTGAGAATAACAAAAAACATTCAGCAATGTACCATTTTACAGGGGACTCCAAGTGTTTCCAAATGTTCATTAAAATTCAAAATCATTTCATTTTTATCAAAATTATTACCAGTGCTCACCAGAGTAGAACTCTCCCAGGTATGTCTACACCAGGTTCAGCCACAGCACTGAGTGCAGTGCCAGTATATGCAGACCACTACATGATAACATCTTCCTCTACCGCTTTGTACCTGGCTCTGCTCATTGCAATGGAGAATGCCTCAGAACTACAGTGTTTATATCTGCAACCATATTTAATCACACACAATGAGTAAGTCGGGAACTCTTACCGATGCCAAGATAACTATGCCTCCTAGTAAATAAAAAACAGCCACATCCTATTCATTGTTCTTTTCCAGCCAGGCTGTTAAACAATTGTAATCCTATCCAACAAGATGGATCAATCTGGAGGGGCAGATGCAACTCTTCAAATTAACTAAAAGCCAACTCACAGCACACTCGTTGTTGATGTTTTTTCCCCCCAAATTCTGTACTCTTCACAGTCTGTTTCTTGAAATTAGTGAATGATGTAGTTGATCTAGAAGTAACCCTAGCTAGCACAGAATTCTTTTATTTTTATTTTTTTCCCCCAGCAATACATTTTTTGGACCTGCCTTTTAATTTATTTTAGTGGAATTACTTTTCATTTGTCATACTGTCATTTTGGAGGTATTTTCTTAAATCTTTTACACGGTTCTACATTTTTAATAGCAACAAATTTGTTCAATTATATGTGGCATTTGTCTTTCATGTCTTTAATATTCCAAGAATTATGCCAAAACATATTTATTTATAGTTTCATAAAATAACTTTCTTAAGTCACTCTATCTGAAAAATGTGTCTAAGACTGACACAAGTGATTTATCCTTGAGTCTAAGCCAGCCACAGCCATGAGAATGTTTTAATGTCAATCATCCTCTGCTTCCCTTGACCTTTAGGAACATCTTTCACTTGAGTTTGGAGTATTCTGTCTTTCCCTTAGTGGGGCTGCTTAGCAGCAAATCTGCTTACCCGTAGCTGCAGTGCCAACACAGAAGGATGAGCCCTCATTGTTCCCCTGCCCTTTTGTTGGCCTTCTATTTTGCAGGTAGGAAACAAATGAGAAACTATAAATTGCTTGTTAAAATACCAAAAAAAAAAAAAAAAAAAGAGGAAAAAGAGGAAAAGAGATCATTAAATGCATAAAAGCACATGTAGTTAAATAAATTATAGCTTGGAATCAATTTCTCTAAGAGCAAAGCAGTAAATTAAGAATTACAGAATACTTGGAACTACTCACAGAACAATTACTGTGCACTAGTAGTATTGAACAAAGGAAATTGTTTGATGTTTCCTGTAAGAATTCTCAGCCACTGCATCGCAGGAACAACTTTTAGTATTGCTAAAACATAACAGTCCCTAATGCTTCCACAAATGAAATCCTGTAAGAGGTTCCTATCATTAATCATTAGCTACAAAAACCTATCAAGCAATTTAACCTACAGAATCAGCCCACTGTAGCAACCACAGTATAGTTCAATCTCTGTAATAATGCGTATTCAATTATCTACCTCATCTTCTGTCTTCATTATAATTGATAGTCAAGAACTGCTTAACTGCAGCTCAAAAAAAAAAAAAAAAAAGAGGAAAATGAAAAGATTGGCATGTGATCATTTCTGCTCAGAGGGCGTATAAAAAGGTTAACAGGTAATCAATATTTTTCATATCAACTGTTGTTTCAAATCAGTTCTTAATGCACTGTCTTAGAATGAATCCATAGACTTCAGTGGAAGCACCTTATCGTTACTTCCAAGCTTTACCAAACATAGCAGACCTGAATACTCCATGATTATATGTTTGTAAAATTACATTAAATGGCAAGATGGTGCAGATACAAACAGTGTAGCTTGCTCCTGGCCCTACCATGTTGTTGGATCGGCCTCAATGACCCTCTGGCCAGGGTACCCATTTCCCCCAGGCGATACATGGGAACAAATCAGGGTTAGTGTGGACCAGGAATAATTTCCATAGACAGTTTACAGTCAGCATCTCTGTATCTTTGTTTTGTAGCCCAAATACTGCCACATCATGCCAAAAAATCTAGTCCTGTTTTTCTTTATTGGTGTAGAGGTTGCTACAATGCACAGTCACCTTCCAGCATTCATAGAAAGTTTGTGCTTTCAGGCACAAGATCACAGAATCACAGAACATTTGGATTGGAAAAGACTCTTAAGGGCCATCTAGTCCAAGCCCCCTACAACATACAGGGACACCTACAGTTCCATCAGGTGCTCAAAGCCTGGTTCAGCCCCCTTACTGTTCTATATACCAAAGCTTAAGGAAATAACAGTATTTTCCTTTTTGGTTCTCTTTTTTGTTCTCTTTTACTATGTACATATAATAATATCAGTATTATCTACAAGTCAGGGAAATACATCATCTATACTGACAATTTTAATGTTACTGTGTTGTTTCTTTGGTTAATGCAAACTTCTGATGATTCTTTCTCCTGAAGAACTTCCCTTTGGGGAATGTGCTGCATGTACCTGATTTATTTTTTTATAGTATGTTTTCCAATAGTGAAAGAAATGTGATTTCTTTTTTATAGCTCAGTAAGAACAGAACTGTGTATTCATTGCATGTTTGTTGATCAGTTATGCTAAGATACACTTTTATGTTTGGGTAATATTTTGATTTATAAGCCTTTTTTCCTTTCTCATATTTCTGATCTAATGGCATCTTGCTGAAAGACAAACAGACTGTAAAAGGAGAAAATTTTAAAAGTGTTGTTGGAACAGAAAGCAATATTATTTTCTGTTGATAAGCTGCAGGGGAAAAGGTTACTTGGGGAAAATCTACTCAGAACAGTCTTTATATCATAACTATGTCCTAAGGGTTGTAATATGCAATTCCTAAAATGTTTTGTGGAGTATTTCGGTTTATGGTTATCCTTTTAAGTGTTTATCTTTTAAGTGTTTTGGTTAGACAGGGGCTAAGACAGATCTCACCAGAAGGTACACTTTTCAGGAGGAGCATAGTTACTTCCTGGGCCAGTATTCATAACTGTAATGAAGTGCCAATGCTCAATGAAGGCAGAACATAGATATCAGGAAAGTGATCTGTCCTGAAGAAGCAACTTACCCCTTACTCTTCCAACACTCAAATCAAATCCATTTGGTATCCTAGGGGGAAAACAAGGAATGCAAGGTAGAAACTGCTCTAAGGTATTTGTCTACAGCATGTGACATGAGATACCTTTTGAATGCACGCATCTTTCTTTACAGAAGTTTTAAAAAAATTAGCTGAAAGAAGAAATATACTTTGTAAATTCAATACTTCAGGGACTGCCTTCTGACTTTGAGGCAACCTGGCATAGATGGTTTGTATCTGTATCACTAAATTCTTTCACCTTCTCAAGAAGTTAGCTGAACTATCTTACTCTTAGATGATCCTTATCCCCAGAGTGTTCTAGGAAATAAGCCATAGTTAAGGAACTGAGCAATCTGCTTTGAGTAGCATATTGGAAAAGATGGCATCCAGAGGCCTCTTGTAACCATAAACTTGTAATTTGATAAACCTGTGTTTATCTGCAAGACTGCTTGCTTATATGGACCTCAGGCCTGCCAGTGCCCTAATTAATAGTTTAATTCAATGGAATAGACTGTATAGATCTGTCCATACACTCCATACACAACAGGGAAACAGAATGTTGAAAAATGTGTTGTTAAAACTGATCCTTTCTTGGGTGTAATTTTTATTTCTGTCATTTAATGCTTTCTGATCAAATATATTGCTCTGAAATTTCTGAGCATCCCTGGTAATAGCACAATTTCTTGTTCTTCAATACTGTAACCATTTCCCTGACAAATGGGGAAGCCATGAGTTATAACTCATTTTGTGAGATTGAAGGTACACAGACTGAAGGTACAGAGACTTGTCCTTGATCTCATTCAAGAAAACTTAAGTTCAGAGTTGAACCAAATTTCACTCCAGGAGTAATTACCTTTACAATTTTAGTAGGCTGCAGATTTGGCCTATGAATTACAATTTGCTTTGAAATGCATGCATACAGTTGTGCATGAAAACAAGTTGTGATTCCATTCAGCCTAAAAGTATTACTTTCACCAAAACTATAAATGCAACTTTAACATATGGGGCCATAGTAGAACACTCAGCATGCCAGGGCTTTGGTAGCAGCACATCCTAGGAGCTACTAATTTATTTGTATTTTTAAAGTCAGCAAAATTTAATTAGAAGAAAATCAGATCATAGAAATTTTAACTTTTTAAAAGTCTTATAGTAAAGAATATTACTATTCCTGATGCTAAGAAATTGCTTAATATTACTGTTGGCCTTTGCTCTCACTTATTTTAGCATCCAAAGTTTAGTATTTAATTAAGTTGCCTGAAGTCCCTCTGTATTAAACAGGAATAAATGTGTACATTCTGATAATGATTTGTAACATCCTGAAACCCATCTGATGGGTCAGAGGAATTGCCTTCTGGAAATATGTGTCCCTTACTAATGATAGTGGACAAGAGATCAAGGGATTTATTCAGATCGGTTAAATAAATGTTAATCAAAGCAAGTTGATGAATCCCATTCTTTGGACTGATTCAGAGAAGTCACTATGTAATATTATTAGCATAATACTGTATTCGCATTATATAGTCTTAAATATTGTGTAAGGTCATTAATATTCTTTTTGTGCTAAACCTAGAAAACCCACAACAAGCTATCTTGTTCAAGAGGCGCAATTACTTAATGAAACTTTGTTGTTTTCTCTAACTGGGGATTTGATCGCTGGATTCACATTAATTTAGCATCTCTTGCCATTTTTTGAGGAATAGACTGACAGAAAGAAAAGCAAATCAGGAGGAAAACAATATCCATCCTGAGCTGTGTAAACTCCAGGGGAACCTCAGGGCAGTCAACATAATCTCTGCCTCAGGGAGTTCTACTCTCACTTATTCCATCATGCCAGGGATGTTTCTATTTAGTTGCTGATTCGACTTACACATTATATGACTAAATAATAGGAGGAAGTTTTCACCCAGAGGGTGGTGACACACTGGAACAGGTTGCCCAAGGAGGTTGTGGATGCCCCATCCCTGGAGGCATTCAAGGCCAGGCTGGATGTGGCTCTGGGCAGCCTTGTCTACTGGTTGGTGACCCTGCATGCAGCAGAGGGTTGGAAGTGGATGAGCACTGTGGTCTTTTTCAACCCAGGCCATTCTATGATTCTATGATTCTATGATTCTATGATAAATCAGTGACTCTCATTACTTGTACTGTGAGCTACTGACTCTTCCTTTCCCTCAGATGATTGAAGTGAAGGGATTCCCATAGGCACATAATGGAGAAGAAGAATAGCAAACAGATAGGAAACAATGAAAAGACAGTGCCTTACAGCTTTTTCAGACCAGAATTTAATAATGCATATTGTACACTAACAAATCAAGGGAAAGAAGAGCATACTTACGTGTCATGAATCATAAAAAAATACCAGAGTCTGGTTATTTGAATATTTGCACAGTCAGAGCTGTCCCAGGCTCCCTTGTCACTATGCACAAAGGTTGGAAAACTGCATGCCAACCATGTTAGCAAACATCTGGCTCTTTGGAAAGATCTGCTTTTGTTCCTTTCTGGTTTAGGTATTTAGTGCTTATAAAAACAAACTTCTTTATATATATATGTATATATATAATCAGTAGTTCACACAGATAAGGTTATTAATGTGACTAAAATAGTCTTTCACCAATACTGATGGGACTCTTTAGGACATTTGGCAACATGCCTGATGGCAATGACTTGCTTAGAGTAGCATATTTATTAAAGAAAGTTACAAAAAATATTTAACTCTTGTTTACCAGCAAACAAGGCACTGTTAATCACATAATATTTAGTATTTAAAAATAAAGCCATATTAAATCTATATTATGCATGAAGTAATTTAGTTAGCAGGTGACTTTCATTGTATAACTGTAAATGAAATTATCCATGGCTAGATGCATTTCTAGGGCTTTCCCACAAGGACTGGATCTTGACCTGAGCTGATTATATATTTTTATCATTAGCCAGGAGGAAATAAAAAATAATTACTGATAAGGTCTGTGAGATAGAGAAGTAAATAATGTAGAAGGCACGCTGACTGCTTAGCAATCACTTTTCAGGGAGGCACATAAAGGTCATCTGTGAAGGCATTTATAATTTAAACTTTGCCAACAGTTTATGGATTTATCTCTTGTTGAATGAGTGAGCCTCAACCATTTGCCAAGGACGAGAGCAGACTTAATACAGTCTTGCTGGTAAAACTAGGAAAATATGAAGAGGAAGTAGCAAGCAGAGCATCCCTTTATTTTAGGGACAGTCACAGCAATGACTGAATACTCACTGAAATACTTGCTTTACATCCTATATCTTCAGCTTTAAGCAGAAAGTTGAGAAATTCAAGAATGTTTAAGAAAGAGTCATTTGGATTCATGATTAACAACAAATGTAGCATCTTTGACATGTAAAGTTCCAAGAGAGGAAAAATAAATGTGGTTACATAAGAGCCTCCCATTCAGAAAGCACCTAGCAAATACTACTGAATTTGCTTGTCTGACACAGGATAAGTTCAGTCATACTTTAGGAGTGAGGATATTTGACCAACTTGGAACATGGGACATGGAAGACTTATTTTAATGAAACTTACGTTAAAGATTGATACACTTTTCTACATAAATTACACTTCAATCACAGATACTTGATTTAAAAAAAAGATTCTAGTAGTTGTGCACAAATGTAAGAGGTGAGAATCAATAACCCTCTCTGTATCTAACATCCTACTATCACTGCCTTACTATCCTACTTCTGGAATGGGGAGAGAAATGCTCTAAATGAAACAGTAAGTTCCCTCTTCCATCAAGACGTAATTCAGCCTTGATAATTTGCCTAAGTAAAATCTTATCATCTTTCACTTTCTCTAATGAAATGAGTAACCTGCTTGCAGAACCTCTGCAGGACCCTTTGACACCATACTCAAATACAACTGAGTAGAACAAAGCTTATGTTCCTCCTGCTTTGATCAGTTTGCGCTGTACATTCTTCTAAGGAACACAGCCTTTGGGCCCACACAGAGCTCATTGAAACTAATCAGACATTTGTATTTCTACATATGAATTGTTCAACATGCAGTTACTCCTCATAAGCAGTAACAAGCACAATATTGGAGAGATCAGAGTTAAAAAGAATGTATTTCTATTTGGCGTGATTGCAGCGAACAACTGACAAATTTACCTACATTAGTTTACTCTGCTCCTTTTTAACACCAGAACTTCTTTTGTCTATACCCTTTATGTTCATTTGATTGCTGTCTGGAACAGTTGCAACATTCAAGATTGGTTTCTGATTATGGCAATTTGATTTTCCCCATGCTTGGCTAATTGCATCTCTCATTTCTTACAGATCACTATGAGAACAGATGACAACAGAAATCAGGAAAAAATACTTTTTGCAGTCCCAGGAATCCAAACTCACATCAAGTTGCTGATTTTTTAATTTTCTTTATTTTTTTTTTCCAGGAGACTGTTTAAACATACATTTATTTTACTGAAGATTCTATCAAAAGAGACATTTTCAAGAAGGCCATATAGACCTAGAAATGCACATACCATTAAAATCAGCTGTGATTTTAGGAAGATCTAAAAACATTGTAAAATGTAAGCAATCACTACTCTAAAGTGGAAATCTCTTCTGTATCCACTATCTATAGAGAGAGCTCTTTTATGTAGTCTCCTAAATCTAAGGCCATAATTTTGTGATCCCTTCCAGCCAGCATGGACGAACAGCACAAGCAGAGGCTGCCTAGCTTATCTCTTCTGTCAGCACAAGTATTCTCATGGTCTCATGGCACTGCTCTCTCTGGAGCCTCACTAAGTGGACATACATTGAATATAGACACCATCTCACGTACTGAAATGAAGAGTGAATGCAAATGAGATTATTTCATTTTGTAATCTGCCATAGGCCCAATCATGTATAAACATTAGCATAAAAGAAAAGATGCTGTATTTTCTGTGTGTTTGTAGCTCATGATAACTGAGGATTTTAGCCCTTCTTCTAGATGATATTACAGAATCACAGAATGGCCAGGGTTGGAAGGGACTTCAAGGAATGGACCTCAAGAAAGCTCCAACCCCTGCCACATGCAGGACCACCAACCTCCACATTTAATACTAGACCAGGCTGCCCAGGGCCCCATCCAATCTGGCCTTGAACACCTCTAGGGACGGGGCATCCACAACCTCTCTGTGCAGCCTGTTCCAGCACCTCACCACTCTCTCTGTAAAGAACTTCACCCTAACATCCAACCTAAATCTCCGCTCCCTCAACTTAAAACCATTTCCCCTTGTCCTGCCATTATCAACCCTTTCAAAGAGTTGATTTCCCTCCTGTTTGTAGGCTCTCTTTAGGTATTGAAAGGCTGCAATGAGGTCACCCCGCAGCCTTCTTTTTTCCAGGCTGAACAAGCCCAGCTCCCTCAGCCTGTTTTCATAGGGGAGGTGCTCCATTCCCCTGATCATCTTCATGGCTCTCCTCTGAATCATCTCGAACAGCTCCCTGTCTTTCTTGTACTGGGGGCTCCAGACCTGGACATAGTACTCCAGATGGGGCCTCACAAGAGCACAGTAGAGGGGGACAATCAGCTCCCTGTCCCTGCTGGCCACCCTTCTTCTGATGGAGCCCAGGATACCATTTGTTCTCCCAGCTGCAAGGTCATAACTGCTGGCTCATGTTAAGTTTTTCATCCATCAAGATCCCCAGGTCCTTCTCTGCAGGACTGCTCTCAAGGACCGCTCCTTCCAGTCTGTATGGATGCCTGGGATTTCTCCAGCCCAAGTGCAAAACTCTGCACTTTGCCATGTTGAACCTCATCAGGTTCACCCGGGCCCACCTTTCTAGCCTCTCAAGGTCCCTCTGAATGGCATCCCCTCCTTCTACCGTGTCAACCGCACCACTCAGCTTGGTGTCATCAGCAAACTTGCTGAGGGTGCACTCAATTCCGTCATCGATGTCATTGATAAAGACGTTAAAGAGCACCGGTCCCAAGACAGACCCCTGGGGGATGCTGCTCGTTACCGGCCTCCACCTGGACACAGAACCATTGATGACCACCCTTTGTCTGCGGCCTTTCAACCAGTTTCTTATCCATCAAGTGGTCCACCCATCAAATCCACATCCCTCCAATTTGGAGATAAGGATGTGGTGGGGGACCATGTCAAAGGCCTTGCTCAAGTCAAGGTAAATGACATCGGTCCACCAATGCTATCACTCCACCATAGAAGGCCACCAGATTGGTCAAGCATGACCTTCCCCTGGTGAAGCCATGCTGGCTGTCTCGGATCACACGCTAATTCCTCGTGTCATCAAGCATGTCATCCAGGATGATCTGTTCCATGATCTTCCCAGGCACAGAGGGGAGACTCACTGGTCTGTAGTTCCCCAGGTCCTCCTTGCTCCCTTTCTTGGAAATGGGAGTGATGTGATCCTTCCTCCAGTCATCCGGGACCTCACCTAACAGCCACAACTTTTCAAATATGATGGAGAGCAGTTCGGCAACTGCTTCAGAACCCTGGAATGCACGCCATCTGGCCCCATAGACTTGTACACATTCAGTCTCATGAGGAAGTCTCGGACCTGCTCTGCCCTCACAGTGGGGGGGGATTTAGTGCGCCGATCTCCACCTAGAGGTTTAGGGATGCAGGGCTCAGGGATGTGAGAAGTACTGGAATCCTGGCTGCCAGTGAAGACCAAGGGAAAGAACTGATTCAGTACCTCAGCCTTCTCTTCGCCCTTTTACATTTTACAGTTCTCCTTTTACATTTACCAAAGGAGGTACACTTGCTTTGACCTGTCTCTTCTGGCCAATGTACCTGTAGAAAGTCTTCCTATTGTTTTTCACATCCCCCACCAAGTTCAGTTCTGCCTGTGGCTTGGCTTTCCTGATCTCATGTCTGCAAGTCTGGACAGCATCCCTGTATTGTTCCCAGGTGACATACCTTTGTTTCCAGAGCTTGTACACACCTTTCTTTGCCCTCAGCATGCCCAGCAGGTCCTTGCTGAGCCACGAGCCATTTCATACTTGAATAGTTTCTTTCTTATACATTTTTCATTGAGTTTATCTGCATAGTCTTGAATTTGCCACTTCTGAATATGGATAAAAGTAATATAATTGAAAATGGGGCTAAATATCACGTAGCCAGTTATGTAGATAAATGCCTAGCATGTGAAAGGATTGGCAAATGTTGTGAATAGAGTGAACTTTGAATGCCAGTGCTATCTCAAAACCTTAAATATGTCTTTTAAGACTCTTGTCCAGTCAATCAGGAAAGCTATTAAAGATGACTTGGTTCTGACAATGCATAAAGCTTGTATGAAAAGAATCAAATCCAAATAAATCAAAATAGATCCAGACAGAACGGACAGTAAGAACTGATCAATCATGTCAAGAAACAGCAGAACAATAGGCAGAGCTGTTTCTGAACTGCTACGTGTAAACATGAGCTCAATTTGCAGTTTCAAATAGGTTTTGACACAGACAGGATAACTTTACACCACCTTGCCTATAAAGAAGAGCACAAAGCACTTCTGACAAATAACTGCTTCTGTCCATGATTTTAGTAAATTAGGGGATGTTGGTGAAATGTTTGTATCCATTTGTATCAATTAGTGCATTTAATGGTTTTATAGTTTACAGTTTGAATTTCAGTTTGAGAATGTTAATTTTGACCAAATTGTTGTTCTTTTCTATCTTGAAATTGAGTTAAAATTTGTTTTGAGTGTCTTTTAGTGTCTAAAATGTTTTAGAGTATAAAGTCTACAGTATATAAGGAAATGTGGCTAATGTGCTCTGGCACAGGCAGATATCATCTAAAGTTTGCTGGATGCACTCATATTTTAAGGAGAGTTTTTGATCTCTCCTTTCATCAAAATCATCTTGAATAATATCATTAAATGCTGTGGAAGAAGCTTTAAACCAGAAACTGAATCTATGGCAAAAAAATAAATATATAATTATTGCTACTGATGTGCAATTGAAACTTGGAAACTATCAGCTGTAGTGTAATCTGTATTCTGCTGAGTATAATTGCTTTGCCATAAGCAAAGCATGAAGGATGCAGCAGTCTATGTTTGTCTTTAGTGAGATATTCATTTGAAGGGCATTGGTCCATCAAAAAAATAAGAGGCTGCAGTCACATAATAAAATGGCATTATTCTCAACACGTTAAACCTCAGAAAGGATCTTCCATATTAAAAAGACATGTTCTGTGATACAAAGCATAGAGAAACTTTATGGTCCCCAGTAAAACCTCACATTCATCCATTTGCAGACAGCGCATCATTTAATTGACTTTATTGACTGTATTCTTAGTTTTACATTCTGCAGTTGAAGATACTCACATTTTTCCATGCTGACTAATGCTTTGTGCTGCAGGATATTGGAGCCTAGTGCACCACACAGTTAGAATGCCAGTGCATTTGTAACTTGTGCAATTTAGATGTGAAATTTTATATGTAAACATTGCGCACTAATTATGTTCCACTTCAAAATTCGTCACTACTGGAAACATTCTTCTATGAAACAAGACAAAAATAGAACAAGGAAGAGAAAGAACACAAAGAAGTGCTATGCGAGGAGTATTGTATCATTATCTAGCAGTATCTGTGGATGAGAAAGTAAAAATATCATATCCTTTTGGAATAATCAAACCACACACATTTAATATTCACATGTGACACAGCCACAGAGAAATTCTATGCATATCCTATGTTTACCAAGTACTATTTTTCACAAATTGTCAGCTGAGGAAAATAAATCATGCTCTGACCACGTTCACCTCTTTCAGGTTCAGATATGCCCTCCTGCATTCATATTTACTACTGCCTTGAGGAAACTTTCATGAATCCAACAAATGAGGTTGAGGCTGCTCTAGGCTGTGCCAGCATCTAGTGATCAAGTGTGAAACTGTTGCTGTGATCACACAGCTCACACACCTGGATTTTGTGTGCATAGTTTTCACTGGGTATTGGCCTCAGAGGCATAGACTGCACTGACAGAAGAATCATAGAAAGGCTTATGTCAGAAGGGAACTTAAAGATCATCTACTACCAGGGGTAGGGTTGCCACCCACCAGATGAAGGTGCCCAGAACCCCATCTAATCTGGCCTTGAACACCTTCAGGGATGGGCCACCCATAGCCTCTCTGGGCAGCCTTTGCCAGTGCCTCACCAGTCAAAGATTTTTTCCTGATATCTGACTTAAACCTACCCTCTTTTAGTTTAAATCTGTTCCCCCTTGTTCTATGGCTATCAGACCGTGTAAAAAGTCAGCCTCACTCCTGCTTCTAAGCTCGGTTCAAGAGCTGAAAGGCCACAGTGAGGTCTCCCAGAAAGTTTAAAGATTGAATCAGATTGCTTGATTAAATTTAAGGTAGAAAGATAAGATCTTCTTTCCAGCTTTCAAAGACATGTAATTTTATCCCTTTCCTCTATTTTGAATTTATGCCCATGTTAATTATCTAAATCAGACATTCAGACATATTACTGTTTAGAAATTTTAGTTCCATAACTTACTGAAATTAAAGCTAGCTGATGTGAAGTTGTCTGCATCTTGAAAGATGAAGAGCATTATTTCACATGTGTCTTCTAATAAACTGACTTTTCTGATGGCCATCAGGACTGTCCATCCCTCCTTTTCTGTTCCTCTTCCTCTTCCTCTTCCCCTTTCCCTCTCCCTCTCCCTCTCCTTTTCATGAAAGACTATTAATTGAATTATTACACTTTTAAAAATAAATGATTTTCAAATGTGAGGAAAACCAGGAAGAGATGCTGTAAAGTTTCCAGTACCATATTGAGCAGCAGGATTACAGTTTCAGTCTCTATTCTTATCCACAAAACAGTCCTTTGATTTCAGACTTATTAAAAAAAAAAAAAAAAAAAGGTTACTGGCATGTTGAATTACAAGGGTTTTTGTAATATCAGCTCTTTAACAGAATGAGCAGAACATAAAGAATTCTGCTCGATTCTTTAACAGTATAATTCTAAGGGGATGGAGGAGTAGGTCAAGAAAACACAGCCTTGTTTTTTCACCTGTATGATAAATAACCTTAAGGTTTATCCTTTAGCAAGAGCACCTGTCAGTAGCTGCAGAATTTAAATTCAATTTCCCTGGTCATTAGAGATAAATTTGAAAAGCCAGATGTCAAGGCAGGTGCCACGTTATATTCAATAATAAGTTAATGGCCCTTGAAATGCAGAAGCAGTTTGTCAGCCCTACCAGCTCCCTTCACACCCAGCTCTCGCTCTTCCAGGCTTATATCTTCCTCTGTGCTTCCACTGCTTTTATTAAAATCAACAACTGATGCTGTTTTTTTATTTAGAGGAACTAACATATAATTCTACATCATTTTAACATTCATCATCTCTGTGACTTCATGATTGTGAAACTTCAGTTCTACAGATATTTTTTCAAACAGAAAAATGATATCTCTGCTCTGTAGAAAACTCCATGCACTATTAAGCATAGTTGTGCTTCATTTCCATTCTGGTTATTAAAATATTTCATTTAAGCCAGATTTGTAAGGCCTCTTACATTTTCTGCCTTATGAGATGTAGAAGGCTCTTTGGAATGCTAAAAAGAGAGTCCATTTACAGTGCAGGTCCTGGTTTGACCTGCAACATGGAATTGCAAGTGCAGTTTGTCTTTTTAGCTCGTAAAACATCAGTTCAATGGTCACCCTTTTTTGACTCTCTCAAATACTTCATCAGGTGGCAGCAGTGTTTCATGGCAGGCAGTGGAAAGACATGGCATGTACACTGTGGGAAACGACAAAGGTATTAACAAACTAGGTAGGATTTTTGAATGCAAAGTTTTCTTCAAACTTCCTAAACATAGGACTTATGGAATCATAGAATCATGGAATCACAAAATCATAGAATGGCCTGGATTGAAAAGGACCACAATGATTATCTGGTTTCAACCCCCCTGCTATGTGCAGGATCACCAACCACCAGACCAGGCTGCCCAGAGCCACATCCAGCTTGGCCTTGAATGCCTCCAGGGATGGGGCATTCAAAACCTCCTTGGGCAACCTGTTCCATTGTGTCACCACCCTCTGTGTGAAGAACTTCCTCCTAAGATCTAACCTAAACCTCCCCTGTCTCAGTTCAAAACCATTCCCCCTTGGTCCTATCACTATCTACCCATGTAAACAGTCGTAGTCCCTCCGGTTTATATGCTCCCTTCAAGTATTGGAAGGTCACGATGAGGTCTCCCCAGATTCTTCTCCAAGCTAAACACGATCCAGTCCTGAAAACATGCTTCCCGCAGGTTGCTGATGATAAGGTCAGTGTCTTCTCCAGTCCCTGCCACCTGCTCTTTTTTCTTTCATTGTAACAGATTTAGCAATTGTGTGAGCATTAGCCAGACCAGCTGGTGTGTTAGCAGGCTTTGCCAACATAAAGGCAAGTGTGTGACCTGTGTGCTGAATCAGGCCGGTGCTGTATCAAAAACCTTCTCTGCAACATCAGGAAAGGCTGTCCTAAGGAGTAATCAATATATAAAGCCTCTAAATTCTGATTACAACAGAATATATAAATTTTCCAAAGATGTACATGCTCACAGACATACACTATTTCCAGGGCTATGTTTTGCACAAAGCCTCTGAATCTTTCATGAAGGCTCAGGAATTGCAATAAAACACTTGACTTGTTTGCACGGGCTTACCAGGTAAATCTGTTTGTCTGCAGGAGTTGTATATGGTTCCTTTCACCAGCCTATTAACAGCAGTTGAACACAATTACTTGTTGGTACAGTCACCAGAAAGAAAGAAAGAAAAATTGTCATTTCCAGTGATTTGAAGAGGAGAAGGCTCCTGCCACTTGTTTTTTATGCACTGATTCTGAAATCTTCTTCTAATCATAACTCTTCCATCATCCCCATGGAAAACTGTTTATGCAAACAATTCTCGTGCAGTTCTGTCATGTAGAAAAGATCTGTAGGTTTTATTTTAATTTGATTGACTTAGAGTGGAGAATACAACAAGGGCTAAGGCTGGGCAATCTTTATTCACTCCATAAGCATTTACCCACATCAGTAATCCCAGCTGTGCACTCTCCAAGGGGAAGAGATGCAGCATGGCCTCAGCTGGTCAGGCGCAGTGCTCTGCAGCACCAGTACTCTGAGCTCTGCAGCAGCTGAGGCTTCAGAAAACTTACTCCTCAGAAAATGCCAGAGTTACTTCTGCACTGTATGTCAAAGAAAAAATGTAAGTTTAATATACATTAAAATTTAATGATGAATTTTAACATATATATAAAATACTCATAGAAAAAAAAAATGTTCAGATCCAACAAACAAATCAGTTCTCGTTTCAGTGGTTTCAGATTTGAATGGAAATTGTTTAAAAGTTTAAATAATTTCCTTCATATATTTTAAACACTTTTTTTCCTTTCCGCATTTGAATGAAATGAACACTCTCTCATGATAAGTTTAGAGTTTGACAAGTTACTTTTTCTGGTCAAAATGGTCCGTTTTAATGTGTTTTTCCATATTCATTGTTATATTTTTAGCTAAGGGATGAATCAAAATGACAGCCAGAGACTTTCAGTGTCATTGAAAGTTTACATAACTTTCCTTGAAGTCTATTCAGAAGACAAACATGAATAGGTTCATTAAAAAAAAAAAAAAAAAAAAAAGGAAAGAAAAGAAAAGAAAAGAGTATTCAATGACTGTGGAATATTTCTGCTTAGCAAGGCAGAAAGAAGAAAGGGCCATAAAAATTATTTATGCATTTCTCCATCTAGCCCACATTTTAAAAGAACTGGGCAATTATCTTCTTTGGCAACCTAGACACTTCAGATTTTGGCTTCCTGGCTTTTCTCTGAAAGATGCAGATGGCAGCTCATGCTATTTTAGGCTGCTTATTTTGGAAATGTTGGTTTCGGTTATATTTCAAGTACAATAACATTATTTTTCAGTCTAGTATATTTCCATCAATAATGATAATAACAACCAGCAATAATGACAATAACAGCAAAAATCACAATAACGGGTTCAGGTCAGATGTCTGTTCCTGTAGAAGAGCCCACTGGATCTGGGTGAGATAGAAGAATCCCATGCAATATCTGCTTTGGTAGCTACATTAGGATACAATTTATTGATGAGTGACAGATAAAAGGAGAAATTCTAGAGGTTTGTTCTCACATATGCACAGACAATTATATGTGTCTTCCCTTTTACCTACGTTTTCCTATTTCCTTATTCCTCATATTTCATGGTTTCATGTATGGAAGAAAATTTCTACTATCATCCTTTAAGGACTGTGTCATCAAGCCACAATGCTGTTTCCCAGAATTTCTGTAGCGGCCTCACAAACTGACTCTTGAAAAAGAACTGCAGCAGCAAAATAAAATAAAATAAAATAAAATAAAATAAAATAAAATAAAATAAAGGCACTGTAAAAAGAGCAACATAGCCCTTCCATGGAAAAGTAAATGACATAAAGAGGTTGGTTTTGTGACCCCCAGAGTTCACGTCACACCACCCATCAGACTTGCTCCTGTTACCAATGGGTCTATAATATGGTGCTAGATCTCATCAAGAACACGTATTTGTAAGTTTTTCTTAGCAAGGACAGCCCTTCAGGGTAACATTACTATTGGTTGCATTACAGTTGTTCTTGTAAATCCTGACTTCCATTTATGTTTTCAGACAAGATGACTTGATGTTATTGTCCGTATGTATTTGAAAAATTTCTTTTGGAATATGGATGGAGTTGTCTTCCAATCTTGAAGATCTGGACTTACGTTATGTACTGTATAGTATATGCAAAACTAAATAAACCATGATAAACAGCAAGACTATGATCAAGTGACCCACTGGCAAATGATGGAAAGCCTGTTGACATAGTCTACAGCAAAGCCTTTTAACACTGTCTCCCACAGTATTCTGCTGGAGAAGGTGGCAGCCCATGGTTTGGACAGGTGCACTCTTTGCTGAGTAAATAACTGGCTGGAGGGCTGGGCCCGGTGAGTGGTGAATGGAGTTAAATCGAGATGGTCAAGAGTGGTGTTCCCCAGGGGTTGGTATTGAGGTCTGTCCTGTTTAATATCTTATTGATGATCCAGATGAGGGCAGTGCAGGCACCCTCAGTAAGTTTGCAGATGACACCAAGTTGGCAAGAAGTGCCAATCTGTCTGGGGGTAGGAAGGCCCTACAGTGGGATCTGGGTAGGCTGGATTGCTGGGCTGAAGCCAATGGGATGAGGTTCAGCAAGGTCAAACGCCAGGTCCTGCACTTTGGCCACAACAACCCCAGGTAATGCTACAGGCTTGGGACAGAGTGGCTGGAAGACTGTGTAGAGAAATGAACCTGGGGTTGTTGGCTGACGGTCAGTTGAACATGAGCCAGCAGTGTGCCAAGGTGGCCAAAAAAGGCCAATGGCATCCTGGCTTGTATCAGAAATAGTGTTACTAGCAGGAGCAAGGAGGTGATCATCCTTCTGTACTCAGCTCTGGTGAGGCTGCATCTCGAGTACTGTGTTCGGTTTTGTGCCTCTCACTGCAAGAAAGACCGTGACTGAGGCCCTGGATTGTGTACAGAGAAGGGCAACTAATCTGGTGAAGGGTCTGAAGCACAGGCCTTACAGCGAGCAGCTGAGAGAACTGGGATTATTTAGTCTGGAGATGAGGAAGCTCAGGGGAGACCTTATTGCTCTCTACAAATACCTGAAGGCAGTTGTGGCGAGGTGGGAATTGGCCTCTTACTCCATGCAACTAGTAATAAGACTAGAAGGAATGGTCTCACGTTGCACCAGGGAACGTTCAGGTTAGACGTTAGGAAAAACTTCTCCAAAAGATTGGTCAGGTGCTGGAATGGGCTGCCCAGGGGGATGGTGGAGTCATGGTCCCTGGAAATGTTCAGAAAACATTTAGATGTTGTACTGAGGGACATGGTTTAATGGGAAACAGTCGTGATAGATGGAGAGTTAGACTGGATGATCTTGGAGGACTTTTCCAACCTTGGTGATTCTACAATTCCATGATTCTAATTCCAGGTGCTGGAAGTTAGTCATCCATATTCTGCAATTCACATAATTGGTCCACATTGAGAAACTCTACTCCACGTAGTTCTGGGAAGCAGTCTGGAAGGTTGCATTTGTTAGGAAATATTCCCAAGAGGTATTTTACTAGATGAATAGATGAATATTAAAGTAGATGCAGAGAAAGAGAAGCACTAATAAAATTAGTCTTAAACTACTTGGTTTAAATTGCTATCACTCAACTATTCATAAAATTTTAATCCCTTTAAAAAAAGGAAAAGTAATGTATGTGTTCCACCCAGGATGGGGGAAATGGTTGAAGGGTCAGTTGTTTACTGCCAGATGTCTTCTTCAGCATTATTCAGTGCAGGAGGGCTAAGAAAACTGTGACATTTATATTGCCATAAAAAAGAAGAAGGAAGCAGACAGCAAACAGAGAAGTTCTTGGGTTGACTTCCAGAAGCATTATTCACCACAGCAATAATTAGTATAAAACTAATTCTTCTTCTCATTTATATTTAAACAATTACATCTTCCAATGTGATTTTTACCCCTTACTCCACATTAACGTGAAAACTGAACTTTTTTCACAGTCTGAACACCCAACTGACTAGAGACGACAGGCAGTGAGCAACATATGTGCGTTAGGGCTCCCTGTCTCAATTAAGACCCAAATTGACTTTATTACCTTAAACCATGGATTCATCCCAGTGAAGTCAAAACTTCCCAAACTTCAGAGATTACCTTTAATGTTATATGTGGTTTTTCTTAACAGGAAAACAATTACCAGCTCGCACCAGTCCATTCTTGGAGTGCTAGCATTCTTTACTGATCAACAATTGAAGAAACTAAAGATGAGAGGAAGGAATGTAAATCAAAATTCTCCTATCTGGAAAGCAATGCAATACTTTGAGTCAAATTACACTTCTTATAAAAGTTGCAGGCATAGAAAAATATTTGTATGTACCAAACCTTTGATTTGGGCTCCCATTTGGTTATGCAAGCCTTGTGGATCTTGGGAATATTCCATTCATCATCATAACTGCAGTGCTTTCCACCACTAATGAAAAGCTTTCAGATTTATTCTCCACATTACAGAAGAGAAGAGACAAATAGGCTTCCTCTTAATCATCTCACTGCCATTTCAGACACCAAAATCCATTTGGAGTTCCATTGTGGAGGCAGTTACATAGTCAGTACTCTTCATCATTCTGAATCCTCCAGGAATCTGCATTTCCACTGTAGAGTGTGCAAATCATCAGCTCGTCTTCATCGGAAAGATTTCCTGAGCCCTCCAAGCAGCTTCTACATGGACATGCTTTCCATACAAATCACAAAGTATTTGGCACTAGGTCAGCAAGAGAACAGTTGTGCATGCCCAGGGATTCCGGGTCATCAACTACACTTTCCTCTTAGATCCTCCTCCACTTTATATTTAGATAACTCCTTCAAAAAGTTTATTTCACCTGTTTCTATCTTAGCCATATATATTTGTATATGATGCATAGTACTTGTTTTTGACCCATCTTGTTGAAGATTTGCTGCTGCACTACCAACATAACAGCAGTCACAGAACAGAAAGTTCTTGGAGTGTCTCACATGAGTCTGCAGTCTTTGTATTTTACAGTAAATAGAAAAAAAAAGCATTCATTCATTAAATGAACATGTACTCCTTTCTCCTTCCTTTTTCCACTGAGCGTTCCAATGACTCAACATGGGCTTAGCCACCTTCTTACCTGCTCTCTTTCAGTTCCTTATCTCCTTCACCTTTCACTACCGTTTTAAAAATAAGGACTGGAAATGTATTTGGAAATGTATGGGGATTTTAAATCCCCATATGTTGGTGTTTTCTCAGAGTTTAAATCTTTTTCTGAATTCCTGGGGTAAGTGTGGTTACCACTGAGCAGCAGCCTGCTGATTTTACCAAGAAAATCAAAGTTTTCTGAGGACTCGGGAGCAAACACAACTCTTGTTTGAATCTAAAAAAATGACTGACAGGCAGAAAGTGTAAAAATATCAGTCTTTATGCTTTTCTATATGTGTTATGAAAAAAAAAAATGTCACAAATACTAAAGTTTAAAGCATCTAAAACTTAGTTCAAATCTGAGTAATTTTTGTCTTCATGAATTGTTTGTTGTTTTTTTTTTGTTGGTTTTTTTGTTTGTTTGTTTTTTGTTATATCTTTTTAGTATTTTCAGAAGGTCAAAAATTCTATTGTTCTTAACAAATGCACTTAGAAACTCGGTCCTTGTTGGCATCCTCAGGACTCCCTGTTTTTTTTTTTATTTTTCAGCAGTACATTCAGATAAACTTTTGGCAGGAAAACTGATGATTTAAGGAGAAAAAAATAATGGTTTTCAACTATATTACTTACGTACTATTTTTTAATTTTAGAAGCCTTACAGTACTGTTGGGGAAAAAAGCACTGGTTATTAAACAGAGTTAGATGAAGCTTTGATACTTTTGGCCAAGGTTGTGAGACATATTTCAGAATAGTACAGGTTTCCCCTTAGTAAATTACATGGCACCTATTTCCTCTGGTAGGGAAATAGGCCACTCTGGTAGGAGTAAGAGAGCTCCTCTGTAGTTAACAAAATACGCAAGTTAGAGATGTAGTCAACGAAATACGTAAAGTGGGGGCTGTCAAGGTCACCAGGCGTAACCAGGCGTAATCTGTGTGGGCCCCCTTGCGTGGTTAGCGAATACGTGAAAGGGGGGCTGTAACAGTCATCAGGCTCTGCAGGGGCTCCTTGACTCATGAGAAACCATGATGAGACATGGCAAGACAAGACATGCCACACGTCTATTGGGCACAGATAACCGTAGCAAGGGTGATTGGTAGCACTGTGATATAAGGGACAACTATAAGAAGAGTGTGTTGCTTGCAATAAGTGCCATTTGCCGCTCACCACATTGGTGTCATAAAAGCGTGTGATTTGGCTGGGGCTGTCTGAGCACTTCACGACGGGACATTAATCAGAGGTTGCCGAAGCAAAGGCAACACTCCTCTTCTGAGACAGAAATGTAATGAGAAAGATCTCATGTTTCTCTGAAATTTCAGTTGTATCAGAGATTAAACATCACTCTGTTTAAGTACACCGAATTTCCATCTGAGTAATTGACAATAGCACTCTAAACGTAGCTGTGCTTGATTAAATAAGTTCTATGCTGCTAGTTTGAGAGTCAATAATTCTCTGACAAGTACAGCTGCAATTAAAAATGCACACAGGCATTCACTTATCCATTTACCTTCTGCAGGATTCAGCTCTACCTTAAAGAAGTCCTCATGTGTGCTTGATATTCCATCTGGTTTGTGGTTCTTTTTTACCTAAGACAAGGCTGGCTATCACTGCACATTTCTGTGACTTAGTTAACCCCAGACCTGTCCTAAAAATGTTGTTTTGCATTTGCATGGTTTAAAAATGTTTTGCAACAATTTAAAAAGGAATTGTGAATTCTACAAGTTTCAAGTCCTAAATCAATGTAAAAGGTTGTAACTCCCTCTGTAATGCATTATAAACTGAAACAGTTGAGATTATGAAATACAGAATTTTCACCTAGAATCCATCCTGAATAAAGGGTCTGGATGTATGTTTTGACACTACATTGCTAACACACTGGTTTTATCTTTTAAGCCAAAACTGCTCTGTCCCATCATCCAAAATTTTATTAAAGCAGGTACCGTGCTCTGAGTCCCCAGACTGCTTGCTGTCAGGAGAGAAGGGATGTGCCTCTGTGCATAACTGACTCCCACTAGCAGTTTTTTATAACAACATTGCAGAAGCCAGAAAGATGATTAAACTGCAGATCTAAGTGAAGTATTCTCAGCTGGCATTTCTCTAAATATATACATGGGACATAATAAGACGGCATCTAATTTGAAGGCGCTTTGCTTCCAAGAGGCTCCTTAGCCTTCGCGTATCCTGAAGTCTTTTCTGTTCTGTCCCTGTGCCTCATATTGTTCTAAACACACAACGTAAAAAGCAATTCCTGTTCATTTCCTTTCCCACTCTTGCAGTTCAAACTTTTCCCACTTGTATGAGGTTGTAGTATCATCATGATAATTAATTTCTGGTCATGTCACAGCTGCATTCATTAGTACATATGAAAATCAAAGGCCAGCCTGTGTCTTATGACACACACTATGAGGTGGAGTGGTCTGCACAGAGCCTACTGGAGTGTGAGTAGCACTCAGAACTCATAATCTCAACAATTTCTTTGATAATTGCACGGGTCAATAAAATACTGCATGATAGAAATGTTCAATCTTCATTTTGTAGGACAAATTAATATTCTTTTAGAGCTTCAGTTCTGCTGCTATCTCTGTAGCAGCCTGTGGCAGAACTCCTTATTAGTTTCAGTGAGTATATTATCTTTCTTAATTAGAAATTCTTAAACACTTTAGTCATGGGAATTAAAAGGTAACAAAAAGAGAAGAAATACTGTGCTATTAATTTACATGCTCCTGGCTGGCATAGGAAAGTGAAAGTTATATTCTTGGTCTAACACTAAGTAGATAGTAGTGTACTGTATATCATACAGGAAACTCAGAATTAGCTGTGGATAAGCAAGCAAGAAAAAATCAGAGTGCAAGAGAAAGGGTATTTAATTACTCACTGGAGCTAAGAAAGACAAGTTTGCTGAAACAATTAGGAATCTTTCAATTAGGAACTGAATTCCAAACTGTGAGGTCACAGGGCTGTCAGGAGGAGGAAATCTCCAAATACAGAGGGTTCTTGTGAAAAATTGGACCCCTTTTAGTTGACAAGATAACTCATACAGAGACCTAAGTCATGACCATGACATACTCCATGTAGCAGAAGTTTGGCTCCTGCTGCAGTAAAGACCTTTGCCTTCCACAGCTCTACGCATCAGTAATTGCCTAACAGAAATGATGGATTTGGATCTTTATCTATGAAAGCTTATAGAGAAAAGTGAGAGGCAGAAATATAAATACTTTTAGCAAAGAAACAAAAAAGCTGTTGGAGATATCAAACATTTGTATTTTTGGCTACAGACGTATATCATACCTAAAAACAAATAGACTGTTCAGCTACAATGGTTTATGCTGCTACATTTTCTTGTTGTTGCATGTACTTTTATGTTTGTCCTACAATTTTTTCTCCTTACTTAAAGCGAGGCTTATTCCAGCTAACTGAAAGTCAGAGTCCATCTCATCTAACTCCATCTGGATTTCAGGTATCATGTGGACATCTGAACATATTCCCCTCTGTATTTTTTTGGAGGAATGTCACCCAATCCTACCACAGCAAAATGTCTTGTACAACACAGCTGTTGGAATAGGAGAGTAGGTGCATGCCACAGGTCTGAGCAGAGCATCCTGAAGTGTTGATCATTATTTGGTTTACCCAGATGATCTGAGTATCTTGTCCCAACATCACTCTTACCAGATGACACTAAATTGTGGTTAGTTGGAGGTCACCCACTAAGGAGGATGTTTCCTCTCTCCCCAGCGTGCAGAGGAGACACAACTGCTCAAACTCTGCTTCTCAGTGTAATAAAGTCTTTGTTGTCTGATGTTGAGAGCTTCTCCCTAAATACAGGAAAGCCATTTATTAACTTTTTTCTAACGACACGTAAAGCTTAATAATAATTAATCACAAATTATTGTGCATTTGTAGTGGCATTGTGTCATATGGGAATTATGATTTCATTACGTCAGACAGAAATAATCAGTCTTTTCGACAGTTATTGTTATAGACAAGAAGTTCTATCAATCAAAAAAAAAAAAAAAAAACCTGAGAGAGGAAAAAAACCTGATTCTGTACCAAATTTGCTTAGATTTTGGTCCACTTAATGTCTTTCATCAATTTCTATTGTCTTAGTTTAACAAATGGAATCATAAATAATGCAATCTACATCAATTGCACTTATTTGCAATTAGAATTTTTTTGGTACTCTGTTTTATGAATATTTAATAAACTGTGTAACCTTGATGGAAGGAGTGCAATTTAGAGGGCCATAATGAATATTTAGAAATTCTTGCTTTGTGATCTGAACTTTGGGTTTTAAATTAACATCCAGTAAATCTTCCTGTACAATGCTCAGCTCAGCAAGTCTTCTTCTTCTTCTAGAAATACATGGGTAATTTCAAGATACGTTTTCTACTTAATTGAATAGAATTCATGTTGTTTTTTTTTAAGCTGGTGATATATAGGGCCTGGAATTTTAGATAAAGAAAATCTAAAAGTACATATTTTAGTGTTTCTATTCAAAAGAAGCACACACAAAAAAATTTACTACCAAATGTACATTTAAGATGTGATAAAAAGACGAATGTTACATATAACTATTAGAACAGAAGCGATGATTCACTGAGAGTTCTGGACTTTCTTCTTGAAGAAAAGAAAAAAACAGACAAAAGTTCTGTTTTATTTTGTCTGGTACTCTACAATATCTTTATTTTTAAGTATACTATCACAGGGGGAATACTAACATGCTGCTATGGATTTTCAGCATGTATCAGTCTTCTAGAATAAAGAGAAATGGCACGAAGACAATTGTCCAAAAAGAGAAATGCATATTAGGCACTCTCTTCCAGCAATATGAAATCTCATCATCCAGGGGTCACTTTGTCTGAAAACTAAGACATGTATTTCTGAAATGTGTTCATGGTGCAGGAGAATAGATCAGTACTGGTAAATCTCATCCTGGAGGCAATTGTATGGAGTGGTACTTCAGAGCTGTGATACTCTGAAGTCTCTCTGTGAAGTGCTATGGATCAGTACCTTGAAAATCAAAAAATAAAAGTGTAGTGCAGGAGTGTTAGATCTCAGACATCCCTCACCTGGCTTTGCTTCAGAATTTTCTCATGAAACGGCTGGATACACAGGAAATTTTTTAGAAAATATGCTGTATTTCAAAGCAGCCGTTGACATGTTGGAATAAACTGGAGTCTAGCTAAAGCACAAAATAAAACTGATCTGAATACAGATCTGGGAGTCCTGACAGACTGCTTAAGATCTGCCCAAGTATGATATAGTAGCAATCACTGTGTTGGGACCGAAGGGAAGAAGGGAATATCAATCTAAATGAAAGTGTTGAGCAAAAGTGAAACAGCTAAAGGATGGTGTGGCCACTTCTAATGTGATCAATGGAAAAAAATAATCTTGAAGAAAATGGAATTTTTACCTACTGACAGAACATGCAATATTTTGCAAGCAAACAAACCAAAAAAAAATGACACTCAAACTTGATATATAAAATGAATGACGAGCTGTAAAGATTGTTTCCCGCAGGGAGCTGGATCTGGGCTGCACATTGAGTACACCTGGTTTCCCCTGGACTTTCCATCTTCATGGTCAGGCTGTAATTAAATGGCCAAATAGGCAGCTCCATTGCTATTTGACAGGCTTAGGCTTAACCACTGCAGTGCTAACATCCTTTTTTCAGCAGAGTTCCCAGAATTGATAACGTCTCTACGAGGCTACAAGTACCAGCATTCAGAATGGAGAGACTGAATTCTGGTGCTGCCAATAAAAAGAACAAACTTGGTTCCCAGCAGCCCTTCTTTTATGTTATAATGTTGTGCAAGAACCACTATGGCTGCACAGCCTTGAGTGCTCCCTCAAACATGGGCTCATTTGTAATTTAATTATTAAATTACTTGATTTGAGTATTGATTATAAAAGAATTTTGAGCTTGTTGGCATTTTATTTGCTATTCTTCTCAACGATGACATAAGTAAATATCTTAGATATGAGAATGTGAATTATGTTGTGGAATATGAACATTTCTGCTTATTACATGTGTTTCAATTTCTTCCTAAGCAAGCTATTACTTTGTTTATCTTTCATTTGAGATTCAAGACAAGGAATAAAGAGAAATGAGCTTGTTTCCCTGGAGCTGGAGCTGCTTTTAAGAATGCTCTGACTGCAAAGATGGAAATGAGACTTCAAGTATTTGCATTGTAACTGTCTCCAACTAGTGTTGGATCAAAAAAATGAGGGGAAAAAAAAAAAAAAGTTTGATTTGGCTGAATGCTGCTATGTACTCTTTCAAAGGGAAAATTTTCCATGGCGAAAGAAATGGTTTCTCAAAGGATAAAGAGAAATGGTTGAACTCACAGAACAAACACATGCAAAAGGTACTTTAAAAAAGACCAAGTTTTGAAAGCACAAGCTGAAGAAGTTGAGAGCTGTGATTCATGGCTCCCAGGTTAGCATTCACACACTGCTGCTGTCTTACGTTGCTGTTATTACAGTGATGTGAATGATGAAGGCGCTGGTGCTTCCTGTTTGGAATAGGAATTTTTGCTTCTTTGTTCTACTTTTAAAAGATTAAACACTGTTAGCAAGGTAACCGACTCAGACCACCAGGGAAAACATACACAGAGTCTTCATTAATTTCCAGCCTTTCTTTGGTCAAACAAGATGTTGTCTCTGCATGTACAGAATTTACATTAACAGTGTAATTTGGCACTGTCTAAAAAAGTCTGAAAGGTATATTATCTTCCGAGTTTTATTTTGGGAAGATAGTCAGCTTTCTAAATAAGCAATTTCCGAGGACATTTTGTCTAAGCAGGAAGCAGTGTGTACAATCCCTATTTTTTTCTTTCACCCCCTCTTTATATGCATATCAGTCTACAAGATAAAGCTAGTGCCTGAGACATTTGTGGTTTTTTTTTTTTTTCATAGAAGTGAACAGCATTTCAGCTGATTAAAGTCTACTGGATCTTTTTTTCCCAAAAATAACTACACAGTTTATGTGCTTATAAGCTGTAAAGTCTGCTCAAGAAATTCTCCTAATTGTGTCTAATATTACATTAGTTATTGAAGCACCAAGTAGCGATTTTTGATTAGCTGTTTCTTTTATTGAAAAAAAAAAAAAAAAATTAAGAAAATGAGTAAATACTTCTGAGTTACTTTATTAGAATCTCTAACTGTATTCCAGTATGACACTTTGAACAGTGGGCATAACTTAACACCAGTAAAGTCAGTACTGAAGAAACAAATACTGCAAAAGATTTAATGTAGTGATGCAAACAGGCAGTTTCTCCAAGTTTTTTGCATTGACATTAGCATTAATAGGGGTGAAATTAGAAAGATTTCTGGCTATGAAGACATACAGAACTAATGGCAATATCTCATTGACTTTGATAGTGTCAAGCCGTTATTCTAGGTCTTCAAGCCTAGGCACTCTGATTAGGTGTGTGATGCCATGACTGCAGCCAGTAGGGTCAGGTCCGTCTGAGCCAGCTTCAACCAGCTAGGTATCATTTAAATTGCAGGAGCTCAGAGTACACAAGGTGGAATATAAGCCCTGATGTGATTTCAGTACATCCACAACTGTGCTGATATCTGTACCTGATTGAGTCCCTTCAGTTATGAAGTTCTCCAAACAACACAGACATCAGAGATGTAACATCTCCAGAGCCCTGATCAGAACAACAGAGTTATTAGAAAAGTCCATCATCTTCTCCCAGTTCATACATCTGAATTTCTCGCAAAACAAATCAAGACACTCCAGTGGATCATGTCACTCAGGTCTCATCTTCATAGATTGCTGGAATTGAGCACATATTGCACAGCTAAGGACCAGAGCTGTTGGAAACACAATGAGACATATTAGACCAAATTTACTGACACAGCCAATGGGATCACGCCATTGCTTGTGGTAGGAAATGTAATTTTTGTACAAAGATTTGCAGACAGACTTGAGTTTCACTTATTATTACAGTTTTCATGTATCACAATCAACCACTGGTATTTTGCATCAGTTCAGCATTAAGAGAACATAGGATGCTGCATGGGCCAACCAGACATTAATCAGATAAGAAAATGCTTGAAATTAGAAATAATTGGCATAAAATTAGTATTATATTGACTCTGTAAGTAAGTTATTTTAGGGCATAAACAAATTGTAAACAGAAGCAAAAATAATACAGAGAAGACTAGCCAGTAAATAAGTCATTCTGACAGGGCTAATGCAATAACACTTTTCAAACACTGTACAAACATCTGAAATACAAATAGTCTATTCCCCTTTTTTAAGCACAGTATGTTTTACTCTAGAAACATCTTGAGCTCTGGGTTAACAGAGCATTCAACCATGTGCTTGCCTCTAAATACATGGTTAAATTCTACTTGCCACATCCTACTTTTATTACATTGTAAGTCTAGAAATTCATTGTGTTTGACAATGAAATAGAAAGCATCTCTCTACCCTTGAAAAGTCTATCACTCATCCATCAGTTAAAAAAAGAAAATCACATTTTCATTTTTTGCACTGACTGTGAATGATGCACTTCTAGTGGGAAAAAATTAAAAACACACCAAACCCTAGGCAGTATGGGGGAGCGAGTTCAATAAATAAACCAATATTCAAAGCTTGTAATAGCATGATGAGTTTGGAAGAACCTATTGCAAATTGCTGAAAACAGTACTTTTCTGCTTTGTTTAACATAGAGGAGGTTGCAATTTACTGGTTTTGTTTTATTGGAAACAGCAAAGGTTTCTCTATATAAGCCTGCAGACCAAAGAGGAGCAGAATCTATGCAAGTCAAAATATTTCCCAGTCTGATATGGTAAAAAAACAAATAGCAAATTAAAATAGTAATAATCAAAATTAAAATCGCAATGTGAACAAGACCAAGGAACTGCCTCTTACAAAATAAAAAGAAGGGGTGATATGCCGACAAGCATTAACTAAAAAATCCTGTAGGAGAGAATCAAGATGCTGTCTGTTGTTTCATTCACATTGCATTCAGAAGAGCAGGGTTTTTTTTCCCAATCAGCATCAAAGAATTATCCTAAAAATCTGAAACCCCCCATAAGTTCCCATATTTCTTGTTAAGTTCTTCAATCAAAAGCAATCATTTTTAAAGACCTCTATGTTCTTCTTCCATATCCTTTTCTGCTTCTGGACTGACTGCACAATACCTTAGCATTTCGGTTTGTAATCAATAGGCCTATGTTTAAAATACTTTTGCCCTTCTTAGTTTTATTGCATTTTAATATTTTAAAGCCATTAAATAGACAGTGGTGAAATCTCTCATCATAGAGTACTCATTACTCTAAATACATGTTTTTTATTTAGCATTATAGAGCATCCCCTGTCTCCTAGTTTTTCATTGCTATCATTTCATAGTCTGCATCCCTTTCCCTGTAGGCTACTATATAACTTTCTAAAGTACATTTGATGTACAAAAATGTCTGAGGTTTATTTTCACTGCCTTCTTTAAGATAGCCATTAGATGTGCAGTTTCTCTTTCACAATAACTGTTTACCAAAGATTATAAAATATTTCACCAATAAATTTAACATTGGCTAAATGTTATATATGTGTCATCTTATAACTCTGTGTTCTAGGTCTTGTCTTCTTTTTAATAGAAGAACTGAAGCTCATTGATATTAATGACAAGTCAGCATTCTGTACTTTTTCCAAACAATTTCCATGCCTTCTGAAATTCGTATTTTCTGATTTCATCCTGGATGAAATATGCTGCATAATGCAGTTCAGGATTCCAAGTTAGGCAAGTCTTAATCATAGAATCATAGAACGGTTGGGTTGGAAGGGACCCTTAAGATCACCTAGTTCCAAACCTCTGCTATAGGCAGGGTCACCCCTCACTAGACCAGGTTGCTGACTATCCAGCCTGGCCTTGAATGCCTCTAGGGTGGGATCTTCTACAACCTTGCTGGCAACCTGTTTCAGTGTTACACCACCCTCACAGTAAATAATTTTTTCCAAATATCTAGTCTAAAATCTACCCTCTTCCAGTTTAAAGCCATTTCCCTTGTCCTGTCACTACATACCCTTCCAAAAAGTTCCTAACCATTTTTCCTTGTAGGCCCCCTTCAGGTATTGGATAAGATCCCCCTGGAGTCATCTCCTTTCCAGGCTGAAGTGTCCCAGCTCTCTCAGCCTGTCCTTGTAGAGGAGGTGCTCCAGCCCTCTGATCATCTTCATTGTACTCCTCTGGCCCCACTCCAACAGCTCCGTGTTGTCCTTGTGTTGGGGGCTCCTGAACTGGACATAGTATACCAGATAGTGTTGTCACAAGAGCAAAGTAGAGGGGCAGAATCAACTCCATTGACCTGCTGATCACACTTCTCTTGATGCAATTCAGGATATGGTTAGCCCTCTTGATGCAATTTAGGATATGGTTAGCCTTCTGTGCTGCAAGCACACATTGCCAGCTCATGTTGAGTCTTTCATCAGCTGACATCCCCAAACCTTTCTTTTCAGGGCTGCTCTCAAGCTTTCGTGCAACCATCCAGTTCCTTATCCAGTGAGTTGTCCATCCATTATATCTATTTTTCTCCAATTTGGCAACCAGGATGTCATGTGGGACAGTGTCAAATGGTTTGCACAAGTCCAGGCAGATGACATTAGTTGCTCTTCCTTTATCCACTGATGTTATCCATCATCCACTGTAAAAGGCCACCAAATTTGTCAGGCATGACTTGCCCTTGGTGAACCACAAATCACCTCATTTTTATTTTTCATGTGCTCATGTAGGGCCTTTGGGAGGATCTGCTCCATGGTCTTGCCACAGAGGTGAGAATGACTGGCCTATATTCTTTTTTTTCCCCTTCTTGAACATGGGGGTTATGTTTCACTTTACCAGTCAGTGGGAACTTTAACAGACTGCCTAGCATTTCAAATATGATGGATAGTGACCTTGCAACTTCATCCACCTGTTCCCTCAGTACCTGTGGGTTAATCTCATCAATACTAAGGACTTGTTCACCTTCAGATTAAAAGTAATGGTTAATCTAGAAAAGGTTGTCATATTTCCTGAGACTCACAATACATAAATATTATTAGTCAGAGTTCTGAGAGGTAGCATAGATCGTGATACCAAATTGGTTTAACATTTGAGTTTAAAGCCAATACTAGTTTTAATACTTCCTAGAATACCAAAGCAGATTAAAATCATGACTGAAACTGCAATTCTTTTCTGTCCACATGGCTCTTCTCATTTTGATGTACTAATCAAGTGACAAACATGTTCAAGTATTTTTGCATTAGTGCAAATAATGTTTTATGTACCACAGACAGTATGTTTATCCCCAGCTTAATCTTCTAACTTAGAAAGGATATCAAAATTGAAGGCATGATTTTCAGCATTTAGGGGTTTTGACTTGAGTATGAGATGAATAGCCTGGGTTTTTTTAATCAGAATTGATTAAAACAGAATTGATGGAATTAAATCAGATTTTTAAATATTGATAGAGAAAGCATAAGATATTAGACCACAACTTGACCGTAGATTTGAAATCATTGTCATGTCGGTGTGAAGACTGAATATCATCATATTATCATAGAATCACAGAATGGCTTAGGTGGAATGTATCCTTAAAGATCATCTTGCTCCATCCAGGTAGAATTTATCATAATGGGTGACCTGATCATAGATGTTACTCCACTGGCAACAACTATGTATTACAGACCAGGCTGGCAAACTTGTTTGTTTTCCATTTTTGAAAGAAAACTATTGGTTTATTCCACTGAAAATTCTTCACGATGAAAATTTTCCAAGCAGTCTTAAGGGTTTATCATGCTGAATTCCTCAAGGCTATTCTAAATGTTGCTGCTAGGTCAATGATAGCAATTATTTTTATGTATCATGAAGTTATTTTTAAAATGTTTTCAGTAAGATGGGTCAGTCATTTCAGGAAGAACATCAGGGACTGCACTGTCTTTTTTTGAGAATTCTCACAGGCTTTCTGGCAGCGCTGGAACTGTAACAGAAGTTTAATAGATGGCTGACATATTTCTGACAGACGCTATTCATTTGATACATTTATGAATATTTTGGTTTTGGTGGTCTATTTAAGGCAGTTACTATTAAATTGTCATAATTTATCACTGATTGTTACACAATGTTATCTGCAGTCTGGAAATATGCCCTTACTTTGGAATTAAAGCTAAGAGCTACAGGATAATGATTGACCTTTTGACCCCATCTTTAGCTTAGGACTAATTCTAAAGATTCATCTCCACTGCTGCAAGATGTTGAGTGTTTGAATAACATTATTTCCCCTGAACTAAATGCAGTACTGCAGGTGGAGTACAATGAAAGCAGACTGGAGAGGAACTACCTCCTCCCTTGCCCTGCTGGCCACGCTTCTTTTGATGCAGCCTAGAATACAGCTGGTGTTACTTGCATGTTGTTCATCAATACCTCCTTTTCCATTGCTTTTCCCTTAAATAGGATATACTAGCTTGACAGATACTTCTGTTTTTTGTAGTTGTTGTTTTTTTAAATAATTGAAAATTGACCTCATCAGCCCAAAGATGAAGGTTGCACAAAGAAGAATACCTAAGACAGGATGGTTAGGATGTTGGCCTGGCCATTAAATCTAACAAGTCCACAAAAACTCAAGCCTTCCATGCTGTAGCATCAGCAATAGCAGTTGATATTATGAACTTTGCTCTTTCGTATCAAGCAGATGGAAGAAGATCTCATTTTGCAAGGCCTGTAGACAGTTTACATGAGGAAAAGGTCTCAGTAACAGTGGTGTTCAGTAAACTGTTTGGCACATTTAAATTCCAGAAAAGAACAGATGAATGTAATTGAATTCATACAAGATGGGCACAATATAATTTCACAGATCAGACCTCTCTGTAGAGAACTTGGAAGGAGAATGTGATGTTATCTGTTCCACAGGGACACTAAATATCAAAGAAAACTTGCATTCTAACTTGCATGTTTGCTCTGAGAAACACCAACCATGTTGTCCCTCTCCACCATCATCTCAACAGACAACATGTCTATCGTGTGATGATGACTGTGCCCTACCTCTGACACAACTACATGTCTGAGATTCTACCAAAAACCAGCAGCTCTCCTAAAAGTAAAACATGTTTAATTAAGGCTTTATGAAAGATTCTACTAAGGGTAAAGGTAAAAATTATTTGCATTACGCTCTAAAACAGCCTCTGCTTTCTAGTCCTCAAACATGCCCTTCTCTGCATCTTCAGCCTTAAGTTTTTGCTTAAGGTTTCCACCTAAAATTTCTTAAGGTTGAACCTTTCTGTGGAGCTAGGACAAGTGAATGGAGACAAACTACAGTATGCCAGACCTGCTCCAGAAAGGCATGCTTTATCAAGTGTTCCCTGGCGCACCCTGCCTTCCTTGCCCCAAGAATCAGTGTTTGTGGCTCACTGACACAAAGATTTGAAACTGTAAGTGACCTTGTGTGATTTACTGCCAGTTTTTCCCCCTTGTTCCTTACTTTCTTTCCCTGGGGAAAGCTGAGATACTAAAACTTCAGTGTAAACAAAATAATCTTGTTTTACAGCAAACAAATTAATCAACCACCAAGTGCCATCAAATATGTCAGTTTGGTATGTCTATCTTGCATTAGTACTAGGAACAAGTATGTCTGTTAGAGAATTACTTTGCATCAGACCTGGAAAAAAAGCTAAGAAAAACAACTACAGAGAAAAAGGAGTAAAGAAAAACCTGTGCTGTGCAGTGAAGTATCCCAAATCATAGCACTCACTAGGGAATAAATGCAGACCAAAAGGGTCAAACAAGGGGATCTTCCTGAGCATCTTTCTTGGAAGGGCCCCTAATGCTTGTGCATATATCCAAGGCAAGCTGACTGCTGCTTCTGCAGCCTGAGAGGAATGTTTATGGAAACTAAAAGAGGCCAAACTATGGGGAATAAGGGTTGTTTAGAGTGAGAGAGTCTGTTAAGCACCAAAATGTTTCCCTGCAGATGTGTGGGAATGGATCAAAATGGCATGGTTTTCCTTTGATATATGAGCAAGAGCAGGCAGTAAGATAGAGTACATCTGATGGAGATTTGAAATACTTCTGTTAAAAAGGAGAAAATTAGGAGTGGGCACATTACTACTCACTAACCAGTACTGCATGACAGTTATGTCAGTTAAAGTCTCTGCTCTTTCCTGTCCCTGGAAATCAGATTATATCAGCAAAGAAAATAATGCAGAGGAAAAAGGAATAAACAGTTGCTATAAATTGCTTATTGTGTGTTTCAATATATAGTATCTGACCTTTTAAGTGCTTCTGTTAGGAGCAGAAGTCACAGTAAAGGTCACAGGTTTGCAAAGTCTTAATAACCAATAATTGCATTCAGTTTTTCAACTTAACTTCAGCTGTGCTCTTGAGCTAGAAGAGGACTGATAATACACAGGGAATGGAGAAGAAGCCCCTTGTACTGACCAGAGAGCCATAGTGTAGAAAAGGATTTTATCTTCTGTCAGTCAGGGAAAGAAGCCAAAATAAACTGAAATTAAATGTTCCTGCATGGCGTGGGAGCTGTCTTCTGAGAAGTGTATGTTTTTATTAAATTATGCTCCAATCTGTGGATCGGTAGTAACTACTGTAGCTGAAACCATGATGCAATTATGTAACCAAAATATAATTAGGCAAGAAAGTCCCATTTTGCAATGAGATATAATATCTTCTACTATATATCTTCTACTGCACCACAGCTAGACTCCCATGTAAAAATAAGACTTTGAAATGATGGTCTGCACTGTGGATTTTGTCATGTCAAGAGACACTTAGGTTCCCAGCACAGCCACCGTGGATAAATTAATGTGACCAAAGATAAGAGTGGGGTTCTGTTGATTAGACATATTTTCAAGCTACAGCAGGGGAGATTCAGGCTGGACATGAGGAAGTATTACTTTTCAGAAAGGGTGGTCAGGCACTGGAATGGACTGCCAAGGGAGGTGGTGGAGTCACCGAGCCTGGGGGTGTTCAAGGAAAGGCTGGATGTTGTGTTGAGGGACATGGTTTAGTGGGAGCTATTGGGAATAGGTGAATGGTTGGACTGGATGATCTCTTAGGTCTTTTCCAACCTTGGTGATTCTATGATTCTATGATTCTATGATTCTATGAATAGTGTCATTTTAGGCAATGCCAGTGTATCTAGGGAATGCAACTTCCATGAGCATTTCTGCCAACCACTAACAGATGTTTTGGAAGCCCAAAGACAACTCAAATGGCAGTAGGTGCCTAAGTTCAGATAGCTTTCTTATTCAGGGTGAGATGGACAGATATCCAGGTTCCAGTGGATCCCTCTAGAGGTAGCAGAGCCTGTCTCCACTGACTACTCAATACTAGTGTGCATGCAAGCACCTACAAGAAAACATCTGAAATCAGGTGTGTTATTCTAAAGCTAAATCCTATCCCAATTATATAGAACTGCAAAACCTGAGACTGCAGCAAGAACTTCACCTCAGACTGTTTCAAATATGTTGGGATCAACTGCAGCCATGGCTATCGCGTCTTTCAGCTGAAATACCCTTTTAATTTGATTGACTTAATCCTACTGATGATGATATCAGGAGGAGATAATCCTTCACTGAGGTGAGAAAGAAAATAAACACACAGGCAACTGTTTGCGTGGGTCACCCTCCCTGACTATCCTGCAGTTACCTCCATGGCTTGCAGGATGAAGTTTGGGGCTCACCCTCGAATGTGAACATCAGCATGGGGAGTGGCGGTTCTAGTTCTTCCGCTCTACCTGAGAATTTGAGTCTTTTTTAGCAAAGTTACTCTCAGCACCACTCTGCAAGAAAACGATACTATCGTTATGGCTGTTATTTCAATTTTAGAGTTGGAAAGTAGGCTGGAGAAAGGCCATATTTTTAAGGTAACGCTGTGACTACTGTAGACACACATAGCCCCAGGTGAGATCTTTAAAGCACCTCAGATTCTAATTTCCTTTGAAAATTTAGACATTGTGTGTCTACATGCTTTTGAAATTTCCACCAGGGTCCTGTTGGCTGGTTCATTGCCTAACTAGCTTGTAAAAAGGAACTTTTGGATGCTAATTCTCAAATTGTTCTCTCTTCAGTTTGCTTTGACTTCAGTGAATAATCCTTTTCCTACCTGACTCTAATTCCAGATTCACTCCTGAAGTTCATCCAGCACAAATGCTCCATGGTGGTACAGAGTTCAGACAGTGAGTTCTGCTGCCGTGTTTTCTTCTGAACATGGCAAAAGCTAAGGGGCTTCTGCTCATAGCCCTGCATTCACCCTGCATCTTTACCATCAAAAAATTTCCAACATATAGCCTTACCATAGTGCTATGGGTTGCTGATCCCATACATTTTTGTTAGCTACTTAAATATATCAAGGAAAATTGGTATCATGACTTTTACAGGTAGCTGTTCTACCACAGCTTCATAGAAAATCTTAAAGATAAATGTAAGTTTAATACCCAGCCTGCAAACATATCCAATTCCTGTTTTCTTCTAGCAACACGAGACACATCCATCACTGTTTCCTTTGTAACCACATTCTCCAAACATGGAAACTGTGAAGAACATTCTTTTTGCTAAAGAAAATAAATTAATATCCTCATGGTTTATCTTTTAAAGTTTTTATAATACTTTTATGCGTCCTCTATATTTGATTTGTCAATTTCAATTTAAAGTGGATTTATCTTCAATTAGCAATGTTGCTGTTAATTGACACTGTGTGAATTTAAAATAATGTAGTGAAATTGAGAGGGCAGACAAAACTTGCAAAATAGTTTGTTTACAGAACCTTTTTTTGATAAATTTCAAGTTATTAAAATGTTTGAGCCATTTATCAACAAGCTACTTTTAATGTAAAATTATAATTACAAATTTAAGTGAAAAAATCCTTTTACTGAAGGCTCAGTTTTCTTTATGACACAAACTGACATGGGATTTGAGTAGACGTAATTGAAGATGGCACTAGTAAATATGAAATGGCTTCATCCACCAACGAGATAACTCTGTCTCTCAGGTTATCTCAGGAGAGATTTTCCTGTTGCCTGTAAGCTACTGCTCAAACACCTTATGTGCCTATGACAACATATACAGAATGGCAAAGCTTTCAAAGAGAGATGTATTCTGAATGTCAGAAGTGACAAATTTCCTTGATATCTTCTATGATTTTCCAAAGCTATAAAATACTGTGCAGGAGAATTAGCTTATAGCTTTGCTGTAATTTCCCTAGCTAGTAAATTCAAGCTCTTTCTCTGCATTTAAATGTGTTTTATCATAGAAAGTTAACTTTATAATTCTCTATATGAGTTTAAAATTCAGGTCCTGATCTTGGGTGATGAAGTTAAGCAACTCTGAAGTTAAACGTAAAAGAGGATTTTGTGCTACTTCTAAGAACTGCTGCATCCTTAGAAAAACTATCCAAATCCCCCCCCCCCCCCCCCCTCAAAAAAAAAACCACAACTATTTGTGCGTTACAAATAGTCCACAAAAAAATCACAATGCAGTTGTCATATCCAAAAGGAAAGTAACATAGGATATCCATGACAAACGTCCCTGAGAAACTAACATGGCCAATGCGAGCACTCGAAAGACTTGGAAGAAGCTGTAAATATTCAAATAGCTTTTTCCACCATATCAATAATGTGTTGTTTTCTGTCCATGTTAAGCCATTTTAAGACGTGTTGTAGCAAATGCACAATATTATATAATGTAATATTAGAAATGTCTTCACCTATTTCTCATAAATTTGTAAAGTTCTGGTATTTAAAAAGCACTTTCTATCTTTTTTTTTTTTTTTTTTTTTTTTTTTTTTTTTTTTTTTTTTTTTAGGTGTAACTAAAGATTTGCCAAGAATGATATTCAAGAAAACAAAATGGAGCAGCTAACAATCCATAACCCATAGGGCCTTCCCACCATGCGTGCTTCTGGGAAAATAAAAGCTACCAGATTAAAGTAACTCATATTGTTCAAATTCACACAACTGCACTTTTTTTTAAGCAAACGCTTCTTGTTTGCTCTGCACATGCACATCAAAAAACTATTTTTTAAGTGGAAGAGTTCTAGGGGAAGGGAGAAAACAGGAGTTTTCAGTTTAATATGGAGAAAAGCTTTATGCAAAGCTGCATGCCTGCCAGCCCTTCACTCCCAGCACTGAGACATCAAGATGATGACTTTTTATGTAAGTCGCATGAAAACTGGCAGTGAAGCACATGGATGAAACACAGAATTGTAGGTTCTGAAGGAGAGGCAGTTCTGAGAAAGGCATTCATATCTAAGCTCACTGTCTGTTCTGAGGTAGCAGCTACCTTTCTACCGAACAAAGACAAAGGCTCTATGTTTTGCCTACAACAAGGCACATCAGAAACCAGCATACTAGTTAGAATAGCAAGGCACATTAAAGCTTGAAACCAAGTTGTTCTTGTGTAGTAGGTACAGAAGTTGTAACTATAATTCTAATTTCATTTTAAGTATACTTCCAAAATGCTATTAGATTATTTTTCATTTTTTCAAGTGCTCAGTTCATGTTATTGCTGTTAAAACATAACTCAGTATAGCTGGGATCTGTAATCTATAGAATATAGCCAAAAAAGGGTGAACTTCAAAAATACTCTTTTATTTATGTAAATAATTGAGCTCTAGTATGACTGACAAACTTATAAACTTCCATTGTCACACCTGTCAAACAGACGATCCATAAGATTTACCCATAAGCTGTATATATCTTCTCAAGAGTAAGAAGGTGGTTGACAGAGAAATGCAATAAGTTGTTAATAACTTTTATTCTTTGGCACATTTTCTTCTTGTACATAACATCCAAATGAATAGCAGTATAAGAGTATTAATTTTTCCTTAAGAAAGATCTGTTCCATTTGCTGTTCAGAACACATGGCAGTTCTAAAGCATGTCGGATAAGCCCAGCTCACGTAGCTGACTCAGTGAGAATTAATATTCATTAAAAACAATGAGGTGATACTGACCTGATTTACAGTACCTACAGGAAGCTGGTAACAATAGTCACTGCTGGGCCAGAATGCCCTATTTCACTCTTAATTCAAGCATGCATGAGCACCAGTCCATGACTTACTAGGTCCTGCTGTTAATCCAGCACAGAGCATAATGAAGGGTGAATTTCCACTTCAGACTTGGTGCCTCTGCACTATGACACAGAGCTGTGGCTTACGATGTGTTACACAAATTCCTTAATTGGCACACAGGGTCCAAAGATCTAAAATGTCAGTGCTTAAATGTCTATCTGAATTGTAAGTAAATAGCCTAATATCCTGGGGCCGTTTTACCTCAAGCAGTTGGAAACAAGCTGAAGAACACTGGAAGATTTGTTAGTGCATTTTGGTATTCAAAACTAGAAATAGACTTTCCAGCTATTTCAGGGTACTTCAATTGTTAACTAAGATTATATTAAAAAGGATTTCATGCAGCTGGAACTGGTAGAGGGATCGGGAATGCCCAGGCAGATCTTTTCCATTCAGTGCTGAAAACAAAAGCAAGTTTCAATGATCAGTGATGATTTTATGAAAAACTTTATCACTTACAGTGGTCAGTCAGGTACCCCTTGGGAACAGTGTAGCATTAAGCATGTTTATGAAGCAGCCAATACATGGAGAAACAGCTTGTAATTTAAGAGAAGACTTGCACCTCAGTGTTGTACACAATACAAGAAATTTGCTTCACAGATGCATTCACACAATTTCTTTCTCTTGAAGGTTTTCCTGCTTCCGTATTGCAGAGAAGCTCCTGAAAGTCCACACACTGAGCTGTGCAGGTCATTCAGCTTCTGCATCAAAAAAAATGCTGCATGAACAGCAGCTATCCCTGTAGAAACCACCAAGGGACACTGCCTGCAGCCAGAGGGGAAAAAAATACAAACACAAAAAGATTAGTAGAATAAAAAAAAAAAAAAAAACAGATTAGTGAAAGGACAAGATGCTTCCTGCTTGACTTTGATAGATCACTTTGGCTATGCTTAAAAGAATGAATTAAATAGCATGAAGGAATGTTCCCAAGCACAGGAGTTTGACTTAAATGGTGAAACTGTTAAAATGACCCAAATTGGCACTGACAGTCACCCAGATGGTTTCTGCTTTGAAAGACAGTGTAGGCCTGTGGGAATTCCCAACAGGCAGTTTTGCTATAGGCACTATATTCTGGTGCTGAAGGCACTCTATTCTGGAAAAAAAAAAAAGAACTGAAGAGGCAGTATTCTGACTGCTGGCCTCCATGACAGAGACCAGCCCTGCATGCACTTAATACCTAGTGCAGATGTTAGTACTGGTTTCAGGAGGGCAGGCATCCTTGGCTCTCCATGAGCTAGGTTCAGCCTTGAGATGAGCACACAAAGCCCTTGTAGCATGCCTGGGAAGAGCTATCAACCTGAGTTGATAGTTATCACACATTTCCCAGCAAAGTCTTGGACAACAAGCTAGAAGTCATTTCTGTTTGTGGCTGCCCTAAATTTCTGCAGAAAAATGCCTCCAACAACCTAACGCAGCAAGTGATGGCAAAGCTCTCTTGGAGATTAAGTACCAGGTTCCAGTCCCAGCTCTGAACCATGTTTGTTTATTTTATTCACTAACTGTTTAACATTTAGTACGTAAACTCTGCTTGGAACAAGAAAAGGAATCCACAGTTCATCCTTTTTGGGCAAGTTTCCTGATTAAAATCTTGGATTAAAATCTCGTGCTTATTCTTGCATGTTCTGTTTAGTCCAATGACTTTTCAGTTCTTTGCAGCACAGCAAGAAAGCTTCGAGAAAGATGGGAAACATCTGAAAGATCCTAAGATTGTCTCTAATTCAGGTGGTCTCCAAGAGATGGTTTTGAACCTTTTCAGCATAAATGCTCGTGGGGGGTGTTCTCTATTCCCAGTGTGAATTACTCACAATATCCAATCTAGGTCGACTACCTAGATTAAATTAAGTGATTATTGCTTCTCTTTCCCGTGAATCAATTAGTTTATCTCATAAAAGCTGTTGTTCTCATTCCCATAGATACATCATAGGTACGTTTTGGATACATTTGTATCAAGTCTTACAGGGTTCTAAGTAGGAAAGTTAATGAGAGTCCCAGTTTGGATCCAGATAAGACAGTCACAGAAAGAAGTGTGTGCAGAGCAGAGCCGTAGGCACCTTTGCAGTTTCATCAGTGATAACAAGGCATCTGAGGAACCAAGGTTTTCAGATTCTCATTTTTCTTCCTCAGTTGACATCTTAAATTCTAACAGTATTCATTTTCAGAATTCGCTTGAGGTGATTACACACTTCATGGCCCTCTGCATCACTTTTTCATGTTGCATATACCTAGCACTAGTTGCCTACTTATGGATGGAGTTTTAAGAACAGCTACTGAAAATTAGGAAGTTTTTCTTCCACTATTAAAGACATCCTTGGATGTAGTTTTCCTCATAATTGCTGAAGGTTGAATGCTGTTGTCATTAAGTTAATTCAGCGTCAGCACAGAGATTGAATGGAAGAATGAAGATATCCTTCAGTCAAGAAGGAAAAAGATTGGGAAATACAGCCAAAGACAAGGAAAAATGTGGAAGAGAGAAGTAATGGGAAGGGGCAACTTTGTCCTTCAGATCTCCAGAAGCACACAGGTAGGTAATAACTCATTATTATGATGATCAATTTGAATAAATGGTAAAAAGTAGTTTTGTGCAAAGCTTACGTTTGTATGGTGCCATTTAAAGTGGGGTACTAAATTTTGATTGGATGGGTAATGACATCTTAGTTATTGCACTGAAATAACAAACTGAAAGAAATGCAAGATTCAGAATGCACAGTGTGTATGTTGAGTATGTTTAGGTTAAACTAAGAAAACAAAGGTAGTAACCATCCATAAGAGACCAGCTTCACAATATCTTAGTCCTTAGTGTTGAGAGTATGCTGGCAGGATCTGAAAGCAGTTTCTTCCAACTCATTCTACCTGGCTGATCAAAGAAAACAGATTTTGATGACCTGAAATTAAGAATGATGCTTAGGTTCTGCATTTGGATAAACAAACAAACAAATAAACAACTAAATAAACAAGTAACAACAACAAAACATTTGAGCATAGTCATTTTGAGCCATCCTGTGGAAGACATAATGCATTAATAATGATCTGAAGGAAAAGTCTCTTCTAAGCCATCTTTTGGATAGTCCTAGTGAGTTCATTAGACTAATATTTTGTTTCTTCCACACCTTTAGAAATTTTGCTTGGTAAAAAAAGTTTTTAGTTTCATAAGCAATTCTATTGCAAAATTTTAATTGTATTCTGGGAGCAATGTAAAATAGATCCCCAAAATTTCATGTCCTGTTGAGGGCATCAGAGAGGCTAAAGCTGGACTGAAGCATTCTGGGTTGGGCAAAATAAAGATGTGTGCTTCTCCAATTTATATTACTTCTGGGATTCTTTCCCCTTTTTAAGTAAGAAAGGCTGAAAGACAGTGTATCTGATTTAAGTTATTTTACTGTGTATTTCTGCCATACTTTGAGATATAAATAGCAGAATAAACAGTCAAGTACGCAAGCAAAGTTGAAAAGTCAAAGACCAGTGCTTGTTTCTACAGTATTTCTAGCTTGCACACATGCCAAGTGCAATATCATGTAACAAAAATTCTGGACAAGAACTAGATTTGGGGTTTCTTCATTTCCCACTGACTCCCCAACATTCTAAAAAAAAAATTAAAAAACTGTATTAAAGTCACCAACGATTAACATAAGGGCAATCATATGTTTATGATTGAAATTCCAGAGCTAAAATAAAATATTCTTTTCCATTTTTAACCATTCTTATTCAGTGTTCTGAAGTGGGAAGATGTGCTTTATCTAGTATTTGTGTGCAAGTAATATTTATTATAAAATAATGATAGGCATAAGATTGTCTGCAGAGGATATTTGATTATGAATACTACTTATCTGAAACTTCATGACTATAACTATAAAGAAACAGACAAGCTTGCACAGTGAAAACAACTTGAAGCAGTTAGAATGCCAATCTTTTAATGATCTCTACAGATACAAATAAATTAAAATGGATGTACTGATTGCTGAATAAATACCTATCCTAACTGGGCTTTGATTTGAGGTTACGTCATCCAGATTTGTCCATCTATCCAGAGAAAATCCTTTACCCATTATAATATCTGTCTGTCTATCTAGATTATCTAGATATTATGATATCTAGAGAGATAGATAGATATCATAATATCTAAATAAATAGATATCATAATATCTAGATAGATATAATATCTAGATAATCTAGATAGATAGATAGATAGATAGATAGATAGATAGATAGATAGATAGATATTTTAATGGGTAAAGGATTTTTTATATGACTTTTTCTATACGTGACCAAAATATTTAGAATATTAGAAATATCTAGAATATCAAAAACATCTGTGACATGTACCTGAGTTCTAATGCACAAGATGATTTATGATTCTTCATTGCCAGGACGTAAATCTCTGCTGAAAGTCCTGTGAAGAATCACATTCACATTAGTGACTTGAGATGAAGAAGAAAATAGAACTGCTTTACTTCACTTATTGCAATTTTAATAATGTTATAGCAACATTTGAATATCTTGTGTTCATATTCTGTCACTAATATACAAAGAGGGTTGAAGTCTGTTTTATAGACCTACTGCCCAAATGTCTTTGTTAAGATACTCTGAATTTCTGCTCCTGTTTGGCATTATTTATGTGTTTTAACTTATCTATTTCTATGGGAATTCCAGGTTCTCATGTCGACATTGAAGTGATTTCTTTTTAAAACCCTGATCTTTCAATGTTTTCTTGACTAATGGTTGAATTTGTGAATCCTGTAAATGTGAATGCAGTCTGAAAATGGAGACAGTTAATCTAGGAACACTTATTCTGCTGCTATTTAACCACAGTCTCCTGGGATGAGCTGAGTGGAAAGTATGGGGTGTCTAAAACATTTACTATACTGGATGAGAAATTGGTGTTAGGTTTCCTTTTGAGCTCCCTCCAAGCACTTGTGACATTGGACTTATCCATTAGACTATGATTTCTGGAGTAATTTTTATAGGAGGTGAGCTAATAGATGCAAAAGATGAATGGTTGGCTAGAACACATCAAGAATACAGCTTATCTAAACAAGTATAAAACAAGTATACTTCTTCTACACTAATAGTTAAATATGCTAATTACCAGTCTTAGGTCACCTGTAGAGGAGGAATCCTGATGACAAATAATGAGATCCAGCGTGTCACACAGTATGTGGCAGAGTAAAGAGTAAAACAGAGGTATAAGATAGCACTGCTTGAGATAAGCTGACAGCCTTGTGACAAACTGCTTCCTATCTAGAGAAGTAGATAAATAAGGAAAGAACAGAGGAGAAGCAGATGCGAGGTGACTTCCCCAAGGAAAGTCGGTGACCAAATCAAACTCAGAGATCACACACCCCACATCAGTTTTTTTCACCCCATCTGGGATATCCATGTTATAGTGCAGAGGGCTGCTTTTTTTCTTCATTATCCAAAAAAAATTTATGGCACTGGATATCCATTCCAACAGCAATTGTTCATTAATAACTGTATAATCGTTTATCTTTTGTCCTTATGTAGCTGTGGTCTGTAGGTTTATAAGCACTTAATACAGAGCAAGCCTGGTCAAGCATAAGGGCATCTATGCATTATTGAAATATGAATACAAATTTGTTTATGTTTCTTTCTATTTAAATCTGTTTAACCCAGAACACAATCCTCATATGCAGTCAGTTAGATATGAGATTTCTGCCACAAATACTGGCTTTCAAAATCCTTGGGCAGACTAAATCATACAGAAAGGAAAACAGAATAGCTAGTTTTCTTCAGTATTAAAAAGTTTGTGGAAGGAAGCAATCTAAACCCTGCTCTGATCTGCTAGGAGAGCACTCTTTTCTCACTGTAGGAATAGTAAGATTAACAGAAAATAAGAGTCACTGCTAGATGTTACTCTTCACTGGTTCTAGCACTCGGTAGAATTAACAAGAAATGTATCTCTCATGAATATTTTAAAATTATTTTAGGTATTTTTATGCCTTTTATATACTGATGCACACTTTTACTCTATTTGCAGGGTTCCAGTTAAAAAATTTTCAGGATCATGATTTTTATCATAACAGCATCTGTCCCAAAATTCTTGCTTTGTAGCCAGGGATTTCATTAAAAGTTGCAAAGGAAAGTGTTTCAAGATTATAAAAAGAAAATTATCATACTTCTTTTCCTCTAATAAAATGATTACTGTTATGAGGAAGAGAAATATTTCTAGCAGTATGAGTGGCTCCTGACTGTAATAGCTCAAGACCACTTATGGAAATTTCCTTTAGTTTATGACAGGTACAACGGTATGGAGAATTTTACACCTAGTGTAGACTTTAAATGTTCCATGTAGAACTATATGAGATCTACTTACCAAAATATTTTATCATATCTGGTAGCTTGGTAGTTTAAATTTGTTGTTACTGTGACATTATTTTTTTTTTAATCTATTCCACCTGAATGTCAGAAGGTCCTCTTTCTGTATGGAAGGCAACTTGATGATGTACCTAAATAAAAAAGAAAGTTAAACATTTTGCTCAAAACAGAAGTATGCCATGTCTGAGAAAAGGGGCTTAGCATTCTTTCTCTTCAACCTTTAATGTCATAACATTCCCAGTAATGAACATAGGGCTTTGATTACATTGGATGAGAAAGGGATGTAATGGATGATGTGAATATCATTCCATTGAGCTCTTCAGCTATTATCTCTTCCCATCAAATGCAAATCACTAACCATATTACAGTTTAAAGTCTCTCTTTTTTTATATGTTGCAATAAATCATCTGAGACGGCTTAAGGAATCAGAATTTATATTTTATTTTCTTTCTTGATGCATAAATTCAACTCAGCTTAAATCAAGTAGCTGAGCTGAGATTCCTGTTCTGCATGCTAGTCTGCCAATTGTCAGCAACAAGGTGAATGTAAAACAAAACCAGTACCTCAGCATGTGATTGCATCTTATTGTAAATAATTTCAGTAGTGCCATAAAGCTACTTGGAGAGTGAATGTCAATTGAAGGTAAGTCTCTAAAATGCTTGCACTGCAAACTTAAGAAAAAAGAGCAAAAAGCAAAGAAATAAGACATAAAAATTTTGCAGTCATGCATTTAAATATTTAAATGTCACCTATAGCATAGTCATTAATCATAAAATACAAACAGGAGGAGCATTTCCAGAATGAAGACTTGATAACTCTGATAAGTTCAGAAAGTGGATGTCACCCTGTACCTTGTTACTGAGTACTGAAGAAAATCTGAAGTCTCAAAGTGAAATACAATCTAAAGAACTGCATCTTCTCATTTCATATGTTAACAGGGTATTTTATATGGCTATAATTTCGTCTCAGATGACTTGAAAATTGCTCTAGGCCAGCATGAAGCATTGAAGGGGATAATGCAAAATACACATTTTTTCAACATCTGTTTCTCGACTTGATTGTTTTGCATAGTTCATTTCTATTCATTCCCAGATACTAATGTGATCATTTCAGTTCTGAAAACAAAATGTACCCTTGCAGGTTTATAGCACCTGCACCACAATAGCTGAGTCAAACAGTTCACTCAGTTTTTTTAATATATTTCAAATAAGGAACAATCTTCAGGGAAATAAGGAAGCACAGATAAAATATGCAGTCTTACCCATTTGTCTGAATAAGTGAAATTTAAAAGTAAAGACGTGTCATAAAAGAGGAGAATGAAACATAAAATAGAGTATTAGAAAGCTGTGGAATACAGAATAATACCTTTGCTTTTTTAAAGTCAGTGACAGGCTTGAGTGTTTAAAGTTTATTATGTGAAATGAGCCAGATGAAATAATTATTTATCATTGACTAGCAGAGAGTGAATTCTAAATGGAAAGCAGTTTTCAATTAACCGGTCATGCTACACTTAACTGAAGTTATGTTGCAGAATCAATCAAGAAGAAATGTTATTTGCCAGTGGTTCATGAGCTGGATGGTTCTTATTTTACAACTAAAATGCTGTTTTAAAGGCAGGGGCTAGGTGGGGGCTGGTGATAAAATGTGCATCCCATTGTAGAAAGAAAAAAATAGCAAAAGTCTTTTGACACTTGATGTAAACTTTCAGAATACTTCGATGAGATGAGTTATAGCTGTTGGAATCTAGCATCAGATAAATGTAGTGTTATCTTTCTAATGCAATTCCACAGCTACTTCTATAATCAAAATATTGAGGTCTCTAAATTATCTCAGGCTATGAAAATCAAAGTAGTATGTAAATATAAGTGAATATGCCAAGCACACTCTTCAGATTCAACGATAAAGTCCCCACAGAACTGGTGTCAATGGCAAATTTCCCTTATCAGTGAAGGCATCATCGAAACTGATTGTTTTGTTCTTTCAATCTTCTTTACTGTTCGCCTGCAGAATTTCTGCCTTTTACCTTCGTTTCACATGTTGACTATGAGTTTGGGATCACAGAATCATAGAATGCTTTGATTTGGAAGGGATCTTAAAGATCACCTTGTTCCAGCCCTACTGTCATGGGCAGGAACAGCTTCTACTAGAACAGATTTCTCAAAGCCCCATTGAACCTGGCTTTGAACACTTCCAGTGATGAGGCAGTTTCTCTGATCTACTTTCCGGTGCCTCAGCACCCACAGGGTGAAGTATTTCCTCCTTATATCTAACCTAAATCTCCCACTTTTAAAGACATTACCCGTAGTCCCATCACTACACACCTCCAGTTTTCTGTTAGCTTTCCTTTATTGGAAGGACTGCTATAAAGTCTTCCCAGAGCCTTCTCTTAGATTGAACAAGCCCAGTTCCCTCAGTCTGTCTTCATAAGAGAGGTGCTCCAGTCCTCTGATCATCAGGTAGAGACTCGCTAGAGTGGACTAGAGAGGGACAGTCATGTCCTTCACCTCACCATGCTTCTTTGGATGGAGACCAGCATATGGTTGGGCTGGAAGTGCATGGTGCCAGGTTGTATTTAGCTTCTCCTCAACCTCAGGGCTGCTCTCAACCCATTCTCTGGCAGCCTGTATTTGAGTTCAGGACTGCCTTAGCCCAGGTTCAGGACCTTGCACTTGGCCCTCGTTTTCATGATCTCGCCTCATAAGTCTGTCAGGGTCCCTCTGGCTGGCATCCCTTCCTTCTAGCATATTGCTCACACCAATCATTTTGGTGTTATTGGCAAACTTGCTGAGAGTGCATTCAATCCCACTGTTCACATCACTGACAAAGATGTTAGAGTCAGTCCCAATACCAGTGCCTAAACATTGACCATGACTGCTACCAAGCACACCATGACAGATCATCACTGATCATTCTATGATCTAGTGACCCATCTGGTTGATGAGGGAAAGGCTGTTGATGTAGTCTAACTAGACTTTAGCAAGGCCTTTGACACTGTCTCCCACAGCATTCTCCTGCAGAAACTGGCAGCCCGTGGCTTGGACAGATACATTCTTGGCTGGATAAGGAACTGGCTGGAGGCTGGGCCCAGAGAGTGGTGGTGAATGGAGCTAAATGCAGCTGGCAACCTGTCACGAGTGCTGTTCCCCAGGGGTCTGTGCTGGGGCCTGTCCTCTTCAATATCTTTATTGATGACCTGGATGAGGGCATTGAGTGCACCCTCAGCAAGTTTGTGGATGACACCAAGTTGGCTGAAAGTGTTGATCTGCCTGGGGGTAGTGAGGCCCTACAGAGGGACCTGGACAGGCTGCATCGCTGGGCTGAAACCAATGGGATGAGGTTCACAAGGCCAAGTGCCGGGTCCTGCACTTTGGCTGCAGCACTATAGGCTTTGGGGCGGAGTGACTGGAAGACTGCATAGAGGAAATGGACCTGGGGGTATTGACTGATGCTCAGCTGAAATGAGCCAGCAGTGTGCCCGGGTGGCCAAGAAGGCCAATGGCATCCTGGCTTGCATCAGAAGCAGTGTTACCAGCAGGAACAGTGAAGTGATTGTCCCCCTGTACTCAGCTCTGGTGAGGCCGCACCTTGAGTGCTGTGTCCAGTTTTGGGTCCCTCACTGCAAGAAAGACATTGAGACCCTGGAGTGGGTTCAAAGAAGGACAAATCTGGTGAGGGGTCTGGAGCACAGGCCTTATGAGGAGTGGCTGAAGGAGCTGGGATTGTTCAGTCTGGAGAAGAGGAGGCTCAGGGGAGACCTTATTGCTCTCAACTACCTGAAGGGAGGTTGTAGTGAGCTGGGGGTTAGCCTCTTCTCTCATGTACCTGGTGATAGGACTAGAGGGAACAGCTTCAAGCTGTGCCAGGGGAGATTTAGGCTGGATGTTAGGAAATACTACTTGTCTGAAAGAGTGGTCAGGCACTGCAATGGGCTGCCCAGGGAGGTAGTGGAGTCACCGACCCTGGTGTGCAAGGAACATTTGGATTTTGTGTTGAGGGATGTGGTTTAGCGAGTACTATTGGGGATAGTTGGATGGTTGGACTGGATGATCTTGAAGGTCTTTTCCAACCTTGCTTATTCTGTGATTGGTTTCTACTTAGACATCAAGACATTGGCTGAGTTGTGCTATCCAGCCAAATCCTTATCCGTCAAGAGGTCCATACCTCAAATTCATGTCTCCTCAGTTTAGAGACAAGGATGTCATGAGAGACAATATCAAATGCTTCACACAAGTCCAGGGAGATGATAGCAGTTGCCTCTACCTTATCCACTAGTGGTGTAATCCCAACATAGAAGGCCATCAAATTTGTCTCACACACACTTTGCCCTTAGTGATGCCATATTGCCCATCACCCATCACATATATCTTAGCAACTGCTTAGAAACTCATTAGTTTCTAGGAGGATCTGCTCACGATATTTCTGGGCATAGAGATGAGACTGACCACCCTGCAGTTCCCCAAGTCTTCCTTTTTCCCTTTTTAGAAATTGAGAGAATATTTTCCCTTTTCCAGTCAGGGGGAACTTTACCAGACTGCCATGACTTTCAAATATGATGGGTAGTGGCTTAACAAATTCTTTCACGAGTTCCATCAGGAGCTTTGGACACCCCTTATTACTTCCCATTGATTTGTGCACCTTGAGGTCCCTTAGATGGTTTCAAAACTGATCTTACCCCACAGTGAGTGGTTCTTCATCATCCTAGCCCCTGCTTTAGCCTTCTGTGATTTGGGCAGTGTGACTAAAGCACTTGTCGGTGAAGACTGAGGCAAAAGGTCATTGAGTATCTCAGCCTTCTCTATATCTCAGGTAACCTGATCTCTCATTTCCTACCAGAGAGGACTCATTTTCCATAGTTTTCCTTTTATTACTGACATTCCTATAGAAGCTTTTCTTTTCACCCTTGGTGTCCCTGTCTGGTATTAATTATATCAAGGCAATGTCTCTTCATTCCTCCCAGGTTACCCGTCCTTGCTTTCACCCTTCTATCCAAGAATGAACAGTTTTGGTTCATTTTTTAACTTGCCTATGAAGCAGTCGAGCAGGGAATGCAATTTGTTCTGGCATTATAGTTGCTTAGTTTAAAGAGCTTTTTGTCTGTGAGTCAGACCTTCAGGATCTTTTGTAATATAAACAAATATAAATAATGCTCATGTCTTGGAATAGCCTAGGTTTTTTGTGCTAAAGCTTTCAGTGGAGAATTGATACACGTATGAGGAAAGTGGGATATGATATTCAAGATAATTGCAAACATTCTTAAAATTTAGCTTCTTTCTAATAATAAATTGTTAATTTTATTAATTTGATTTAATAAATACATGTCATTACATAACTATACAAAAAGATAATTACTGAGTCTCTAAAGGGAATTCTATTTTCCACAAATGCACACAGTCCAATTAAATTGAAAGAAACACCTTATGTGCTTAACAGTAAGCGTGTGTGTAAAAATTTGTAGATACGACAAAATACACTGAAGGAAACACTACTTAGAGAAAGAAGCAAACACATTCTTCTAAATATCACCACTGAATCACACTAGGATTTCAAAGCACTTTATAAAAGCTAATTAATTATCTCTCATCTATACTGAACTCTTAATCAGCGGAACTCAGCATCTTTTATTGCAATTAATTTCATCTCCTGGAACTCTAGTAAGATACAGACAGGAAAATGCTATTGTCCTCTGAGGTTTTGAAGGAAGTTAGAAGTGCCTCACTTTAGTTATGCTACAAATTACCTACTGGTTCCAGCACTTACCTCTTATACAGAATTGATGCAGCAGCCTGGCAGAATGGATAGCAGGGATGAACACTTTCTAGGTGCTTGAGTTGTTCTTAAAACAATGACCATTAAGAAAACAGATGTAGGATAAAATACTCTGAATCCTTGAGCAAACTACTAAAAACAAAGTTTCATTAAATGCTGTTTCTAACAATTTAAGACTTTTCCACCTTGTTTTGTAGCATCTTAATTGAAATCAATTTCAGACACTTTCAGTTGCTGTGTAATCTGAGTATGCAATCAACACCAAAGGCCAACAGAAGGGTGGTGCTATCAGAGGCAAGATGCGTTACAAAGGGAACTATATCCTGTGCAACTGAAAAGGCATTATCCCAAGAAGGCTATGGCTGTATCCCAATACAGATTTGGTTACAGTCTTCCTGTTGCTAGCCAAATATGGTGCACTCACTAAGTTTGCTGACATGGCTATATGTATCAGATACCATTTTCGTCAAAACTAATGCAAGGTTTTCAAAATTCTGGTGAAAGGAGCACCTAGCATACAACCAGTGCAGGATGATGCTGTGGTGGTTTCACACTGGTGGCCAGTTAAGAACCGCACAGCTGCTCCCTCACTTCCCCTCCTGAAGTAAGCAAGAGGAAAAATGTCATGAAACAAATTCTCGTGGGTTGAGATAAATACAAGGGTATCATTAGCTAATCTCTGTCACAGGCCAAACATACTGAGAACAAGTAAGAAAACTGTAATTTATTGCCTACCAATAACAAGAGCAGTGAGAACTAAAAGCAGTGCAGGGGAACAGGGAAAGGGGGCTGCAGCCAGTCCCTAATGCTTTGTCTTTTCTGCTCCTTCATCACTTTGTCCCTGTTCCAACATGGGGTCCTTCCTCCATCAGATGCTGTCTTTTCGGAACTGATCCCATGTGGGCTTCCCATAGGCTGTAGCTCTTCAAGCACTGCTCCCACATGAGCCTATAAATGTACAGGATTTTAATACAGCTGGGCAGCTCAGCTCCACCACGCTGCTCTCTCACTCTCCTCTTCAGAAGGAAAGGAGGAGAAAAATTAATGAAGAAAAAGCTGATAAATTGAGATAAAGACAGGGAGATCACTCACCAATTAACGTCATGGGCAAAATGGAGCCAGTGTGGAGAGGTTAATACAATTTATTGCTTTTGTGAATAGATGAGAGCAGTGAAAACTAAAAACAAGCTAAAAGCACCTTCCCCCCCCCCCCCCCCCCAACCTTTTTTACCTCCTGCCTTGAGTGATGCAGGAAAACAGGGAAAGAAGACTGGAAAAACAGCTAAATTCTTGATGCACCTGAAAATACTGCTTAGTCATGTGTTTATCTTCTGGTGTTAGCTCCTCCCACGCAACTTCTTAGGGAAAAGCCAAAAAATCTTGTATGATTCACCTTATTAAATAGCAGGTTCTTATGTTCCAGCTGCTATCTGAGGTCACAGTTGAGAATTATTTTATGAGTTAACAAATGATTCTCCCAGGGCTAAGGATTCCATCCTGACAGCAAGAGTTTCTGTGGCACCTTTTCTGTCTCATTTTCCTGCCTTCCAAGAATGGGATAGAAAAAATGCTTTTGGATACTTACAAAACCCTTTGAACATTGCTAGTAGCCAATGGTTGATATGACCCAAGACTCTTCCAGGAAGATCTGTTCCACGACATTCCCAGGCAAATAGGTGAGGCTCACCGGCTTGTAGTTCCTTGGCTCCTCCTTTCTCCTTTTCCTGGAAATGAAAGTGACATTTCCCTTTTTCTACTCCCTGGAGACTTTGCCTGACAGCCACAGCTTTTCATATATGATGGAGAGTGACTTGGCAACCACATCAGCCAGCTCTGGGAAGAATTCTGAACTCTAGAACTCCAAATTCTGGGAAGAAGAGATAAAATGTTTCTTAAGATAGTGATATTAAACAAATCCCTTTTGAAAATAAAATATTTGCCTCATGGCCAAAATGTCTATTTCACAAACACTGTATCAATGGCCTATGCAGAGAGTTGTCTTGGGTTGTCATGTATCTTTCTCCAGTCCTTGATAATCAAACCAGCTCTGGACATCTGGTACACATCTTTTGCAACTATTAAGATCTATTATAAATGTAAGAGACTTTTACTCCCATTTCTTAAAGTATACAAAGCCATGAGAGAAAAAAATATATATTAAAAAGGATTTGGAAAAAAGTAAAAAAAGATCTGTAAACTCTTTTGGAACCCAACCCACACACATTTGCTACTGGCTCTGCGGCAGAACTCCTCTCAGATAATGAAAAAAATTCTGTCTCTCCCTTAACTCCTCTTTTCCCAAATGACTCGTTTCAATATTATCAATACCATATTATTAGCCGATGAAAACTGTCAATACAATGTAAAGTGTTTGGGTCCGGTTTCTATCGTTATAGCCACAACATATGAAAAAATGGGTATTGTGAAAGAAGGCTGTCATGGATATGACATTCTCAGTTTTACATTTCATACTGAGATAAGGATTTTCTGAAAACTCTCTGTTTATCAAACCATTTGCAGAAAAGTGGAAACCAAAAGAGTGTGTGAGAGTTGATTATATTATGTGCATGTACTGAAACAGTTAGATACTCATAAACACACAAATTTTATGCTTATACAATGTATATGTGCACACATATAATCAAATTAAAAGTAAACTACAGTAAGTAAACATTATTGCTGTCTTTATGGTGGCTATTCCAGTCAGAATAACCTGATGAAACTTTGTGTTTTTAGCTCGAAGAGAAGAACTAGAATTGCATTCCTTTTCAATTGCAAATGTTACTCAGCACTTTTGGTTCCAGAGATGGGCATTGGCACTATCAGTAATTTAATGCATGTCCTGACACGGAAATTCAGACAAAAAATGTTCTACCAACAATGCAATGTTCCCTTCTCCTGCAGTGTAACTGTACTTAATTCAAATCTGAAGGTGATTCACTAGGAAAAAAAAATAAATTGTCTTGACCTGAGAATTATTTATAACCTAAAGATTTAGGCCCAAACTCAAAGTGATCTTAAGAACCTAAAACAGCCAAAGGACTGAGCTACATAGATCTAAAAATATTGCAGTGTGATTACTTCTGTTGGAAACATTTGCATTCCTTCTGTGTATGAGAGAAATTGAAGTATATTGAAAGCCTCCAACAGACCTAACTGAGTATTTTTTAAACTTCATTGACTATAACAATTATTGACATCTTACCTTTGTGATGCACACACTGCATTCAAGAAATGTCAGCACCTTGTGGAAATAGCTTATCCTGCCTGCCTGGGACAAGGACTTGTCAGGAAAAGGAACAAATTCAGGTCTCTACTAGAAGTGTGCTGTCCATTGGGTAGGTACTACTAGTGAAACTGCCTATATTCCAAGGCTAAATGACACAATAGATGTATGTCTGCACCTTAAATTAAAAAGAGAGATGGAGGAGCTTATGAAATGGGTAATGAGAGAAGAGTTGTGACAATTCCCAAACATAACCAGGTCCTTTGTAAACACTAGACAATATAAGCTCTGATTGTTAATGATAGTGTTGTACTTGCAGTCTGAGACTATAGTCAAGAAACGTGGTATGACTGGTCTACCTTCGTAATTCTGCTTCAGACATCAGCAAAATCTATACCCACGTTCATGGACTAGCTGTTTTCAATGAACTGTTTTCAGATTCCAAATGAAATACGTGCAGCCCCACAACATCCTTCAGGAGCGCCTAGGAGTCTTGTTTTGGATTTTTTTTTTTTTTTTTTTTTTTTTTTTTTTTTGTAGTATGTGGCTAAAAAGGGAAAAAGGGCAGTCCAGTTCTGTTAGGATCTGGTTTCCTTCCCATGATCTTCAGGCTACCCAGACTGATATTAGAATTTCACCAGTAATAAAAAGATTGATTTGCAAGACATTCCAAGTAGTGAGATGCTTAAGGGTGTTCAGCATTGGGACAGAAATCATAGAATCATTTGAGTTGAAAGGGACCCTTGAATCCATTTAGTCCAACTGCCCTGTGATGAACCTATAGCTCCCTCAGGTTCTCAGAACCCTGTCCAGACTTACCTTGAGTGTCTGCAGGGATGGAGCATCCCCACTTCTCTGTGCCAAAGCTTCATTACTCTTATCCTAAGAAGCTTTTTCCTCATATCCAGTCTAAATCTCCCCTCATTTAGTTTGAAATCAGGGAAACCCTTGTTCTATCACAACAGATCCTGCTAACAAGTCTGTCCCCTTCCTTCCTATAGCCCCCCTTTAGATACTGAAAAGCAGCAGACTGTGAGACTACAGCACTATCAGGGATTGTAGGAAGACTGTGGACAAGTCAACGCAAACTAGTCAAATGCTAGCTGTGTCTGTAGGACACCTACATGATCCGTCTCAGCAAACTATTCCTTGCTAATTTCTGTCCATGGACATGGTTACATCAAAGGGATGAGTTTCAGGTGCAAGCTGGCCTGGGAGAGGCGTGTTTGAACCCGCTTTGGCTGAAGGGTAATTCAGACTTGGCTCTCCTGTTTCCTAGGGGAGCTCTGTGAGCTTTAAGCTATTAATTGCAGTTAATTATCACATGAAGTCTGCAACCAGCTTTCACCATTTTTCTATCTTAACAACAAAGATGTGACTGAGCTTTCAGAATGAAGCCAATGTATTTCATGTATTTTAAGTGTATCCCGTGAAATGAATTCTTCAAGCTTTTAGCAAAGACAATGATCCATATTAAGTACAAAACAGACAAAATTGTGGCTATTGCTCGGCCTCTAACTCTGCCTTGCTGCTCTGTTGAACTTCTTCAACAGTGGCTGTGTATGAAGTTCCTTTCAGCTCCCAAAAGATATATGAAACTCCAGTAGAAGAAAGAAGTAGGTCAAATTCAGTACCTTAAGAACCTGAATTTTAATCACAATATCCTTTGACAGAGGTTAAATTTAATTCCTTAATTATAGAAAACACAGCAGCTTTATTTATAATTCATATGCACATTGGAAAGGAAAATAAAAATACCCTGTCAGCCACTGACCCTACAATAAACCACATATCCTGATCTGTCCTTCATTTTTAGCAGGTTTTTTTTGCCTATAACATAAATATCTTCTAGCTTTAGGGTCACAGAATTTGGTACAGAATTGCATTGTGCTGGACCAAATCATACGGCCATTTTTACCTTAAGCAGTGTGGTTACAGATGGAGAATTAACTAAGAAATACTACTGTGAAGAAACAAAAAAAGTAATGTCAACATTTTATTGGTGCTGAGGTAGCTTGTCTTATTGCGGAATAGTCAGCCAAGATATTTGCACAGTTTGACTAGTGATAATTCTCACTTTTATTGAGATTTTACACAGAAGGAGCAAGGAAATAGCAAGCAGTATCATCTACACATCACAGAATATCCAGGTTACACAGTGGCAGCAGCAAATGCCAACACAGTACGGAGCAGTTGCATAGAACCCCAAAGCTTAGTCAGTCACACAAGTAGTGCGAGTCGTGCAGGCATCAGAGGAATCGTGTTAAAAAGGTGAGTATTAAAAAGGAGACAGTGTTAGATTTAATGTAAGCCCTCTTCTGACAAAAGGGAGGGATGGTTGCCAATAGATACAGGGGTGATGAAACTGGCAACGGTGAAACTGGTGGTGCAAACTGGAAAAACAGTCTCTACTGGTGAATGAGTGACAGGATCAAATCTTTCACAGTCCCCTTTATTGAATTTAAGGACTGTGATTTTGTCCATTAAGGATGTGATAGACAGGTCTGTTAGCTACTTCAATAGGAAGATGCTGCTGTGCTTCGTTAGGTGCTAAGGCTGATTTTGTCCGATTGAGTTTATGCTCAATCAGGAGGGATCCAATCACAGATGAGTCCTGCAAGAGGCTAAGGATGGTCATTTAATGAGGAAAACAAACACACTTTTAAACAGGGAGCTGACATCTAGACATTCAAAACTTAATGTGCCTCACAGCTCACATGAATTACTGCAGGAAGAAAGCGAAAACAACAACAAAAATTTCTTGCTTAATTTTGGCAAAGGAAATGGTGCAGCTCATGTCAGCTTAGTAAAATCAGCACCCACAGTTTCTAAACAATAATACAAGAGTATGCAATTATATTTGACTGCAGGACAAGAACACACAATTGGTTTTCATCTCTTCTTTACATTACAGAAACAGCTGAAATTTTTATTTTCCTTTTTTTTTTTTCCCTACACTGTCAATGCATTTCTGCTGCTTGGAAAACTAAACAAATGGTTGCAAACAAGACACATCAGAACTTTTTTCAGACTAAGCTGCCAAGAATAAATATTTCAGTGTTCTCTAGCTGTATGTGACAGTTCATGAGTGGCGAAGTTGAGATCCAAAATTTACCTGTAAGCATTGCTGCTTTTCTAAAGCCCCCTCAGTTCTCCCTCTGCTCTTCACAAACATCTCATTCAGGTACACCACAAAAAGAGCTTGTGCATACATGTAAAGACTTGCATAAACAGTTCACAAAAGAAGAGCTGATGTTTGGGGATGTTTTGTTGGTTATTTTTTTGTTTGTTTGTTTGTTTTCTGCAAATTATAGCTACAGATTAGTGTGGATTATTTTAAAAAAGTTATTAGCATTCCCTACTGAAATTCCGAAATGAATACAATGATAAGGAGTAGATACATTTCCGAAAGATTAAATAGTTCTGCTTTGAACATCTACACTTCAGCTACTGCCATGCTACTCAAACTGGAAATATCCCTACGCTTACAGCACTTACTGATTGCTCTTAGACTAGAGCTGATTCAGAAGTAGTTGATCTTGGTATTTCTGAACATATGCTATTGATCCCCATCTGAATAAATAATTTTTTCATTGAGAATCAGGAAAGCAGAAGTGTAACACAGACGAAGTTTTAAATGTTGTTATTTCCTGCATTTCTTACTATTACTGTTGTACTACTTCTGCGAGCAATGACATTTTAAGATCTGACATACATTTTAGAGTTATGAATGTGGGTTTTGGAGAGGGATTATTTGAAGCATTCCAGGGGAAAGGGGATCTTCAGCATGCGGCTGGGTGTAGCAGAATGCTAAGCAATTTGCCAGCCTGCTCCACAGCGTCCAGCCCACTACTCATCCATGCAGCACATAGGGGCTTAGTGGAACAACCTTGTCCACTTCCAATTTCAGGATCAAAACTGCCATTTGTGTCCACACCCAACTTTCAATACTTGGTTTTGTTACTGCACAAAATATTGAAAAAATAGCTAAAAATGTTACAGCCTGCAAAGCTGGCAGAACACTACTCATAGGTGGGTGCACTGCCATCTTCTGGGAGAATCTATTCAGTTTTGAAGCCAGATGAATTACTTTGTCCAGCTTCTTCCCAGTATAGTGAAGCACAAGTTGTCTTCCAAATAGCTGATACTGCAGTTAGAAGTTTTTAATTTTTACTTTATGATGTCTTGCTTCATTCAGCACCAAGAAACAAATGTTATTGAGTAATTATAGTTATGAGTACTAACACATGGACTGCTGAGGAAAATCCTTTTGATGGCCACGCAGAGCAAGAAATCATTTGTAAAACACCACTTTTGTAGAAAGTGTTCAGTATTTTTAGCTATCATCTCTGACAGTTCTACTTAGTACTACTATTCAGTAATCCAAAGGAAAACATTAAAGTGTCTAGGTTCAATACCCCAAATCTTCATTACAAGTTTGAGATATATTAACTCATCTTCAAATACTTCAAATTACTTTTTACCTATTTTTTGCCTACTGATGAGCACTGATCCTCTGGATCAGACTATTAATAACCCAATTTATGACATCTTCCATACTTAAACAGATCAGAAGGAGAAAGCCTGCATGCCTCAGAAGAAAAGCAAACACTCCAGTTATTTGTGTTACCTTCATGTTCAGAGAGGTGTCCAACATGGGTACTTTCTAATCTGTGTTTACTCCACAGCTTAGTTTGACCATTTCTAGGAACATCTGCTAAGCTTGCAAGTATGACAGTTATCTAATGAAAACGGCTGCTTGATCCAACTCTTGTCTAAAATTTTCCTTCTAGTAATATCTACCCTGCCAAAAGGACCTCACAAAGAATCACAGAATAGAATCAAAGAATCATTAAGGTTGGAAAATACCTCTAAGATCATTTAGTTCAACCGTCAATCATCACCACCATGCCCATTAACCACGTCCCTCAGATAATGGGCATAAAGAGAGGTTCATTGATATCAGTAATGCAATTGATTTTCAGTACTCCCAAAGAAAGCTCATGTATGCAAACAATCATCCTTGCATGATTCTTCCACACTGTACATAGCCTCTGGAATACTGATGACAGGCAGCTACATTAGAGAAGTATAAGCATTTGATTTGGGGTTGGGAGAGGATTGGGAGGCAGGGGGTGACAGATCTCTTGTTGGGTTGTGATGCACAGCAGTGGAATTATGATCCAAGTGTCCACGTGCATTCATGTCCAATAAAATGAGCCAGTTCAATTTGAAACTGGGACAAGAAGCATTTCCAAAATCCAGGTAGTTTACTGGTGCTACAGATGTATGGAAATTATTAGTTGAGTACGTAAAACAAATCCCAGACTTTGTCAAAACCAACAGTCACACAGTAACAGAGTAAAAGACAATAGCTTTTTGCTAGCACTGAACAGAGTCCTGCTATCCCATGTTGTCTTAGGAAAAATAAATGGTAAGGGAGGACTTCGGAGAAAAATTTCAGTAAAAAAGGGAGACAGAGACTGAGTAGATCTGTTTTCCAGACAGAATGAAGGTAAGCTATTGCTCCCATCCCTGGAAAGGCCAGGCTGCCCCACAGGCTACCTTTAATGTACTTCTCTGCACAGATAAGTTGCAGAAATAATAACCTTGAACATGGGACCTATCCAAAATCGAGTTTATATAAACATCTCCCACCTATTCATGTGAACAAGAAACAGGAGGAGTAGAGGAAGGTGTTCTTCAGGGATTGCTAAAACTCACAGAGCAGAGATGGCTGTGGCTACACTGCATGCTCTCCTTGGATTTGCCCTGTTCCTAACAGTGCTTTTATGGGAGGGTCCAGAAGAAATAAAGATGTTGTGATACAAGTTATTCTCAATTATTCCAAGGCCCACAGTATTCATTAAGGATAAACTTTAAATATGGGACACTGCTGATATTTTATATTGAAAGTGATTTTCTTATGTTCATTAAAGAGAACATTTTTTTGAGCTAAGTTGGGAATAAGTGCTGAAATCTTGTTTTACAGCCTTCGAATTCAGAAATGTAATTTCAAATATTTACAAGGCTATTTACAAAGATATAGGCTGAAATGTAGCTTCTAGTGAACTAATTTATGAGCTCAAAATGAACAAAAATTATTGCTTGCTTTCCCACAGGAAGAAATCATCAAGTTTCCCTCATTCTCTCTTTCCTGTATGATTAACTATTACTTTGGTACCAGACAAGAGATGACCTGCAGTGACCATTCACAAGAGGTTAAAATCGTAAATAGATACAGTCTCAAAAATATTTATCTAAAATAAAAACAACTGTCAGACCAGCAGAGCAACATCACAGGTTTGCTCGGCACGCCCAAGTATATGAAGACAGAATCTTCCTACAGTGCAGAGCCTATACAGTTTTTTCTCAGATAATTCATGCAAGTAAAGCAATGAAATCCAACAGCTAAAAAAAATGAGTCAGATATAGATACATAAATATCGATGCTAACAATGAATACAAGCTAGATATATTTCATTGACAGCAAAAATAAATGCAGATCAGTTTTACTGGAACTTGCAAACAGGTTTGCAAAGTCATAATTAAACTCAGAGCTCAACATCAATTTAAAACTCAATTATATCAGCATCAACAAAGCCTATATATAATGTATCTATGTTTATAATAGGAAGCAACTGCACCAAAGACATGGATAAATATAGAATAAACCTATAAATGAAAAAGACTGCAGATAACTGCCTGAATGTGCTGGATGCTACAGCTTATTAATGTTTAAGGACATGAAGTTAACTCCTATCATCAGACCATTCCCTATAAAGTTAGGAAGCAGCTGGAACCACCTGTGGAGTCTATCAGCAACCCTCTGAAGATACCATTTGCAGAAGCTGCAATCCCCAGAACGTAATCTTTTTCTATTCCTCTGTAAAGTTCTCAAACAACTGTGGTGGTAAAGCAGAGCTCAAAGGTTTGACCTCCTATACTAATTTATTCAGAGCTTTATCGTGCTGCCAATAACTCACATATCAGGAGTGCTGGCTCTTCTCTCCTTAGCTAACAAGAAGGACTGCACATCTGCATGTCCAGTTGCTGTGAGTGCTGCCTTCTTTTGATATATGACAAAGGGCCAAACAATTGGGGGTGCTTTGGGGAAAATATTCTCCCCTCTAGTGAAGGGAATGCATGCATCCAAGCCAGAGAGGAACCAAGCAAGGAAACTGGCTAGGCTCGGATTGGCACTACAAATACAATGAGATTTCATCATTCGTTCCATGAACAACAAAGTTTCAGAAACATAGAATTCTGACATCTTTTCAGAAATCAATTGAAATATTTTGTTCAAAACTGCAGGAAACTTTTGGTACGAAGTTCAGTGATTGTGAAGCAATCGTATTATGCACAAGGCATTGTTCAGGAACACGTGTGGAATGGCTAATCAGTACATCAAACACAATAACATACATTAATGGAAACAAAACACAGTAAAGAAAACTAAGTCCTGAATTTACAGTGATACAGTACAAAGATTTTATTCCACAACATTGAAGCCAGATCTGGAATAAATTTATTTCCTAGAACTCATTTGAAATATAGCAATTCTCCTATAAGGAAAGAATACAATTTCTATCCAAATGTGGTTATATTTCTGATATTGATAGACTGAAAAAAATGATATCTGAAAGCATTAATAAAATATGGAAAACCTGTTTTGCTTAAGGAGATAGAGTTTCAACGAACTGAACAGAGTTAAAGGGTTAAGGATAGAGGTTTGAAGTACTAGCAGAGATAAAAATGCAAGCTGATGTATTCAAAAGAGACCAGAGAAATCAGATTTATGTGAGCAAAGCCTGTAAGAAAACAAAATTTCCGGTTGCCACGGAAATTGAAACAAAACCAAAAACCACTCCCAATCACAATGAAAGGCTGAGATTTTGAAATTTCCTTTGGAAGAAAGTTTTTAGGGAAGACCATTAATTTACAGCCACTAAAACATGTTACTTCCTGCAGATGACATGTTTTTATGTAGGTAAGGATCAGGATTTCTTTTCAATAGTTCAGTTCACTTCTATTTATATCATCAAAATATTAATAACCATGCCATAACATTTATACTTAACACACAAGAAAAACTGTTTTCACTGCTACATGCAAAGGTGTTTCCAACAAATCAAAATGATCACAGAGAAGATTAAATATTTCTGCTTCATGCTTTAACTTTTAAAATGACATGAAATGAAATTTCAGACATGAAATGGAAATATTAGCACTTCATTTAAAGTGTTGTTCAGGGAAGATAAATCAGATCTGTATAGTGCTCACATTGTCAAACGAGCCCTACCAAGAAAAAATTAGGCAAATATGCAAAAAATCAAGAGTAGCCCTGTAATTTTGCTCCTGGCAGACTGTCGCAGTACCCCACTCATGTCCTCAAGAATCAATTTACTGCCTAGGAAGACATTTCAGTATCTTTTGACATGTATTCCCAATTTCATCCCTGAAGGCCCTCCATGGGAAGTATTAGTTGGCACCACAGAGGATATCAACTTCTTCACAGTTACAACTGAAATTCAAACGTACAAAGTTGGGTCACATCTCCTATAAGTCTTCTCTTCATATCTCAGTACTCAGGCCTTTGTGATGCAGGCATCTAGCCCAGTAAATTCATATTAAAGCCACTGATTAAGGCCCTCAGTAGAGGAAATTTGCCCATTCCCAGAAAACTGACAAATTATACTGTGTTGGCTTATTGCCACAACTATGGAGTCGCTGAAAAGAGTAAGGTCTTCACCAAGAAGATGATGATCCAGGGCTTTCCAACTTCTCAGGCTCAGATCACCCTTCCAACTACTCAGATTTTCGTGACTCAGCGGAGAATTATTTTATTTTTTTTTTAAACCTGCCTCATTTTTGGAATCTCCTTTATCTTGACACAGATTTATGTCAGTGTGACTGAGATAATGACCAGCTGGATCTGGGGCTGGGCAAGGTGCCACAAGAGAGCAGGAGGAATCCTTAAGCCACTTTTATCACCAACCCTTCATCTTCGCTGCTGCTGGCTTGAGCTCAGCTCCCTAACTCCCTAAATAATGCAGGAAAAAAAAAAAGAAAAAAAAAAAAAACCTTTCACAATTTCACATGTATAAAGAAAGTTTTATCTGTCAAAGTCTCCTCTTCTGTAGACTAAAAAGCATGAACATTAAATAATAATATTAGAACAATTTCTCTCTTGAGCCCGTCTATCCAGAGCCCGTCTATCCACTTCAGAGCTCTACTTCTGCTTACCAGTCACTAAGCCAGTTACTGGTTGATGTTAGTTTATTTACTGGAAAGAGCCCTTTTTGAAATGCATTCACCAATTATTCCAGAGGAACATACATACCCAACTACTACTTAAAACAATTTTCTTTCCGATCAGACTTCACAGTCAGATTCCCATTGAAGGATCGGGTGAACAGATGGGGTCCAACAGGCTTTTCATGTTTTGGTTTGTTGTGTTGTTGTTTGTTTTTTTTTTTTAAGTGTGCTTAATAATGAAGCTCTCATCAATTTGTTTTAAAAAATTGTCTCCTTTCTTAAAATATGATTTTCTTGTATCAGCTTTTTACCTCCCATCTCAACCAAACTAGACCATTCATTTTTCTTTACTAACCCCCAACTGAACATCATGAACAACAGCAGAAGGCAATGGATGATCTACAGCAACCACTGAAGCAACATGGATTTTTTGCTCTATCTGAATTCTGTGAGGAACATAAGCATTTTCAAAAGAATACAACTAAAACAGGATGAACACTTTGTGTGTGTGTGTGTGTGTGTGTGTGTGTGTGAATAGAGAATTCATTGAAAAAGGCTGTGACGGGGAGACTAACTTTATTTCTGAATCCAGCCTATGGCTGGTGGGAATTTTCCACAAAGCAAACACCCAAACAAAAACAAAATAAAAAAGGCAGGAGGGATTTTGGAACAGTGCACATTTCATTGTGAAATTTTCTAAGAGCATCTTGTTTCCAGAGATGCTGAAATGTTGCATTTCAACATATTCTTAAAAACAAAAAACCTCCATTGTGAAACTTTTTGTAAAATTTTAAACCAGACTAAATTTAATTAGATGCAAAAAGAATTAACCCCTCACGATCAAATGAAACATGAAAAAAAAAGTTCAAAGAGTCTTAAATTATGGATCTTTCAAAAAATTTGGTTCAGCAACCAAACAAAAATCTATTGTCCTCCTTACAAAAATATACTACTTTTTATATAACTATGACAGGACAGCACAGGGGATGATTTTTTTTCATTAAAGACATTTCATTAAGGACAGATTGTTTTAAAGAGTTTGGCCAAAACAAAAATCAGTTTTTTCCAGCAAGACCTCAACTTTTTTCCACTTTTCCACAGCTGAAGTCATGAAGTCATCATTTTCACAGTAACATGAGGTCTTATGCAACACCACCACCCCATTTTTTATCATAACACTCCTCTTTGGAAAGAATTGTATAGGATGAGGAAACTGCTGTCCTACATAGTTTAAATATCAGAAAAGAGAGGCAAAAGAAACGATGGAAACCAGAAGTGGTGGATGACAGAATAGCTGGCATAGGATCACATGAAACATCAACTGGAGCCACAAGGGAAGATCCCAATCCTTTGCAGCCCAAATCTGCTGCTCTGCACCATGAAAGCAATGTGCCTAGCCAGCCTCAGTCTGTGCCTCCCAGTCTATGCCTGCTTCTATGGAAATATCTGCAATCTAGGCTTCCCAATGGAAGCAGAATTGGCTTCTAATCCTTCCAACACGCTAGTAAATATGGTAACAAAAATCTTCTCTGCATGCACACTCTGCCAGCACCTGAGTTTCCATCACACTGACAAAGATCTCTCTTAATTAAAGTGTCAAAACCTTACAGGATTGGCTTCCTCCGTGCTAGGCTCTCTCACATCCCAAATTCCTTTTTCAGCTACTTTTTCTGACCACTTAATTAACAAGTGATTCATCATCTGACTAGCCAAAGAAGTATTTCAATCTCTGAAAGGAGTGAGAGAGAGGAAAAGTCAGCAATTTTTCTTTCCTTTCTTCTTTTTCATGCTCAATATATATAGTTTATTTTTGATTACTCAGTCCAACAAAGATCACACTCCAGTAACTGGAAATATTTTGCCACAAGAGTTATTATTCAAATATTTCTTTTTTTTTTCTCACCACACTATGTACTTCTCTTTTTCTCCTCCCTCCAAAAGTTAAAAAAAAAAGTCATCATCCCATGCAAGGTTTATTGCAGTGACCTTGTTTGCTGAACTACATTTGTGATGGTGAAGTCACCCGCATTTTAAAGGAACCACATGCTGAAAATACATATGGGATAACAGAACGTAAAGCATTTGTTCCTGACCTCATTGGCTTTACTCTTTATTTTAGTTTGCTGAGTAGCTGCAAACTGCATGGACTGTATATCTTAATGCATGGTGTGCCAAAGGGGAGGGGGGTGAGGGGGGCGAGGGGAGGGGGGGAAATGTATTACCAAAACTCTTGAGCTACAAGCTACTAAGGGAGAATGGTTTGGTTAGTTAGTTAGTTTAAGACAAGGAATATGTTAGATATTAGGAAGTTTTTCACCCAGAGGGTGGTGATGCACTGGAACAGGTTGCCTGAGGAGGTTGTGGATGCCCCATCCCTGGAGGCATTCAAGGCCAGGCTGGATGTGGCTCTGGGCAGCCTGGTCTGCTGGTTGGTGACCCTGCACATAGCAGGGGGTTGAAACAGATGATCACTGCGGTCCTTTTCAACCCAGGCCATTCTATGATTCTATTATTTTATGATACTAAGTACAGAGTGAAAAAGACCAAGGAGTGAGCTGGACTGTCCATTCTTCCAGGTTACATTCACAGTGCTTCTCCCACTTTTAAATGAACAGCAGAAAGGAGACTGAAGTTAGCAAAAGTCATGCTATAGCACAGTCCTCTTCCATGGAACATGTTTTTCTATAGGAGAAGAGGAGAGGAAAAGTTTCAAGACATGGGGACTATATTTCCCAGCAAAGCATCATTGCAGCACAGCTCTTGCCACCAATCCCTTTTTTTCTCTTTCTCCTTTACTTCACTCCAGCTACTCTCATTGCCTCCCTCCTGATTTCGAGACTACAAACACAAAGACCTTGGAAAAATTGGCATCAGATTGAGAAAGATGTTGCTGATATGGCAGAAAATGCTGCAGCTGATGTGGTGCAGTTATACAACAGAAAACCACCTCTGATGCAAAGAAATCATCTTTCCATCCATTACCCCAAGCACAGTGTGTATAAATGCTGCATGGCTCATTTGTACTGCAAACAGATTCCCTATCCTAGCTTCCAGATTCCTCCATCACTTATTTTCATACAGAGTCACAGTGGTCCTAAACAGACTCTCCTAACACTGACATTTCACCCACATTATGTTCTCCTACTTCTGTGCCAGGGGAAAAAAAGCTAGGAACAAAAGTCTTTGAGGAAACTCTTCCCTCTCGTAGCAGTGTTTGTTTTCAATGAAACTTGGTATTTTCAATGCCCTTTCTGGATATCCCAAAAATGTATTGGGGTGACTTAAAACTTATTAAGAGGTGCACACAGAAGTTTTCAGCAGGTGACAATACTGTGAAAACAAACTCACAGAAACTGACTTCCAGCTCAGAGCATCCTTGGCAAGAGCCCGCATTCTGCCTTTACACTGTGTTGTGTAATGGGATCACTTTGCATGCACCACACACCACTGTAATGCAGCAGCTCCTCAGCAAGTGCCAGCATGGTAGGGGAACAGAGGTTACCTTCAGTGCCAGATTTATAAAAGCTCACATAATAATGCTTTGACAGCTGTCCAATCAGTGTGTATACATCTGGATATACAAAAGACTCAAATCACTAGCCTCCCATTTGCAAAGGCAGTTTAAAAGCAAAAAGCACGTGACTTCACCAAAAGCTGCTAGAACAGAACTAGATTCATCCCTTCTATTAACCTTTTGTTCATCAAATACTGCCAGAACTCAAGTGTTGTGACTTAAGATATATTAAGTATATATACCTACATGAATCTATATGTTAGCTAGAAATGCTTCTCATGAGACTGTAACTCATCCTCAAAACATGTAATAGTATACCACAGAATCATATAATTGTCAAGGTTGGAAAAGACCACCAAGATCATCTAGTCCAGCTGTCAGCCCATCACAGCCATGCTCCTTAGTGCCGCATCTCCGCAGTAAGACCTCCAGCAATGGTGAGCACACCACATCCCTGGGCAGCCCGTTACACTGCATCACCACTCTTCTTGAGAAGAAGCTTCTCCTAATATCCAACCTAAACCTCTTCTAGCACAGCTTAAGGCCATTCCCTCAACTCCTATCATTGTTACACATGAGAAGAGGCCGACCCCCACCTCTCCACAACCTCCCTTCAGGTCCTTATAGAGAGCAATAAGGTCTCCCCTCATCCTTCTCTTCTCCGGACTGAACAATCCCAGCTCTCCCAACCTCTCCTCATCAGACCTGTGCTCCAGGCCCCTCACAGCTTTGCTGCCCATCTATGAACACACTTCAGGGCCTCTATGTCTTTCTTGCAGTAAGGGGCCCAAACTGAACACATTACATGCAGCACAGCTTCAGACAGCTGAGTACAGGGGAAGGATCACATGCCTGCTCCTACTGGCAACACTGTTTCCTGCTGACTATACATGACATGCACTGTATTTTCTCCTTTGGGCTCAATTGTCTAAAAAGAATCTCCAGAAAAAAAAAAATATATTAACTTTCAATTATTTATTTTGATTCTTCAGTCACTATGGAAGAGAAATAAGAATGAAAAAGTGTGTGATGCCAAAGGTAAAAGTGCAGAATTTCAAAATGACTTCTAAAAATTCAGCCTCCCCCCACATCCTGCCCACCAGCCATTTCCCTTTCCACACCTATCACTACAGCTAATTTAATCTTTAAAGTATCTGGCAAAGAAAAAGATTGCTGTGTTTTTGGCATGTTCTTTTTGTGTTTGAAATAAAATTTGGAACAGTTATCACAAAAGTTGTGATGGTGAATAAAAACTGATTGTCCCAGGGGATGGGGGTGCTTACTTAAAAAAATTGGTGTTAGTTTTTAACAGCCTTAACTTCAATGTGGCCATCATCTCATTCAACACTATTGCCACAGTACAGCGAGACTGTTTCTCCATATCCTCCTAATCTATTTAGAGGAAGAGAATAAAGCAAAACAAAAAAAAAGTTTTTCCTTCCACCCAGGAGGCTCATGGAGCCCTGCCCCCAAACACCAGCACCCTCCTGCTTCACACAGAATTCCTGCACACACTTCCAAGCACTAAGCTGGCTCGTTGCACAGTGAGCTATTTACTCACCACACTTCTTCCCACAATCCAAATATGCAAGATTGCAAAGTCATTTTCAAAGCAACGACAACAAGCAAACAAACAAACAAAGAACAAAGAGAAGGACAGTTATTTTTATGGTTGGGGTTATGCCACCCAGAATTAGATGCCAGACATATCTATATGCCTGCTGAACAACATAAGTTGGTCTTCAAATATTTGATAAAAAGCAGCCTGAAGTCACAGAATCATAGAATCATTTGAGTTGGAAAGGACCCTTAAAGACCATCTAGACCAACCCCCATGCACTGAACAGGGACACCTACAGCTCCATCGGCGCTCAGATCCCCATCCAGCCTGACCTTGAATGTCTCCAGGGATAGGGCATCCACCACACCTCTGGGCAACCTTTGCCAGTGTCTCACTACCCTTACTTTAAAAACTTCTTCCTTATATCCTGTCTAAATCTCCCCTTTTTTAGCTCGAAATCATTTCCTCTTGTTCTATCACCATTCACTACCAGAAAGAATCCCTTTCTCTGAAATACATATTATTTGTGCTGTCAAAAGTAATGCTGGACTAGAGACATTGACGGAACCCCCTCATGCTCACAGTTTCTAGGTTTCTATGAAATGAGGTAGAATCCGCAGTGATGATTTATAGCACGTAGAATCATAGAATCACAGAATCATTAAGGTTGGAAAGACCAATAAGATCATCTGATCCAACCATCAACCCACATGTTAACACTTCAGAACAATACAAACTCCAGTCAGCATGAAAAGCAGATACAGCATCACACCCAGAAACTACCCTCGAGAATTATTGTGCCTGCAACACAAAATATATTCTTGCAGCTAATGGAATGGCTTTAATTCTGTGTACAAACCTTTACCTGTGACTCCCCAAAAGCACTTGGATTAGACAACAAATAGCAGCTTCCAAATGGCTGCAACTAAATACTGGTGCCCTGAGCTTCTCTCTCATTTCTGCTTTCTCTCCCAGGTTGCTTCTTAGGGGTATGGGGAGGAGGGTGTGGAGGACGGACATTGAATTCAGTGATAATATTACACCTTCCAAAGTGCTATTTATTTCATGCAGACCTAATTCTCTGACTGATACCCACCCCTTCATAGGGACAGATAACCACAGACTTAACAGCCCCAGGAGTGGTCCCCAGTGCCACACAGCTCCCTCAGCACCACCAGGAGCTCAGAACTGAATCCGAAAAGGAGGAAAGGGAGGCCCACCTATCGACATCTGTGCACAGCCCCTTGTTTTCCCTACCACTGAGACAGCTACAACCTTAGCAGTTGTAGCCAAGCAATATTTCAGCAGTTTCTTCAAGGTCAGAATTTTTTTTCTGGCTTCACAGCTGTAATACTGGGATTTGGCTCCATTATTATATTTATATTAGTGCACAGGGATAGACTTTATAACACATGGTGCAGTCAGAATATTTTATGTAGCTTACAGGAAGCCAAGAAATAATGCAAATTTGAGTTGCAAAAGTACTGTCAGCATATTGTGCCTGCCTCTGCCAACACAAGTTTGCTCCCTCTGGTATTTTATTATGTGTATTTTTTTTAATTACTACAGGAGGCTGAACTTCAACTTACAGGTTATTCCAGACTAACAGATAGCTAGCAAAGATTCTGGGGAAAAGATTCTTGCAGAGGAAGCTGGCTTCAGAAATGCTACACTGGATTAATGCTTACCCAGCTGCTAACACTGAGCAGCTTTCAGACTTCAGCATAAATTCCTGTGTCTGTCTCTATGTCACCCAGGTTCAGAGATCTATATCAGAAGCACAGTCCATCCTACACTCACAATGCTCAGAGGAGGACAGCAGCATCAGTGATGGTCTAGCACTGGTAGATAGTCTGGTGGTTTAGAATGCACCGCATCTACCTTTCAGTATCTAAAGGACAGACATCTAGCCTAACAAATTCATATATCCTTATAGAATCATAGAGTTATAAAATCTTCAAGGTTGGAAAAGACCAGTAAGATTATCTACTCCAATCCCAACCCATCTCCACCATGCCCACTAACCGTGTCCCTCAGTGCCACATCTCCACAGTCCTTGAATGCCTCCAGGGATGGTGACCTCCCTGGGCAGTCTGTGCCAGCGCCTCACTACTCCTTCTAAGAAGAAATTTTTCCTAATATACAATCCAAACCTCCCCAGACACAACTTCAGGCCATTGCTTTGCTTTCTTACTGCATATCCAGCAGAGACATTTCCCCCAGTTTCAGTCAGGACCTTTGAACACACCAGATGTGCTGTGTCCTGAAGAGGTCTGTTTTTGTCTGTTGGCAAAGGCAGCCCAAAGGACCAGCCACACAATAGCTGAAGTTGGGGGAAGCGAATGCAGCCCAGGGTGCCCTTGCCTGTGCTGACTCAAAAGAGCTCCTAGAACAATGACACTAAATCAGGCCATAACAATCTCCAGCACAGTTGTGTGCTAGTTATAACAAGCTGTGCAGTGGAAACAGCAATGCATGTCATAAAATAACTAGGAAACTCAGTACATATGCTATTAAATAGTAGAGAATAACTAGACATGAAACCATTGTAATGCTATTACATTACAATTCACATTCTTTGGTCTTTCTGTGAAAAGTCTTAAAGAAACAGTGAAAGCAGATCACGTCAGTAAGTCACCACGTGTTACTGCTTTTAATCAGCAGAACACGGAATTAGTTAATGAGCTCATTCCTAGCACAGCATTTAAGCCAGAGCCAGAGATGAGTTCTCCACAACCAGCCCTGCTCCACAACCTCCTCCACAACCAGGCCTTTGGTCTGCAGGTTTGGACCTGTCAGGGGTCCTGTAAAGTCTCCCTGTCCCACTGGTGTATGAGGTTTTGGAAAATCAATGTGTACACAGATGAAGGAGCCCTCAATCTGCATTGCTTCCAATATCTCAAGCAAAAATTTCCCTCTCCAATATATTAATTAAAAAGAAATGACATGTAGGTTGTTCCTCAAGGAAGCAGTCATGTTTGATATTGAATCTAATTATACTGAACAGCCAAAGGAGCTTTGCTTTTTACTCCTTAACTAAGAATTACTGCTGTTTGTCCTTTTTCAGCTGGGTGGGAGGGTAACATCTGGATTGGAAGTAAATAGCAAAATCTTTTAACCTATACCAAGCACTTCTAGTCACTCAATGAGACAGACATTCCTACACGTGCTTCTAGTGTGCATACAAAGGAGAACTCTGAAAAGCACATTTGTACCTGTTTTGTGACTGTCTCTGTGTGTGACATGCAGAAGCCTGAAGTAAAGTAGCACCCCAAAACCAAAAAAGTAAGAATGAATGTGCAGGTGCAATATCCACTGATTGCCAGACCTTGGCATGGGCAGTGGAACCGGCTCCCCAGGGCTGAGCTGTCAAAGTTTAAGGAGCATTTGGATAATACTATCAGGCATAGGGTCTGATTTTTGGATGGTCGTTTGTGGAGCCGGGAGTTAGACTCAGTGATCCTTATGGATCCTTTCTGAATTGGGATATTCTGTGATTCTATCTAGAGGCACACAGTGACTTCTGCTAGATCATATTTGGACCATAGGCCCATCATGAAAAATTAACAACAGCTTTACAGAAATAATAATAAAAAAAAAAGTCTCAGCAAGTCACGAATGCTTAGAAGAGATACTGCAATTATGGTGCAGTGGGAAAGTGCTGAGATGGCTTAATGGCATCTGCTGTCTCCTGATTGACAGAGCATAAACATCTCAGCAATACAAGCAGCAGCACTGCAGCTATAGAGCACCAGACAGCAGTATTTACTGACTGCAGCTGAGCTACTGCTATCAAACACAAATTGCACTTCTAGCACAGGGTTGTTTTGATTTTGTTTGAGAATTGTCCTTTTGTGGATGAAGAGGTATTAGCAGCTTCACAAACACTGTCAGCTGATCAAAAAACATCAGAGAAGCTCTCTGCAGCTTAGTGTTTCTGTCACTTGCTCTGCTCATTAAGGATGTGTGGAAATTAATAAATGCATTAATACACAAAATCCCAGCCCAGACGAGACTGCATGTTGCTCTTACCAGACAGACCTGCCTGACACTTTCAGCGTTCTTTGATTTTTTAAACAGTTAATATTTTTCATTATGGTGCCTGAAACTAATTATACTTAACAAGTAGCAGATATTTTGTTACTTTGCTTAGCACAGATGTGCTATCATTTATTTAGCTGGTGTTTAGGCTCTGCCACTGTTTTATGCCACACTGATTTATGTGACTTTTTCTCCAAAAAAAAAAAAAAAAAGCACAACCCAAAAGGGTGCCAATATAAACAGCAAGACTGTTTGCTCATTTCACCTCAGCTAAGCTTTACCTGCTGCCAGCCAGATGAATGAGAGATGTCCTTCTGGACTCAGAAAGCTTTCTTTTCTTACACCTCCACATCTGCCTTTCAGCTCCTATAATACACACCAGAGAGCAGTGGCAGTGCAGAGCTGCTCCCAGCATGAGCTGGAGCATGCTGGGCCATAAACCTTCCTACACAGCTTTGGGACAGAACTACACAAGGACGGATGCTGCTGTGGAAAAACTGAATAGCAAAAGGGCGGTGTTTGCCATCAAGACAAAGAAACTAATGATGTGCCAGGAAGCTGTTTTGTATAAAGACCAGCAATTCCCTCCCATGCAAAATGGGACACGTATCTGAACATAACCTCTTCTGTGCTTTTTTATCTGAAACAGCAGCTGGGTGGAGAGAATTTAAGCAGCATTTTTAAAGAGAAAAGCATACAGGAAAAAGGTACAGGAATAACAAAAGCATTACAGATAATCTGCCTTCCATTGATACTATTTCTTGATAATACGCAACTCTAGACAAAAAATGGACATTAATAGGAAACAAGTCCCCACTTATGTTCAGTTTTTGATAGAAAATTCTTCTAGTAAAACTTCCACCAGCAGAAAGACCACCCAGCATCTCTGTACTTACTCTCATCTGCTTTTTATGGTACTCAAGATTTGTGTCACTTTCTCGTACCATTGCACATTATAGGACTTGACATTCTGCTTTGAGAGCAGCACCTTTCAGCTCACACCCTGCTCTCATTTATGGGAAAGGAGAAAGATTACAACAAAGCCTTTTCTGAAAAACACAGATATCAAAATAGCACTTTGCATGGCACAAGGGTTCCCTCCTATTACACAGTCTAAAAGACATGCCTCACTGCAGTGCAAGGTCAATTTATCCGGAAAAAGTCAGAGAAACTTTGTGCCACATCCTTATGTGACTGATCAAGGGTAGTTCAATTTATGACAAATAACTGTTTAGTACCATTTCTGTGTAATGCTTAATATACAAAAAGAGATTTTTCAATACTAGGTTTTTTCAGCTGTTTAATACAAATTTCTTGCTGTTTTTGTTGCATTACAATATTTTTTCATTGCTTTTAAATTTCAACAACATGATCTACATATGGATTACACCAAGAGAGTTTCTTTGGACAGAGCAATTTTTATATTGTTATTCTGCTGGTTCCTATTACATTCATGTGCACATACATATTTATTATTTTATATCATTGCATCTTTGTAATGCTAACTGTTCGCTAAGAACAAAACACATGTAGGCTAACTTTCCCTTTTGGTTTTCCTGCATTTACAATGGGAAGAATTAATTTTGATTACCTGTGAAGCATCGCATACCCTTAAGACACTCAGCCAATAATAATCCAAATTCTGAAGTTTCTCCAAAACTCAAAGTGTCCCAAGTCTCACATATAGTCTCAACTATACTGGTGCACAACCGTCCTGAAGAACACCTCTTTTCAAGATATAGGTAGTCCATCCCGTTCTCTTTTGTTTCACTGACCTGCAAAGAGGTTGGAGCTCTGTGCCTCAGCAAGTATCAGTGCAACTCAATGTACTTTACAGCAGAAATCCTGATACACACTTGAAAAAACAGCCCTCTGAGCTACTCTGCAGAGGCTAGAAATGGGCTCCTGCCTGGAGGCAGCTCCTGCTGTGTTTGATCTGCCTGCATAGAGACTGACTAAGGGCTACCAGGATTCAGCCCATTAGAGATTAAATGATATAAAAAAATAATAATAACAACAAAAAAACAGTGAAGTCTTTCTTTAAGCAAAACATCAACATCACAGTAGCTTGGATTCTTCACTGCCCAGCATCCACTACAAAAAAAAAAAAAAAAAAAAAAAAAAAAAAAAGTGTTCAGAAGTATTACTGACTTCTGAGATTCCGAAGTTTCTTAAGCATTCCTTGGTTGGGGGGCTTTCAGTGCCAGCTTTCCCTTCACGTACCCCTGGAAAGTGCAGTCTGAACCACAGCAGGATTAGCTGGCTGCATAAGAAATCCCTGGAGAGAAGAGGAACACACAGTGCTGCAGAGCTCTGCCAGGCCATGAGCACTGCTCCAGCCCACAGTACAAGCCAGGACGGCTGCCATCCCCAACAGATGAGCTTCAGAAAATGACCTGCAATAGGTTAACATATGCATGCCCACATGCAGTTCATACCCTACTGCTGAAGGGAAATACATAGTACAGGAGAGCATTTCCACACATCTCCAATGCTTGGCATTAAAGCCCTGGACTGGGAACCAGTGCAGCAAGATGCTGCTCATGTTTGCTGTTACCCACTGAGGCAGCTTCCTCCAGCAAAGGAGCAGAGCTGACAGCACGCAGCAGTAACTTCTGAAGTCCACCATGGCAGTTCACTTCAGTGCCCACAAAACAAAGCCTCCGAGGAAGTCATAACCACAGCAGGATCCTCTCCAGGCACTAAAACAGCTCAGGTTTGCAATGGCAGAGATGGTGGCTAAAAGGTACAATAAGCTCCTGGCTGGCCTTAGGCCTCAAGTTTCATCCTGGTGCACGTGGTTTAGAACCTTCAGGATTTGACAGAGCTTGTCCATGCTAGAGGTGGGACACTGGGAAAAATATAGGCACAATGGGATTATTTTTTTTAACAAAATAAGAATGCATTGTGCTTTTGGAAAGAAATTCATAAATGTTATACTGCCATGGATTAAGAACACTATGTACCAATACATTTTCTGTCCCAAGTTGGTTCCCAATTCCAGGATTACATGAATGTGTTAGTGAGCACAGCTTTACATGTAGATAGTTCCTTCTTTCTTCTGATATATTTTCAGTACAAACTCCACTGATGTGCCATAGGTTTTATGTGTTTGCAATATACATCTACTTGAACAGCAGCAAGATTCTGTGTAAGCAATCATATTGCTGCAGGAAACAATGACCTCACATTTAAAACTGTTTTCCTGACTTTTTTCCTCAAAGAAAATACACATCATTAGTTGTGTAAAAACCAAACTACCACATGAGGCGTATTTTAAAGTCTCCTATAACCGACGAAGCTTGTATGGCATCCTCAAAGAATGTCCAAATATGGCTAAGAGTTAAGTACCCTGAGAATTAAATGCACTTAATAAATTCACTGAAGTCTTTAAGTCCATGTTTACCAGGACTCAGAAAAGAAAAATAAGGAAAAGACAAAGTGATTCCACTCATTTTCCTGCACCATTATCTAAAGTAGCTGTGTGATAAACATCCTCCATATCTTGGATGCTGGAGGCATCTGTTGAATCTTGGTCACTGACTACGATTCCTACTGAGGAAAGGCTTGAAATGAATGAGTGCATCTTTTTTGCATAAATATCTCTAATGTTAAAATAAGGTAGATCATTACATTTCTCTTTGCGATCATTGTTGCATTGGTCTGGGTCAATATCTTTTTGCTTTTGGTAGTACTTAGAGAACTTATTGAAAATAATGGTGATTGGAAGTGCCACCACTAGTATCCCACAGATAATGCATAAGGTGCCGAGCAGCTTTCCAGCAAGTGTGACTGGGTAAGTGTCCCCATAACCAACAGTAGTCATGCTGATGGTTGCCCACCACCAGCAAACGGGGATGCTGTGCAGTTCTGAAGAGTCATCATCCTTCTCCACTGAGTAGACAAGAACTGAAAAAATAGAAATCCCAACAGACAAAAACAAAAGGAGAAGTCCAACTTCCTGGTAGCTATGTCTCAAAGTAGCACCTAAAGACCGCAGTCCTACAGAGTGCCTGGCCAGTTTCAGGATGCGAAATATCCTCATTAACCGCAGGATCTGCACCACTTTCCCCATGTTTTCAATGTCTTCACTTTCTTCTTCCTTTGTGTCCACAGCCAAGGTGGCATAAAATGGGATAATAGAGACAAAATCAATGATATTCAATGGTTTCTTCCAGAACTTCTTTTGACTTGGAGCGGTGATGAGCCTGATCACTAGCTCAGCAGTGAACCAGATGATGCACGCAATCTCCACAGCTTCCAGCACAGGGTCTTCAATCTCTCTGTCATTGGCATCCAGCCTTTGAAATTCGGGCATGCTGTGAATGCACATGGCCACAATTGATGCCAGGACAACACTCAGGGAGGACACGGCAATTAACTTGGCAGACAAGCAGTATGCAGGATTTTCCATTCTGACCCAGATCTTCTTTCTTATTTCACCGAAGCACAGATTATCAAACTTTTCCAGCTCCTTATCAAATATGGATGATTCTTCATTGGAGGAGTCAAAGCTTCTGTCATTGCTTTTCTGATCCCAGTCTTTTTCAGGACCTTCTTCTTTCCTCTCCTGGTACCGATTGCTGCAACAGGAATCAATAAACAGCTCATTTATCCCCCAGTACTCTATTTCCTGGCAGAAGGAAAAGACACAAAGTTCCTCCATGACATGAAGTTTGCCAGTGTAGTAAAAGTTCAGAACATATTGGAACAAGGAGGGATTCCTGTCAAAATAGTATTCCTTATCTGCAACACTATAATCATCACATAGTTCTAGAATAGCCTCTTCTGAATGGCATTTGAGAAGTTTCCCAAGTCTGGTATGAGGAAATCGGAGCAAAGTGCTTTGATCCACTGATTGCTTAAAGCCACCCACATTCAAATTGATAAGTTCTGCATCTTTGCCAGGTCTGCGGAAAAATTCACCATAAACCATTTTGAACAGTTCCACTGCTGGTGCCCAATAAGATTACATTGAACCTAAAAAGAACATAAAATATTATTAGATCATTTACTTCAGTTTTGTTCTCGTGTCACACTCTTTTTTTCCATCTCCAACTACTATGAAATTCTGTAACAAAACAAAACGAAACAAAACAAAAATTATGAATACCATTATTAAGCATTTCACAGAAGTGGGTTTAGTTTGATGATTTAGCTCAGCTTTACAAAATTTGAAAGCCATAGATTCAAATTTAGCACTCTTCAAACTTTTCTAGTGTGGCGGAAGAATGCCTAATTTATTAGTAAATCAGTCTCTGCATTACTATCACATTGACATTAATACTTCATAGATTTACTGCAGTGCAGCTGGAAATCTTTGGTTGAGAGAAAGAAAACTTGACAATCCATCAGAACACTTAGGGCAAAGCTTAAGAGCAGGCATCTCAATTATGGTGTCAGTAGAGCTCTACTGATTTAAATGAGCTGGCAATTTATAATCCACTACTTTCAGCATTATCCACATGAGCATGAACTGCAATTACTTCTGTTGTAACACCAATTCATTTCCTTCTGGAGTCATTCACAGAAGAGCATTCTGTATTCGTGAATACATACCAAACGTGCATTTGAAGCTTCCTGATCCCTGACTTCAGAGTTTTGCCTTGCCCATATCTGGGTGTCTGCACTCCCTCACTGCATTTTGTTCTCTGTGTTCTTACTCACCTGGAGTGTCCCAAATCTTACAACCTTGGTCAGTTCCAGAAGCTCTTCCTATTCTGCCACAGTACGGATACAGCCACTATGGTAATGCTGGGAAGCTGGTGCTGAAATGTAATTTCTGGAAACAAACTTCCAGAGATAGAACTTCTACAAAAAATTTACCTCAGCACATACATGCATATCTGCAGATAGCATTTAAAAGATGCAGTTATAGTTACTAGAAAGCATATTAAATTCTCCAGAAGAGTTTAGTTCTTGCATTCCTGTTAAGAAACCATAGTCTTCAGGCAACTGGCAGGTCTTACACTTGTCATGGGATTGTATATGACTTCTGATCATCAGGAGATAAAAAAATTTTGACTCTGACATTTATACATTAATTAATGTGTACTAAGCTAATTTATTTCAATCTAATAGGGAAGACAATTAATTTTAATTATGACAAGAGAACATTGTAATCCTCCAGTGCTAACTGATGGATTCATATCATGCAAAAATATTGTTTGGGTGCTCTATAATGACTTGGAAAAGCTACTCAGTGAACTGACAATTCCTATACCTGTCTATTTTTCAGTGTCTCCTGCACTAGTCTCAATTATTATTCAGATTTGAGATCTGTTTTGATTTGAGTCTGAATATTTTCTGCTGCTCCTCGAGGTCTCCTGACTCAGTTAAGAAGGTCATTAAATTTATATCTATGGAAGGTTGTACCTATTTCCTTGTTCATGGTGTGTGAGCCATGTCTGCAACCGCACTGTACATAAACATTAAAAAGGAACATCAATGCTTCTCTATGTTAAAGTAACCTGGGCACTTTCTTCAAATAGAAATCACTCCTGGCCTTTAGTAAGTGTTAAGGTGGATGGTTCAGACACCAGATCTCAAGGATGAGTCCCACCTTATACCACCAGAACAAGTAGGAATCAAGAAGGGAAAAAAAAAAAAAGTACAACCTTTATTTAGTCAGCCAAAAGAATTTAACATTCATTCTGCCTTGGGTACTTGTCTTAATAGATGAGTTCCTCTGCCTACTGCATCAATCTGTAAAGATATCATGCAGATATCTTTACAGATTATTGCTGTACCTTTACATAAAAGATGAAATAATGGAGTCTTGTGGTGAAGGCTTGACTGAGATGACCTGTCCTCTTGGTATGAATGAACTGTGACTAGCCTGAACAGGGATAAGTCTGCATCTACACCACTACCAGCCCAGCCCTGTCAGTCACCCAAAGTAATTTGCTTTGCAATTTCATAGGCATTTCCATCTAGTGCAAAACTGACTTCTCTCTTACATTAAAAAAAAAAAAAAAGACTTTGAACTGGATGCATTATGGAGATGGAGCCGCTCTCCAGTGATCCTAAGTCTGTCATACCACATAAGAGGATCCAAAAAGACTGCTTGCCTTGGAGGAAAGGTTCCACAGAACTACAGAATTTTTCCAGCCTACAGTAGAAGGGCCTATATTAAGGTAATACCAGCTTGTCTCATTGTAGGGTCAAGTTTCATGTGCAATATGGGCCTTATCATATTTTGATTATAGCAAAAGAGAGAAATGGGAAAACTCAACAAAACTGGATCCAAACTTTCTACTAAATGCCAATAGAAGAAGGAAATTGAGATTTAGATCATTCTGAGAGAGAAAGAACTAAAAGTGACTAGAAGAGTCTTATCAACCAGAATTTGAATCTCTCCAACAGAGACTATCTTGCAGTACCTGTAAAATGCAATGATTTCTTTTTCTCTGTGGTGGACAGCAAACACCTGTTATTTCGGGGAGCAGCAAATCCATTCTTCTTCTCTGATAGTGGTCAGGTGCTGGAATGGGCTGCCCAGGGAGGCGGTGGAGTCACCATCCCTGGAGGTGTTCAAGAAATGTTTGGATGTGGTACTAAGGGAGATGGTTTATTGGGAAATACTAGTGATAGGTGGAGGGTTGCACTGAATGATCTTGGAGGTGTTTTCCAACCTTGGTGATTGTATGATCCCTGCAACTTCCATGAAGGAAAGGGCTTTTTTTGTCTTCTTGCCACTCCAGTGCCTTCCAGACAGAGGAATAGCAGAGAAAATAGATCACCAGGATCTTACAATGGCAGCATTTCAAAGAATGATTTAAGACAGATTCAAGGTTGTGTTTAGAGGAAGGTTCCAAAGGATATTCCAAGCCACAACCTACTCATTCCCTTCACCTTTAGCATCTTCACATTCAAGGATTTGTTTTTAGGACTGTCACAAGCACTGTTAGAGATCTGTTCAGAACTGTTCTCTCTTTCCAGTACTTTCATTGTATTGTTTTTCCACAATTTCCTTATGTAAGTAGGAGCGTGGAGTCTAATCCTACAAGCCTGTATTTCCTAATACTTGTTCACAGGTGTCAGTCAAACCAAAGCTACTGCAAACCTCGTGATATTCCTCTTGTGTGTAACAACAACTACTGACACCTATAGGACTTCAAAAACCAGGCACATAAGATGCTGCAGCTAAATATCTACTCTGTCAATTAATTCTGAAAAATCATTTTTGTATTCAGAATAATCTTTATTTCTGTAGTGAAAGTCATTTTGAAAACTGAAAAACAGCACTTTTTTTTTTTTTTAACCACACTGCAAGCCCCTTTAAACATTTTTCTTAAATCTAGATTAGTTGGAAACATCATAAATTCTACTGTATGCATAGACTATCATGCAGTTAAAATAAAGTTCTTGAAAAAAAAAAAAAGTATGAGACACACTGCTTTCCAACTAAGTAAGACGGAGAGCAGCCAGTTTTTACAGGACGATAAACTAGGTACATAAAAGTGATTTTACAACTTAAAATGTAGTTTGAAGACAGGTATTTACTAGCTAACAGAATGAGTGTAAAACACAGTTGCTCCAAGTGCTTCCCAAGGCTCAGCTTTTACAAATGATTAAGACATAAATAAAAGCACTGATTTCCACTCAGAGATGAAGGGCAGAAGGATATTATCAGCTGATAATTAGCTCCAATCAGGATCAAGAGCCAAGTTGTGATTTTACATCAGTATAAATTCCTCCTAAAATTTCTCAGGGTCTGGGATAACTGGAGGTCAAAGTAGATTCAACACCATGCTGGCTCTATTCACTGATTAATTTCAGAGACTAAAACTCCACTTTCAGCAATTCATTCAGAGGAGAGCACTAGAGTGTAAGATACTGCTACAAAAAACAGGCAAGATTTAAAATTATTGGGAGTGAGTGGTAACTATTACAAAAAGAAAGCAAGTTTTTGCCCCAACCAGCCCTGGGGCAAAGACCACAAGTGGTAACTTCTCTCCCAGCACAACATGCTCTCTACTCAAGGGAGTCCTTTACTCACTCATCTTTTTACCCAAGGATAAAACTGTGCTCCAAACAGTGCTTTCCTGGAGGAAAGCCTGCATCATGATATCCTAAGAATACAGAGCTAGCACAAACTTTGCAGCTCTCCACTTCAAGAACATCATCAAAACCTCTCTGATCTGGCCTTCTGTAAACCAGTATTCATATATAACATAATAAACTGCTAACCATTCCAAAGCACACATTTCTTGCTCTAGGAGAGTCTTACAGAGGCAGCAAACACATAGCAGATGTTAGTTACTTGGTTGCTTTAATTGATTCAGTCGTTTTGATGAGCTACTGGGTAAGAACTTATATAGAATAGAAAATGAAATGAAACACGAAAGAAAGATGCTTATTGCAACAATCAACATTATTCTCTGAGAAGCTAAAAAAGAGAAAAAAAAAAACAACAAAATCATGCAATAGAAGTTCCAAATGTTAAGCTCGAGGGCCAAATAAAAACCAGTCATAAGGAAAGCAGTGTGAAAAGGATATAAACATTAGAATAAAAAACAAAGCAACAGGATTCAGCACTTCCAAATCGAATATGGAGATGGGCTTTAGCCAGCGCTTCTGCAGTAGTACATTGTTGGTGAGGCCACAGACCCATTGTCTGGCTTGGAAAGGGATAGCAAATTTCTGGGGTTTTAGCACGCTGGTAAATCCCTAAAGCTTACAAAAGAAGAGCCACAGGGACAAATTCTATGTACATGGTCCCTTTGAGATTGCTACACCATGGATGTATAACATGGAGTGAAGAGCTGTGGTTTCCAACCTCTTTGAGATCAAATCCCCTAAAGGTTTTTAGTGAGGATATGAACCCCATATCACAAATTTATTCATTAGGAAAGTTTCTCTTTCTAAGTTTTCTTTACAAAAAGTCTCTGTAGTCAGTGAGATCCCACATGGAAGCTTTTACAACATACTGCACATTTAACTATGCTAGTGCCTCAGCTATTGGTAATTCCAAATTGGGACAACTTCTGCTTTTGTTAGCACTAATCTGTCTGTGATTATCCAGGAACAAAGGAAAGGAAGTTGAACTGACTCATGGTGGGATAGACTATGCAGTACTTAACTACATAAAACACTTAGGGATTTAGAACCACACTAAGTAGACCAAATACTTGCATAATGCACCACCTTAAATTGCCATGTATGCTTTCTGACCCACTGAACACAGTAGAACAGCTAAGTGCATTTATTTAATCAATCACAGTTAAAGTTTGAATTGAAATCCATTTAGTATGACTTAAGTTAATGCCTGTCAGCTGGATAGTCATAACTGCCTGAACACACATGATTAAGTCTGAAAAGATACAATATTACTTAGTGCAACCTCTTTCATTGTGATATTAGCTGTACCCAACTCCATTTTGTAATATTTGACTCTGTGAAGTTCACTGCAAAATCATTTGGAGTCTGTGAAGGCAGAAGTGAATCTAGAAGAAAGTAAGTCATTTAGCACACATAGCACGAACGTCCAAAGAAACCATTCTGTGGTTATGGATGCACTGTGAGGCAACGAGGATAAATTCATCAGCTAAATTATTTCTTAGTTGTAATTTATTTTATATATTCTATTAGTGGTGACATCCTTTATCCAGAATATTACAGTAAAATGCAGTGAAAAATAATTGAGTCACGCAGCTACATTTCTCTTGAAATGGATTAAGTTCAGCCTCCCAGAAGACCTCAGGTAAATGAAGTATGCGCTGAAGTCTCCAGGGCCAAATATTGTTCTGAAGTTACTATCATGTAAACCTACTTGGTCAAATTCATCCCTGGTTTGATTTTGTTATGTCAACAGATTTTCAGAAATTGAACTTGCACCATATGCCTGTGCATCGTTGGAATGAAATGGAAAACAGAAAGATAACAGCAGTTTCCAAGAGCACCGCTGGCAATAAAATGTAAAACCATTTCAACATCTGGACCTGTGGAAAAAACAGTCTTCAAAACAAAGTTTTCATTGTTTTCATTAAAAAAAGTCACTTTCCTGACAAGACTGCATTGCAAGGAAGAAACTCAAAGTGAAAGAACATAGGCAACAATAGAGGAATATTCCACTCCAGACTATGGTTCATCCCACGGATCTTATACACATACTTTCGGGTGTGGTGAATCACCTATTAGAAAAGTAATTTTCTGTATATTAACTAGATAAGCAACACAGATGACTTGTAAGATGTCTAACTTGGATATGGCTAGCATTAGGTAAAATCAATCCTCCCAAAAAGTGAAATTTGGCTGTTTATCACTGTGAGAATGAATGCTGGCAAGGACTGAGTATAGGCCAAGGGGCAGGCATAAGAAAGGAGCAAATGAAAGCTGCCAGCTGTAACATCAACAAGACAAAAACTTCCTTGGGAACATGGTTTGTGGTCTGAACTGTTTTACATAAAAAGAATTCCATTTATCAGAATGTCATCTTGTAAGATGATATTAAAAAAAAAAAAAAAAGTCAGAAAAAGAAAAAGGTATCCTCATCCTAACCCGACAAGTTCCTGGGGATAACATGCATTCTGACATTTAACAAGACTGGCACTTCTCTATGTTTCCAACAGCTTAGCAATTTATAGTCTGCTTAGATAAAATTAAAAGACCATTATCCACCTTAACTAAGTGAAATTGTCAGATTAAAATGTGTTTGCTTGAAAATCTACCTGTAAATTCCCACCAATTAAGTAGTCACGATGCTGTATTATGACACCTGTCAGTTTTCAGTGAGCAGAAGATATTGATTTTCTTGAGCTATATTATCCTAATTGCTGAAGTTCACAGAAAAATTTAAGATGAGAAGATGCACATGGCATTATTAGAACCAAGTCAACATTGCTATAGTTTGGTGGTAAAAGAAACTCTCTCCAGATTAACTTTTGGACAGTAATCTTCTGCGATAAGTCATATTCTTGGCATCCTGCTTCCATGAGAAGTACAGGTTCAAAATGAGTAGTAATGAAGTACTATTTGAACAGCACATTGTAACTTCTAGGTAAAAGCACCTCTGCAAGGAGCGCAATTTCTATAGGTTTCCCTTCCTTAAAGTCAATATTCCATATCTCATTTTCTACGGAGTCCCACATTATTCCCATTCAAGAACTTTTCCAACAAGTACAATAAAAACACATCGGTAGTTTATGTTACCATTAAAGGTCAAAAACTCCGGATACATGATCCCAGATCCCTGATACTTTTCCCGAAAGGAGAAATTTCATGGAATAAAGGTACGTTGGTATATTTCTTACAAATAATTCTTCATTCTCATTGTATTTCACTCATAAAGATAGCTGAGATTTGAAAGGTTAGTTACCTGAGTAAATAAGATGATGCAAATAGCCGAGTGGGGAAATAAATAAATAAACTTAACAAAAAGAAAGAAATAACAACAAAACACGTTTAGCTACAGTAGAAAATCTAAATATCACTCGTACATTCATAGTGCAGTGCAGTGTGTTGGCAGAGATGAGAAACTGCACATGTATCCAACCACTGCAATGTCTCAGGCCTGACATAAAGGGTAAGCAACTAGACATATTTTCTCTTTCTCTAATGCAGAGGTCTATACACCACTTAAGATTCTCCTGAGTTTCCAATCTGAGTATCAGTTGCTCACAAGCCTCTGCACCAAGGCAAGTTACACCTGCAATCAGCTATTACAATTCTCCCATGTTAAGAAAGGAAGTAGGATTTTGATGAAATTGAGGTCATTTTTACCCCTTTTAGAAGGGGAACAGAGAGTTAAAAATAAGAATCAACTCACTGCCAGTAAGACTGACCTTAATATTCAAAATATCCACTTATTAGTCCATCCTAGAGTTTGTAATTGTAAGGAAAAACTTATATTCTTCTTCATTTTGAAGTCTCAGGAATTGTCCTCTGCTTCTTAGTGTAGATGACTCCTGACACCACAGGACTGTTGCTCATTTATCCTCTGTGAGATAAACTCTTCCTAATCTTCTGTTTTTCAGAAGCAAGACAATATTTCTAAAGTGCACAAAGTCAAATTGCAACAGTCAGTTGCTCTAAACAATGACAAATCTATGCACAGAATCACAGAACTGTGAGGACCGGAAGGGACCACTAGAGACTGAGTCCAACCCCATGGTCAAGCAGGTTCCCTACATCAGGTCGCTCAGGTAAGCATCCAGATGGACCTCAAATATCTCCAAAGGACTCCACAACCTCTCTGGCCATTCTGTTCCAGTGCTCCATCACTCTGTCAGGGTCCTTATCAGAGCACAGTAAATGGGGAGGATCATGTCCTTCGACATGCTGGCCACATTCTTTTTAATGCACCCAGGAAACCATTGGCGTTCTTGGCCACAAGAGTACGCTGTTGGCTTGTGGCCAACCTGCTGTCCATCAGAACCCTCAGGTTTTTTTCACTAGTACTTAGCCACAGCATCAAAATACCAAAAAGGACAGTTCAGCTGTGGATGGCATTGCACTAAACTACTGAACTGACTACCTGTACCCTTTGAATCCATGTTAGTTTTATTCTATTCTAAGTTCTAGCTTTGGGATAAAGTATTTTAAATAGTCTCTCCTTACAATATTTCTATCAGTATGTCCCTTTTTTATTTACGAATAAATGGTTGTGTTAGTAATATATCAGCAGTTACAGAAATTTGGACAGGAATGAACTTTGAAGAGTTACCTAATTCAAATCCTCCCATCCCTCTAGGTAGGATCAGATATTCCTAAACAATTTTTAACAGATGTTTATTTAATCTTATATGATAAAGACAACCCACAGGGACTGTGGATTCTAGTCCACCACTCTGCTACTGGACATCACTTTGTTCCCCTCTCCTGGACTTTCCAAGTAGCATCACAAACTAATCTGCTTTGAAGCGGTACTTTGGAGGCTATCTTGTCCAACCCAATGTTCAGAGCAAGTCCAGTTATAGCAGGTTGTACAAGGCCAAGTGCATTTTGAATATGTCCAGGGACAGAGAATTCTCAAACTTGCTGGGCATACATTGTGCTGATGTATGATTCCTCCTATAATGATTTTTTTTTTTTCTATTTTCTAACCAGAAGCTCTTTCTTTCCAATTTGGGTATGTTGGTTGTGCCCTAGACTGTACTGCTGCATGGGATTATTGAAGCCTGGATGGAATTTCTCCAGGCAGCTGAAATCCCTTTTAACAGCATCCTTTCAGCGTATTGGTGTAGTATTATCCACCTCAGTCCTGATTACTTCAACTTGGCTGTCCTCAAATAGAATTTAACAACAGAAAATATTTGCCAGAAAAGGTGTGAAGCAGGTATATGACAGCCTAAGATATAAAACTGCATCACTGCACAAGTGTTCAATTGACTATTCAGAGAAATAGCTGAGACATTGTTCCTGCATGCAAAAAAATGGGATAGCCAGCAAATAAGTTTTTCTCTGAATAAGCATTAGCCTATGAGTGCAATCCATCTCAGCACCTGTCAGCATTACTATCCATCTTTTTTTTTTTTTTAAGGAAGTGTTGAGTAGCTACTAACACTTGGATTTACATATGAAAAATTATATCTGACATTGGCACCACTTGTGAAATACTAGAGGCACTGTGTGAACGGGCTGCATTCTCGCAACACTAACAAATGTGTTTACACAGCTCATTGCAGCATCACCATCTACTCAACCCACGACTCAATGTTGAGCCCTTTAAAGTTACTCAGGAAATTTTTACCATTGCCATTCAATGGCAGAAAGTTTGGAACAAATTAAGACAACAAACCAAATCAGAAAGAATTTCAGTAGACTGAAGCATCCCTTCCCTGCCTGCCTACTCCTGCCCTATTTCTACAAGCAGTTTTTTAATGCCTAGGATAACCCATACAAATGGCTGGGCAAAATCCTTAATCAGCAGAGGATTTGCTGAGGACTGTAAAAAGACAAGGGGTTTCCCAGGTTTTTGACTGGGTTACACTTTAGCTAGACAAATTCATAGCCTCCCACAAAGAGCACCAAGAATTTCAAAGGAGCCACACCAGGGTGGCAGCTCTTTACCAACAGATCCAGAAAGAGATCTGAGAACCGGACTACTTATCCCCCCACAAGGAGATAAATCTTCCATCAGTGTTTTGCTTAACACAATTTTTGTGTTAAATTGAGCAGTGTTATGTTCCTGCTTACTACCCACATCCACGAGTAAAGCAGACACAAACTTTTGTGGGATCAGTGTCTTCCATCTTCAGTCTCAGCTGAAAGAACTCACATTTCAGAGATTTTCCTTGAAGTAGAAGTCTTGAAGTCTTGAAGTAGAGAATAGCTTCAAAGCAAGAATTAAATTTCATTAAGCACATTCAATGCATCAGAAGAAACTAAGAACAATACACATTTGTTTTCAGTTGATAGTTTCCCTTCATAGGCTGCTGCTTAAAGCAAAGCACCACCAAGCACCACTTTGAGCAAAAACCCTTTGGTTTTTTTGGCCTTAGCAGCAGAACAAATGTACAATTCACTAGGAGGAAGAAGGCAAATGACATTACCTTTCTTGTGGCTTACATTTGAATGAAGCACTTCACCATGTACTCAGTACAGTTTTAATTCTATTAACAATACCTCAGATGAAAACAAGACCTGTAAAGTTCAGACTTTGAATCTGAATACATAAGCACTTGCTACAGTCTGTAATCACTAGGATTTATTGCTGAGAGAAAAATGCCTGAATGCCTCTGAGATCCAAGTCATGAGTCCAGAGCCAGCAACCATCAGAAATGCCAGAGGAATCTCATGTGATTGCACGGAATTATAAAATCATAGAATCGTAGAATGGTATGGATTGGAAGGGATCTCAAAGATCATCTAGTTCCAAATACCCTGCCATGGCAGTGTTGCCAACCACTAAATCAAGAGCAGATCATAGAATCATAGAATCGTTTGAGTTGGAAAGGACCCTTAAAGGCACCCCATCCAACTCCCCTGCACCAAACAGGGACATCTGCAGCTCCATCAGGAGCTCAGGGTCCTATCCATACTGATCTTGGTTGTCTCCAAGAATGGGGCATACAAAACATCTCTAGGCAAGCAGTGCCAGTGCCTCACCATCCTTACTGTAAAAAACTTTTTTCTTATATCCAGACTTTAAATCTCCCCTTTTTTAGTCTGAAACCACTTCCCTTTGTCCTATCGTTTTGTCAGTTTGCTCAGGGCCCCATCCAACCTGGTCTCAAGCACATCCAGGGACAAGGCATCTATCACCTCTCGGGGCAGCCTTGCCAGAACATTAGGCTCTTTTAAGTTTCACAGGTTTCAGTGTATGCCACAGACTACTTGTGTCAAATACACTTGGAAACTCAAGGAACTGGCTTGTCCTTGCACTTTTTTGTCATCCTAACCAATTAATCGGAATGAGGGGGGAAATAGTTTTGTGCCTGGTATAACAGAAAACGGTAAGAGAAAAAGCACAACTCATTGAAAATAGCATTTTACAAGAAAATGTGACCATAAACATTATTACTATTTCCAGACTGAAGACAAAGAGATAAAATATCTCCGAGGACCCATGCTATCCTTATTGCTCAGCTCAAACTTTTACCGGTTTCACAGATGAATTAACAGAGCAGTACTGATCCACACTGGCTGTCCTTTTCAGTGTCAACATTGTGCTGGACAGGGAGGTACATCGAATTTCTTAACTTAAGAAGAGTGCAATAGGCAGTAACCATTCCGCAGCTCATTCAGGGAAAAGGTATTACTAAAATGTCATGCTGAAGCCATCACTCAGTGCTTGTCATTAGCTAGTGCTAAACACCAAGGACTGATCTAAATTTGGGTTGCAGTAGTGGCTTGGCTATCTTTAAAATCAAAGCCAAACTTATGGCTCTATTTGTTCTTTCAACTGGAAATAAACAGAGTTCATAAAATTACAAAGCAGCTTCAGAACTGTGATCCAGTTAAAACAGCAGTTGCAGTGATTCAGATATCTGCAGAGAGAAAATATATAATAAAACCTCCTATAAAATAAATCTTCCTCAGGACATATCTGATCCTCTGCACCACAACTTAAATTACAGAATCATAGAAAGGCCAAATTGGCCTTTTGGCCAATCTAATTTGAGGAGACATGCCATGGGCAGGGTTGCTATCCTCTAGACCAGGCTGCCCAGGATCCCATCTGACCTGGCCTTGAATGCCTCCAGTGACGGGACATCCACAACTTCTCTGGGCAGCCTGGGCCAGCACCTTACCACTCTCTAAGTAAAAAATTTCTTCCAAATACCTAACCTAAATCTCTCCTCTTTCAGTTTAAAGACATTTCCCTTTGTCCTATCACTGTCAGACCATGTAAAATGTTGGTTCCTCTCCTACTTATTATCTCCCTTCACAGGTACTGGAAGGTTGCAATGAGATCTCCCCAGAGCATACTCTTCTCCAAGCTAAACAAGCCCAACTCCCTCAACCTTTCTTCACAGGAGAGGTGTTCCAGCCCTTTGTCTTCATCGCCCTTCTCTGCACCCACTCCAGCAACTCCTCCCTGTACTGGAGGCCCCAGACCTGGACGCAGTACTCCAGATGGGGCCTCACAAAAGGCAGAGAAGAAAGGAACAATCACATCCCTCTCCCTGCTAGCCACAAACACACCAACTGATAGCAACTGTACACTAAAGTGATATTGTACAATAATCACTGCATCTCACAGACTATGAGGTCAATCCTTCTCCCACTGAAGCCAGGAGTGAGAGTCACTTCTGCAGTACCTCCTCCCCCAGCATCAGAGTTTCCAAGCTGCAACCTGTACAGTTAGCATTGCTGGAAACAGCATCAATTCAAGGGAAGGAGGTAGAAGAGAAGCACAGAGTTATCAGAAGTGTCCCCAGTTATCATCAAACTACCCAGACTGTGTCTTAACTCCTCCGTGCAAACCAAAACTGTTCATAGATTTTTTCTTGGTTCTCTGCCTCCCACAGGTAACCTACCTATGGTTATATCAACAGCAGCAATCAATTTGTTAGGCTCAAACGAAAATAAAGCACAGAGAAACATAAAATGCTCCCTCTATGGGACATCAAAATTGCTAATATGAAGTTTTACAAGACTACTTACATACAAGACACTTTCTGTCCATAAATCTTGTAGAACTTTATTAACTTAGAAGTGCTGGGAGGCAGATGCCTTCAGCTCCACTCTTTGGAAGCAGAACATCAGACTTGAGGGGTGACCTGTTCAGTGTCACACAGCAGGTCAGTGTGTTCTACTTCAGCATTCCCAAAGCTACAAAGCCTCTGTCTTTGCTTTGCTTCTAGTTACAATTGTAGGAGGGAGGCCAGCCACACACTGCACAGGTTGAGCTCCGAGTCTTGTGTGAGAATAGCACTGCACTGGAATAATTAAACACATAGCATAATTAACCAGCTCCTAAGATATCAGCTGGCATCTAAATTTCTTGTCTGAACTGATGAACAAAGGACAAGAATGCACAACACTGGAGAAAAGAAAGGGGAAGCAAAACTCTATTTTAAATGATAAACAACCCATGATAAACAACCTGTCCTCCTTAAAGCAGCCCACTCTGTTTTGCCCATGTGCCTTTTTTGTTGTTTTTATTAAGAGACTGGCAAGACCAAAACATTTCCAAAAATAGGGGGGAAAAAAAAGAAAAGTTCGTTGATTAGCCTTTATTCCAAGAGTCTTATCCAGAGCTCCCAGTGCTGGCTGCTCAGAACAGCAGGAAATCCTAAGGGCTGGTGGAAGCACCTGCAAGAGCTGAGCCATCAGGGCCTCCCCATGGGCCGTCTCCCAACTCCTCACGTCTGTAAGAGGGTAACTTCGGAGCTCTCAGCTCAGACCTCCCAGAAATGTGAAGGCAAAATGGGTGAGGCATTTCACTATGAAGGATGAGAAAATGAGCTGGAGAGCTTGTGGATAAAAAGATGGAGAAGAGAAAATCATAGAATCATAAAATTATTAAGGTTGGAAAGAACACCAATATCATCAAGTCCAACCATCAGCTCATCACCACCATACCACCAAACCACTTCTCTCAATACCACATCTCCACATTTCTTGAACACTGACTCCATCACTACCTTGGTCAGTCTGTTCCAATCTTCACCACTCAATCTGCAAAGAAATTTTTCTTAATATCCAACCTGCACCTCTTCTGACACAAATTAAAGCCACAATCAACACCCTCTCCCTCGACAAGCAAGATAAATATTTTAACAGTTATCTAATGTAGAGCAGAATGAAAAAGAAAGCAAAACCATTACACACAACTGTCATATACAGAATCTTCTTTTTAAGAAAAAAAATGAATTAGTTATCCACAAACAAAAGATGACAGCAGTTTGGCACACTACTGTTCAGACTTCAGATATGCTATGAATGATAAGAAGACACAACAAAATAGAACAGAGTCAAATATAATGGAAAGTAGAGTGCAAAGAGAAGAAGTATTAGTAAAATATAGAAAACGAAACAGGCACAGAAGGAAATGAATGAGGTATAGCAAAGAATGAATGATGGAGAATGGAGAAGCAAACGAGGGTCGTGTCTTGGTGCAGCTGATGACTTGGTGCAAAGCCATTGACTGCATGGTGGATCTCAGCTGAGGATTTGTCCCTCTGCACAGAACCAGAGAAGGGCAATCAGACACCAGGCTGCCCAGGTGTTCTCCACTCAGAAAATAAAGAGGCAACATAGCAAGGGAATAAGATGATATCAATAACAAAGGGGAATGCAAATTCCAGAAAAGAAGAAAGAAGCTAAACAGAAAAGTATGGAAGGAGAACAAGAAAGAAGAATATATAGAGAGGGCAATGGCAAGATTAGAAGAAAATATCCACAGGTTAGTGGAATACATTTCATTTATTCATGAGGTCTGTTTTATTATGTGTCCTTGGCAGGGATCCCGTAACTGAAAATTTGCAAAGCAGAGAATGATGCGAGTTTGGAGACTTGAGTCTTGTTTCTAGTCATTAGCCTTGGGCAGGGCTTTTTAATATATGTGCCCCAGTAGCAAGTAAACAAGTTCTTTAAACCAAGAGCCTTTAGGACGCATGCTGCAAACAAATGAGCTTAGGGAGAGCCAGAGAGGGATTCCAGGAGAATAAGCAAACCTAGCCACAACCCACTTGCAAGTAACCAGGAGGATGGACAGGCTGCTAGGAAAGATGCTGCCCAACTCTGCTGCTCGCTCCAATTCCAGCTCAGGTCAGCTTACACAGAGCATCTGTCTTTCACATGCACTCCTTGCTAGCTGGCATTTGCTACACTTGGGAGCATGTGGGACTCAGTGCGCTCAGATGGCAGAGGAAGGGCTGCACCCGGCTCCCAGCACACAGCATGCAGTGGCAGCAGCACTGGCGGCTGTCCTAGTGCAGGGCAGCACCGTGCCCAGCACAGGCTATGCTGGGGGCTTGCCAGATCCTCAGGACAGGGAAAGCCCAGACATCTCCCTGTGAGTTTCCCAGCAGCTGAACTCAGACACTGCTGAACTTTGTTTTGCTCCGAGGCTGAACCTGTCCTGTGATCCTAGAGAGAGTGAGCAAATAAATGCTTTACTTAGGAATACTCTGTTTGTATAAAGAGCATTTTAAGAAAACATCCAGACTGCATTTCCCTAGGGATCACAGTGAAGTCTGCATCAATTCCACCTTTATTGATATCTGCTTCTTTGTCCACAAATGCAAATGGGAAGTTGAAAGGTTCCTACTATTTTTGTTGGTTGTCTCAGCACCAGATACAGTGTTCAAGGAGGAAAGTCTCTTCAAAAAGAGCTGTAACATCCTCTGTTGTCAATACATATAGATTTCACTTATTTTAAGATCAATTTCAGCAAATCTTTTCATCCGGTATAGGCAAACAACCAGGTAACTTGGATATTGGAATTGGACGGTCTTTGAGGACCCTTCCAACCCAAGCCATTCTATGATACTATGATATTATTTCTGGAGCCTTCCCAATCTTCAAATCCTGCAGTTGAGGAAAAAAAAAAACAAAACACCAGCAACAACAACAAAAAATCACAAAACTAATGATACTGTACCTCTATAAAAATAAATGCTTTCAAAAGCATGAACCGCCCAAAAGCCAGGTATAGATATTGCCAGTGAAAGCTCTTTTATCATAATTTAACTGCCAACACACATATAAATCATTTACCCAGTTTCAGAACATAAAATTCTCTTTGCCTATCCACAGTGCTGTCTCAGCAGAAGCTCAGATACATAATCCATGATGTTTTTCCCCAGTTTGCCAATTGTCTTCCATTGCCCCAAGTGCAACCTTTCCGAACAGTGAAAACTGGACAAGTATAAGTTAACAAGAAGATCATAAAATCACAAAGGCTGGAAAGACCACTAAGATCATCTAATAGAACCACCATACCACTAAACAACACCACTAAACACAGTGTCTACCCTTTCCTTGAAAACCTCCAGGGACGGTGAAGGTTTTGAAAGATGCAGTTCTGTGTTAAAACAAAGTCAATTCTCATCACAAATGATTACTGCTCTCTACATCACTGCGATGGGCAGATTCTTCTCAGCAGGAGACAGCAAATGCAACCTACAAAGTTAAAAAGTCACCACTGCACCAAATACTCAGGCTCTTGTACAAAGTGTATTCCTACCTCCTCGATATTCTTTGGATGTTAGTCTGAATAACTTATGCCATCTATTGGCCTCAACCAGAGACAGATGCTCCGAGGAGAACTTTAATTCTGCAAAAGCAACTACGTTACAAGGGATCTGAGGGTAGATCTGCAAGTTCTGCTAATGGAATCAATACCTTGCCACTACTCTGATCCTGAGGTTCACCTCTCCTGGCTGAATGTGCTTCAGAGTGCAGCTCCCAGAATAACCAGTTAGGTAAAAAAGAGTATTGGCACAAGGCTAGCTCACACTGCTTGGGAATCCAGAGACGGAGCAGCGAGGATTTGCACTCTTACAGAAGCACTTAGGAAAAGTCCTTATTATGATAAGATCCACTTAGATCTAAAATCAGGGAAACTATCTCCAACTCGGTAACTCTGCCTCACATTGGCCATGCAAAGAGACTTCTCTCCCATTTCTGCACCCATAGCGGCTATTTAGTGATCCACGGCTCCTCAAACCGACTTCATTTTTCTATCTAAATGCATTTTTAAAAGGCAAGGCAGAGCTCTGCAATGCGAAAGAGACTCGGAGACGTTCCCTATCGATCCGCTCCCGCACAGCCCATTAGAAGCGGCCGCCCGGCATCACCTCGTCCCCTCCGAGGAGCCGAAGCGGTGCCCACCGCCGGGGCCGCCTCTTTCGTGAGGGAGACGGGGAGCTGCGGGCGTCGCTCGGCTGGAAGCGGGGCTCCCCGACACCGAGCTGTAGCCTCCGTCTTCCTCCTCTACCTCCTCCTCCTCCTCCTTCTCCACGCCGGCCGTTCGTCCCGCAAAGCGCACAGAGAAGCCATCTGAACCGTTCGGGGCTCTGCCTACCTGGGGCCGCGGGGCTCCGCCGCGCTCCGCCCGCCTCCGCCGCGCTCCGCGGGAGCTGCCGGGGGGGGGCGGGAAGGCGGCGGGCGGGCTCCGGCGAGTCCCCACCCCGGCCTCGGGCATCCCCGGCACCTTCCCGGCGGGGCGGGCGGAGCCGCGCTGCCGCCGTCCGTGCGGGTCCCGCACCGCGTCCCGGTGGGTCCCGTCCCCAAAAAGCGCGTTCCGCCTCTCCCAGTCGCAGCCCACAGCCCACCTACCGGCAGTCCCCGCGCTCTCACGCTCCGCGGGTCGGGGGTGCTGCCGGGCGAGAGGCGCAGGTTGCGCGCTCCGCCGCGGGTCGCTGCGAAGTGAGCGCTCGGCTCTCACCTCCCCGCTTTTGTGCGGCGGCAACGCGCGCTGGGTGACACCGCGAACGGGATTGATCCGCTATCGATTCGCCGCCGCTCATTTGCTGGAGTGGCGAATAGACGGCTGTGAGGTGTGATGGGTCCCCGCGTGCTGCGGGGGGAAGTGGTTCTTCTCGGTGCTGTGCCACCAAAGTTGTTTTATTTCTACCTCACCCGAAGCCCAGCGGCAGCGAGAAGTGAGGGCAGCTCCCTGTGTAACAGCGGAGCTCAGCCCCGGACCTCGAAGAGTGGTAAACTGCGGCATGAAGGAATTGGACCCAGCGATCCTTATGGTCCCCTTCCAATCCGGGGTGTTCTGTGGTTCTCTGGTTCCATCTCCTGTCAATTCCAGTGTTGGTTTGAAAAATGCTGTGGAGGTTTATGCCTCACAAACGTTGATGGAAAAGGAAAAAAAAAGGAGATGGGAAAAAAAAAGAAAAAAAGACGATTTTATGTACTTTTCATAAACTTTTCCAAACTTTTCCTTAAGGAAGCCTCCTAAGTCTGTGTTATCATAACTCATTTGGAAAACGACAAAAAAAGTAACTATTTCCTCCATTTTTTTTCCTAATTAATAAGGAAAAAAAAAACCATAAAAACATAAAAAATGTTGCAGTAAATCTTTTTCCTTTCCCCCTTCCCCCCCTTCCCCCCTTCCCCCCTTCCCCCCTTCCCCCCTTCCCTTCCCTTCCCTTCCCTTCCCTTCCCTTCCCTTCCCTTCCCTTCCCTTCCCTTCCCTTCCCTTCCCTTCCCTTCCCTTCCCTTCCCTTCCCTTCCCTTCCCTTCCCTTCCCTTCCCTTCCCTTCCCTTCCCTTCCCTTCCCTTCCCTTCCCTTCCCTTCCCTTCCCTTCCCTTCCCTTCCCTTCCCTTCCCTTCCCTTCCCTTCCCTTCCCTTCCCTTCCCTTCCCTTCCCTTCCCTTCCCTTCCCTTCCCTTCCCTTCCCTTCCCTTCCCTTCATGCTTTAAGCCAGATAATTCCATTTATCAAGGTTATTTAACAAGCAAGTCCTCTTGCTGTTGAGTCAACCTAAATGCTCACCAAGCTCTCGTGCTGTTGTGCTCCCAGTGATAATTCTGAAGCCTTACAAGTGTCCTCAGTTGTAAATCACAGAATCACAGAACGGTCGAGTTTGAAAGGGACCTCTTAGGGTCCAACCCCTAAGATTGAGGAGGGTGGGGATCTTAAGACAGCGTGCGTATTTTTCTCTGCTTGTGTTTTCCAGCGTTCTCTTAAGTTGCTATGCAGAAAGGGTTCTTTTTCTTCCATGTCATGGTATAAAATTGCATTAACAAAAGAATGTCTATCATCTTCTTGATCCATTAATCAGAAAAGTTTCTAAACAACTTCTAAAAATCACTACAGAATATGGATTTCCTTCAATGCTGTGCACAGCAATTTGCATTTCTCTTACTTTTTTTTTTTTCTGAAAAACCAGATTCTCCAGCAGTATATTAAATCAAAAGCAATGAGCTGCACAGACTGACATTTAGTTACACAAAGTTTATAAGAAATTAAGGCACTGAATACAGAGTGACTTTCTTGGAACTATCCAAACACAGGCAAATGTGAATAGAATTCTTGAAGATGAATGAGGCCATCTCAGTGGGTCACTTAGGGATCTCAGAATAAAATCTGAAAGAGCCTGCAGAAATAGTGTCACTGCCTTTGGAAATGATGCGGTGGCATAGCAGTCTGTCAGAAGGATACACAACCCAAATCATTACAGGTGAGGATGTAAGAGGCTGGAAACTGCTCGGGGGGGGAGCAGCTTCCCAGACAGCATGAGTACTGGCCTTTATAGAATCACAGAATCATGGAATCACTGTGGTTTTAAACCACATCCCTCAGTGCCACATCTCCACAGTTCTTCAACACTTCCAGGGATGGCGACTCCCCCATCTCCCTGTGCAGCCTGTGTCAGTGCCTCACCCCACGCTTTCTGAGAAGAAATTTTTACCTAATATTCAACCTGAACCTCCCTTAAAGCAACTAAAGGCCATTCCCTCTCATCTTATCACTGTTACCTGGGAGAACAGACCAACCCCCACCTTGCTACAACCTTCTTTCAGGGAGTTGTAGAGATATTCGTTTCCCTAATGCCTGCTGAGGTCTGTGTGGCAAAGGGGGATATGGTGGGCTCATTGCTCAGGTCCACTGATCCTTGTCCTCAGCCATTGCTGTGACTTGCTGGTACATCCCATGGTTGTGCCTGCCGTGTTCTCTCTTGGCGTCTCACCCATTCTGCCAAGATGCAACCTGCATTATCATAACTCACAGCTCCTTGCATCAGCATCGTCTTGTACTGTTCTTTTCTGGACAACAAGCCTAGTCCCTGGGGGCAGCACATTTAGAAATGTCAGTTCTCTCCTCCCAGTATTCTGCAGATCCAGAGATCTTCTCCTTCTCATTCACATCAGGAAATAACACAAGACTTAGGAACTGCGTTTATTTTTGTATTTGATGCATCATGGCTCATTTCCACATAAGCAGTACTCAGGCACTGATCTTTCTGAAGGAGCATCTTCCCTTACAAAGCAGTTTTTTCACATGCTTCCACTACAGCACCACAAACTCCCCTGAGCTGTGCTCATGTTGTTACACAGAGGGCTGACTTGAGGGCTTTGGCAGGTTTCTGCATCTTCATTTGAAAACATTCTCTGGAATTTGCTTGACTCGCTCCTCTGGAAAAGGAGAGAGGTCATTTTTAGTTTCCCAATGGAGGAAAATTTATTGGCAGCTGTTGGTGGTGGGCATGAGCTTAGCTGGCAGCAATGGGAAGAGATGGAGGGAAATCCAGGCTGCAGTGCTATCACCATCGTAGCACTGCAGAGGTTTGTAATAGTGTAAATAGTACTTACTGTTGTTTATTGGATTAAAAGAACAATGAGATGAAGACTGCTGGGGATGAGTGACATATATAAGGCTGTATATATATATATATATATGCCCTATATATATAAGGCCCACAGTATCCTGTAATCTAGCCAAAGGCCAACCAGAAGGGCTTGTATTCTGAAGGAAATCATTATCAATTGTCTGGACTCGTTTTTACAAATATTAACTCCTTCAAAGCTGCTGGTAATAAATTAAGACTAAAACATTGTTTTGAATCCCTCTTAAGATGAAAAGATTTTCACGAGTGGAGGAAATTGAGTGAAAATTTGCACTAGAGAACATATGGCTACATTGCAAGAGATTGCGAGCCCCATAAAATGACCTATTTCCTCTTTATGGCTCTCTGAACCACGTAGTGAGCTCATCCTATCAGGCTGCCAGTGGCTAAACTGAACTGGAAACAGCAAAGCTCTGAGCATTGTTGTGCAGGAGTTTGTTGTTTGTGTAACTCTGCCATCCCAGGGGGGCTGGCCATTTATTCCCCTATTTGTTTCCTTCCCTGAATTGCCTTAATTCAACTAAATTCTGTCAGCACTTAAACCAAGGGGACCCTATTAAAGGCAAATGGACTGCGTGTTCTTCCTCCACAAATGCTCATCATTCAAACTGCCCAGCTGTGGGATGAAGTGGGAGTCACATTGCCCTAGGTTGTCTCTTGGAGAAAAAAAAAAAAAAGAAAAGAGGAAGCAATTACAATGGATTCCCTCTGTCAGCAAGAGTCAAATTTGATCTGCCCTGCTCCACACAATCCCACCCACTCTGCTCCAGCCTGCAAGGAGACACGTGGGACAGGCACTGCAGCATGGCTGCTGCTCCATGGCCACCACTAGCCAGCACAGGGGATACCCACTTGCTGCGCAAGAACCCCTACAGATCACAGTTTATCACTCTCCTATTGGCTGTCATGTTTTTGAGGGCAGGACTTCAGATTTCATTAGCCACCCCAGTTGGATGCAGATTGTTTCCTTCCACTGAGTTCTGTGTGTGCTTTGCATTTACACCCACAGAGATTTGGTCCTCCAGCTCATACCAATCAGAGGAACTACTGTTGTAAGATGTTTTTACATCATCTTCGTGGAGAGGTAGATTGGGAACAGAGCATTTCTGTGCTTGTGTCCCCAGTCTGGGGGCTGCCTACAATCCTGTGATTTAAGAAAATCAGTGTCTATTTATAACTTCTGCTATTTAGTTTGAGCAGACAAACTCTTTGAGAAAGCAGCATCATATGGTGCAATGCAGCTCCTTCAATTCATTAATTGCATATTTCCAGTGATAACAAAGTGCCACCAAAAAATAAAATTTTAAGAATTTGTGAGGCTGTGACTTGAGGAAATGGTAAATCTGCTGCAGAACCAGAACTTGGAGCTCCAGAGGTTTTGCTGTGTTTTGAGTGCTGATTTCGGTAATGGTCAGAGGGGAACACTGCTAACATTTCAATTTAAAAGTATTCATAATTGTTTCTAGGAGTATGTGAACCATCCCAGGCCTTCAGTCTAGCAGAAGGAAGAAATTTATCTCTGCAAGCTTCTCACGAGTTACTGTGCTATTGTAAGACACACGTCTTAGGAAGAGAAGTCAGACGTACGTGTACTTGAAGCATCTTCCATTTCTGGAAAGTGCATTTTTCTGTATGTTTTGAAAACATATTAACGCAGAAGCTTGTTTGACATAAAGTGATGGACTGCAAGTTCATTGAATCACTGTTCACTGAGATAGACAGGAAATTCCTGGTATTCTTCCTAACTTAATCTGAAATTACAATGCGACCTCTGGTAAAATAGGTCAAAAGTAGGGCCATAGATATAAATGACGACTCACATGAAGTTTTGACTCTGGCAGCTATCATTACACAACCTATTAATATAGAAATTACACACTGGATACACACACATCTGGCTTGTCTGTCACAGATGAATTCTTGCTTACAAGAAATTCACTGAGCTTTACAATGCTATTCCTTTCTAAAAAACTAATGAGAAAAAGTGTAGCTATTTCAAGTGAAAGAAAATAGGCTCTACCAGTGAGAGAAGCGTGTCTGTAAAGAATGGTGAAGACCATATATAATCTTTTCATTTCTTCTACATTTTTATAAAGAGCTTTGGGTTGTTTCTGTTGGAGTTTTTCTGTTTGTCTGTCTTTGGGAAGGGGGTTTGGTTGGTTAGTTTTGGTGATTGTTGGTGGTGTTTCATGGTTGGTTGTTTCTTTGTTTTGGTTTTTTTTTCCTTAAGAAGATGAAGGAGAAGTTATAAAAGCATTGTTTGGGGTTCTTTTTTTTTGTTATTTTTGTTATTTTGTTGTGTTGTTTTTTCTCTTCAGTCTTGTTTCTCTTCCCTTTGCTTCTTATTTCTCCTTCGCTGTCTTTCTTCTTGGTTTTCACCTCTACTACTATTCAGTATTACTGAGACTGTCCCAGAGCAGGCACATAATTTTGTTTTGGTTGTTATCACACAATCAAGCACAAAGGAAGAAATCCTGAAGATTGAATAATACAGACAAGGCTATAGAGAGAATAAATTGAAAAATAGAGTTTGAAAAGTGAATATTAAAATGAATGGAACAATATGAAACTTATAGGATGTCTCAATTTATTTCTCTTTTTCAAATCTATAATACTTCTAGTTCAACTTAGTTTTCTTACCTTTTTAGGATTTGTCCTTACTTTGCATTTCTGCTTAGCTCTGAAGTCCTTGACATGTCCATTGCTCTGACTTGCCATCAGTCACCAGCTGTGTGGGTGAAAGATAGAATTGCAAGGATTTCCTTCAAGACTTCAGAGAAAAACGAGCCAGGAATCAATACAGCTATATAAGCATATAGCTCTGATTATTGAGATGTAAGGGTATTTACATCTGAAAGCATTCCACTGTGCTCTTCTGATGAATAATGAAAGCAGCTATATAATTCTTGTTGGTCTGGGTTAGCCAAATAAAATCTTTGGAGAGTATGAAGGAGCTTCTTCATTACTGTCCTGTGTTTATTTAATGTGTTTGGGAAAAATAGAGCACTTAAAGCTCAGAACTTTTTTCACATTTTGGAATAGTCATAATCTAAAGAACCTATGGATGCAAACCATTGGTGCAATTATTATATAAATGCCAAAGAATATCCATACAGACATCTTTCAGCTCTAGAGGTAGTTTGTTTTGTGTAGTGGTATGAAGCTCACCCGTTTGTATCCCTCCCAAGATTAGGTCTTCAGTCTAAAATAATAAGCTAAGGCACTTTTTTTGTCAGCAATGGGTGTTTTTTCCATGTATCTTAAACATGAAATGGGGTATTTTACCCTCTGTTGCTATAAGCTCTAAAGCACAGCTTTGCCAAAGCCTTTTTGGGCTATTACCTAATTTTCTGTCTAACAGCAGTGTGTTGCATTATGCTAGGCAAGCGCTATGGTTTCTACCCAAAAATCTGTCTGAACCCAGAACATAAATATCTTTGAAACCCCAGCTTAGAACTCATCTCAAGTCCAATGCCCAGCAAAAATGATTAAGCAGCACAGCCAGTGTTGGTTGTTAAAAACACATGTAAACTGGCTTACATTTACATACGTACTGCATGTACCTTTCTTGTGATGCTTCTCTGCTCTTTCTTGAAGTTTGTTGAGTGTAAGCAAGTTCCATACCATACAGCTGTATTAACAAGGTATAATGTGATAAGAAGTTTTGCACTGTGTAGAGTTGGGAACCATTTCACATCCAGCAGTTCAGACTCACCAAGGAAATGTGCTTTTTACTCATCATTATCAATAGTGAGAACAGAGAAAGATGTCATCACAATAAGTGGTCACAGCATGATGATGAGCCATAAACTAGCCGTAAAAACTAACCAAAATATTTTCAGTACAGATAGAGAAGCATTTGCATCAGCATGTGTGTGCCAGTGAAGCCTCATCTGCATTCAGTTCTAATCACCCATAATACAGAAAGATACATCAAAATGGAATAGATGCTACTTAAATGTTCAGATGAGTGGAAAGCCAAGCCTAAGAGACGGAAGGAGAAAGAAACAGACGCTTCGGTCTGTAAAACGAAGAGTAACAGTAAGTATGATTTCTCCCTTTAAAAATGAGAAATAAAAATAATTTAAGCTCAAGTTGTACATAACAAATCAATATAAACTGCTCAAGAACTCTGGATAAAATTTAAAGTATTTCCAAACATCAGAGAAGTAAAGACCTGGAACATTCTTTCACTGGGGAGTCTGGGGAGGTAAGCAAATGAATGTTTTGGAGAGGATTTTAATCAGCCCATGAAAATGATTGTATAGAGGATTGCCTGTAATATGGGAGACAAGTATATGGATTTATAGACTCCTAAACTTTTTCCCAGTCCTGAGATTTTCAGGATACAGCTGCAAGTAAATCAAATAGGAACAGATGGGCTGATTATAAAGCAGCTATGGAGTAACCTGATTGCTCAGTGGAAAGATATATAAATCCCATAGTGATCTTAGGCTTAATGGCACTGCAGCACCTCCTTGCAAAAATGTAATAAATGGTACAGGGCTTGGTAAAATATTTATCTAGATTAATTATGAAGGTTTTAACACAGTGCAAAGACCTGAGATTTTTGAACCCTGCAGGTAGATGAAAATTTGCTAGATGATCCCTCTAGTACTTGTATTTTCCTAGATGTCTGTGTTGAAGTAGATGCAGAAGAATCTGTTTTTATTAATATTAATTTTTATTGATTGATATTTATTAATTTTTATTTTATACCACTCCCTGCTCTTTGCAGTGCAAGAGGGAAGGACAACACTCATTGCCTTGAGGAGCAGAAGACACCCAAAGCACATATTTCTTCCCCCATAGAAAATCAACACTGGTGTTGCCTCCTAGTCTTGTGCTATAAAGAGATTGCAAAGGATTTTGAAACAAACTGCTTTGCAGACACTTGCTATGCACAGGATCACTAAAAGTAGTCCTGGGACATCCTGTGGATGTAGTATTATTAGGCTGACAAACCGTTTTAAAAGCTTCATCACTACTTCTCTAATGATAGCACAGTGCTGCTCCTTAAAAAACGAAATATGAAAAAAAAAAAAAAAACAACCACTGATTGAGGTTCCCTTCAATTTATGTTTTTAATGATTTCAAAAGAACAATTTCTAATTTTCTGAGATGAGAGTAAGATCATAATCTTGCAGTCAACAACTGGATAAATTGCTGTGTTTTAAAAAAGAATCTGTTTCTGTACAGCCTTTAAAAACGGAGGCAAAAAGAACTCTTAGCATCTTCTGTAGAAAATATCAAGCTTTCACATGAAATCATAAGGATCAATTTCTGAATTTTTTACTAGACTCAAAGTCTGGTATCCTAGAAAATAATTCTTTTTCGTCAGCAAAATGAAATGAAGAAGCAAAACAGCATATAAATCGAACAAATCAAATCAAAACAGTCATCAGAGAGGATAAGTTGTCATGCCTGAATGGCTTATAGTTGTCCCAATTAGTGTTACGTAAAGATGATTTAGAATCACCAAATAACCAAGGTTAGAAAAATCCTCCAAGATCATCCAGTCCAACCGTTCATCCACCATCAATATTTCCCCACGAAACCATAGCCATAATCCTTCCTGGGAGCACATCATCTCCCTGACACTTTCACCTGTTGTTCATTACTGTAGAGTAAATCCTTTCAGCAAGATGATAACAGCACCTGTATTAAAACTTGCCAGTACTAACTGCCAAACTACCAAGTGCCCATAGCCTTTACTGCAGTCAGTTGGAGTATAAGAAGCACCAAAAAGATATGAGCAGTATCTTCTTATACCACAAACTTCTCTCTTCTCTGTAAAATACTTTGTCTAGGGCCAGCTTTCCCTGCAGTCACTGAACTATGTAAATCCAGATTTATTGTATCTAAAATGGTGTATCTATAGTAACACTCAATCTTCCATGTTTACATGGCCCTTTGGCACACATATTCTGTAGTATATGAGTAATTTATAAACTTTTTTTATATCTTGCTTAACAGTTCAGTGAAGAAGGGTTTGGAAGAGCTGGCATGGCTTTTCATTGGCATTGCTATTTCCTCAAACTGCTGTGGAGATGAAATGGAGGTTGTGTCCTTTCTGTTTTGCTTCATTCACCTTATCCACAGAGCATTCTCCATAGATTGACTGGTATTTCCTAATACAATTAGGAATCATGCAAAATGGTGATATTCCAAGTTACCTTCTCCATATCTTTCATGATCTTTACAATTACAATCTGTTTCCACAGAAAAAAAAAAAAATATTTCTCAAAAAGACAAAGTTGCCCCCCAGCTGTTACAGGAAGTGTTGTGAGACCTTTAACTTAGTGTTGGATGACTACCAGCTCTGGGGAGATTAGATGTGCAACCTGAATTGAATTTACATTCTTTCCCAAAAGGCAATATGGAGTTCTATGAACAGAGCAATGTAGTCAAACATTGATGTAATTGAACATGCTCCCAAATTTATAAACATACTAATCTTAAATAAATTTCAGTTTGCTTTATGCTGAGCATCAAGAGAACCTCATTCCCCAGGTTCTGGGAGTCTAATTCAAAGGCCACTGAAATAAAATAGGATCAGGTTATTATCCATTCAAGACTGCAGCACAATACCTTAGATACTTCAATAAACAAGCATAAAATTGCATTTAAATAAATCACAATTAGACTTACAAATCAGATTTTATAAAGATACTCTAAAAAGATTTCTCTTGGTTCTGTAGCGCCTTAGTTGGACTGCTAATAAGACATCATGTGGGATTATTTAAACAGAACAAATCTGTTTATTTGGTGAAGTTAACACTATTTTCGCTTGATACTTCTGTTGCTACAGATTCTAATTCTGACTAGCCCATAGTCTTTCATTAAAGAAAATTGATGTCATTCTTGTAACACTAAGACTTACTTTCTGCTAAATAAAGGATATTGTAAGATCTAAAAAACTTTACTTAAAAATGAGGAAAGATTGGACTACAAAGGAGTAAAATAGTGACTATTAATCCAGAGAATATCTGAAGTGACCACAGAAGAGAAATCTGTATGTCTGTCTGAAGAGAAGCCTGGCTTCTGACCATAGATCTGAGCATTTCAGGCTCTTCATCACCACGAAAATGAGCTAAAAATACAAGAGGATTTTATTTGTGTGACCCATCTGCGTGACAGGAGCTATTATATCTGTCCATTACTTTGAGGAATATAAAAGTGCAATAACATCTTCAAATGCGAACAAAGGGGGAGAATGGGAGGGAAGAATAAAATCTGTTGTCTGTATTTGAAATAGAACATTTTCTATTTTCTAGCTGCATTTTCAATTTAAGAAAAAGTAATTCTCTCCTTGTTTATTAGTGATGTCAAGTGACCATATATAACTGTGTATAGACAAAGAGAGGGTTGTGCAGGGGCAGCAATTGTTAATGGACATCACAAAATGATAAATAAAGAACTTGCTTGAAAGCAGTATTCACTGCACACAGATGTCTGGACTACGGACAGATGTCTTAAATTGTCTACTCAAAGTGCTTTTGTACTATCACAGTAATCTAAATTGCTTTGCATTTGGTTCCAGATACTTCCACAGACTGTTCTCCACTGCACATAAATTCCTATCCTCAAATTTTTACTGGACTTTAAGGACCAGATTACTTCCTGATGTATCTCTTTGTCTTAATTCACTTCGTTTCTATTGCGCCCGTTTGATGCAGCCAAACAGTTGAAATGATATTCCCAGTTATAGGAAATCTCATCCCTAACTACATGGGTTATGGCCCCGGTTCAGAGGAAGATGTGCACTGCCCTTGAGCCACCACAATGAAGGACATGACACTCAGAAAGCACAGCAGGAAGAAGATGAGGTGGAAGCATGGCTTTAAACAGGAAAAGGGTAGGTTTAGACTACTGCTAAGTAGTACCCTACTGAGGGTAGGTTGAGACACTGCAACAGACTGACCAGTGAGGCTGTGGATGCCCCGTCCCTGGAAGCATTCAAGGCGAGTCTGGGTGGGGCTGTGAACAACCTGGTCTAGAGGGAGGTGTCCCTGCGTATGGCAGGGGTTGGAACTGGAGGAGCTTAAATGTTTCTTCCAACCCAAACAATTCTATGATTCTATGATAAACTATAATTGAAGTAGTAGACTAATCTTTTTTCTAAGAACCTTTGCTCACTAAAGACCTCCTTTCACTGGATTCTCCAGGACATCGGTCCCAGATCTGAGCTCTTTCATGCCTAGCTCCTAATACTGTAAGTGCCGTCTGTGCAGAACACTGTTCTTCTCAAGGTCACAGTTGACACTCTCAGGGGGAGGCTTGTTTCAAGTCTCCTTCCTGTACCCTATTCAGAGAATAAAGGACTACCATAGCATGACTTATAAAACTTTAATATAGGAACATTTCTTCTTTTAAACCTGCCAGTCCCTTGTTTAATCTGTAAATTAATCTGACAGCCATAAGTACTGCCCTATACAGGAGGGAGACCCAAGAAAGCTGCCCATAGCTCTGAGACAAATGGCTTCTAGCTCTCTGGGGATCTGAACTGTACTGTACTCCCAGAGCAGGACCGTGCCTAGCAGAAAATCAAGTCAGTGATGATTTAGGAAATCATTCATATTCCCAGAGGAGGAATATCTTGCAGCAGAGACAGCCCAGGCTAAGTTGCTAAGTTCTGGTTAATGGCCTCATTCTATCTAATGTGTCTGTTCTTGCAGTTAGTGCTAACAGATGAAACGTGTACTTTCTATCTTCCCATACACTTATTTATTTAGCTATTTTTACATGGAAAATATTTGAATTAGCCTAACGCTTAAACACACTGTCTGGGAACAGATTCATGGTGGGACAAGGATATAGGGCGAGACAGATAGGGTACTACATTGAATAAATATTATTTTACATTGTAACCCTGTAAAGAAAATGAGCAATAAATTTTCTGGTGGACGTTTTACGTGGGTGAGACTGCAGAATCTTGGATTATTCCTATCAACAATGAATTATCTATTATCAAATATGAGAAGTACTGTTAGTTGTATTTTATTTATCATGTATTTTTGTCTTCAAAATGAGAAGTCAAAACAGCTTTCGAAGAACAGCTAGCATATAGCCCTACTAAACTGAATAGACAGACAGTCATTAAGATCTTCTTAACACAAGTGTCTTGACACTATATGAACTCATCCTACAGCCCAGTTACTGCTTGCTGTGGGAGAACTATTAGTTACCAGGCAGGATGCTGGCAATACTAAGCCATGCTGATACTGGACAATTAAATGCACTTATCTGCACACAGTAGTTATCCCAGGAAGTAACTTCTTCCTGTTCTTACCCTGACACTAATGAAAGTGCCAGAAGGTAAGCTTTGTCATTCTTAAAGATTTTGGCCATAGAGTTTGAGTGAAGTCTTCTTGATTTCAAATTGTTAGAAATAAAAATTGTGACAGACAAAATGTCTTCCTTTTTAATTACGTCAGCTGCCAATTTAGGTTTGACTGGGTATAAATAGTCTTAGATTGATACGTGCTGCTTTACAGCCCAGAGTCACAATTACAAATTAAGACAGGAGTGTACATTAACAAAAGAAATTTAAAATAAACAAACAGAGAAGTAAATATCACTGGGAATTAATCTACAATTGAATGGTAAAAAAACAGAGAGAAAAAAAAAGAATGGAACAATCAGACAGAAACTGTGCAAATAATCTAGATGTGTAATGCTTTCAGTATTTCTGTGATAAACCTGAGGTGTAGCAGGGCCGCTGTAATTCTCCTTCCACTCCAGTATGTGGTTATGAGTCACCATGACCCTAAATTCCCTAAACTTTTTTAGGAAAAAAAAAAAAAAACATTCTCAGAAAGTGTGGTGAGGCATTGGCACAGGCTGCCCAGGGAGGTGGTGGAGTCATCATCCCTGGAGGGGTTCAAGAACCGTGTGGTTGTGGCACTGAAGGACGTGTTTAGTGGCCATGGTGGAGATGGTCGGACTAGGTGATCTCAGGGGTCTTTTCCAACTGTAATGATTGTATTATTCTATGAATCTATTAAAACTGCAAAAACTGAATGAGGTGCCACCAGGATCCTGCCGTGTGTGTATTGGCAAGTGGAAGAATTCATGGAAACCCGGCTGGAGTTTAGGGTAGAAAAGCAGAAACAGCTTGGACATCTAGTATAAAACTGATGTAATAGGTATGCCAACAGTGCAGATCTGCTTAAATGTCAGATAGATTTCAGGCAAGCTGGAGGAAATCTCAGGCACATCCCCAGTGGTACTTAAATCAAGTTTTGGAAAAATGTATTAACATTTTTTTAATATTTTAAATATTGACTGCACTGAGAAAATAGGCTTAATTATAACATTAATTAATCAAGCAATAATAAACACAATTTGCAATGCAATGCTTAAGTCCTGACTGCACAATCATGGTTTTATCTTTTAATACAATAATTAGTGGATTCTATATAAATAGTGAGGACTCTCAGAAAAACTCCTTCTAAAGTTAAAAATTCATCAGATTAGGTAATTTCAAAGGGAAATAACAGGAAAACAAGCCAGGTGGGGGTAAACTTTTATTTCCTGAAGTAAAATCGAGATCTCAGTGCAAGCTAAACTTTGTTTTTACATTTGATTTTATTGGTTTTTTTTAATACTTTTGAAGTGGTGCAGTAAGGATAGCTGCAACATTTAGCTCCAAAATAAGTGCATCCATTTGTCTAAAACGATCTTGATCAATAGTTATTCATTTTAAGAACAAACAGTGAATAAACGTTGAAGAAGATGCAGCCGCCCAAGGGAGCAGAGCAGAGCATCCCCCATAGGAGGGTCTCAGGCTCCCTCTCCAGGATGCTGTTGTTAATTACAAACCCTGCAGCTCTGCCCTCTGCCTTCACGAGTGCGGAGGGAGGAACAAAACCGGACTGTCACAGCATAAACCTAAGACAAACGGATCCCCAGTATAAAATACATAATAGAGAGAGGGTTTTTTTGCACATCTCACCTCTCAAAGAATGTTACAAAGTCAATATTCTTTATTCCCAGTAAAGTTATTTGAAACTACAGAAAGAAAATAGGGAAATGGCGCCCAAAAAAGTAGGAAAATCAAATTTTGATCGCAAAAGGGGAGAAATGAGAAATGCCACAGGGGAACTCTGACTCTAACAGTTAGGAATCTATTTACACAGAGTGACTGACTGCTGGACTAAATGACGGCTGTCCTTGAAGACAAGGAATGCTGAATTCCTGCTCTCAATTACATGCAGTAATCAAGCAGTGATGGATTTATTATCCCTTATGCTATTAATATTGCTGTAGTAACGCACAAGCTGGCTACATTCTGGCCACCAGCATCTCAGCTCATCAGTCCCAGAGGTGTCACAAATCCATGCATCACCCACAGTGATCTGAATGCACCCAAAGTGGTGATGGTGCACCCACAGAACCATCTGGACTCAAAACCATAGGCTTAATTTCTCTGCCTTCAGCAAGCAGCAGATGCAGGGTCCTCATTTCTGATCTGCTTGCAGTCAGACCCACTCTTACACAGTTTTGGTGAAATTTTTCCCAAAACTGGCTGACCACCACTTATAGGAATTACTTTTGATTTAAGAGTGCTACAGGCCACCAAGTCTGATAGTTCAGAAGAAATTCTTTACTCAGAGAGCGCTCAGCCCTGGCACAGGCTGCCCAGAAAAGCTGTGGATGCCCATCCCTGAAGATGTTCAAGGCCAGGTTGGGTAGGGCTTTGACTAACAAGATCCAACAAGAGGTATCCCTTGCCCACTGCAGAACAGTTGAAAATAGATTATCTTCAGGTCTAAACCATTCTGTGTTTTGGTTTGAGATATCCATCAGATTCTGCTATATAGTACCTACAACACTAGTTGCAACCAATGACTTCAACAGTTAAGAGTCCCTTCTTTCTTTATTACATCTACTGCCTTAAAGCTACACTTTTGGTCAGATGTAACCCCAGTTCTCCAGGAAAGGCCATCAAAGCTTCTCCACAGGAAAGACAAAGTGAAAATGAAGCAACTCAGAAACAGTAAATTACCATATCCTACCAGAACAGCACTTCTTACCCAAACGCCTCCTCCACCACCCCACAGAAACCTGCAGCTATTCTGGAGCCAAAGGAACCTGGATAGAAATGGATTTAATCAACAAAACAAAAGAGCAGGTGACATGGGATATAGGTTTGTAATTAGGAGGACAAACAGCTGAAAATTGTTTTCACCACTATAAAAAGGGCAGCCTTTCCTCTTAAGATGGTATAGACAAGAATCTTTTAATTTTATGGAAAGCTGGTAGTAGAAATTTATATTTTCATGTGACTATTAGAATTAAAAATACTGAAGCAAAGCAAGTGCACAATGAAATTGGGTCTGGTGCTGAGGTGAGAATTTCATGGTAGTTAAATGTTAACTGTTTTTCTTAAGGCATCAGTGCTGTGAGCTTCTTCTTTGTTACACATAACTTTCTAATGGTAACCAAGGCAACCTTATTTTGTAATATCTAGGCTTGTAATTCCAACACCCAGGCTTAAGTTTCTGTGCAAGAAAACTTATAGATTCTGCTAATCCTTGGTTGTTTTTTTTTTTTGTTGTTTGTTTGTTTTTTTTCTGCAGGATATTATTAATAGGAATACTCATCTCTACAACATGGACCCAAGTGGTATCAGGTAACACTGCTGTGAGCAGCATTTACCTAAAAATTTCTATGATCATTTTTTCATTTTCCTTCTAATAGATTGGAGACTTTGTCTTTCTTGTTTTATTCTATTCCAGTTTAAAAATTCAGTTTAGAGCAGCAAACTTTGCTGCCTTCACCCAACTGCAGAATCCTGTTTCCATCACTGGCTGCTCAAAGTAGCAGCGTCAGCTCACCAGTCACAATTACTATTGGAATACATGTTCATGGCTGTGTTGGAAATACTGGCTGGTGATTTCTTCATTTATTTTGTTTGTTTGTTCTTGTTTTTGTGCTTTGTTTTTAAATCTAATATCTCTTGTTAGAAGATACAGAGATATAATTCCTGGTATAAAACTGTGTGGGAAGTAGAGGGTTTCTATTTTTTATCTTTAATTCTGTATTTCTGTCTTTCAATGCCTTCAATATAGGACTCATGACTTCAGAGTGCTTGAAGAACTTTTTGCATTTAACCCTGAGTGTGGAACACTTTAAGGATAAGTATTTATCTTTTTCTGCTGTTGGTAAGTTGACACAAAAGAAATTAGAGGGGGGAATTGTAAATGGTGAAGTCTTCAAAATCATTTGAGTTCTTCCTACTAGAATTTGCAGGATTGTATTAAGCTAATAGAGTTGTGAAAGTAGGTTATTTCTTGTTGTTTTTAAAGCTACCTTTATTTTTGTGTAAATTATAGCCTTGTTAAGTTATAACTTAGTATCAAGGCTAATCATGACTGCCTCTGAACCGAAATTGAAATGCACTCTGTAGGGAAAATATGGTAGCTGTTGGCATGTTGATGCCGATGGATATTGTTTCTGGTACACAGACTTTCTTTAGTTACCACATATCCTATTCACGAAATGCAGCAGCCTTAGCTGGTGCTGTGTTACTGGTTTTGCACTGACAGTCATCCACTTTCTTGCTTACAACTCACGGACCTTGTAGATGGGTATAAATTCTTAATGAAGCAGGGAAACTAGCTGAGCCTTCTCTGGCTTAGTAATCAACAAGTGATACTTTCAAGTGAGAAATGCCACAGATTGTACTAGAAGGTCAGAGTGAGATAACTTGAGAACAATAGACATTAAGGCTAAGTTCGTGTAATCTTTCATCTGATGAATTAGCTTTCAATGCTAGTTAGTTGTCTGCCTAGGTGCAGTCAATTACACAGCATCTGTTTTTCAAGAACATTACACTTATGTCAAATCCTTCTTACTGTATGTTTCTGTGCTTAAGCATCTTCACCCATATGTAAACAGACTCTGCACTGAGGTATGTACAGCTTGAAAATATATTTTTAGCCAAAAATAATTACTTGATAGTTCTGTAGACTGAGAGATTTGATCTAAGCATTAGTGTGTTTTGTTGTCCTGGTTAAGATTCCCAAAGAGCCTCCATTGGCTGAGCAGGCATTAGAGAGAAACATGGAGCTGTGCCAACCCTGGAGCAGCACCCTGATACTGCAGACTATCATCGTCAATGAACCATGACAACTGTGACACTGATCTGTCTGTTCTGTATTTACCCAGGCTTTCTCTCTGATTAGGATTTCACATCCTGCCATATTGGTCATTTATTATCTTTGGCCCTTCAGCTACTAGTGTTTCCTGTCCTAGTCTGTTTGTAATCTAGTCCTACTTCCATTTTCATATAACTCCTTGCAGAATTTTATCCGCAGTTCTCTCTTACCTCTTAGCACGTGGTATGTAGTCAAGCCATAGATGATCTAAGACAGCTGAACCCTAGGGGCAAGGGTAGGTTTCTAAGAGCCTACACGGAAGGGGTTGTACTAATTAATGCTGATCCCAACTAATTGCTCATAGATCGATCTGGTATAACCTGGGAGCTAGACGAGGCCCTGGCATCTCAGTGTGGCTACACAATAACTTACAGCAGCAGGAATAGCATTGTATTTCGTGCTTCAGCGCTAAGTTGTCATTCTCACTTGGAGGTAAGTCAAACCAAGATGCAGTGCTGTTGTGTATAACCTCTAGGTGGAAGATGAAGAAATTATTAGTAGGTGTTTATTGAGGGGTTGTTATGTGTTGAACATCGACTAGCAGAAAATTATTTAATTCCCCTTAAATGTGTCCAGAGGTTTGAAAATAATCCTTGGTATTGATGTCCAAATGTACTACATAGTAGCACAGATGAGCATAGGAAGAAGCACATCACATGTCCTTGAAGGACAACTGCCTTTTCCTGGATAAAAACAGGGAATACATCTGGCTGCTGTTCTGCTCTGCTGTAGTGTTTTGTGTCTGAGATGGTGTAATGGTTAATCTCAAAACTTCCTCTGCATGTGTTCCATGCCCACTGCTGCTATGCTGTAAAACACAAGATCAGGTACATCTCGGGATGTGTTTTCTCCTCTCAAGCTCTGAAGCTATATGAAAGCCTCATGAAGCTCCTCCCCATTGTATTTGTGCGACTGTGTAGTTATACGCCTCCATGTGTACAAGGTATATAATTAACCAAGTAATAAACAATCTCAGCAATGGAGTTGCACTTCTGTGGAAAGGTTGATGGGTGGATTTCCTGAGTTAGGTCACAAGAAGAGCTAATGTCCTGCTTGGGAAAATCAGTTTAACATGTGTTTCCTGTGTCCATGCAGAAAGATGTGTTCACAGTAACTATACAGATCAAAGTGTCCCATACTTCTGATATGAAAAATGCTACAACTCATCTGAAAAGTGCAAGTTGTCCTTATGGCCCATGGAGTCCAAGAGAGTTAGTATGTGAAACCAACTACATGGAGGTAAGCATTAGAAGTTTCTTATGGTAAAATACCTTGAGGTGAGGGGGTGAATATTAGAAGATGCTGCATTTGGAAGCAGGTCAAATGATAGGAATGAGTATCAGAAACAAAGCGTATACCTACTAAGTTTGCTGGGGAGAACTCTTAAGGGAAGAACTCTCTTGACTCCTATTGTCCTCTCCAAAATAATTTTCTGGCTTTAAATAGAAGTGAAAACACTAAAACTAGGTAATAGATAAGCTGAAATCAAGAGACAAGGAAAAAGGGCCACCAATACTTAGAGCACCTTTTTCTATTCAGGTTTCTATCTGGAGAGATGTTCCCCAAACTGAGAAGGATATTGTTTTGAATGAACCTGAGGACTGGATTCTTTCTTATCAGGAGGTAAAAAGCAGTTTTTTTTCTTGCTAGTAAAAGCTAGTGCTACTTCTAACACTATCATCATTCAATGTCGACACAGTATAAATTGTCCTTTTCAAAGGAACACTTCAGTAGGAAGAGCTCCTTTACCAACTGGTTTTTAGGAAAGAAGTATTCCATATTAGAAATACAGAAAGCTGCAGGCCTAATCTCCAAGGAAGAAATGGAGGCAAGGTTCTCAGCTTAAAAGTCATTTTCCCTGACAAGAGGTTGTGCAACAAAATCTCTAAGACTTCGTGGTCCAGGAATCAGCTGCAGATAGGCTTTTTTCTTTCTTAGACCCTATAATTTCAGCACAGCAGTGCTGCCAATATTCTGCCACATCATCTTCAAACCAGAAGGGATGCCTGGTTTTTGTTTTGTTTTTTTGTTTGTTACTCCTGATACAGATAGCTTTCTTCGTGTAAGAGGATGAGCAAGGCAAAGCTTAAGGGCTATCACATGACCAGCACTCAGAATAAGGCAACAGAACTGCTGGGCAGCTGAATACAATAAATCATCCACTGTAGTAAATTACTCACTTTAAAGAGCTTGTTCAAACTGTTAATGAATTTCTCTGGGTAGGCAAAAGCAGGGGAAGCCTCAATATGGCAGATAGTATTTCATCAACCAGAAGAAAAAAGAGCTCTGCTTGTAAGTGATGCTTGGAGGGCTGGCTATGGACTCAACACCACAGAAACCAGAATTCTGCTGCGAGTGCCATATAGCACTGCACAAATTCAACTGGTCAAGGTTGGTACACTGCCTCCAACCTAGGAAGTTGTCAGACTGTACAGGTCTAATGAGATCTCTTTCTGCAGGCTCAGGGAATTACCTTTTCTGCAGTGAGATCAAGTACATTTTACAAACAGCAGTGGATGATCCTGATGGTGGATACTGCTATGGCATGTCCTGTAGGTGAGAAATGTGGTACCTTACCCCACTGCTTAAATATACGGAGTCTGGCTTGCAACTACAGTAATGAGTTGACAGCTTTCTTATCTTGTCCCTAAGATGGTGTGAATTACATTAACAAAACAATCATCTGGACTGTTCCAAAATATTTTCAAGCACTCTGTGCTGGAGCAACTGGCTTTAAGGATGTGCTTGTTGAAGCTGGTGTGAATCTACACAAACTCTCTGCTGAAGAAATGGCCTCCAGGAAATATGTGTTGTCTAATGACTTAAATACGATTACAGTGAAGATACCTATAGGTGCAGAAGGTGGCTTTTACAAGGTTAGTCATGTTGGATGGCAGGCAAAGTAGATTTTCTGTTGAGTCATTTTTGTGGGTTTTTTTTTTTTTGTTTTTGTAGTTTGGTCTTTTTTTAGGGTTTTTATTTTTTGTGGTGATCGCAGGATGGTGATATATAGTATTCAAATGGTGATAGAATAGTGATGCATCCTGTATTCCTGGGCAGGAATAATTGTTCATTCTGTTCCTTGCAAGTGATAAGGGAGGGGAAGAAGTAAGGAAAGGAGGAAAAAAGGGAAAATCAAAGGTACAAATAGCTCTTGTGTGCACTGCATTGTGAAGACTCTTACTAACAAGCAAAGATGGATACAAATCTATAAAGGAATATTGATCTGTCTCCTACCTCATGTTAACATAGAGCTTTGGCTTCTCTGATGTTACATTCCAAAGCTATAAAACATGTCGCTCTTATCATATAAAACATGTCGCTCTTATCATATAAAACATGTCGCTCTTATCATATTTTACCAAAAAAAAAAAAAAAGCACTGAAGAGAATGAGAGCACATGATTTGTTTACAAGATCACGTGATATTGGGATGCCTTGAGAATGTAGCTGTAAATCTAGTAGCTCTTGAAGTGAACTGAGTCCTGGGCAAATGCTATAACAACTGAGCTTTAGAGAAGTTGAAGGAGGAGCCATTTCCCTGATTTAAACAGTCCCCTGCTTCTTTGGAAGCAACATGTGGGGGATGACTTCAGAAGGTAGTCTCTTGAGTATCCTGTGAATCCAGACTTTAGAGAACTACTGCCCATAATAGTGATATAGGAAGCACCACATAAGAGGTCAGCTCCTCACAGATGTTGATTGTTTTTTTTTTGTTGTTGTTTTTTTTTCCCCAAACTTCCAAGCATAGAAGTGGCCTCACAGAGCAGAGAAGGACAACTATTTGGAGCTATAATTCTAGCAGATTCTGTAATGCTATGGTATGACTTTGATTGTAATGTAGAGTCATATTCTACTGAAGGGTGTTCATTATGAAATTGCAGACTTCCATAAGCAGTGGAAAGCATGGGGCAAAATACTCCATCAACCTGTTCTTGGAACACCAGTGGGAGGATAACAAATGGGGACTAACCAAGTATACCATCATCAAGGAAATAGAAACACCGTTTGAACAAGCAGAACTTGCTGTAACTAACAGTAAGTAGCTTAACATTGTTTACTGAAGGTTTTGGTACTGATAAGAAAATAATGTTGGCTTATGCATTTTCAGACTCCAATCTGAGTGCAAGGCTAATGAATGTTACAGTGGGAATGTTTCTCCTGGATGTGGAGCTCGTGAACTTGACCATTGAGGGGACAACTGTAACTGTACCTGAAGCTATTCAGCATGGATATTTAACATATGAAATTCAGTATGCTAATGGAAGCAAAATTTATGTAATACAAGTGTCATTTGATGCACCAGGCATTAAGAAAGAGGTGTGTATGAAAAGTACGCACTGCAGTTTACCATGGTGTAGAAATTGTATCACTCACTGTTTCTTCTAAATATGATTTTCCTAGTACATAACTGATGACACAAGAGAATACACACTGAACATCACCCTGAAGTTTATCATCCTTTCAACAAATGACACATTTGCTGTCCCTGTCGTAACAGTGTCTGCTGTTAAAGATGCTGGTAAGCTAGTGGAATCTGAGCAAAACTTCTTTATCTGGCTGCAACTAGCCTGATGAACTCAGCTGTTGACTGTGCTACATTCATCCAGTGATGCTGTCAGTGCTAAATAGTACTTTTAAACTCTGATAGTAGCAAGCATGTTGGCTGACTCTTAACTGTATTACAGTACTACCTAGTGCAAGGGGATACTGTGATGAGGATGACTTCCATCTCATTATCACCCGTGGGAATGTGGACCAAAACTGGCTGCCCTTCATCTCAGATCAGCACCTGATGCCAGAGGTTGCTCAGAAAGACTACTATAGCCTGAATGACAATGGCACTCACTTGTTTGTCTCTGTCCCTTTTCTTTCCTCCCTTGTGGACTATAAGGTAAGGCTACTAGTCTGCATCAATTAAAATACACGCTCTATCATCTATGAGATATTTATATGATACACTATGTCCCTGTAGGTAAAAATAAAGCATCCATTTGGGATAGGCTTCGAATAATTAATGGAGGGCATTTTCTACTCTGGAAGAATGCTTTACAGTTAAGAAAAGCACTTTACAACCACTTAAAGGCTGAACAACATTTTAATGGAAATTGTACAGGCGATGATATTTAAGTTGCATTGTAAAACTACTGAAAAAGCTCTTTGTGTCTGTCTCTGGATTAAAATATAAACTCTTGTGGATGTGGTTTTGGTCAAGGATCATTACCTTTGGCTTGTGATAATCTGCTGTCTGAGTATTTCTAGAAAAGTAGTGGATCTTCATTCTCTTATTTAATCTGTATCATCCCTAGGATATCCATATTTCTGGAGTAATGGCTTCACTTCACTTAAACTTGAAGGATGGCATCACCTTGGCTAATAAGAAGGACTTCTTGATTTCCTGCAGATTTCCACCTTCGGGGCTAATTCGTAAGAGCATTACCTCTAATGCACTGGGTTTAGCTCCTAAATGCTATTCATTGAGTTGCATAAATAATCACAAACCTGCACAGTTTTAAAGGCTTATAGTATTTATGCTTCTGTGACACATTATCTGCTTGTCAAATCTTATTCCAAGTAATATGCTGCAAGACAAGTGAAATTACAGTGTGAAGAGACTATCCTGTTGGGTCTGGATTTTGTAAAGGAGTCGAAATCTTCTCGCTCTCTCATTTCCAAAGCAAAACCATTTGTCAGAAGGGTTTGGGCTTGTTTGGGGCCTTTTTTGTTGTTTGTTTTTTTGTTATAATTATGAAGATGGGCCTTGGGGGGGGGGGTCAGCTTATAAACTCTTCATTGAGAAACATACTCATCTGGATTGACTGTGCTGAAATATATTGGTTAGAAAAATCTTTTGGTGAAAGGAGGCTTTCTAAGAATGTGTGAAATCACCACCATTCCATGTATTGCACACAGTAAAGATGCTAAAGAAAAATTAAAATTAAAGACAATTTAAAAAGTCTTGCTCAGATGTTTGCTCTCATGAGCTGCCAAAAGCCTTGCTAGCAGTCCATAAAGAACTTCATTGTAGCCTTCCAGCTCCTTCATTTTGTAACCTCATTTGTACTGAAAAATGTATTTTTCTCTTTCAGACTGCCTTCCCAATGGCACTGTGGTAATTACTGCAATAAAATTAGTAAGACTTGCAGATCTGGACACCAGCCTGCTTGTCTTAAGAGACAAACAGTGTAAACCCAGTCTAGTGACAAAGAAGTCTGCAACCTTTAAATTTAATGTGAATACATGTGGAACAAGTAGAAAGGTAAGGGCTTAGTAATATTTACTTCCTGTTGGGATAGGTTCAGCACTAGAAATGGCAGAGATTCAGAAGCTGCGATAAGGTTGCAGCTGACAAGTGGTCACTTCTGAAAAGCAGTATACCTACACTCTAGTTCTGAGAATGCAAAATTCAGTTAGGTAGAATTTTTTAGTTAAAACAACTTTTAGAGCCAGAAATGCTCTCTGAAACAGAACTTAGTTTGACACTGACTGTAACAGACTTAAATGTGAGCTTATGTTGTCAATATACACTCAGCTTCCTTGTAGAAGCTGATTAGTAGTCACTAATGAATGCCTAGACTGACTTAATTTACATAAGTAGAAAATAAAGAGAAAAGAACGAAAGATCTAATGTTAAAATTCCAGTTGCATCTAATGCAACTTAATTCTGTGAATGCTAAGTACAAATTCTGCTGACAGAATCAACTGTATGTATGTTTCAGTTCAACAGCACATCTATAACATACGAAAATGATGTACTCTATTTCAGACCTGGAAATGATATACCAGTATACCAGTAAGTACTGTTCCCTAGAAGGAGAATGTCAAAGGTGGTTTTCATTTCTAAAATCTAATCCAGAATGTTTTCTTTCAGATTAAAGTTTGTATGTGTTTACACAATCAAGCACTCAGCTGATGTCAAGTATGAAAATAAGAAGAACCTTCCATCAAATATTAAGCCAGGTTTTGGCTCTTTAGATCTCTCACTGAAGCTTTTTAAAGGTAACTTTTTCTGATCAGGCTTTTTATCAAGGATAGGGTTGGAAAAGCTGCTGATTGTCTTCTTGTTCAACTCTGCCTCCAATGGGGAACGGGGTGACTCAGAGCCAGTTGCTCAAGACCATGTCCAGGCTTTTGAATAACTCCTAGGGCAAAGTGAAAGACTTTTTGAAGGCTTCATAGGTTTTGCCTCCAGGATGTAACAAATGGACAGGAATCTACAGTGGATCATATCATGTGCAACCAAGATGCGGGTTTTCTGCTGGGGTAGTTATGTTATCTTGTGTAGTGGTTGGTATCTCTCTGTATCAGCCCTTAAAGTGTGGCTAAGCAGAGGAATTAGTTTATGATTATTGTGACCAGTGTGTGCCAAAGAAAGAAGCTGCATTGATGCAGTTTCTAGGAGGAAGTTTTTCACACAGTGGGTGGTGACACACTAGAACAGGTTGCCCCAGGAGGTTGTGGATGCCCCATCCCTGGAGGCATTCAAGGCCAGGCTGGATGTGGCTCTGGGCAGCCTGGGCTGCTGGTTGGTGACCCTGCGCATAGCAGGGGGGTTGAAGTTAAATGACCACTGTGGGTCTTTTTCAACCCAGGGCATTCTGTGATTCTTTGATAATGCTGCTGCAACATGGTAACCTCCTGGCAGAGGAGGCAACTGAAGCCTGAACAAAACTATCACCCTGTTGGGAATGGCTCTGCTCTGATTTTTCAGTGCTTTTCTAGAAGTTGTTTTGAACAAACATCTCATTGCAGTGAATTTCATGGAAGGAATTGTCACTTCCTCCTCTGGATCCTCAGATATCTTTCTTCACTTAGTTCTTATTTTCTGCCATCACAGCCCTATTTGCTGACACTTAAATACTCTCCCAGTTCTGGTACTGTATCAGAATGAATGATGATGAAAAAAACTGAGTGACTCAAAATTGGTGAATATTTACCCTGTAAAAAGGAAACTCTAACATTTCTTCTAGAGAAATCCTATTCTGAGCCCTATCGGGAGCTGGAATATCCAGTGGTAAAATATCTGAGGGAGGCACTGTACTTTGAAGTTGAACTGCTCCAGCCTGCAGACCCAAGACTGGAACTGAACTTGGAAGACTGTTGGGCTACCAATTCTCGAAGCCAAGACAGTCTTCCACAATGGCCAATCCTCATAAATGGGTAAGAAGAGCATCCCTCTCATGGCTGATGACTGTTCAGCCCAAGGCCCCTACCCTTAACTAGAAGGAATGGGGAACAGGTTAGAAGTTGCCTAAGAAGGTTTGCTCTGTCCTAACTCTGTATCTGTTGAAGTACGTGTAGGTGCCTGCACAACAGCTATGGCTTTTGGTGTCAAGAGCACCTGGTGCTTCTAGCTATCACTAATGAACATCTAAAAAGCAACTATTACCATGGCCAAAGGCAGGAACCCTGAATGGGAGGGGCTCTGTCCATACTGCTATGCTCTGAGGAAAACAAGTTCTCTGTCATTTCACATCCATAGCTTGTGGAAGGAATTTACTGAAATGAAGGCTTGGATTATGTTTGCTTTCTTTTATTTTTATTTTTTTTCCAAAAGGTGTGAAAATAGTGAGGACTCTTACAAAACAGTCTCTCATGAAGTTAATATCAGCCATAGAGTAAAATTTCCTCAGCACTTCAAGAGATTTGAAGTGACAGTGTTCACCTTTGTACAAGGCACAACTCTATTACAAATGCAGGTGAGAAATCTCTTTTTTGCCATGTTGGTAATCCCAATGTGTAGAGCAGATCATGCAACAAATGCTGTAGAGGAGCTCAGTTAGCTAGGCACTGATGGGGGCTGTTCTCTGCCTTCAAGGCATAACCTTAGGAGTAGTACATAAAGACTAGCCTAGCCATACAATAGCATTCACTTAATTTCATTTGGAGTTATGCGTATCCAATTTTTACTAGACTCCCCTGTACATGCTGCAATATTTTTTTTCGTGTAGTTATATTTCCACTGCAGTGTTGTGATCTGCAGCACTACACTGCTGCCTTCAGATGTGATTTGTCAGAGGAGATGCAATCCTGGAACGCATCGCCTTGGTAAGAAAACTGGTATTCCTCAAGTTGTTCCTGGAGATTGCTCAGCAGCTCACTGCATGCTGGTTGGAGTTCTGTCAATTGACAGACTCTTCCTGGTGTGTGCTATACAGAATATTAACACCTGAAATGTCTCACTAGACCGCAGTGCAGAACCACATCGACAGGGGCAAGTGTCATCTGGAGCAGTGCTTATTAGAGAGGAAAAAATGGTCAGAAAAGGTTGGTATTGCTCCCAGATCACATTACTGATATACCAAGTGTACTGTGGTTTTAACGTGAGGCATTTCTCTCTTCCCTGTAGGTGAACGCACAGATTTCTGAGGAAATATCCAAGGACTGCTTAGTTCAACAAAATTGCAGTTAAATGGCCCCTAACCAGGGTCTTTAGGCCAGTAGTCTGCTTGGACTTTCAAGGAAGGGCATCTTAAAAATATCTGCCAGGAAAACACATTCTCAGTGCCTATGAGGAAAAGGGTCAGCTAAATAAACATTGATGTAATCTCTTAGTAAACTTCAGTGTGTTCCTCTCTTGTGTTTCTCTAGAGCTTTGAAGTTGTGTTTTTTGTGTGTGACTTGCATCTTACCTAGTCTTACCAGCAAACATTTCTGAAACTCTTCTAGTCATACTGCAGTTGTAAACATCTGTTCCAGAGCAGAGGGATGACGGTAGCAGCAGGCATCAAGTCAGTCATTTGGGGTGGGTGGTTGCTCTTTTTAAAGACTTCAGATGAATTAAGCAGGGAGCTTAATATCAGTAAGCCTTTCTGAAGCAAGGTGGGCATGACCATATTTGATCCTGTAGAGGAACTGACAGAAAATCTGTGAGCTGTGCAGGGCTGTGGCTCTGCAACGTCAAGTTGTTGCTTTCCTTGGAGTGGGGAAGAATCGGTCACAGATTGCACCAGTAACTCTGCTATGCAGAGTAAACAGCCACACTAGAGGAAAATAAGCTTTTAGTGGAGACTTGATGTAATATCATGACAACTATTACTAAACTCTATCTACAAACTGTTGAGGGTTCTTCCTTATATTAGGAATTCCTGTTAGATTACTTTTTTTTTTTTTTTTAGTAGAAGCAAAAATGTCTTTTTTTTTTTTTTTTTTCCCCTCTGCATCTGAACAGAGCCATGAAAACTGCTCAGATTCAGTACTGTATTTTCCTGTTGTAAGGAAAGCTGTTGCTTGGCATGAATCATTATTGCTTAGGGCTAAATCTACAACAATGGGTATAAAATGCAGTTTTCTTTTTAACTTTATTAAATAGAATTCTACTACAGGGGATTTCTGTGAAAGCCACCTTGAGCAAGATACTATTTCATGAATCTGTTTGTACCTAGTGAAGAAAAACAATGAATAAGTGATTTGTAGCTCTGTTGTAATACCTGTGCAGTGGCCTTGTTAAACCAGTTTGTGCTGTAACTTAGAGCTCATGTTTGTGAATCTTGTCAATCTTACAATTTCCTGTTAAGTTGATATGTAGCTAATAGATTTTTTGCTAGAAAGGACAATAAAAGATGTGTAGACTAACTGATGAGCAACATATGAAGTGCCTCAAGACTGTTTTCCTATGGAGACAGCTAAAATGTTCAAGGAGTCTTAGTTTACCACTGCTTACTTACAGCTTACTGCTGTGCTCAATGAATGACACTGAAATGTGCATCTTGTTCTTCAATAAGGGAATAAAAAGAAAGGCAAAGCATAAGCTTGACAGACCATTTACTCTGTGTTTAGTGATTATTTCTCCTATGTTAACCCAGTGGTTAAGTGTCATCTATCCCTGAGTCTGTGGGTACAATCCAGTGAATTCACAAGGCACATCCATGATATACTTGCTAGGGTTTTGTGTCTAATAGGTTCCAGTTTTGTTTCTATACAGGTGGTATAGTGATGTCCCTGTATATCTCTATATCATGCTGAGTTTCTCCCAAGAAATAAGAGTAGTATGCAGTTTTTTTTTCCAGATGGAGTTCCAATTTTCATCTGCTATGATGGTGTTTTAACAGTGCACTGTAGGCTGCCATGGGCATCCTGAACCACATTCACCTCTGCGAGTGCAGGAGCTGGGAGGAAACGTGTAATAACTAGGAACTAATGTGAGTATTAAGCATAAGGTAGGGCAGTCTATTTTAACATTGCTAACTTTGCCTCTGCTGTGGCTTCCTGGGTTTTATGATCTTTTTCCTCAAACCAAGACACAAAGAGAAAATCACTTAATAGAAAACACAGTATTTACGATCTTTCATCTATGGATTGTTTGTTCCCCAGGATAGTCAATATCTTGTTCTTTTCTACTATTAGGGACTTAAGAGATGTTGAGAAGCTAGATGATGCCCAGTCTAAATTTTGTTTCTACTCTTTAGTCTTTCTTAAACTCTGTTTAGCACTGTCCTGCACAATGAGAGTTCTAATAGATTTGTGGTCTTTACTGAAAATTCATGAGATCCCTTTTTCAACCTTGGAAAGGTTTTGAATGAACTTTGTCAGATTTTTCAACACTGTGTGAGACACAATCTATTTCAATATCAGCAAAATATTAAATTTGAAGAAGACATGACAATACTCTCTGTGCCTCAGAGGTGCCTGTTTATACTAAAACTATATAACTGCCTTCCTGGTTTTATATATCTAAAAAAAATATATATCCTCTTCAAGTGTTGATTCAACACCTCTTTGCCTTTCAAGTGGATTTTTTATGACCACATGCTTTCCCCCGGGTATTTGGAATGTTATTTTTATATCCTTGTTAACACAAGTTGAAAGGAGATCAATCTTATTTGTTTATGCTTTATGTCTCCTGCAATTTCAACAGGTGAATGATAAAAGTCTAGGGGAAAAGAGAAGACTGGTGTAATTTGTTTTTATAAGAAAATAAAACAATACTGGAAGCCTACTGCAGACAGATATTTTCACTTGAAATAAATGACAGTAAATCAGTGCTATAGCTAGCTCTATCTGGCTCTTGATAGAAGCAGTTTTTTCACTTTTACTGTACTTTATTATCAATTGCATGACTACTCTTCTTGAAACTGCTGCTTTTGTTTCTTAAAGCAACAACACCTTACTCTTAATCAAATTTTGAAAGGTAAGAAAACTGATGTTTGTTCACAGCTCAATTAATTTTAGTACACTTGTTTTGTTCTTTGTTATTAATCATTAATGGCTTAAGTGGAAGCTTAAAGACCATTCTTCTGTCTGGAGGAAAATGCTCTGACAACGAGTTAATGATTTGGGAAACTCTGGTTTCTAGCACAAACCTATCGATAGTCTGCAGCTAGTAATCTCCGTAGAAACTCTCCTTCTATTTGAGCATGCCAGTTCAAAAACATTTGAGTGCCACACTAACAAGGCAGGTACTTACTTCACATTAAATGCTTTAAAGCATAATTAAATTGAAATAGTTTCCTTACAGTACTTAGCATAGTGATAAGAGTAAGTCTAGGTTCGTGCTGTGTAAAGACCAAAGAGATCTTCCAGATAGAAGGAGGAAAATGGGTCTTGCTCACTGCTGAACTTTCTCCATGCAGTCATGTTTTTCTATCTGTTAAATGAGGAGAAAACAAATAACATTTGTGGCTGTATAACCATTAAGTTAGGGGCAAATGGAAGTCAGATACCTTATCCTCAGAAATTGAGGTGCACGTTTCTTTATATATAAATATGTACAGATGCATTTGAATGAATCTTTTGTATAAAAATTTCTGCTATGCTGGCAGTTCCCCTTAGGAACAGACTGAAGTGCCTTAACAAGAGGTTTTCTTCCCATCAAACGCACCTATGTGTAGCCCAAATGTGTAACTATAAAAGTTCTTGGCACCTATGTGGTGCTCCTCAGTTTAGAATTTCAAAGTGCTGTGTGGGGGCAGGCAGCCACAAGCTCCCCGGTTTCGCTGCTCACAGAGCCAGAGCTTTCCTGGAGATCTTCTTCCAAGTTAAGTTTCAGTCTCTGAGGAATACTCTCTCTCTCTGAGGGAGCCTGGTCTTCTTACCAAGAGGGAACTTGCCTTCCCTGTCATCTTCAGCGTGTACCTGTAACTCTGAGCACAAATTGCAGCTCAGGAAAGCAGAGGGTAGTGTCTGGCCTTCCTCATGTCTCTTGCCTTTCTCTGAAGGTCTGAGAGCACTTAAAAGACAAAATAACCACTTGTGGTATGCAGCATCTGACAGCAAGATGGTGTGGTGGTTTCATTTGTAAACTAACACTTCAGGAACAAGTATTCCAAACAGCTGTCGAGTTTCTTTATCTCAAGGCTTCTTCCAAAATTGTAACATCTACAGAAATAAATTAAACAAAAATGAATTAACTGAAACATTTTAGAATATTCTCCATTTGTCATCTTTGGTATTAGCCCTTGTCCTGATAGTGAATGAATCAAGTTCTGACTCAGTCTACTAGTTTCTTGCATTAGAAAATCATTAATGCAATAGAATGATGTCTTTGTGGTGGAGGCTTTGTGTGTTGTTTTTCTCTTTTTAACTCTTCTTTCTAGCCTTCTTCAGTACCTGTGTTAATGAAGGAATTTCAATGATGCTGTCCCGGAAAAGGCAAAAATGTGACTTGGGAGGGATTTTAGGACTGGAAGAGTTCAGTTCATTGACTGGATCCTCTTTTATTCTCCTGTATCTCTTTTTCTTCAGCATGATGAACAACTCTGTCCCTTAGGCAAAATGTAATATAATTCCTCAGCCACAGACTTCCAGCGATCGCTGTGCTACTCCTACTGTAGTTTTACTTCCACCTGAACTCTTAATGTATGTTAAAATGTTTGTATGTGAAAGATTTTCTTTAGTTCTGTGTCTTTTACAATTTCTTCAGACTGTAGAACTTTTTTTTTTTTTTTTTTTTTTTTTTTTTTTTTTGCCTCTGTGCTATAGGCTATCAGTTTTGCTATTGGACTTCAATACTGCCTCATGAATTTTACATATAGTCCTGGAAGTTGTTTCATGAATTTTACATACAGTCCTGGAAGTTGTTAAATCTTGTATTCTCACATAGGGGACTTAATTCTTGATCTCTTTCACACCAAATAGATATCCTACATCCTTGGGGGTAAAGAAATGGAAAACAATCTCAACTGTGTTTCGCTTTACTTAAAAATTAATAGAAATAAGTATTTATTAACAGCAATACTTGTATCATCATGAATACAACAATCTCTTACAGTGAAATTTGTACACCAAGGAAAGAACTACAAAAGGAGATAAATGTTCAGTGTCCTTGAAAGCAAAATTGGCAGATCCTAGAAAGTCTAGGCCGCAGAATCATGGAATGGCTTAGATTGGAAGTGACCTTAAAGATCATCTAGTTCCAACCCCCTTGCCCAGAGCTCCATCCAACCTAGCTTTCACAGATGAGTCATCTACACTTTATCTGGGCAACATGTTCCAGTCCCTCACCACCCTCAGAGTGTAGAATTTCTACCAAATATTTAATCTAATTCTATCTTTGTTTCGTTTAAAGCAGTTATTCCTGTCTGGGTAAGGACTTCCTCCTCGATTTTCCTGTAGGACCACTTTTTAGGTAGTGGAAGGCCATAATGAGGTTTCCCTGAAGCCTTCCCTTCTCCATGCTGAACAAGCCCAATGCCCTCAGCCTTTCTTTGTAAGAGAGGTGCTCCAGCCCTCTGCTCATCCTCCTGGCCCTTCCCCACGCCTGCTCCAACAGCTCCACATCTTTCCTGTACTGGGTGCCTCAGAGCTGAATGTGGCACTGCAGATGGGACCTCACAAAACCACAATAGAAGGGAAGTATAATGTGAACTATACCCCAGCAAAGGGGAACAGAATCCACCTGTACTTCTTGTTCCTATGTCTTGATCACTTTTTCCACATCACCTGTAGGTGAAAGGAGAGATTCTCTGAAATGGGAATATCTGATAGTACCAAAAAATCAAACACTTTAAGAGTATGCTAGTAAATTAACCTTATCTTTGATGGGGACCTTGGTCCTATTGTGATGCAGGGTGCAATTTAGGACAGACCAAGGCCTATTTCCTAAGGCTTTCTTAGATACAGCCATCTTATCATAGAATCATAAAATTGCTCATGTTGGAAAAGACCTTAAAGGTCATGAAGTCCTACTGCAACCTAATCATACTACCTGAACTCTAACAACCCTCCACTAAATCATGTCCCTGAGCATCACATTCAAATGGTTTTTAATCACATTCAGGGATGGTTACTCATCCTATGCTAAAGCTCAAAGTATTTAAAAACATTTTAGCAGTTGCTGGACTTTTAAGACTACAGATTGAGTAAAGGCATGGTCTGGTTGACTAGCACGGGAACAGTGAAGCGGTCTGAAACTCAAAGCCTTGCTTCTGAGGTTATTTAGAGTTGCTCTACATTGGACTTCCAGGGAGAGAAGGACTCTGGAGAAAATTAGCAAGCTATGGCCTATTACTTTCAGGGCTTTTGGCTGCTACTTTGCTTGGGGCAGCTGGGAAAATCAGCCCTGATGCATGTCTACAGGCTACCTCCTACTACGGCAGTCTTTTTGCACGCAGTGTTACTTAGCTTTATTAGCAGCAGCCTTCTGAAACAGTTAGCTATCAATGTCTTCCTTTACAGTTGAGTAAACTGAAACAGTGATGCTGGAGGACCTGTTGAGGCCATAGATAAATTAGCAATAAAAGTGAATGCTCTCACATTCCTGATCCCTTTGCTTTAAGCACAACCCTAGGGGCTTCCTTAGCTGAAAAGCATGCTAATTACATGCAGTTCCAGTAGTGAAAGATTTAAAGAGCAGGTTTAAATGATTTACCAAGCATAGATAATCTATCAAAACAGTATAGTAGTACAAGATGATGGTCTATAACAAAAATGACAATGATGGAACTAGCTTCTGTGTATCTGCTGGTGCTTTGCCAGCACTAGTGAGCATGTACTCCTTTACAGCTATTGGCTACAGTGAGAATCTTTGTTAAAAGACTCAGGATCAAGTTCTCAGTTCTGTTTCAGTGTGAGATCCTGTGGCCAATGCACAATTTCACCTCCTTAATCATTAGGAGATCATAGAATGGTTTGGGTTGGAAAGGACCTTTAAGATCATGTAGTTCCAACTCCCTGCTATAGGCGAGGACACCTCCTCTAGACCAGGTTGCTCAAAGCCCCATCTAGCCTGGCCTTAAATGCTTCTAGGCAGGGGCATCCATAACCTTACTGGGCAACCTGTTCGAGATGTGATCTGACTGATCTTGCCTGTGAGGCTCTTCATCTGCTCAAATCTGGATCCAGTATACAGGCTCATAGTGAGGAATGCTATGATGAAATTAGTGCTGCCATTTCACATGCACAGGCAATTATCTCTATTTGGACAGTTTTATAGGGCTTTAAAAAATGATACTACTTACAGTCTTACTAATGCCCAAAAGTTTGTGAGAAATGTAATGTGGGTTAAAACAGAACAGGAGCATAGAGGATATGCTTAATCGTGAATACATTTGAGTGACACTTCTACCTGCATAAATTTGAACTTCACTGCTTTTGAAGACAGTGATGGATTTCACACAGGTTGCTCCAGTATGCATATACCATCTGAGAAGAGTATTGAGTGAACTTAGGGTGAAGCAAAAGGGAAAAGGTCTTAGGGAAAAAAGTACAAAACCTATTTTACTATTATATATTACATATACCTATTTTACCTATTTCATTACAAACAACCAGAAAGAGGAAAAAAAAAAAAAGAGGGAAATGCAGCAACGTTTTAGATTTGCAGAGATCTGCTGCAGGATGCATTCACAAACCAAAGCCACCTGCCCCACACAGACATGTTGATCCATTCAACCTAGTGAGACAAGCCTGTTTTCTCTGCCTGCTGCTCTCCTGGTGTCTTACATTTCCCCACAAAGAAAAGGTTAATCTGCCTTAATGAATTCCATGCTGTTCAGCCTCGCAATACAGCAACTCTGTGTCAGATTTTGCTCCTCTCTGTGCGTTGCTGGGCTCGGTGTAGCCAAATATTTGAAATCAATCTGCAATGAGATTTATGGAGCTTTTGTTTCCTTTTTTCTCCTCCAGTTTGGTTAGACCTATGTGATCTTGGTCACAGGTAAGGTAAAAGAAATTAAAGATTTGTACTATGTTCTCATTTCTTTGGCTTTTGGAAGGTTTCATGTGTTGTGTTTTATAGGACTGTTACTAGTTGTAAGAAACAGCTGATGTGACAGCTTTTAGTAAAGACGTTACAGTTACTAGCATCCTCTTAGGTTTCAATACATCTTGAGGATAAAATTTTGCATCTTTCTGATATGTGAATCAATTTATTTCACACCAGAGAGAAGGAAGAGGAGGGACAGATCTCAGCCTAACCTTACTCCAGTAGTTTGGTATAAAAATGTATTCCAGACTTTATCAGACTCTGAAGCAAAGTTTTTTTGGATTAAAAACAGAAATACGATTTGTTTCTATATATATTAAAACAGCAGATAGACTTTAGCAGCAATTTATCTATACAAGATCAGTTGGTTTATATTTCATTTCCAGTGTTTAATCATCAGTTTTAGACTTTACTTATCTACCAGGTATGTAACACAAAGTACAGACTATAACATTGATATTTATTTGTTATGAGCAAAGAAGTTCCTGCTATTAGTTCCTTTCTTGATTTTTAAGTACAGAGGAAATGTAGACAAATAAGTAATATTTGAACTAGCTAAACATGTTCCCCCTCATCCTGATATTAAAGTGCCTACAAATCAATACACTTATAAATCCTATGTGGTTGTTGTTACTTTTTACAAATTCACTTTAAAACCTATGGATTTACTGTTGTCTGCATTAAACAGAAAATCAGTCAGAACACAGATATGTAAATCCTAGAAGGTTCACATGGCTTTTTGGTTCATATCAGATCAGCTTTAAAATTTGTCAGGAGCTTATCATTAAAATAAACAAACAAAAAATGACAAAACAGGAGCATAAGAAAAACGAAAAGCAAGACTTCCATCGCAGCAACTTGCAGCTCAGGCTTTAGGCAGCCCCACATCACCTTCCAGCATCGCGTCCTACATACGCAGAGACCCTCGCTCTCCCTCCCTCACGTTCCTCTGTCACCCCATGCAGCCATGCTCCAAGAAAGGAGAAATCAAGCTGGTTTCGTTGTCTTTTTCAAAGGGCCCTTCCACAGCAGAGCCTGGGGGTGCCAGGGCAGGTGTTCCAACCGGGCCCTACACCCGCTTGACGCTGTTGAGGAGCTCCGTCAGTTCGCTGATGTACTTGATGGTGTACTTGAGGGTCTGTATTTTGGTGAGGGGCTGTCCCCGCTGGCTGTAGGCGGGCGGCAGGTAGTTGCGCAGTGTGTGCAGCGCATCGGCCAGGGTCCTCATCCGCAGCTTCTCCCTCTCGCTGGCTTTCCTCCGGCGCTGAGCTGACATCCGCACCTTGGTGCCCTTGGGCAGCCGGGCCTGACCGGGGCTGGGCAGGTAGGCTGGGGGGAAGTCCACCAGGCCGTAGCCCACCAGGCCGCCACCGCTATATGGGGTCTCGGCTGCTGCTGGGCACGGGGACGAGGAGTAAGACTCAAAGGACGGCGTTGGGGACAAGCTGTGTGGAGAGGAGACAGAGTGCAGCTCGAAAGCCCCAGTGGAGTTCTTCCAGTCCCAGGAGGATAAGCAGACAGAGTGCTCCGAACCCAAAGTGTCTTCCATATTTATCAACGTCTCGTGCAATTTGTCCATTCTGGAGGAGCGCGCGGGAGAAGCAATTCCCGCTGCCCGCCAGCAAAGGCTGGAGCTGCCTGCTGCTGAGACCTTTTTATGATGGAGGGAGGAAAGTGACAAAGTGGGAACGTGGGTTTGGCCAGGGGAGTTCAAAGGAGCACCACAAGTGCTAAGATGGAAAATGAACTCCTGATGTGCTAGTTTCTTCTCAGTGATAATTATCAACCTTCAGCTAAAAAGCCTTTAAGCTAACAGGCAACAGTGAGGAAGGAGGAAAAAAAGATTATCTTCTTGTGACTAAACCAATTAAGGCTGCGCATCAACATTTAGCGCTGCACTGGGGGGATAAGTGATGGGAGAGGAAAAAGAAAATTAACCATTTTACAAAGCAGTTAACAGAGAGTTTAAAGATAGCGAGCACTGACATAGGGCCAGAATTTAAACTATTGAGCCCTGTTTTCTGTGTGACTGTTCGGAAGGAACTGCACCGCAGCAGTGATCAGCTGATCCATGCTGACTGTGGCTGAGATTCTCTCACTAAATGCATCTTAATTGTGAAACCCAAAAATGGTTGTCTTGGACTTTGATGTGTGTGGCTCTGTGGATTTCTCGTCTCGTTGGGTTGTAATTTCTCTTTGAATAATTAGCTTTTCAACAAGAGAAAGGGGAAAATCTAGATATTCCCTACAGGGAACTGCACTTAGTTTATCATTTCAAATCTTGAATCAAAAGGCAAAAAGGAAATTTGTAGTTGTAAAGAAAGTCAGAGTCCTATTTAACAAAAGATTTGGGAATATGTAATTAAAAAAAATAAACGTATAGGAAATTAAATGAACACAAACTTTGGGCCTGAGCAGTTGTCTTAGATAGGAATTTAATTCAAAGCTGTATAGAGGTTAGAAATATGTAAGAGAAGACTAGAAGATATTTATATAAGAATTTCTACCTCTATGAATCTGTTTTCCTGCTAAAAAAAAAAACTTTTCCATCCCTTACTGAATACAACAGTGAAGTTAGATGTTAGGCATTTCAAATGAAAATATATATCCTAAAAATGAATAGTATTAATAATCAGCACTTTTCATCTGTAGGTCTCTGAAGAGTTTACAGTGATGATTAATGGTCTTTATTCCCCAAGGAAATGGATAAGTGGAGTCAAGGAGGAACTTGCTCAAGACCACACAGCAAATCATTAGGAGGGAAAACTACTGAGCTCTGTAGCCACTGAGCAGCTCGGCTGCCAGCCATGGCTTCATATTAATCTGTAATAGAAGCAAGATATAATATACAATGAAAAGAAAGAGAGAGCAAGTGCTAACCTGAAGGACCAAGAAAAGTAGGGTCGGATTTAGTTTAGAGCTTCAGTGTAATGACCTCTGTGTGCTTAGTAATCCACTCTGAAAAGAAAAGGGAGAAAGGCTTTTAGATGGCACATAATCAAAGCAAGCTGGAAGATACCATTTCTTTGTGACTACAAAATCCTCACTACAACCACTAAGAGGAAAATCCTATGTGCACTGAAAATAGGGGCTGATCCAATATTCACTGAAGTCTCTTATGGATTTTTGTTGAGTTTGGAATCAAAACATTTGGAAGCTGCTTGCAGGAGAATTACTGATTTTATCATGAGGTGAGTAAGAAAGAACCACAAAGTGAATGTGAAGGGTTTTAGCATTTCAAACCAGTCTGAGATGATTTGTCTGTGATGAAATATATCTCATGCTCAGGGAAACTCAGGGCACACCTTACCTCGGTCAGGATTGCTTTGGGTTTTCCAGTTATCCTGTGTTGTTCTGATCTTTTCTTTTTTCTTTAAGGAAAATGAGTTGCAATAGTCCAAAGAACAACAAATTCCTGCTATAAATTAAAATTAAGAGAAGATTTACAGCAGGTATTTTTGTGACTAGAGAGCTGAGTGAGTACCATTTCAGAGGTCACCAAGTCACAAGTCAGACTCAAAAACAGATTTAGCATAAAAATGAGTAACTTTTGTCCCAGTTAAAATCTCCCATTCTCTTTTTGTGTTTTCCTCATATTTGTATTTGTATTTATAGTACCTTCACAGTGCATATATAAATGCATATTTATATATATATGACCCTTTCTTCTCATTGATTTTGATTTTGGAATCAAAAATTTACTGCCATTGAAGGCAGCCAAATTTGGAAGCAAAGATTTCAACAAATTACTTGTTTGCTATCTCTAACCAATGCATAATAATGGTAAATGTCAAAAAATCAAGAAGCAATGTAAGGTCCAGGATTCCTGTATGTTCTACAGACTATTTAATTCAACAGAGGATCATGGTTTTTAGTTTTTCTTGTATTCATTCCGTGATTCTGTCATTCTGTAATTAATTTTTGTCTGCAACCACATCTCTACCTGCAATGTGTGAATCATCGGTTGGGAAATGATCTCACAAATTAGGGACAGTTACAATAGGAAAAAAAAAAAAAATACTGGAAATGATAGAAGTCATGGTGTTCCACTATAGCAGGGTTGAAAATGTGATACAGAGGAGGGTATGGCTATGTGGTGGATACCAGGTATATTCTCATATATTCTAGGACTGTTTGATGCTCATCCATTAAAGAACTAAGAAAGTCTAGTGTTTCAAATGTCACCTTCCTAAAGTTTAAATGCATGGAGGAAAAAAAAAGAAGAAGAAGAAGAAGAAGAAGAAGAAGAAGAAGAAATTTAAAGGAGCATTGCAATCTTTATTTTATTCGACCTTGAGCAGATTTGGAGAAGTCCCTTTTGTTCTCCCAGTAATGCCAAAAGATTGCAAGGCAGTAAGAAATGAGGCTAACGCCAATGACATACTCACACTTACAAAATGATGAGGGATTTTCTGCTTGACTGACAGTTTTGATTTCCATTCCAGTAATTTATTCAGCAGTATAAAGGCTAACATCTCCATCTTCATCTCTTTTAAAATGAAAGGTTCCCTAATCAGATTTCTGTATTTATAACAGAAGGAAGGAGAAGCATAGATGGAGCAAAACTTTTTATATCTAAAAGAAAAGCATAAAATTGAATTTTTTTTTAGCTTCTCTGTGTGTCTGATTCAGGGTTTACATTTAAAATAAGATGTCCAGGTAGTATGTCACTCACAGATACGGCAGGTAATTATGTAGATATTTAAGGATTGACATACATTTTTAAGTCTGTAAAAATTCCAGATCATATTTCCATCAATCTGTGAGGTTTGGAGAGTAAACAGACTTGAAATAGTGAGGAAAAAGTCATATGAAATGTATGAATATATTTCAGTAGCACTTAGCAGTCCACCTCCTTGAGAGTTAGGACAGAAGTCTGGTCTTACTGCACTGACAAGCAGTACATTATACAAACATAGCTCTAAGATGATATGTTTTCAACTTTATTCTACATCTGCAAAGCTCTTAAAAGTCACTTCATCTCTCACTTAACATGGTTTTCCAAGCACTCTCTGCTTTGCCTCCCACTCTCCGTGCAGCTGGCTGTTGATGATTCTGCTTTGCACAGACCCAGCCGCACAGATGTAAAACGTGGTGCAAGCAGCTGCAGGTCTCCCTGGTTTCAGTAGACGCAGCAGGTGTTCAACACTTCCAAAAAGTAACACTGGACACCTCTGTTTACGCCTAAGCTGGCAATAAAGGAAGAAAAGGATCTAGCCCATTTGTTATCCAGAGTCCCATTAGCCACTGGGCGATGCTTCTCTCTTTTTTAATGCTTTCCCTTAATTTGGAGTAGAAGTGTTTTTTTTGTTTTGTTTTGTTTTGTTTTGTGTTTTTTTTTTTTGTTTTTTGTTTTTGTTTGTTTGTTTGTTTGTTTTTAAATGAATTTATTTGAGTTTTTTTTAATAGTTCTGGAAGAGGGTCTAACTTGAATTCAATCTCAGCTGAAATCAGTAGAATTTGTAGATAAGTAAGCTGCACTGTACCAGCAAATATCCACATCTTTTTTTCTGAGGTCATTATTCCAAAGAATATGGATGAACAACTATCTACAACTCCTAGGGGGAAGCAAGGCAGTAAGAACTGGAGCTGATCCTGAGTTCCCCTAAAAAGTAACTGCAACTCCTTACTACAATCAGTGAAAACCATGTGCAAATTGGATCCCTAATTGTTATCACCACCTTTGGTGGCTAGGATGAGAGAAAATACTGCTATTCATTTGTAGTAAGACCAGAAACTGGTGAGTTGCAGAGCTGTTAAAAATCCTGCCTTAGACATTTAAACTCTTCAGCGCTCTCTACTCCAAAATACCACACCAAGAGCCTGCTGATGAAGGACAAGTATTGTGGATGTCATGCTAAGTATCATAGATTTCACCAGCGCTTTGAATGGTGGCAGGCACCTCTCTGCAGTTGCCCTGGCAGGAGCAGGACCTGTCTACTTGCTTTACATCCTCACATCTATTTGATCCTCCAAATAGTGGCAGTCTCTGTTGACTGAAAAGTGACATCAGCTCCGCAATTCATTTAAAACATCTGATCTCCAAGCAACTGGCTTCCTAGATGAAAAGGCCTACGTGTGGAATTTACACCTATCCACCTTTTAAGTAGGGAGTTTATTACCTAGTGGCTTTCAGCTGATTTTTCAGGAATGTCTTTTTAATACCTCTGTTAACAGAAGTTGAAAGGAGATTAGGCTATGTGGTTGGTCTTTAATGTCTACTGGCTACTTCAGCCAGAAGGAAAGGGCAAAGCTGAGGGGGAGGGGGCCCTAACGAGGCTCATTTTGCTCAGAAAATGAGAAGTTTCAGATATTATCAGAATAATAGAAGTCATTTAGGTGGGAGAACTCCGTTATCTCTCAGTGCATATTCACTGTATTAACTTTCACATGTTTTTAGAACAAAATGACTACTGAAATTGAGTTGATTTATTTCAAAGCTTTTCGTGGGAGAGCTGGAAGAATACCTGCTGTAAACATTTTAATATCCTAAGCAGTGCCTCCTTTTCTACTCAAAAGCATAGGATCAAGTTTCGTAAAGTACAATATAGTTTATTTCCAAGTTTTTCTTGTAATCTTTTTGTAAACACCCAGATGTTTCATTTTGTCATGTCTGGGGCAGCACAGAATTGTCCCAGACAAAGTTCAAGGTTGGTACTCCCAATTTCCTGCCACTGCACTGATCCTTTGTGCCCTGTGCTCCAAATGCTTCATTTTGCAGTGTGACAGATTTTCTAAACCTCACTAATTCTTCTGAGAAATTCCAATGGCCAGGAAATTTTCCCTGAAAATTTAAAAACCATTTGGATATGATGCTCAGGGACATGATTTAGTGGAGTTAGGGGAGTATGATTAGGTTGCGGTTGGACTTCATGACCTTTAAGGTCTTTTCCAACCAGCGCAATTCTATGATTCTGTGTTTCTAAATTTGAATTAAAATCTCAGTTGTGCTTATTACAATTCCAGTTGCAGAGCTGAAGCTGAGTGTTTGTAAAGGAGACTATTTTTCAATTGCTCTGAGTTCATCTCAGGCTGTTCCTTTCCATCCAGTGAACCCCATCAGGACCTGCTCATTTCTCCCTCCCTCGTGTCTGAGCACTGATGTGCAGAATTGCTGCTCATTGTTAATAGAAACCATATTTCATCTTGGTGCTAAATGAAGTTATGCTATGAACAGAGCCTGCAGCTCAGTTTAATAATTATAAAATGGATCAATAGTCTAAGGTAAGAGGCAACAAACAGGTGTTAGATTATAAATATTATTTAGCACTTACATATTTCCCCTGTTCTGAAATAGAGTGCTGTGTGCATGTTGCAGGCTTCCTTCCCCAAACACTTGGTTAACCTGTGGGTGGGGACTTTAAATCACAAGTTGCCAAATCTCAATTTTAATCACATTCAGTTCCACAAAAAGCAAATCAGTCTTTCGGTCCACTGATGAATGCGAATTGTACTAAGTACTTCTCTTTTTTTTTTTTTTTTTGCTCCAGATGCCTTTGTAATTTGCCTGACAAATTAAACTCAGTGTTATAATGGTTCCACAAAAGTATTTGAGCAAAGCTGCTGTTATTTTTAATAGCTAAACTTTGAACGATGGAAAATTAAATATACAACCAGATCAAATCTTAAGAAATAAGGAAGGAAGAAAGGGAAGGAGGGAGAAAAGAAGGAGGGAGGGAGCAGGAAGAAAGGAAAGGAGGGAGGGAGAAAGAAAAGAAGGAGGGGAGGGAGAAGGAAAAAAGGAAAGGAGGGAGGGAGAAAAGAAGGAGGGAGGGAAGAGGACGAAAGGAAGGGAGAAAAGGAGGAAGGAAAGGAAAAAATAAAAAGATATACTATCTAGTCATAGAGAGGAAAGAATGATTAATGTACTGGAGGGCAGAGGTGCCACTCAGAGGGATCTGGGCAGAGAAAACTGTTTGAGAAGACCCTCAGGAGGTACAGGGACAGCAAAAGCAAAGAGTCATGGAATCATCATGGTTGGAAAAGACCTCTGAGATTATCTAGTCCAACCATCAACCCATCCCTACCATGCCCCCCACTAACCATGGCCCTCAGTGCCACATCTCCATGGTTCTTGAACACCTTCAGGGGTAGTAACCACACCGCCTCCATGGGCAGCCTGTGCCAATGCCTCACCACTCTTACAGTTTTTCCAGGGGCTGGGAGAGCTTCACGCAGCACAGGAGCAGGATAACAAGCCAGGAAGCAGCTTGACTGCTTCCACTGCACAGAAGACCGGTGGAAGCAGATGGGCTGACAGGCTGGAGTGGGTCCAGCAAAGTGACCCTGAGTTGGAGCATGTGGTGTGCAGGGAGAGGCCTGGAGAGGTGGGTCTGTCCACCCTGGGATTGAGAAGGCTCCAGGTAAACCTGGTGGCTGCAGCCACGTGATGGCAGAGGGAAAAGAAGAACATTCAAACTCTCTGCAGAGGCTCCCAGTGGAAAAAAAAAACACAATGAGCACCTCAAGTGCTGAGTTTTATGGGCTTTCAGTCTCTCAGTGATTTCTTACAGACTTCTTGCTATACTTTTGGTTATACAGGACACCAATACATTTCCTTTCTGATTACATTTTAGGCAGTTGGACTGATTTGAGACAGCTGAGTGACAAGTGTATGAGCACACAGGAATATTCGCAACAACTGTAGACCTCGTTCCCTTTCTTTGCCTTATAATCAGGTTTTACTGTCTGTCTCGTCTAAATGTCTCTAATTCCATCTTCCTCTCTATGACTAGATAGTATATCTTTTTATTTTTTCCTTTCCTTCCTCCTTTTCTCCCTTCCTTTCGTCCTCTTCCCTCCCTCCTTCTTTTCTCCCTCCCTCCTTTCCTTTTTTCCTTCTCCCTCCCCTCCTCCTTTTCTTTCTCCCTCCCTCCTTTCCTTTCTTCCTGCTCCCTCCCTCCTTCTTTTCTCCCTCCTTCCCTTTCTTCCTTCCTTATTTCTTAAGATTTGATCTGGTTGTATATTTAATTTTCAGACTCTTTCCTATTCTCCTTCTGTTTTTCTTGGCAGAACAAGATGCCTTCTTAAAATCTCCTGCCTGTACAAATCATATACATCTTTGCTTACCTGCTCAGCTATGTGGATAAACCTAATGTTAGAAGTAGAAAACACTTCATTATCCACTTGGAATTGTCCAAAGCATAGGTTATAGAATAAGTAAAATAAATATCTATAGTAATTATTAAGGTTGAAAAGATGCAAGAAGCCACTACTTGAGGCCAACTTTTACTTGAGCAAACTCTTATTATTTTCTATTTTTTTAAAGACAAGGGAGAGCAAAAAATCCTAAATTCTGACTAGGAAAATTTATCTATGGGCCAGTAAGTTAAGCTTATTCTTATCTATTAGGTCAAAAAGCAAGGAGATAACTTCCTTCATACTGGCACCCCATTTCACTGCATGCTGCTGGCTGCCCCATCACTGTGATGAGACATAGGTTTCTGGTGTGTGCCCTAAGTTCCTGCATAGTTAATGGCAATTGATGTGTGCATTCATGGATGAGCAGGTAGTTCTTACACCAGCAGATATGCACATCTTGAGGGCAGATTGTCTTTACTAAGAGTCTGTTATTCTGGGGGCAAACCAAGGAGAACAGTAAATCACTGCTGCCTGCAGAACCCCAGAGCCCCCATCTCCTGCTTCCTCAGACAGTGATTATGCCAGTGTAGGGGTCCCTCTCTGATAAGATCTTCATGGTGCCTACCACAAGGGTTGAATTAAGCTGCTGGCACTTTCCTATTGCAAAACACTGCATAAAATGGGGACATGATCAGAAAGCAACTAAGTCTAAATTTTCCAGGCAATATCACTTTAAAGCTTTTGACCCCCCCCCCCCCCCCCCTTCAGGGAAGTAGTCTTCTAAAGTAAATACTAGCAAATGGGTTGTATTCAAAAAAAAAAAAAAAAAGAGGGAGAGAAAAAAGGGAATTGTAATTTCCCCCTGACATTGACCCGACCTGTCAGGCTTCGGTGCACGCTCATCAGTCTCCTGCTCTGATCTGATAGCTGACATTCTGTGATGTGCTGAAAGCAAAGTAACACAGATGGATAGTGCTCTCTTTTGAAGAGCAAAATGCATCAGTAACTGAATTTTCAAGTACATTCAACATGAAGTTAACTCTTAGATTGTAGGAGCATCTTCTAGTTGAAAGGGAACAAAAAGACTCTGCAGACTTAGTAGGGACTCCCTATTATAATGCATATAATGTAAGCTAACATTTACATAGTCCCTGCTTCTTTCTATATACTTCAGACACTAGCTTATCAACATTCATTACACAGCTTTAAAAAGACTTCTAAGCGTTCCTTAGGGCAGCCAGAACCTCCCAAACACAACATGCAGCGTGAAGCCAGCTCCAAGCATCCCCAAGCTCCATCAGGCTTTCTTCCTCCAAGAACCTCCATGTGTCCCTATGAGGACAGGCTGAGAAAGCTGGGGCTGTTCAGCCTGGAGAAGAGAAGGCTGTGAGATGACCTGACAGTGGCCTTTCAGTATCTTAAGGGGAGCTACAGGAAAGAGGGGCACAGACTCTTTAGCAGGGCCTGTGGTGATAGAACAAGTGGAAATGGCCTCAAGCTTAAAGAGGGAGATCAAGATTAGTTATTAAGAAAATGTCTTTTACAGTGAGGGTGGTGAGGTATTGGAACAGGTTGCCCAGAGGAGTGGTTGATGGAGACTTTCAAGGCTCAAACCCTGGGCAACCTGACCTAGCTGTTGTGTCCCTGTTCATTGCAGGGGAGTTGAGTTAGATGACCTTTAAAAGTCCTTTCCAATTCTAAGAATTCTCTGATTCTCTGATTCTAAGCGTTCTCTTCTTTCAGAAGGAGAGCTCAGCTTGGAGAAATAACATGTATTATTTGGACAGGAAGAAATTTCATCCCAGATCTTTTTAGTTAGTTCCTCCCTTAGGAATCAGTTCTGAGATGAGAAGAAAATGAATTCCTAGCATGTGGATCTGGAATTCACCATTAATACAGCAGAGGAAACAACTGTTATATTCAATTTTACAATCATGAAGGATAGAGTGATCTCATTTCAAATGTTCAGATGAGTTCCTGCTGAATCCTATGAGTCCCTTCTTACTTCAGGGTAAGACAGTAAACACTACTATGAACATCCTTTATATTTCCTATGGTTTACTCTTGATTTTGCTCACATGCACTCATGATCTCAATAAATCTCTGATTTTATTTCCAGGCTTCCTCTTCCAGCTGGAGATTGCTTTCACACCCAGTTGATCACCTTCCCTTTCTGGTCTAACAACCAAGCAAAAAATACTATTTAAGAGACAACTCCATGGCCATCTTTTCTCAGGTTTGCTAGGTGACAAAATTCTCAGTGTCATACACTGAGATGTGCCCTGTTAAGAGTAATTTCACCCAGACAGAAGCAGCCAATCCTCCTGTCTGGATAGACATTATATCAGAATCTCTAATTGTTCAAAATTTTCCATGAGGACTTGCTCTAGCTTGAAATGAAATCTAATAAAATAAGTTAAACATACTTTTTTTCTTGCATGGTATTAGGGCCACTCAAATTCAGCAACAGAATTGCAATTTTGGGTGACTTTTGGGTAATTTTTGGCTATTTTTTTCTAGTGTATTTCTTCCAAGCAACTCTCAGAGCCGTGGGAGCCCCTGGATGCTCCACCTGGCAAAACGTGGGTGTAGGTGTCTGCCAGGAGGGAGAGACAGCAATGGAGGGAAAAGATCAAAGCCCTATAAATGTGTCAAACTTTCAAATGCAAATCACCTGCCATAACTCTGCTGAGAACAAATCCTTCATTATCACCATTCTGTGAAAGGCTTAAATTAGCCTGAATTGGCTGGCAAGAACAAGAAAAAGAAAGCCATTTATCTTCCTGTGAGCTTTATTACCTTCGGATTTATTTGGCTAATGGTCCAATAACTCACTGATCAGAATATCTGCATAACGAATACTTCAAATGATCCAAAAATACAATTTTTGATCACATGAGGTTGTTATTAAAGTTAAAGCGAGACCTGTGGCAATGGGTTATTACAGTGTCAAAAAGAGTCTTCACAATATGTTATTCTTTTTAATTGACAAACTATGAGCTGCTGAGATTTACACACTAACAATTATCCTCTGGCTTCTTTGCTATGGGGTTGAACTAAAATTAGGGGATTCCACTAATGTGCATTTCCTAAGCATGTTCTCTGGACACATACCATATCCATTCTTATTTTAGACTGCCATTATTTTGAAAACCTAACTAATTTCTTAGTGAAAAAAAATACGTTTCTTTCCTTCCCACTTTTTAAAATAGAATCATAGAATCATTAAGGTTGGAAAGACCACTAAGATCATATAGTCCAACCATCAACCCATGCCTGTGACTGCTCTAGCCCATGACCCTCAGTGCCACCTCTCCACGGTTCTTGAACACCTCCAGGGATGGTGACTCCACCACCTCCCTGGGCAGCCTGTTCCAATGCATCACCACTCTTTGTGAGAAGAAATTTTCCCCAATAACCGACTTGAACCTCCCTTGTGCAACTTGAGGCCATTACACGTCATGCTGTCACTGTTACCTGGAAGAAGAGGCCCACCCACACCTCGCAACAACCTTTCTTCAGGGAGCTGTAGTTTAAAAAATAGACTAAGGCACATTAAGTATTTGATTAACTGACTTGAAGAGGAAGAGTTTAAGAAGTACTGCACAACATTTAATGCTGATTCATAAGGGGAAATTCTAGCACTTCGCTTTGTTAAATTAACAACTGCAGTGAGGTTTTCTTAAGAGAGCGTTATTGGGATCTTTGGAAGAAGATGCACCCTGATCAGGAAAATCTTGGTCAGGGTAGAGAAAGGTCTGAGGGGTGCTGAATGGAGACCACTCAGCAAGCACCTCCACGAGGATCAGGTGAGGCTGACCAGAGCATCCGGGGTGGTAATTTCTGCACAGATATCTTGCACCTCGCTGGTTCTTCTGTTGGTCATAGTTTGGATATATTCCCCTACTGATACATCCCCATCCCCACAGTGACCCACATGAGTCACACTCTGAATGATCTGTTAAATACAATATACAAAAGGTGTCTTTTCCCCAAAGGAAAGTAACAAGGTAATATGTGTTCAAACAAGAAGGCTTTGTAAGGTGATACAGATACTTACATGCATGCCACAACAAGAGGACTCAGCTGCTCTGAAGCATTTCCCTGTTCACTGTCACGAAGTCTACCACAAAGTCTTGGGCTTGCAGTAAATTGGGCCTGGCAGTTGGAGGATATTTGTGACTGTTGAGAGTAATTTATGTTGAATTTGTGTTTAACGACCTCCCAGCACAAAAGGTGGTGGGGTTTTTTTTTGTTTGTTTCTTTGTTTGCTTGTTTTTAACACACTGGTTAAAAAAAAAAAAAAGACAAAAGCCTTCACTTACTGGTGTTCTACAGGATGAACACCCAGTCATGAACAAGTTGTAGTAAGATACACAGATACACATCACAGTGGTTCTAAGGAATACAATTTTCTTGAAGGAATTTTTCCGCACAATAAAATCCCTTCAGGCAAGACTTACAAGCTCATTTTATAGTTACATTCTTCATATTGTCAACATGGGGAGAATATCCTACCTGTAAGACTTTAGTGCAGAACATACAAAGGGTGATTTTTATTTGTTCATGCAATTTGTTAGGCTGCTATATGGAAATCAATCAGTTATTTATAGGATGCTTCAAAGCCTACCTTTCATAGCACTAACACCAGAGATAGCAACATGGAAGGTGCTGGCAGAGTGATGCTGGAAAAGGCATTTTGGGGGGGAAGAAAAGCAAAACATGACTTTTGCATCTTAAAAAAATCAGCATGTGATTGTCATAGTGTTTTCTTGTGGTACTGCCAAAAAGAACATCTTACATCAGGACAACTGAGGAACACATGCTCTATGTTTTTTTTTTAATATGCTAACAACTGAAAACAGTACGTCTTTACAAACCACAGACAAAAAATGAATGGAGTTTAATTCTGCTGGCAACTGATCATCAATGGTATTCATCGGGGTCAGATCCTGCTTATTGGTGATCTGGATGAGGGGACTGAGTGCACCCTCAGTAAGTTCGCAGATGACAAAGTTAGGAGGAGGCGTTGATCTACCTGAGGGTAGGAAACACTCCACAGAGGAATCTGGATTCCTCTGAGTTGATGGACTGAGGCCAGCTCTAAAGGTTCAGTAAGACCATGTTCCTACACAACAACCTCATGCATCACTACAGGCTCAGAGCAGAGTGGCTGGAAAACTGCAGAGGGAAAGGCTCTAAGTGGTATTGACAGCTGTCTAACCATGAGCCAGCAGTACACTCAAGAAGGCCAACACCATCCTGGCTTGTATCAGAAACAGTGCAGTCAGCAGACCAAGGAGATGATCATGCCCCTTGGTGCAGGTGAGGCTGCACCTCAAGCACTACATTCAGTTTTGCACCCCTCATTACAAGAAAGACATGGAGGCACCGGAGAAAGGCCACGACACCATGAGGGGCCTGGAGCATGTCTTATGGGGAGCAGCTGAGGGAATTGCTGAGATAGAAGAGGCTCAGGGGAGACCTTAGTGCTCTGTACAACTAGTTGAAAGGAGGTTGTGGTGAAGGAAGTGCTGGCCTCTTCTCCCAAGTAAATGCAATAGGACAAGAGGTAATGGCCTTGAGTTTTGCCAGAAGAAGATCAGGTTGGAGTTTAAGAAAAATTTCTTAGAAAGAGTGGTAATTCATAGGAACAAGCTGCCCAGGGAAGTGGTGGAGTTGCTGTCTCCAGAGGCATTCATGAAACTAGGAAATGTGACATGGTTGAATGGGGATAGGTTAATGGCTGGATGATATGATATGATGGCAGGGGGGTTGGTCTCAATGACCTCTAGAGGTCCTTTCCAACCCCTACAATTCTGGGATTCTAGAGGTATTTTCCACCCTTAGTGATTCTATGATTCACCTAGTAAATTTGCACACCAATTTATTCAGAACAGACTGATTGAAGTTCCCCCTTCCTGTACCTGAGAATACCAATAGCCTGACAAAAAGCCCTTTCAAAAAGAATGTTTGTAGCAGCACATGCAATTTGGCTGAGCAAATAGCATTTTAAAATAAAACAAATGCTCACACACAGCTACTTCAACACCAATTTACTTTGCATTATAATTACCCATGAAGCTAGCTTGTTGTATTTCAGTCAGGCATCAAATATCCATCAGTACATGAGTGTAGTCAGGAGTTTCCTTTGAGCAAAATTTTCTAAGGATATCTGCCTTCCCAGCTATGCTTAGTGAACAAATCTCCCCAAACCCTACAAGGAAAATTCTTTCAGGAGACAAAGCTTTGGTTTACTGAACTTTTAAAAGTTTTCTGGTTTTATTTATTAGTCTTAAATTCAGTTCAGTACCGGCAGTAACCACAGTGATGGATAGGAGGAAGAGAACTGTGCGAGAGTGGTTCTGTCACCTGCCATCATTCTGTTTTTCTTTTAACAGTTGTTTTCTTTCCTGAAGGGAAAAGCGCTAAATCTAGCGCTGAGTTTAGCCAGCAGCACTTAAGTTTGCAACAACTCCCAATAATATTCTAACTGCAGTTTCCCTTTTATCTACTGATACAACATGGCAGTGTTTGACACCTTTTTAGACTTGAAAAGACTTTATCTTGTCTCAAGTAGCAGCGGCCATTAGTCTCTTTCACCCCATCTTCCCAGTTTCTTTGTTATATAGTAGCATACAGCCAAACCCATGCTAATCCTCAAAATTCAGCTTAGATACCTCATTCTCAAATTAGAAAATATTTCTGTCAACTGCATATTGATTTCATTGATCAATTCTGTTAAGATAAACACAATGATTTTGAACAAAATTCTTGTTAGCAGCATTTGTGAACATACTCGAGTATGTCAGTAATACACCCCAATGAAAAAAAAGAAAAGTAAAAGCAATTGCAGCTCAGTAGTGGGCTATACAGAAAATAAGGATTTTTTGGATCATTTTCCACTATATATATATATATATTTTTCTTATGCATACATTCCCATATCAGTACTTTATGACTTTCTGGTTGATTTCCCCATGGAACTGAAATAGAATCACACGAAGACCCCTAAACATTCCCCCTCATTAACATATGTTATATAAGTGTTCTATGTTAAAGTAATGTACAATATTGCTTTTAAAATGGAAATAATGGTATTTATACTGCTAAGACAGAACCTAAATTTCTGGTCCGTGTTACTCCAGGTATCAACTAAGAGTGACACCCTCAGCTGATACAGCTGAGGGAGTGCTTTCATAGGAAATCCTTCAGAGAAGTATGCATCTTACCTGCTCCATCTTCACAGCAGATATAATTTTATTGCTTTGTATGAAGCATCCTGATACAGATTGTTTTGGCTGACCAGGATGGATAAATGATAACATATTCAGTGGTAACAGGCAGATGTGTTACATTCACTTATACCTGCAACCAGTTCAGCATAATCTTTTAGGATTATTTTCTGCAGACGTTATTATCTGTTACACTGATTCAATATGTTTAAACATTTGCTTCACAAATGTGAGAGCCTGCAGTCAGCATTGACACTCAGAACAGCTCCAAGGTAGAGAAATTGGCCCTAATCCTCGCATTGAGTAAATTACGATAAGGTGAGAACTCCAAATGCATTTAAACTGTGATCTCCCCTCTGCAGAGAATCGCAAAGCTGATGATACCCCCAAGGATAAATGTTCCCATGCTGATTTGCTGCAGTGAGCAGAAATAGCGAGAGGTGGTGTCCTATGCAGTTATTTTCAAATCTATTGCTGCTTCTAACTTTCTTCCACTGCAGTTCTTACAAGATCATGAATGCACCTCATTTCTGACTTTCACAATCCATAAAATACAAATTTGTTGTTAATTATGGCACAGTATTTTTGGAAAATCCTTCAGTAAGGCAGTCTTTCCAGAAATCTGAAAAGCGACAATAACAAAAAAAAAAAAAAAAAAAAAAAAAAACTCCTCCAAAAATATAGCTTACCACCAGCTTTAAACAAAAATCTAGAGCACAGAAATTCACAAAGTATGGGTAAAAATTTATGATCCTTCCAGTAAGTACAGTGCTGATATTTTATTCCTGAAAATTCAAGCTGCTGATTAGAACCTTCAGTATTCAAAAATCAGCAGCAAGAAAGAAACAGGATCAAACAAATGTGTTTTTCCACGCACACACACACAGTCTGTCCACAATTGACTGGAACATCTGGAATCTCCCCCTTTCTTATTTGCAGGTGACTGCTACTCTGATTCTCCATAGCGTTTCTGTTCTTTCAGCTGTATGCTCACATCAACTGGGTGGTGAGCCTCCAGAAAGAGATGTTTCCAATAGTTTTGGAAGTTTTGCTCATCTATATATAGCTCATTTTTCATTTAGAAAATTTACTACAGATCAGCTTCTGCTACTTGCCAGAGACCAAACTAAGAAGTTACCAATTTCACTAACGACAGATTATATTATCTATTTCTTTAAACACAGCTAGAGCTTTGCTTCTTAACTTCTAAGGTTTCTGCCTTTGTAAGAAATAACTGACTTTTTCATTAGTGCATGAATAATATAAACCAAGGAGAATATAAACCCTGCATTTAAGATGGGCCTTCATTCTGGCCAGAACAAAGAAAATTTATGAATTAAGTACAGGTAAGGAAGAATTTTCTAATACGCTTGAGAAGACGATTTTTTTTGTTTATGATCAGTTTGCTTGACTATTAAGAGGAAAGAAAAAAACACCTTCAAAAATCAACTGCATTTAAGTTCTCGCTGAAAGATCAAACATTTACAGTACATGATACTCTTCAGAGAGCCTGCAATACTGTTATCATATTTTGATTTTCTGTATTTAACCTTTCTCTTCATATACATGAATGTTACATGAAATTGCATACCCTGTGTAAATTAAAAATGCCCTAGCTTAGAAACATGGTTAAAGCTGATATCAAATTTTCTTTAACAGCAGAGGTGACAGCCACAAAACCAGAACATTCTTATATGGCTTATTCATTTGGAAGGTGCAAACATTCAAAGAGGTTTATTATAGGGCACAGCATATTATAAATTTAGCTGTGCTCAAACATACACCGCAGCATGTCTTCAGATGACCTGTTAGAGATAATCAATATATCCAGCATCCCATAATTTGAAAAGCACAGTTTAAACTAGCAGAATTAAGTCAGTGGGGCAGATTTGAAAGTTCCAGCTGTAAAGTGCTGTGCTGATTTGCCTTATTAAACACATCCAATAACAGGCATTTTTTACTAAGTTTGTTTGTATAAGCAGAAGGACTAATAGCCTTAGCAACCTGGCAGGGAAAAAAAAGACTTCATAATTCAAAAGTACCAATCCTGCTCCCTTGTATACCAGAGTCTGTTGTTTACTCATTCAGAACATAACCAAGCCCAGAATAATTAATATTTGCCTACAATATCTGATTTAGTACCTCTGTCATCATTTTAGTTTCAAACTTCAGCACCAGTATGAAGTATTTCACAACACTTCTTATTCATCATGAATGTTTGCACTCCAGTCAACATAGCACAGGAGAAACTAAAGAGCTCTGTAAGAGGTGAAGTTTCAGAGTTAATCGTTACCATAATTATTTTATGAGCAACCTAATTACTTTTGAGTCTTCTTTTTAGTCTTTCAGACAGGGGAAGGGGACTGTCTGCCCACGAAGAAATCAGAACATCATTGTCAACTTGTGCAGGACAGGAACCTGTGCCCTGAAACAGTTGTTCTGAACTTTGGAAACAATCAATTTCAACTACAGAGGAATTTTTTGGAGATACTTCCAATGACAAATTCTCACCAACTTGCTTAAAATTGGTGGTTTTCTCCATCCCTTTAATTACAAGTGCTGAGTCACTGCTGGTACTTTTGCCACTAGCAGTGTTATACCTTTTCTTCGTAGAAGCTTTTTTTAACTGGCCAGGGTTCAGTTGCCTTTTCTTCTGCTTACATATTGGATTTTTATTCATGTTCCCATCATCACTGTCCTCGCTAGAAGAGCATTTGCTCTGACACACACTCTTGAAAGAAGTTTTCCAAGCAGTCTGAGTTTTCGTTATGTTATGGACGGGAACAACATCTGCTGGCAAAGGAAGAGGCAGCGGAAGCACTTCACACACAGTATGCAACGGCTCTGTTGTTTGCCTGCTGGGGACTCGAGATGTTGAGCAGCTCATAATACAGTCTTTCTGCATCATTCCATGCTGGGTGTCGTTTTCTTTAGAAACAGGTGCGCGGGATTCACTTGCACAGGTTTCTGGGAACACGTTTTTATTGTCTCGTACTAGTTTATTTAACTGACACGAGGAAGAGAAATAATCTTTATCAAGTTTCAATGCTGCTTCTGTGTGCTTAAAATTTTTGAAAGACTCCTGCTGCATTACATCTTCTGGCAGCACAGACTTTGATGGAACAGAAGTCTTCTTAAGTATACGCTCGCTTAAAGACAACTTCTGAAGTTGTTCCATGTGGCCATCCCAAAGCAAATCATCTGCACTATCAGAATGATCTGGATCTGACTGTGCAGCACCAGAATACTGCAAGCTATTTTTTACTGTTTTGTGATGTAGTGGATATGAATGTTTTATGTACGCAGTCAAGTCAGGTGCAGGATCACAGGTATTATACCCATGGGTTGGTGAAGTGCTGAAGAAGGTTCCTTTCCCATCAATGCTGCTCAGTTGTAGATCAGCCCTTACAGAGGATGACACTCCCGAGTTCTTAGTAAATTGTGCTGGCACCACAGATGAGTCAGTCAATGTATTCTTTAAGTGCAAGAAAGGTGATGCTGTCTGAGAAAGTCCAACTGATTCTGACATTTGAACAGATGTTACACAAGAAGCTGCAGCTATCTCTGGATCTTTTGATTCCGTGCTTCTCTGGCATATCTGATACTCAGGTGGAATTTTTCCATCAGATATGTGATCTGGCACAGGAATAATTTCACACGCAGACTTGAAATTCATTTGAGACAGAAAATTGGTAACTTCACTATAAGCATCCGATAACTCCTTTTCTTTTGATCTGTTTTTCTTGTCTGAAAGAAAAAAAAAAAAAGCATACAAACATTGTACTTCTCCCACCATTGAGCAATATCTACTTTTGTTTCTTGTACTTTGGTAAGGTCCCTAAGACAAAAATTTTTGGACTTACTTTTCTGTTTCTTTGCCAGAACTTCTGACTTTTCCATTTGGTAAAGAGCAACAACATCTGGATAAGCAGCCTGAAACAAAGGCTGCTCTTCTATTGTAACTACATACAACTCCGCAGGCTCATCTTCTGCGTCAACATAGTGTTCTATCAAAATTAATGAGTTTATATTAGAAATATATATACAAATATTTCAGAGGATGGAATGAGAAAAAAGTATTTGAGTGTAAGGAAGATATGTAAAGAGACAAATAGCACAGGGTTTGAGGCCTAGCTATGGCACGGCCGTTTGCTTTCTGACAAGCTCCCACGTCATACAGACACACTGAGGACTGAAGTCTTTCATCATGAAACAAGACACGGCATGACATGAAAAAGAGTCCAGATCTTATTAACCAGAAAAAAAATAATTGGAAACCAAGCCTCTCGCTTTCTGGATAAGTGGTTAAAATGGTTGTTTTTTCGTTTGTTTGTTTGGGGGAAGGTGTTATTTGTGTTTGGTTTTGTCTTAATTTTCAGCATTGCTCTTGGTTTCAGGGTATCTGAAATGTGACATTTTCTTTCACAGTACTGTTTTCCCAATCTTATTCATACATCTCTTATCATAATGCTATCAAACTATTTTCCTCTTTAAGGAATGCTTTTTTCTATGAATTAGACTGTTCAATAATTAGCACAGAAACAATTCCAACCTGGCTTTTCCCACTCAATTTCGAAACAGGGAACTCCATTTTTAACACGTGTCTTGACTATTCTGCAAGAAAAGAAAGCAACACATTAGATGATTTTGTCTGAACAAGAAACGAGGAATCTAAGGGAGAATCTAAGATACCTAAAAATATTTCACTATTTTAATTTATAATGATTCAGAACAGAAGAAAATAATGTCTGTAGCAGTGAACTTAGCATAGCATTATAAAAATATGCTTCTTTTTTTTTTCTTTTAAATGCACAAGTTGTATACTAAAATTTTGGCTCTAGATATTGAATAGTGATTATTCATTTAAGAGAAATGACGCTGCTCCGAGTAGCATAACTGAAATCAGAACTGTTCTGAACATATAACCCTAATGCAAACTTCCACAAACATCAGTGTGTTATCTTCAACTATGCCACAACTGTTGCCACAGACAGTAATTTGAACAGATGTTACTGTTCACATCTTTTGCATAAAAGCATGAAGTAAGATAATAAACAGGGCTGTCATTAAGACAGAATGTGAACCGAACAAGGGCAGTCAAAGTTCCTACATGTAAAGAGGTTGGTGCTTTCTCATTACTACGTTTTTAAACGACTGAAAAAGAAAATAAGATCAAGATCTGACCTTTAAACTCTTGAAACACTAGACAGAAACATACACAGAACATATCAATTTTTTCATTCAAAGCAAAATATCAGTAACTTGTCTAATCAACTCATTAAAAAGCAGCCTCCAAACATCACACTCAATCCAGTCACTCTTCTGTAAGATAATGCTAAACAAAACAGCTTCTTCACAAGGAACACTTTAACAGACTATCAACCCATCAATCCAAAAGAGATGATGCCATACTGAATTGACTTCTTTTTGTTTCCAAAAATTGAAGTCCATAAAAAACTGCACAGCACCAAGAAATGGAATGACAAATAAACCTTACAACAGAAGAAAGTAGATCCCCCCAAAACAACCTCTCTGGAAGTTAAATAATTTCTTTCATACTGTGAAGTTAAGCTTAGCTATCTTTTGCCAACAGACACTGTAGATTCTTAAAGTTTACATAGGCTTAACAAAATATTAGATCATTTAAAAGATCCACCGAGGGCTGACAGATCCAAATGATACCAACTCTGGCCCAGAGAATTCCTGAGTAACGGAAACTGGATGCCAGGAAAATACTGAGATGAAAATTGTTACTTGTATCGCGCTGTTTTTCCTGCTGTCCATTTTAAGTACCCAGGATCCACAGCCATGTCAGTAATGACAAAGGACTGAATTTTTTTGAGAGAAGAGGTAGCAGAAACAAAATGGAAGGCAATAATTTCACTAGACACAACTGAGTATGCAGATGTTTATTTATAAGTCCATGCTTGTATCTTTTAATCACTGAAGTCAATCAAAATTGACTAAGTATCTGAGAAGTAATCCCTTAAAAGGTAAACCTCATGTGCACAGACCCAAAGAAATAGAATGGAATAGTAAGCATAGGAAAAAGCAGACTCTGTTGGAACATAAGAAAACATATGTACAACTTTGTGCAGCAGCAACATATTATTATATATGTTCATTTAAATTTTTAACTCTGTTCAAAATGAGCACATAGCTTGAATCAGAGAGGAAAGAAAATAATTACATTTTTGTAAAAAAAAAAAAAAAAAAAAAAAAAAAAAAAAAAAAAAAAATTAAAAATTCCTCCAGCAGCAGAAGTAAAATATTAGGTTGAAGAACACCTGTTACCTTACCGAATTGCCTGCAGTTGCTTTGAATCAATGTATCCAGATTTTCTCTGGATCATATCATAACGTGTCAGCAGCACTAATAGCTTTTTACAAGCATAATGCTTTGTCCATTCCATCTTCTCAGAAGCAAATATCTGTTAGTGTAAAGCAAACAAAAAAAACCCATGCTTTAAAACTTGCTTACTCTGTTAGATATCAAACTTCAACAGCTGTAGAGTAGAAACACAGAACTAGATGCTTTAAACATATAAGTTAAAGAAACACCAAACAATATCTCACTACCAAGTGGAGGAACACTTATCTCTGTAAATGAACAGATCTACCTGCTGCCAGTAACAAATTGAAGGAACAGTGATGTGAAAGAAAAGTCATGTTCCAGATGGCCATGCAGAGCTGTCACACTGTGTGACAAGCTAGGGCTACAAGTCAGAGCCAAAATGGCAGTCTATGGGGTGGTGACACGTGAATTCCCCACTAAGAAAAAGTTCAGGATGGAGCCCTCATTGGGTAACTGATGTGATCTTTTGGGATAGGAAAGCAACGACACTTCTAGATTTCCTGCAACCCAGACAAAGCATCAACTCTGACTGCTACATCATGATGTTGACTAAGCTGAAGGCTCCAACTTCCACAGCCAGGCCAGAGAAGACCACAACACAATAAAGCCAGGTCCACACCAGTTTAAAGATCATGGAACTCTTTGCCAGTCTTGGCTGGACTGTGCAGATTTGGCACCTTCTGACTGCCATCTGTTTAGGCCAATCAAAGACAGACTGCATGGGCAGTTTTCCTAGCAATGATGCTGCCATAGCAGCTGTGAAACAGTGGGCCACCTCTGCTGGTGCAGATTTTTTACTAATGCAGCATGCAGGTTCTTGCTAATTGGTGGTGAAAATAAATAGCTAATAGTGATGATTATGTTAAAAAAAAGTGCTTTGTAGCAAAAAATTTGCTCTATCAAACCATGGCATTGTGCTCTTTGTAGCTGGTGCAGTTTGCATGAAAGCAAGCAGTAGGCATTACTTTTGGAGCAAACCCTGTATGTCACTTCTGAGTTTTGAGCACTTGGAATCGAAGTGCCTCTGTACCTGGAAGGTGGTAAGATTGTGCTAAATACAGGCCTGCCATTTTCTGGGGGAAAATATGCATAATTCAGAATAAATGTTTCTGCTTGTTATGTACAGAAGCTGGCTGCTTCAGTGATACCAATAAATTATTATTAAAAAAACAAAACAACAAAAAAAAAAAACCTCAAAGCCTGCAAATGTAACTTAAGTTACCACATATGTATGCTGGTGTCACGGAGTTGACCAGATCAATCTATGTCCGTGACAGGGGCGACAGGCCTCTGCCCTCCCCCCCCCCCACCCCAGTCCCACAAAAATGGGAAGGAAGGAAGGGAGGAAAAGAGCAGCGGCAACAATCTATGGAGGAAAACTTATTTTACTATAATATTGGAATACAAGATAACACAATATATACAATTTAATTGAAATTGAGATTAATAAATCAGACAAGATGAGAGAGAGAGAGAGAGAGAGAGAGTTCCCGGAACCGAGTCAAACCTGAAAAGCTTGGAACGGCTAGGAAAGCACCCTCCAGCACCCACTGCAAGGCAGCAAGAGAGTGCCCCCCCCCACCCGGAAGGGCCAGATCCCGTGACTTCTGTAATGTACAGGGATAGGTACCTGGGATTGGGCATTAACACTTTAATACCCCGTACACTACATGATGTTTTGATGTAGAATACTGAAACCCAAAGTAAAAACAAACAAACAAACAAACAAGAAACATAGAACCACGACATTCCACCCCTTATTCTACATCGTTACATCATGCTTAATATATATATATACATATATACAAACAAACAACAACAACAACAAAAATGATTACAATGCATTACACACACATGGCTATATATATATATACATATATATATACATAGAGTTAGTAACTGCACTCCCCCGGCATCAAGTTTCCCTGTGGTACACACTGGACATCCCCATTCTTTTGCATTACCCACCAAGTGCATCCTGGTCCCTGGGCAAAAACTGTACCACGGAGAGGTTTGCCCTTTCCAGAAGCTGGAAGAATCCAAACTGCCTTTCCTAACATGTTCTTTACATGTACAATGGGGACTTTATCTCCCTCTACGGTATGTAGGGAACTGGATTGGTTAGGACCATCACGATTAATAGATCCTCTGGTATTGACCAACCAGGTGGCTTCTGCCAAATGCTTCTCCCAGTGCTTAAATGTTCCGCCACCCAGTGCTTTTAGCATCGTTTTTAACAATCCATTGTATCGTTCTATTTTACCAGAGGCTGGTGCATGATAGGGAATATGGTAAATCCACTCAATGCCATGATCTTTGGCCCAAGTATTTACAAGAGAATTTTTGAAATGAGTCCCATTATCTGACTCAATCCTTTCTGGGGTGCCATGTCGCCACAGGACTTGTTTCTCGAGACCCAGTATGGTGTTTCGGGCAGTAGCATGGGGTACTGCATATGTTTCAAGCCACCCAGTGGTTGCCTCCACCATAGTAAGCACATAATGCTTGCCATTGCGAGATCGTGGCAAGGTGATATAATCAACCTGCCATGCCTCCCCATATTTGTACTTTTGCCATCGCCCTTCCTCCCAGAGAGGTTTCATCCTCTTGGCTTGTTTGATAATGGCACATGTTTCACAGTTATGAATAACCTGTGCAATGGCATCCATAGTTAAGTCCACCCCTCGGTCTCTAGCCCATTTGTATGTTGCATCTCTCCCTTGATGACCTGAGGTCTCATGGGCCCACCGAGCTAGAAATAATTCACCTTTGTTCTGCCAGTCCAGGTCTATTTGAGCCACCTCAATTCTGGCAGCTCGGTCTACCTGATGGTTATTTTGCTGTTCTTCAGTAGCCCGACTCTTGGGCACATGAGCATCTACATGACGCACCTTTACGACTATAGTCTTTGTTCGGGCAGCAATGTCTTTCCACAGTTCAGCAGCCCAAATAGGTTTACCCCTTCTTTGCCAGTTATTTTGCTCCCACTGCTGTAACCACCCCCATAAGGCATTTGCTACCATCCATGAGTCAGTGTAAAGATAGAGCATTGGCCACCTCTCCCGTTCAGCGACATCTAAGGCCAGTTGGACGGCCTTTACCTCTGCAAATTGGCTTGATTCTCCTTTTCCTTCAGTGGCCTCTGCAACTTGTCGTGTGGGGCTCCACACAGCAGATTTCCATCTGCGATGCTTTCCCACAATACGACACGATCCGTCTGTGAACAGGGCATATTTCTTTTCATTCTCTGGTAGTTCATTGTATGGTGGGGCTTCTTTAGCACGTGATACTTCTTCTCCTGGTGGTGTTCCAAACTTTTTACCTTCAGGCCAGTCCATGATGACCTCTAGGATTCCTGGACGGCTGAGGTTCCCCATCCGCGCTCGCTGTGTAATCAACGCAATCCACTTACTCCAAGTGGCATCAGTAGCATGATGGGTGGAGGGAACCTTTCCTTTAAACATCCAGTTCAGCACTGGCAGTCGAGGTGCCAGAAGAAGCTGTGTTTCAGTACCGACTACTTCGGAAGCAGCCCGAACCCCCTCATATGCAGCTAAGATCTCCTTTTCAGTTGGAGTGTAATGCTCTTCAGACCCTCTGTATGCCCGACTCCAGAATCCCAGGGGTCGGCCTCGGGTCTCTCCTGAGGCTCTTTGCCACAAACTCCAAGTGGGACCGTTCTCTCCAGCAGCGGTATAGAGGATGTTCTTTATACCCTGTCCTGTCCGTACTGGCCCTAGGGCCACGGCACGGGCTATCTCCTGTTTAATCTGTTCAAAAGCCTGCTGCTGCTCAGGGCCCCATGTAAACTCATTTCTCATTCGCGTCACATGATAAAGGGGGCTTACAATGAGGCTGTAGTTTGGAACGTGCATTCTCCAAAAGCCCACTGCACCCAGAAAAGATTGTGTCTCTCTTTTGCTAGTGGGTGGAGACATAGCAGTGATTTTGTCGATCACATCTGTCGGGATGTGACGACGGCCATCTTGCCACTTTATACCTAGGAACTGAATCTCCTGGGCAGGTCCTTTCACTTTGCTTCGCTTAATAGCAAAACCGGCACTCAGAAGAATTTGGATCATTCGCTCTCCTTTTGTGAAGACTTCTTCTGCTGTATCGCCCCACACAATGATGTCATCAATGTACTGCAGGTGCTCAGGAGCACTGCCCTGTTCCAGTACAGTTTGGATCAACCCATGGCAAATGGTTGGGCTGTGTTTCCACCCCTGGGGCAAACGGTTCCAGGTATACTGAATGCCCCTCCATGTGAAAGCAAATTGTGCCTTACATTCTTTGGCCAAAGGAATGGAAAAGAAGGCATTAGCAATGTCAATGGTGGCATACCATTTGGCCGCTTTTGACTCCAGTTCATACTGGAGTTCTAACATGTCCGGCACAGCAGCACTCAGTGGGGGTGTGACTTCATTCAGGCCACGGTAGTCCACCGTCAGCCTCCATTCTCCACTGGCTTTACGCACTGGCCATATGGGGCTGTTAAAAGGCGAGTGAGTTTTGCTGATCACTCCCTGGCTCTCTAGCTGACGAATTAACTTATGAATGGGGAGCAAAGAATCCCTGTTGGTGCGGTACTGACGCCTGTGCACCACCTTTGTAGCAATCGGTACGTGTTGCTCTTTTACTTGCAGCAGCCCCACAACAGATGGATCTTCTGACAGGCCAGGCAAAACAGACAGCTGCTTAATGTTGTCTGTGTCCACAGCAGCTATTCCAAAGGCCCATCGATACCCCTTAGGATCCTTGAAATGCCCCCTTCTGAGATAATCAATACCTAGTATACATGGAGCCCCTGGGCCCGTCACAATAGGATGTTTTTGCCAGTCCTTACCAGTGAGGCTTATCTCAGCTTCCAACACAGTCAATTCTTGAGAGCCACCGGTCACTCCAGAAATATGGATTGATTCTGTCCCTTGGTGACTCGAGGGCATCAGAGTGCACTGTGCACCAGTGTCCACCAGTGCCTTATATTTCAGTGGTTCTGATGTGCCAGGCCATCGAATCCACACAGTCCAATATACTCTATTATCCCTTTCCCCCCCCTGACTGAGGGCAGGGCCCCTCTATTCATTACCTGTGGTAACTGGAGCAACTGCACTGGTGGTTGATCTGCTTTGTAATTCTTTCACCCGGGCTCGTAGTACAGGAGTAGGTTGGCCGTGCCACTTCCCCATGTCTTCTCCATGGTCACGTAGGTAATACCATAAGGCAATTCGCGGTGTGTTACCCCTTACTTGAGCCGGAGAGCGTTTGCTTCTAACAGCTGAGATCTTTGATGGTGCACGTGAGAAGGAAGGTTCATCGTCTTTAATTAGGTGGGCTCGCATAAATTTCATCATCTCCTTCATCTCCTTCATATCCTTTGCTAGACTCTTTTGATTATCCTGATCTTCATCAAGCGTCTCTGATACTGCTACAGGTTTGTCACGGTTAATCAGTTGAGACACTTGCTCCGTCATCATTCTTGATATAGCAGCAACGGCAGTATGAATTGGGGACAGCAATTGTTCGTAATTTTGGAGCGTAACAATTAATTCATAAACTAAGGGCGTTCTCTGTTGTTCGTTGAATCTGTCACACGCTGACATTAGTGTAGAGGCATATTTGTCCGGTGCTGTTGTCACGATTTTCTGCCATATCTCAGGCGTTGTCCTCACTTTTTCAGGGTCGCGGTTTTGGTGTGGGTGGTTAGGAACGAAGTCAGGGTCATACAACATTTCCACCACGCCTATTTCCCTCAAATACTGGATACCCTTTTCAACTGTATCCCATTTTTTCATCGCAATCTTCAAGCCATTTTTGAAGGGATACTTTTCCTTCACGGCTGTTAACACTCGTTCCCAGAGGGAGGTAGCCTCATCCGAACATCGACTAATTCCTCTATCAATAGCTGGATCTCTGGCAATGGCACCTAGTTGGCGAGCTTCGTTACCATCCAGAGACAAGCTATGGGCCCCACTGTCCCAACAGCGAACCAACCAGGAAACAAGAGTTTCATTCGGGCGCCGTGTAAACTCCTTTCTTGAACCTTGGATTTCAGTCATCTTTAGAGGCCGGCGAGTAGTAATAGAGACTTCCTCTTCATCACTCTCTTCTGCACGTCTCTTAGTTTTCCCTTTTGCCTTTCGCGATGGTGGTGGTTCTGAGGAGGGCCCCTCACCTGGATCTTCCTCCTCCTCCTCCTCTTCTTCTCTTTTTCGTTCAAGACGCGAAGACACTCGTTTCCATTTCTTGCCCTCCACAGGAGCAACCGGTATTGTTACTGGTGTCTCCTGTGATTGATTAGATTTGACTTGGGGATTTTCCCCTTTGGCTTGAACCTCAGCTCGGAAACTCTCTCTCTCCAAAATGGTATTATATAGGGCACGGTAAGCACAAGCCAAACCCCAAATAAGTTGTACCTCCTTAGATTTATGTAAGCCGCATAGTCCCTGATTCAAATACTGGCTTAGTTTCTCAGGATCCCACAGGTGTTCAAGAGTAAAATCCCATGACACTGCGGGTCCCCATGCTTCTAAGACCTTTCCTAAACCTCTCCATATCCCCTGCCAGTCATCATTCTCTAGTTTTGGAGAAGTCTTATTACAAATGAATTGGAATACATTCAGGAGAATTGATGACACGCACACCACCATGACTATTAATTCAGGATTCAAAAAACGTTTGACAAACCGAAAAGAAAACCCGGAGACTGGTCTGAACATCGTGTTGTTTGTAAAATTAGCTATTCCATTTGGGATGTAGCTGTTTGTGAAATTAGCCATTCCTTCTGGGATGTAGTTGTTTGTGAAATTAGCCATTCCTTCCGGGATGTAAATGTCAAAATTCAAATCATACCACATTGCAAGTAGGTAAAACATAGGTGTCTCCATCAGCGCCATTAGGTACCTATATACGGATGCAATTCCAACACACGTAAGTGCAAGATGGATTATTGGCCAGTAGGTTGTGAGTAACACCATTGCTTTAAATCCTTTACACAGCGCCCCCACGATAACGAGTGGGTTCATCAGAGGTGCCTGCTAAAAAAGGGGTTAATGAATTGAAGCTAACAAGAGCAGGAAAAAAAAAAGGCACTACCCAGACTAAGTAGTGCTCAAAGTTTACAAATATCCCAGAACACTGGCAGTACGCCTAATCTTTCAAGGTCAGGTTTTCCAGCACAGAAACTTGAACTACTGATAATGCTCCCTAACGAAGCTCTCTAAGAGCAGAGAGAAAAAAAGATCCGTTCTAACAGCTAAAAAGCAGCTCGTGCCCCACGTTGGGCGCCAAAAATCTGTCACGGAGTTGACCAGATCAATCTATGTCCGTGACAGGGGCGACAGGCCTCTGCCCTCCCCCCCCCCCACCCCAGTCCCACAAAAATGGGAAGGAAGGAAGGGAGGAAAAGAGCAGCGGCAACAATCTATGGAGGAAAACTTATTTTACTATAATATTGGAATACAAGATAACACAATATATACAATTTAATTGAAATTGAGATTAATAAATCAGACAAGATGAGAGAGAGAGAGAGAGAGAGAGAGTTCCCGGAACCGAGTCAAACCTGAAAAGCTTGGAACGGCTAGGAAAGCACCCTCCAGCACCCACTGCAAGGCAGCAAGAGAGTGCCCCCCCCCACCCGGAAGGGCCAGATCCCGTGACTTCTGTAATGTACAGGGATAGGTACCTGGGATTGGGCATTAACACTTTAATACCCCGTACACTACATGATGTTTTGATGTAGAATACTGAAACCCAAAGTAAAAACAAACAAACAAACAAACAAGAAACATAGAACCACGACAGCTGGTAAGAGGACAAGGCAAACGTGAGTAAAAACCAAGAGCCACACCTGTTAAAACCTTTACGAAAGGTGGGAGAAAGATAACATTCCTGAAGCATTATGCCTCATAAACACACCGTATTTTATACACTAGAGATGATCCAATGCTCAGCAATCCACTCTAGTAATGCTAGACAATGAAAAATGAAACAACGGGAAGTGACCTTTTTTCCTAGTTACTATACTTGAGCTCTTCTATATGCCTATTTACATCAACTAATTTTTCACAGTTGCCAATTTTTGACTTTCAAAAAGAATGAGGCGTATTAAAGGCTGTGACAAGGTACTTTCATTATATTTCCTGTAGAATTACCAACGGGGGGGGGGGGAAATCACAGATGACTTCCCTAAGGGAAAAAATAAGAAAATCCATAGAGCTGAATATTCAATGTTTTCACATATACCTGAAATGACAATAAATTTGGCCTTTTGCATTCCATTATCTTGTTCAGTTTATTCTTGTTTACAAGAAATTCTTGGATAACCTTGAGATAAAAAACAGAAAAGAGGCAGTTGAAGAAAGGGCAAAAAGCCTGAAATTTCAATTAATTGATTTGGAAAATTAATCTTTAACTAGGCTTCTTACCTCAGCGAATGGAAAGCCTTCACAACTTTTAGCTTTTCTGCAGGTAAAACAAATGTGTTAGAAACTGAACAACAAATAGGAAAAATACACATTTTAAATGCTCACTCTGCACATGAAAGGGAAAGCAGTTCCTTTTCAAAACATTCCTACTTTCTGATATTGTCCTCCACTGCACTTGCTTGTTTCACTTGCTCTAACTGATGCCATTCGCAAGGGCAGCAGTATTTGGAGTCACTGGGTTTGCAGTATCTAGTGCTTTCACAGAATTTACATCCACTGCGCTCATGTTCCTTGTATGATCCTATAGAAGATGCACAAATCACGATGAGAAAGGAAGTTTTAGAAACCCCCCAAAACAATATTAGCAATAAAAAAAAAAAAAAAATAAAGGTCAGAACACAAATGAATAACAGCTGTAAGCATATCTGAGTATATAAGCTATATAACTACCATAAAAACTGACAAAAATAATGTGTTATTTTTTAATTATTTTCTTAAGGCTGTCCCTAACTGTTCCAGACCTTGTGCTAAGGAATTTACCACAAATGAATGCTGCAGAAGTAGCATGGGACATTTTGACAAAATAATAAGTAAAGGAGACATAAAACAAGCTTCTTCCCCCTTCTCATTACCATCCAAAGCAATACCTTTAAATGAGTTCACTGAAGAAACTACAAAAACGAGGTTAGGACTAATTTATTTTGAAGAAAAAGCTAGAACAAAATCCAACAATGGCAGTGGGTTCAGTCCTCATGCAGAGCCATTTTAGGGAGGAGAAAAAGGAAGTTGCTTGCCATTACAGAGTGCTGTTTTTAGTGACACTGCTAAAAAGGTAAATATCTGGGATCACACAAATGCACTGTATTAACATTCTGCTATCAACTGGTTTCACATTTGAGAAACGTCACTTGCACCCTCAAAAAGTCTTCATACAGATACACAGTGCAGAAAATGTGCAGTCAGAAGCTGAATGACAAGAAAAGCATTTTGTAATGCTAGTCACAGAAATTCAACCAGCCAATGACCCCAACATCCAGAATCAAGAGCAAACAAATGATTAAGCTAAAAATAAAATTCCACGCTTTCAACACTGACCTGGATGATGGCAGTCAGAACAGTGCACTACTCTTTTAACAACCAAAGGTGGATTACTATCATGCTCAGATTGGTCTTTCCATTGCTCAAACCTATCGGGGTGATATTTAAAGGATTAAGAAATACTTTATACTTTCATACTTAAAAATCAAACACCCAAGTAGGCCTTTGCACTTCTCAAGCACTTGCTCAAGAAGTATTTCTTAAGTTAAGAAACTAGATTATTTGCTTTGCAAGTATACTTGTGGTGGATTATGAATATTGGCATGCACATTAAGATAACAAACACAGAAAGCATTTAGAACCTCATGTCCTAATCCACAAACCAGTTAAAAAAATAAGAATTATCAGTCCTTGTGACTTCTATTCCAATGCAACAACATACTCTAAAGCTGGGTGTCAGCTAATATTTAAAACAATCCACAAGTTCACAAAGCACAGCATGCAATTCATTTAGGCAAACAACAATGCAGCCACTTGACTCTCAAAAAAAAAAAAAAAAAAAAAAAAAAAAAAATTAAAAAATATTACTAGCATTGTGTTGGAGCTGAAGCTCATACCAGAAAGTATGTGAACTAAAAGTACTTCAGCATACAGGGTAAACTTTCACTTTACCTTTGCAGTAAATTTTGACCTCTCAAAGTCTCAATTAATTTTAAAGCTTGTTCTTTTCCAACTCCTGGAACACCCTATAGAGACAGAAATATGAAACATTAAGGAATGGACACATGCAGTACACACATCTTTACTGCCTTTCTAACATTATGAAATGTTAGAAATAACAGAAATAACAGACTAACAAAAAAAACAATCCCAAGGCACTGAGCTAAACTGAGAAAAATATATATATATTTTACAAAATTATGATTAGAAATGGCAAAAGACTGGAGCTACGCAATCAGTGTGACGCACAAGATGCACAGAACAGCCTTACCCTCAAAAGCAACTCAGATTAAGGCACATGTTTTCCTGTTTCCTACTGTCTTTTTCCTGCATTTTCCAACCCCATTCTTACTCTTTTTCTCCCTCCTATCTGAAACTGGACTCTACGTTCTTACCAGCTATGTGCCAGCCAGCTGAAACTCTTCATAATAGTTTTGCAAAGACAAAGACTCTCTATCTGAAGTCAAAATGCTGGAAACTCGAGGAGAAAAAAAAAAAAAAAAAACCAACAAAAAAACGACAACAGCAAAAAGCTTTCAGTCACAGGAGAAAAAGCAGCTTTATGGCAAGGAAACATCTAATACAAGTTTTCTAGCTGATAGGTGATTTACAGTGAATAGTGCAGAAGCATTTTCTGAAAGTTAATTAAAAATCTCAAGCCTTACATAAGTTCTCCTCTTTCCTTGTTTGATTTTGATATTTACTACATTATTACATCTGCAGTACACATGCCCTATATGGGAAAACAGACTACCACTACAGGTAATGGATGGAAACAGTAAACTTTTCAGGAGTTGCTCAAGGACAGAAATCCAGGACTTCACTGTAACTCTTAAATTCACTGAAGAGCAGCAGACAGTTGATTAAAAACAACCAGAACAATTTAAATGCATGTGCTGCTTTTCAGTTCCTCGTTCAATTCTTACACCCATTATTTTACTAAGAATCAGTGCAGTTGAACACATATACCATACTGAGTGTCCTTCCTACAGCACTGCTACAAGTTTCATTCAGACATAATGATTGAATAGAATATATGCAACTGCATGAAATAAATCAATTTTCAAAACCAATTAGAAGTAGTCACTGGACTACGGCCAGACACTTGAGCAGACAATCCGGTACTCAGCTTCTGCAAGGAAAACAGCATTTTTGTATGTAATGAACAAAGCAAGTGCAGTTATACTCAGGTAAGTGATCAGGTAAGTATTCTCACTTACCTGATCTGCCAATCCCCACACCTGCTGCACTCCTGTAGTTCAGCTTTCCTTAGAAGTTTGTGTAATTGTTTGCTTTGCTGGGCTGCAGCAACTCAAGACTGGCCTGGTGCTACATAACTGTGCCATTTTAGGACTATGCAAGAACTCAGCACACCGGCAGCTGCTACATGCATTACAGAAACTACCGATAAGCCACTATTTTCAGCCTCTCCCCTCCTCAGTAGTGTTTCTTTTGTGATAATGAAGTGTATACAGATTACTATAGCAGAAGCAAGTCTCTCGTTAAAGAAAAAAGAGGAAAGAATTAGAGTGATGCACTCTACCTGTTGCTTAAAAGGACAGATTTATTAAATTGAAACACCATGATTTAAGAGTTAACTCAGACAACCAGAATGGGAGCATTATTGTCTATGGTCACCGTATGACGGACTTCACAGAAATAAAAGTTTCATCCCCTTTCCTTTCCATTCCAAAACTGTTTAAAGCCTCAACGACAGCAATCCAATAGCTTTCAAGGAGGAAAAAAAAAAAAAAAAAAAAAAAAAAAAGAGACTTTTATTTAGTAATGAATTAAGTAAGTTCTAAGTTCTATCCAGAATGAGTGTTACTACTAACCGCAGTTCAAACAGTGACTACTAGCTATCCCAAAGGACACAGTGTTTTTTCTCATTTTCCTCAGCTACTACGTCAGGGCTGCACTATATGTGCTAACAGGCAGTTCTCACGTTTGCTCAGTATCATTAAACTGAACTTTCACACAATGGAGATGAAGACTGAAGTCAGGACGAATACATCAGATTTAGAAAGATTAACGCTCCACTTTGATCACCTTAAACTATCAAAAAAAATATGACTTATTAAGCATCCGCAGTCTCAGCAATCACGTATTGCACACAGTTCTGTTAGCATGTGAAGTCTTCCTTGATATGCTGTAAGTAATTGCTTACCTTTGGAAGATAATCACAACCCAGAAGAACAGCTAGTCCAATCAAAGACTCTCTGTCACAACCAAGCTTCTCCTTAATAGAGGACATTGTGTAGCAATCAAGATGTGACTCCTGAAAAAGACATTTATCATTTATTTCATTTCTGTGACACCAGGGAAGGAACTGCCATGTCTGCAGTTCTACCCTACAACGGGTCTACCCTACAAAATACAGAAGAGTCTGACGGATAAATCCTATAAAGCAGCAATTAAAATTTATAATGTAGCACATGGACGCCACGAGAATAACAGCACTTCTAGAATTTCAAGCTGCAAGCATGGATACCAACTATTTAAAAACTACCTTTTAGATAAGAAATACCAACCTAATCTCCTTTTTCCTCCACTTTCTTTGTAGGTTTACCAGGCAAAACACATTAAATCTTTTCTCTGATTTACAGAGAAAGTGTCAACTAAGAAAATTTGGTTCTGCCAGTTTTAGAAAAAACACACTCTTAATAAACATTTCCAGCTCAAGGTCATAAATTGTTTTTTACTGAATGATCACAACAACCTGTTAGTTACAATACAGACGCATAATCTCTCTCCTATTCATCATTTAAGACTAAGAGCATTAACGGCAAATATATTTGTAATGAGTAAACCAAACATGTACGATGCACACACACAGACCAGCCAGGAGGCTGACCACTCTACATACTCCAAATGGGAATTTATAGGAAGCAATTTCACTAAAATTCTCCACTGTAGAAGGAAAAAAAAAAAAACATCGCTTATCTTTATTGCACACCACGGAACACCACAAACAGAGATGACAGTGCTCTAAGTGATCTTCAGTTGTTCTGTTCTTAAACCCATTACATGGATGTCCAAAATGTTCTTATCTTAAAGGACAGTAATAATCAACACAAACTAGTAGATAAGCATGATATCCAAGCAATTGCTTCGAGGGCCTCCTTTTAATTTCCATTTACATTTTTGGGATGACTCTGAAGAGCCGGCAAGATCCCCTTCTGATCCTACTGATGTACGTTACCTTAGAGGTCATGGCAAAGTTCCTATAAACTGTTTGAGCTCCATATAAGAAAACATCTCCGTCATTGGTAATGCACCCATCAACACTGCCTTTTGCATTCAGGTAAGCACACATTGCTTCTGCTTCCCCAGCTGCTTGAACCCATGGGACACCTAAACACTCCAGCAGCTGGAGGCACTAAGTAAAAGAATCCAAAAGAAAATGTACATTGAATGTTAGATTATATCCACTTATTAGCATGTATTTTCTCAGTTTATATGTCCACTCTGAAAGAGTATATATAAAACATATCACTGCAATTGCTTTACAAAAGTATCTTACTGCAATAGTCAAAAAAATACTCAACTAAGACCATTAATTACGGATTAATACACTATACATTAATTACACAACATAATTAACACTTACTCCTTCACAAAATCTGACTACTCAGCAGTCTGTGCTGGTCCTAGATAAGGGACAAACTGCCAGACTGCCCCAAAATATCAAGCACTAAATACAGTACTGTTGGCCCAACTAATACTGGACCACAATTAGAGACATACTGAGATACATACAAACACATACTTTCTACAAGTTTGAGAACAGAACGTGAATACATTCAGCTACTGAAACCATGAGTCTACATACTTTATTTCACAAAACTCTGATTACACAAGAATGGCAAAACACCTGCGATAATGAATTAAAATGAAAATTACTGAACAGAAGTTCTTTGCAGACAAAGCTTCTCAGGTAATGCAACAGATTTCCAACATTACACCAAATAACAAGGAAGCTGCATTTCTGTAATAAGCACTCAGTTACACGTGTGGCTCACTGCAGCATAAAACATAGAGATGCATCAAACAAGAAAACTGTTCTGATACTGCCACCCTACTGCAATAATCAACTGATGCTGGAAAACACAACTGCAAGAGGTGTGCTCCCTCTAATTCCAAATACTGTTGAAATCTGTTCTGCAGAAAACTACTAATTCTTCTGAGTTCATCTTCAAACTCTTAAAGGTTTCTATCACGTTTAAAAAAAAAAAAAAAAAGTACCAAGACACACACCCCAGTTACTCACCTCTTTCAAAATAGATTTAAAAAGAGATCTCCCTGTTCTTGCAGCCCCATGTTTGTTGGAAGCTCCGTATCGCATCTCATTTCTCTTACTCATGGTGTCTGCCTTCAGCTTGGGGGCCTCGCCTTCCATGACAAACACCAATTTAATCCCCATTGACGTGAAAAAAGAATACCGAAAAAACAGGTTTCTGCAATAAAGTAAGGTGTTCCAGAATTAAGGAAAACATCTGAAGAAATCAGGTTTCCTTACATCCCTCAGTCTACTCCAGGGACAGTCACACAATGATACAACACCTTAGGTTGGAAGGGTCCTTAAAGATCATCTAGTCCTAACCCCTTGCTGTGGGCAGGGTTTCCAACCTCTAGATCAGGCTGCCCAGGATCCCAACCAAAGCCTTCAGAGACGGAGCATTCAGAACATCTCTAGGCAACCTATTCCAGCACCTTGCTACCCTCTGAGTAAAAAACTTCTTCCTAAGATCCAACCTAAATCTCCCCTCTTTTAGTTCAAAAAAACCATTTCCCCTTATCCTATCACTATGAGACCATGTAAAAAGTCTCATAAGCTCTTGTAAGCTCCCTTTGAGTACTGGAAGGCCACAATGAAATCTTCCCAGAGCCTTCTCTTCTCCAAGCTGAACAAGCCCAGTTCCCTCACCCTTTCTTCATAGGAGAGGTGCTCCAGCCTTTTGGTCATCTTCATGGCCCTCCTCTGCACCCTCTCCAACAGCTCCATATCCTTTCTGCACTGGGGGCCCCAGGCCTGCATGCAACACTCCAGATGGGGCCTCACAAGGGCAGAGTAAAGGAAGACAATTACCTCTCTGCCCCTGCTGGCCACCCCTGTTAATGGAGCCCAGGATACTGTTGGTCTTCTGCGCTGCACAAGCAGACAGCTGGCTTACATTCAGCTTTTTGTCCATCACGACATCCAAGTCCTTCCCTGCAGGGCTGCTCTCAGTGAGTTCTACTAATTCTCTACTCTTACCAGAGAGTGCCTCGACCCAAGTGCAACACCTTGCACTTGGCCTTGTTAAACCTCATTAGATTCTTGTGTCTGAGAATTTAGCTCAATCTCGGCTTGTTCTTCTTCTCCCATGATTTCCTTATTCCCAGGCTATAAAACTGTTTTTATTTTCTTGTCTTTACTTGAGGTTGTTTCACTACCAACTTGTAACAGCATTACAAGATTTCCAAGCAAATACTCCTAAAAATACTCTTTGTTTTTACATTCTAAGAACCTGAAAAAATTTTAAAAGCCACATAAAATGCACTCTTCAAAATCTGCTTCCAAGTACATCTGCATTGATTGTTTTCTACCATTAAGCCCAAGTCTATCATGCTGGTATATCTGATGTAAATGACTAATACTATTGTTACACAGATACATAGATACCATTATTACACCAATTTATTTCATACGGAAATACAAAATTCTTCCCACCATTGATGTACAAGACAGCAATAATTACCTGGTCTACAATAGCTATATTCAGAATAATCACACAGTATATGTCCTTCCCTATAATTCCTGGGTTAATCTTTCAAACAAGAGCAACAAACATTTATAACACTTCAATTGACATGGAAAGACCATTACTTTAGATTTAACTCTGTATACTTGTTATGGGTAAAAGAGGATAAGCTGATCTCTTGAAGCAAGTTCTATTTTTATAACATATATACATATATATAAATCCAATTAAATAGTAGTTTCTCTAGAATACTTAGCAAAATAAGTTACTCTCCATCTACCTGAAATGGTATCTTTTTTTTTTTTTTTTGGTAGAAATCCGTCCATCCCTTCATTTCACTTTTGAAAGATTGTGCAAGGTATCTGGGCTGATGTTTCCATTCCACTGCATGTAAGACTTAATATCACAGAGAAGTGAAGAACTCATGTTAAGCTTCATTCTCTAGTTAATTATCCAGTCTTAGTAACAAAATGTTAAGAAGTGATTCTAAGAAGACACTAATATTTCATATCAAAGAAACTCAACAGATGCCACAGAAATATCTAACAGCAGCTACTAAGCCAATATTCCTGTGCTGACCAGTAGCTGCTCATTTTTAAAAACCTGCATGTAGTTTCACAATACCTACTGTCAGCATCACTTGCAGAAAACAGCACTCTCAGGTTATGGTTGCTTATACTGGCTCGTATAAATTGAAGACATACTTCAATGTTGCTTTTAAGCCTGATGAATGATTTAAACACATTTACTTCAGTATGTGATCTAACTAGAATTCCAATTCATAAGCAAAATCAGGCTGAAGTACGCATGACTCCTGGTACATTATGACTCTACCAGCCTCCAAAAAGCAGTCATAAACAGCTTAAATTTCCCTAGCAACTTCCAACACAGCCTCAGGAATACATGGCAGTGAGTATGCTGACTTTTTTCTTGCAGCTTGATAATTTGTACATCATGCAGCATGGTACCACAGTAAGACTAGTACAGCCTTGCTTGCACGCCTCTCACCCATTGATGAGGCCTCAATAATGACACACCTAGTTCAACCAATTCTCCTGTTTGCAGCCAAGCATTAAGTTGAATTTAACCAGTACGACTGTGCCTTCATTTCAAACCCTTTATGTACACAGCACAGGTTATAATAACAGAATCAAAGCAACACAGTAATTTGAATATTGGAGCTAACGAGTCATAAGTTCAGAACAACTAAATCATACAATTCTAGAACATTTCGTTACAGTTATCTATATGGATACCATACCTCAGATGTGGCTTGGTAACTACTCCGATCATCTTTTTAACAGTCTGTGCTTCACAAACCCAGAGACTTAGATCGACAGCAAGTGTCTTTCCTTTGAGACTACTCAAGCTTACAGGCTGCCTCACAGGCTCCAAGATTTGCCACAGGTTAGTCACTCCCATTGTTCTACCTTCTTCGTTGTCAGCAGGAAGGTTTTAGCTTTAAAGACTAAGGAAAATAAAATATTTTCATCAAATGAAACATGACATACTATGAACGTTAAGACCAGAACACAAATACCCAGACATTATCAGTTTTGCTTTTAGGAGCAAAGAACACACAAGCACTCTACAGATGGTTTATTACTTGGTACCTTCATTGCATTACATATTATCATTTCTAACAACCTGAATGTAAAAACCACCATAATACAGTATAACACAATATAAATTCAACTGAAACAAGTAAACCAAGCTATAAATTACTTCTAAAGCATCCCACACATAACTAAATTCCACGTCTTATTTAAAAAGAAAGAAAACAATATCCACACTCTCTGAGGAAATTACTTCCTGATGTGAAGCTGTAGGATCCACCTGCAAGGAGTCAACACAGACAACCTCAAGAAGTTCCTTCAAAAAACCATTTTTGAAGTTATAACAGCATAACTCCAAGAACACGTTAACATCTCTCTTCTTACTACTTTCAATTTTTTAATGTGTGACTGGCTCTAAAATACCTCTAAGGAACACCAGCTGATAACATACATCCCCTTGGCAGTACATTTCTTTGTCTCTTATTTTTTTAATGCAGCTGTCATCCATACTACTCCATTGCTGTTTCCTTTTCTTCACTTTCCTTGGATAGTTTTGGTTTTCATATCTTGCTGCTTCTATATGAAGCCTCTGACTTGTAAAAGAGAGGGAAAACCCTCACAGTATCCATCTATTCCTGCACTGCCTTATCACACCAAGTTTGCCTCATGCTTATTTAAGTTTCTCTCAATTCCCTCAATATCAAAAGACAGAAATAAGATCTCAAATATTTTTATTTCTTGTGTCCAGAATTTGAAACTGTACACAAAGAATACAGTTCCCTCTTTTGAAACTGACTTGACGAACTCTGACTTGCTTAAGACACATGAGGATATTCCACTTTGTTGCCTCTTGTGAGCAGAGCCACATAAATATCAAGAAGCCTCCTCATCCAACACCTGGAACAAGTCTCTCCTTGCAAGTTGTTTTGTACTACTTTAAAACAAGGCAGCCATTCAGGAATGTAACACTTCTACCACTGCAGGCATTCTATACTTTTTTTTTTTTTAAATCATATTCTCAAAGAAAGCTTTACCATCAACACAAATTGCGTTTCTGTAATCCTTCAAACACAAAACCCGGTTTTAGTCGTATGCACTCAAGGCATAACACAGTAAAATTACGTTGCTGCTGTTATGCGTCAGGATATAAAATGAGTTAAAATTAGGAATAAAGCAAACAAACACGCAGCGTTACTTCTTGAAGCACAGAGCGATCCGTTTCTCGGACGTACCAGGGGAAACCAACAGACGCACACAAACCTTCTCCAAAGACACGTGGGGATGCAACGGAACGACAGAAAGGGGCATCCTTCGGTCTCACAGAGATGGAGGCTTCTAAAGACAGAGGCTGAGCCTGGTTTCCTTTTTACATGCAGACGAATCACCGGCGATAAGCACAGTATCGTAAGATCGCCGGCAGGAAACATAAACTAAAACACACATAAAAAACACACACAAACCTTTTCAATGGAGCACAGCTGAGGCGTTCAGCACTCCGTCCTCCCGCCCTACAGCTGTGCCCAGGAAGAAGCCCTCCCTCCAATTTAAACACTTGAAACTCCCGCCTCGATCCGACCGCAGTCCCACACAGGCGCAGGGGCCGCCTACCCGCGTCCCGCCCGAGCCCTGGAACTCTCCTATCCGAGGACGCCGGCCACCATCCCTCCACCGCAGACGCTCACTCCGCACTTCTCCGCTCCGCCCTCCCGAAAATGGCGGCGCACGGAAACGGCCCCTCGGCGGGCGGCGGACAGCGCGCATGCGCCGCGCTCTTGGCGGCTCTTCCGTTACGCGTTCCCTTCCGCGCCTCTCCCTGAGGAAGCGGTGTTTTGCCCGCGTTCAACTTTCTGCCCGTAATAACGGTCCTGCCAGCGGCGAGGGCAGGTAGGGCGAGGAGCGATTGACCCCGTGGGGCTGCAGTGTTTGGGGGCGGCTGCGGTGGAGCGAAGGTTGCGATCCTTTCCCTGGTGAGGCCGCACCTGTCCTGTTGTGCGTGCTGTGTGTAGTGAATGCACCCTGTCTTCCTATGCTGTGGCTTTAGTGATGGGAGTACTTCTCTGCTGTCAAGTGTAAGAGTGCTTATCCTGTATTAAGTGACACTGTGTTTTCCTTTTGTGCTCTTGTTAGATTCATAACAAATACTTGTAATAATTTGCATTAATCGGTGATGTTTTTATTACTGGATTTGTCTTGCCCTTATTTCTTCATGGTTGTTGCTGTGGGCTTTGTTTGTAACTGTGCTTGTACGTTCCATGCTAGTAAGTTTCATGCTCTTTACTGAATTGATGCTTTTGTATTGTCTTTTGGAATGGCAGTCTGATTATCACTTATATTACTGATGTTCCTGACTTTGTCATCACAAATTTCCATTCACAGTCCTATATATGGTAATATAGCCATAAATTTAGACTTTGCATTTAAAATACGATGTATGTTGTGTCTAGTCCTCATAGCAAACTTCTGTTAACGTTTGTCAATGTTATTTGTTGTTGACTTCCCATTAACCTATTTTATGTCTTAAAATGTACTAATGTTTATTTTTGCCAATTGATGGAATTCATACCGCTGGTCTTTAATATTAATTACAGCATTTAAGACATATATGTTTTTTCTTCTTTGTAGAGTGGGATTTCAATGGAACAACAGAGTGAACAAAGATCTATCTTCATGTTAGAGTAATGGATAAATTCCAAGAATTTACAAGTAACCCTTTGCTGATATGAGTAACAAAGAGATGGTTCTATAAGAGACTGAAAGTAACACAGTAAAAGGTATGTAACTGTATGATGAAATCTATTTGTTGCTTGCTTTACAAGTATGGTATTAGACTGTGTAATGTAAAAGAACATCAGCTGGGATGTTTATTGTGTTTCTGTCTTTTGAAACTTCTCCATTACACTTAATACAAAGAGTTGTATACTGTTTTTTATCAACTGTGTGCACTAAGACAGCGAGGAAATTATTAATCACTGCTTATGAAAGTCAAGGAATACTCACAGAAGAAATTCAGTAGTCTTTGTAGTGGTGTCACAAATTTTAATGTCTGTGGTGTTTGATGTAATAAATGCTACTGCCTGTGATGCTTGTAAGTACGAGTCTTTTGTCTGTTGAAATCAGGCTAATGTTATACCAGAACATTAAGATGGCTCAGGTAGAAGAACAACAGAATTCTAGGGTTTGGAAGTGACCTCTAGAAATCATCAAGGCCAGCCCCCCCCAGCTAAAGCAGATTCCCTATAGTAGGTGACACGGGAAAATGTGCAGATGGGTCTATCCTGAGCAGGAAAACATTCCCAAATGTTTCCAATTACTCCACATATTTTGGCATCAAAAAATCATGTGGTGGATATCAGTTGAAGCATGGTCAGAACATTTATCAATAGTATGGACTACTATTCCATTGTGTGTTGTCTTTGTAGAAATGTGACCTTTTTTCTTCTATGTCTGAATGTGATCTTGCTTGCCTTCTGTAGTGTTTTCGGTCTCTAGATGTTACGAATGTAGTAAGTGTTTTTTGAGGAATAAGAAACACATCCTGTTACAGAAAAGACTACGTTTTGACTAGTCTTAATACTTGATGTTTTGGTTTTATGTGACTTGAGTAGACTTTGTTACTTTTGCAAGATTCGTTTAGTAGCCACATTAGTGCAATGGGTTATTTCTCAATTTGTAAAGGAAGTATTTGTATATGCATACATGTGTAGGTATGTTCTCAGAGAACTGTAATCCTTCATTAGTAAAATAACAGCGTTTTGCTTTCCATGACAAAGACAGAACCTTACAAAGACAGGTATGCTTTCTGCAGAAACTGCATAAATCTAAATGATCCTCTCTTTTGCTTTTTGGGATCTCAGATAGAATCCAGGTTGACCTCTGTTGGTAATCCAGAAACTCAACTTGATTAGAATAATGAAGTTGTTTTTCTTCTTATTATAAAGCCTTTTGCAAAGTAAGCTTAAGCTTAAATTCACTGAGATTTCAGTTCTGAGAATTCACTGAGATTTTAGTTCAATGCAACATTTGCTATGATCTTTATATTTCTTGTGTCAATTTAAATAAATACAGTCTGTGGTGTTATCTGTTGGTGTGTTCTCATTTAACAGATAAGTTTCAATCTTCTGTTACTTTCATGTTTTCTCAGTACTCATGGGTAAGAGAAAGGAAGAAAGTGCTTCAAAGCCTCCATCCCACAAAAGACAGAGACAAGAACACACAGATGAACATAGTGAGGAGTCCAGTGATGAAGAAAACTCACTGTTTTCAGCTGATAATAGCTGTTTCTCTTTAACATCGGTAAGTTGTTCTAAAAAATCCCCCTAAAAATTGATATTAAAAAAAAAAAAGTAAACCTGTGGCTTTGGTTGATTTTTTTGAAGTAAGTCTTAAATATAGGATTTAATGGAACCAATACAACAAAATGAAACAATTAGAGTTAATGACTGTAATAGGACTTCTGAATGAGTTCACTCTTTTTAGATCATGTATTTTTGGCAGTTGATCATAAAGCAATGTGTAGGTCACTTGAAAAGTAGTGCCTCCTATTTCACAGAATCATAGGATTGTTTGAGTTGGAAGGAGCCCTTAAAGATCATTTAATCAAACTCCTGTGCAATGAGCAGGGACACCTACAATTCCATCAGGGTGCTGAGCCCCATCCCTCTGACTTTGAACATTTCCAAGGACAGAGCTTCCTCCACCACTCTGGGCAACTTGTTCCAGTGCCTCACTACCCTTTTGGTAAAAACTTCTTCCTTATATCCATTCTAAATTTCCCATCTTAGTTTGAAACCATTTCCCCCTTGTCCTGTCACAAAAGACCTTGCTAAAGAGTCTGTCCCCTTCTTTGTTATAGCCATCTTTTGAATATTGCAGTTCTGTTATCAGATCTACCCAGAGCCTTTTCTTCTCCAGGCTGAACATGTGCCATTTTTTGCACGTGAAGCGATCCAGTGATACACCTTTGCTTCATCTGCACTTCCATGTCTGATGCCATTTTATCAGATTGCCACTCTGCTGCACAGAACAAAATGTAATGGAATGCTGGCAAGAAGGTTTAACCTCTACTCCCATCCCACCACCATCCACCTCTGACGTTATGAAGCAACATAATAAAATAGGAGGCGCTATAGTACAGTATGGTATCCTAGTTTTATGGAATGAATACTACTGAAATTGACAAGTAAAGCAAAAAGACTTTATGGAATTATTGCATTAGGAAAAGTAGAAAGTGTATTTAGAAAAACACGATTTGCTGAAAAAAGCACTGAATGCTTTCATTTCATAGCTGATGCTTGCAAACGAATAACAGAAATGTTTGAAATGCAATGAAACTTGAAGACGTGAATATTCTCTTTTTCTGCAGTAGTTGAATTTCAAGTTTGATGGTAGTCTTTTTAAAAATATTTACTGAGCTTAAATATATAGCTTTGCATATTATAAGATACTGATGTTGAGTTATAGAGAGATATAAATTGAGATATTACTCTTCATTTTCTTGAACAGTATTCTCTGTTCTGTGTCACTCCTGAAATTTTTTCTTGGTTAGAAAACTTTTTTTCAGAAGCATTGGTAATAAAAAAAAAAATCTCTTGTCAGAAAAGTACTTTGTGAGTTGTACATGAAGTGTTATTTCAATAACAAGAAGTCTTTCTATGATACTCCTTATTAACTGCTCTAATAATTGTCTGTAATGTATGATCTTAATCTTTGATGTCATATAAAAGTTAGAGAACTGATCACTTTTCACTAACTGTTTTGATCTTGATTGACGTAATAACTGTTCTGTAATGAGCAATTTTCATAGTATCATGGATGAATGCTGATTTCCTTTTGTTTTTGTTACCATTCATGCTTTTTATCATAGTCATTTAAATTCTCATTATATTTAAAATATGTGAAATGTGTTTCATTAAAACACACAAGTGACGTAATATCTGACGTAATATCTGATTATTTAGACTGTAGGGGAAGCTGGGATAATTGAAAGTATCCAGCTGAAGAACTTCATGTGCCATTCGATGTTGGGGCCTTTTCAGTTTGGATCGAATCTCAATTTTATTATTGGAAACAATGGAAGTAAGTACTAATTGTATCATTGCTATATGGAAGAACACTTTTGTTGAGACTTTAAAATGTATGATTTCTATTTGAAAAAGAATTGCTAGTTCATCTCTGAATCTTTGGGGACTGTATCATAGAATCACCAAGGTTGGAAAAGACCCACAGAATCACCCAGTCCAACCATCCAGCAGTCACCATTTGTTCTCACTAAACCATGTCCCTCAACACAAAATCCAAACGTTCCTTGAACACCTCCAGGGTCAGTGACTCCACTACCTCCCTGGGCAGCCTGTTGCACTGCCTGACCACTCTTTCAGAGAAGCAGTATTTCCTAACATTCAGCCTGAATCTTCCCTGGTGCAACTTGAAGCCGTTCCCTCTAGTTCTATCACCAGGTACATGAGAGAAGAGGCCGACCCCCCAGCTCACTATAACCTCCCTTCAGGTAGTTGTAGAGAGTAATAAGGTCTCCCCTGAGCCTCCTTTTCTCCAGACTGAACAATCCCAGCTCCTTCAGCCGCTCCTCATAAGACCTGTGCTCCAAACCCCTCACCAGATTTGTCCTTCTTTGAACCCGCTCCAGGGACTCAATGTCTTTCTTGAATTGAGGGGCCCAAAACTGGACACAGTACTGGAGATTTGGCCTCATCAGAGCTGAGTACAGGGGGACAATTACTTCCTTGTTCCTGCTGGCAACACTGCTTCTGGTGCAAGCCAGGACGCCATTGGCCTTCTTGGCCACCCGGGCACACTGCTGGCTCATGTTCAGCCAAGCATCAATCAATACCCCCAGGTCCATTTCCTCTGTGCAGTCTTCCATCCACTCTGCTCTAAGGCTGTAGTGTTACTTGGGGTTGTTGTGGCCAAAGTACAGGACCCGGCATTTGTCTGGTTGAGCCTCATTCCATTGGCTGTAGATGGATTCAGTTTTACACTTGAGAATCACAGTCTATGCCAGTAGTGCAAAGCTAGTGAAAAGAGTTTTAAATTCAGACATTTATGAAAGATAAGTAAAACTTTTCATAGCTAAATTATACATAAATTTAAGTTTCACATAGGCATGTATTCATTTTTTAAATACACAGTAGTTGTCCAAGTATATGTCAACTTAAAACCATTTTAGCAGGATGTTGTACTTACCCAAGTTAATTTATTTTGGAGGGAGAATTTCAAAAGTTGTACATAGATGTTAAAGAGGGCTTAAAATTTCCCTGGTAGTTAACTATGTGTTAACATATGATGATATGTGTTGGTTTCTTTTGTATTATATGTGTTTTCTGTGTGCTTTTAAGAAACGGAATTTTCTTTCTTCCTGAGATAGAACATCTCATTGAACACAAATTAATGAGGAGAGCAGCAGAAGTTTGGCTCAGCATGTTTTCTGGGGGAGAAACTTGGAAATGCCTGATTTAAGATATTCTTTCCTAGATTTGTGGCTGTTTTATATATCTGACAAGCTGAGATGCAACTGCTTCAATATGTAAGCAGTTGGCAACTTTAGTACAAATGAACTGAAGGTGAAGACACAGTAACTTTTGTTTTTTTCTGTTTCCTTGTTTTTTGTTTGAAGAAAAAAAAAAAACCTTCAGTGCTTCTGTTACAGGTGGAAAAAGTTCTGTTTTAACTGCGCTGATTGTTGGGCTTGGAGGAAAAGCCACTGCTACTAATAGAGGTTCCTCGTTAAAATTGTTTGTAAAAAGTGGAGAGACGTAAGTATAACTTCCTTAGTTTTAAGGTGGAATATGTTTTTAGACTGATTCAGGTTAGTTGCTCAGTATTCTGGCAACTTAATTCTTCTCTGATCTCCTACTAGGTCTAACAGATAAAAATAAAAATCAAAATGCTGAAAGGGCCACGTTAAAAATAAATGGAAATGTACCAGTAGCATGCTATTCGCCAATGCACATAAAGGATACTGCTTAAGTTAGTTCTCATGTATTAGATGTACTGGAATATCCTACAGACAGATTGAAGAGTTCATTTAGAAAGTTCACCAGAAATGAATCATTACTGTTCTGTGTGCACGAGTTTAATTCTTTCTGTCTTTCTAGTGACATGAGTGTATGTACAGTGCAAAGACCTTGACACATGGGGGGATTATTTAATGTGTAGGATGTGAATTAATGTCTGCTGCAAGAGTGGGGATAGTGCGTTTAGGGGAACCAGAAAAAAAGATGAGGTTTAAAACCTTGTCTTTACATAAAGCTGCAACTTGAAGCCCCAGACTTTTCCTTTCAGAAATATTTGGAGTAAAATTGCTTCAGTACCTACCTTGTGTAGTAACATTTCAGCATTCCCATTAGAAACAGAATATCTGAATTCAGAATTGAAACCATATCCCTTCTTTTCCAAAAAGAAAAACAAACAAACCTTTAGTAGTGAACTATAGGTTACTTTGTTCAGGGATGGCTATACGAGCCAAGCAATTTGTAAGCTTATAAGCCAGCCTGGAGATAAGGGAACAACCAGAAAGGAGCTTGATAATGCAACTTGAAGATGAAGGTACTGAGGTATGAAGGAAAAGTGGGAGAGTCTGCACATTTGCTTTTTGCTCATGACTTACCTGAAGTTGCAAACAAAACAGTGTGGTGATCTTTCTGTCCAGTTGTCTTCAATGCTGTTTTGGCTTTGATATCATCAGTGTGTTTTGTTCCAATCTGTACTATGAATGACTTTTTGTAGAAAATTATTAAGTTCTGATTTTATTTTTCTTTTTTAATTTATAACTCATTTCAGCTATTGGTGGATGCTTGTGTGTTTGCTCTTTGTGTTTGTTTTTTTTTTTCCTTTAGTTCTGCAGATATCTCAGTAACACTGCAAAACCAAGGCAGAGATGCATTTAAACCAGAACTGTATGGAGACTCTATTATTGTGAATACGCACATTAATCTGGAAGGGAGCAGAACATACAGACTGAAAAGCAAATCTGGTTGGTGATAGTTTGTTTTGCCCTCAATCCTTAAATGGTTTAATGGTTTAATTACTTTAAATGAATTTTCGTAGAAGGTTAACTTCTTAAGGATTTTCTTAGAAGGTTAACTTTTCTGTATCTGTGTTGGCATGTTAGACTGCAGTATGCTGGCATGTCACAGCAGTTACTTTTCTCTCTCAAACATTCTTCCTCTCCCCATCAGGTACTGTGATTTCTTCAAAAAAGGAGGAACTCTTAGGAATGCTGGATCACTTTAATATACAGGTAATTATTAGTGTTTCAATTCTGTTTAATTTAAGACATTAGCTTGTGATGTTTCATTTTTCTAAATGAGAGAAGTTTGCCTTTTCCTCGTTATGATCACTTACAATGGCAAGAGAGCATTAAAATTTAATATACCTTGTACAGTGCTGGATAAGACCTTATTCCGTGCAGGTCAGTGTTCACTGTCATCTACAAGCTTGGTATATCTTGTCAATGAAAGATAGCACTGGTAGACTTCCTTCATATGCAAAGCTTTTTTTTTTTTAATCACCTGCTGATTCTTTCAGTTTTTGCTGTTCTGTCAGTTTTTTGTTTTTCCTTATTTTTTTTTTCTACTTAAGTGATTAATGAAAAATCAGTTACTTTATACTTGATGTGCACTATTCAAAATAGTGCACCTGTCAAACAGTATAAACTTCTGTTACTGTGTAATGATTTTATTGTGGAAACTTGTGTAAGAATATATTGGGCAATTCTTTGAGTTGAATGTGATACTTTGGGCAGTTGATGAAAGAAGAATTAAACATTGTTGCACAAAATTCCCAATTCAGGACTTGTTAAGTAAATAAAACTTCCCTGAAGTCACTGATTCTTGTGAAAACAATTCCTTAGATGCCTTTATTGTGTTGCAGTGTTGTATTTGGAGTGTCTGTGTGTGTGTGTGTGTCCCTTTCAGGGATGTGAGATTATAAGTCTTTTTTTCCCTAAAATATAAATGAAGTAACATATCCAATATTACAGGTAGAAAATCCTGTGTCTGTTTTAACCCAAGAGATGAGTAAGCTCTTCTTACAGTCTAAAAATGAGGGTGACAAGTATAAGGTAAGAAAAATCATGTAACGCTTTGATTAAATAATAAATGGTAACTTTCAGAATTAGTCAGTTGGTTTCAAGTAATTATTTAAAAAATGCAGCCCAGTGAAACAAGCAAACAAAACATTTGAAGCCAAAATATTGATTTCAAATTTGTAGAGGCGCTATCAAGAGGTAGGAAAAGAAAAATCATATTCAGAAATCTAAATTTTAAATATCTAATTGGAGCAATTATACACTTTGCAAAAACAGTTTTTTGAATTTTTTTTTTTTTCCTCTGATGGCATTGATAAATTCATAATTGTTTTTGTACACTGCTGAGTTAGTTCACTGGACAAAAGTACCCCATGGGTGTTTTACTGTAGGTGTTATTTAACACGTGTAGCAGTAGGAATGAGTCACATCCAGGCTGGATGTGGCTCTGGGCAGCCTGGTCTGGTGCTTAGCGGCCTTGCATGTAGCTGGGGGGTTTGAAATCAGATGATCATTGTGGTTCTTTTCAACTCAGGCCATTCTATGATTCTATGATTTTTCTATGATAATTATTTTAAGTTCATTTAGGTATGCTGCTGAATCTGACATCTGCATTTTTCTTAATCCCCCGTTAGTTTTTTATGAAGGCAACTCAGTTGGAACAAATGAAAGAAGATTATTCGTATATCATGAAAACTAAAGAAAATACACGCCTTCAGATAGAACAAGGAGTAGAGGTATATTAAAATTATAATCGTTTTTAGTACTGTTTTGAGCACTGAAATAATTAGTAGTTGAACTGCTAAGCTCCAAAACGTACCTTTCCAATGTCTCATTGCATTGTAGCTTCATGTACTCACAGTGGAACTCTTTTGGTTTTTTTTTAAAGCGTCTGAAAGAGCTTAAGCGAATTTACTGTGAAGAAAAGGAGCGCTATGAAAGCATTGAGTGTGTGAACGAAATGCAGAAACGTCTTGAAGAGCTGAAACATAAAATGGCCTGGGCAGTGGTAAATTTCTTGATAAAGTGTTTCCTCAAGAGAAGCTTACTTTAAATTATTTCTGAATTACTGCAGACATTCTGATATATGCTGATATTTAGGTGGCTGAGATGGAGAGAGAAATACAGCCGATCAGAGAAGGCATCAAAGCTGAAGAAGGAAATACAGAAAAGTTTGATCAGAAGCTGGAAGAATGTCAGGTACATAAAAGGTTTTAAACTGTATGTTAATTTCCAGCTTCCTCAGCTCAGGGATAGAAATAGTATTTAATTTGGATGCTCCTTTAACTTTAAGATGCTGAAGCTGGCCATCTTGGCTTTTTACAAGATGCTGCAACCTTACAAATAGCAGTGGTTACCATTTACACACTTATTTGGCCATTTTAGATGGCCAATACAGTAACACTTGCATTCCACATTTCATTGGACAAAAATAATAAGATGCTTAGTTTTCTGCTGGTTGTTAGGGGTACATGTGTGTATTGCTTTCACGCTGATAGCTTTCATTTAGGTAAAGGTTATGTTGTGTTGACTGGGAATTTGGGATGGCTAATATTGCTTGTTGCAGCAAATGGCAGTTTAAACTGTTTCATGGTTGAGAGTCCTTCCTTACTCAATGTTTATTTCTATAACAGTAGAGTGTAGTGATTCAAAGAGATGCTTGGAAATAAAACAAATTATTTGGATAGTACTTTAGTCTTCTGGAGGTAACAGGAAAGAATAATAAAAGACAAACATTCAGAGTTATGTATGAAACAGAAAAATTCTGTACAATGTTATTTTAAACTTTTTAGCTTCTTAAAACTCCTCCAAATTTTCTGAATTGGCACTCACTTTCACTGAGATTTTTAATATGCAAAAAATTAGAAGTATATATTTCTGCAATTCAAGTGTTTTTACTTTATGGCCATACACATCTATCTGTGTGGTATTGAGGAAACTTCGTCTGGATGGTGGTCTCATCTCTTTCCATGGCAGTGCACTTGGCCTTACTGCAGAAGTAGTCTCATATTTTAGTAAAACCTGAGTAAGAAAAGAAGGTTTGATAGTTCATTGGTTTCTGGAGTGTGCTCCTATGTTTATTTTCCTCTTTGCATATCTGTAGTGTCAATTACATATAAGACATGCCAGCAAATGGATTCTTTTCAGTGGTATTTCTTCTATAGCATGAAGAGATTCTGAAGATTTTTTTTTTTTTTTTTCATTTCTACACAAATGTCGTTCTCTTGTTGCCCTAAAGATAAAAGTAAATGAAGCAGAAGAAAAGTGCAAAGCAATACAAGAGCAGTTGATAACAGTAAATGGTGAAGCTGAAGCCCTGCATACTCAGTGTATGTCTTCAAAAGCTGAAGTTCAGACAAGAAGAAAAGCAGTCAATGAAGCTGAGGTAGGCAAAGTAACTTATTTAAAATCTTGATCCTGTCCATGCTCTACCCATATGTACTTCTTTGTCTGTGTCTAGGCTTTATGAATGTTGTATAGCTCAGTGTAGTTTAAAATAGGTGTAATTTCTGGCTTGACTGGCAAGCAGCTTCTGTTCGCAGTCATAGAGTTTATATCTTTACACAGGTGTTAAGAAATGGACAGCTTAAGTCAGCACTAATAAGATTCAAATGGGTGAAATGGAAGGAATAACAAAGTTAAATTAAAGTTCTTGTCTCAAGTATTGATAATTGTTTGTTGTACAGATGCAGTTCAGTGTTTACTTCCTCGAAATTGTAATTGTGTTGAAATACTCTGCCATTAAACTAATATGCCCTATTTCCTTCACAGGTGCTTTATAATCGTGTCAGAACTGAGCTGAAACGTCTGGCAAAAGATGATGAACAGCTACATAACCGAATTGAGGAAATGAAAAAGAGGTAAATACTCGTACTGTGACGTTGTGTTGTTGGTGGATAGATATGTACAGAGTGAGTTCTTCTGAGTAATGAGAAAATCTACAGCAAGAGAAAAAAATTGTTTAAACTTTCACAGGCTCCACTCAAATATTTGAATATCTCTACTTTGTATAACGAGGTTTCCATTGGATGATGATGAGGCAATTGGGCAGGAAAAAAAAGGCTTTTCTTTTTCCTGATGACATTTTCTAGCTTACACAGTGTTGCAATATAATTAATCATTAAATCAAATGTAATAGGAATGCAACCAGGAGAGAGTTATGTATGATTACAAATGGAAAATGAAATAAATCACTGGTACCTGTTTTGTAGATATTGTAAATGCTCTGAATCTTAAATATAATTTTTTGATACATAGATCTTATATATGTTGCATGTAAATAAAGTCTGTATCACAAATCATCGTTCTCTTTTCAAATACTGAAGTATGATGACTTTTCTAGTGCTTATCAGGCTTCAGAGCCTGAAAGGCTGGAAAAACAAAGGAAAATCACAGAGTTAAAGGAGAAGTTGAAGGCACTTCATGATGAAGAAATAATGATTGGCCAACAGATGCATCAGTTTCAGCAAGCTATTTATAAGCATAAAGAAGAATTTGCTAAGCTTAAGTAAGTTAGTTTTTGAACATAACTATTTTTCTTCATATTGTTGAGATCTCTTCTTAAATACCTGCAATTCTTCGTGTTCTTGACATGTTAGGCTCCAGTTTCTGTATTTGTTTCCCCCACCTACTTCCTTCCTTAGTTATCATAGGACTTGCTAAACTTTTCTTTGGCAAAATATGACTGAAGCTAGAAAATTTTGGAGAGTTAACAAAACTGTACAGGATAGTTATTATGTCGTATCTAAGTACAAATTTATAGACTTTGAACCGTTTGCTTTAGATGTCTATTTACCCATGATTGAACTAGAAAAACAACGTGTTCCTAGGTTTTGATTTGGGAACCTGAACTTTTGTACAATGGTCACCTGAGAGCTTTGTGGTGATGTTGGTATTTATTGTTCTAAGAGATTTGGGAATTGTTGCATATTACACCTGAAGTATTACTTCAGATATCTTTTACCTTTAGAGAAGATAGTGAAATATGAAAATAGAAAGTTATATTGATTCTTCGTTGGTTTTTTTTTTCTTGTCATTTTTATGTCATTTTTTTATGTCTTTATTTGTATTAAAAAATCATGTTAGAATACTCTCCTGCTATTATGCTTTTTTTCTTCAGTTAAATGTTAGTGAAATTGTACTGCTTGATATTTTTGGAAACATTTCTGTTCATCTGCTTTGATGGCATTTTTACCTTCATTTGTGACTTCTGTTTCTACCTCTCACCGTGGTTAAGAAGAAAAGTAATGTAAAACTGTGTGGCAAAGTAGCATTTTCTTGTGTGGGGTTCTTTTCGTTTTTTGTTTCATGTTCTTTGAAGCTCTAAAAATAGTTGCAAGTGTGTAGCTCACTGTACATTGAAATACTGAAGTCCTGACATGCTGTCCTATTATATTAGTTTTTGAAAAATAGGATAACTATATCTGTGAAATCAAGGCTGTTCTTCTACTGGAAAAAAAATATATCTTCTCTTAGGAGAGAAGACTCTGATGTGAGACAAGACTTGGATGCTAAACAGAAGTACCTGAGAGAGCTGAGAGATAGTAAAACAAATGCCTTCAAAAGATTTGGACAGCATATGCCATCATTGCTTGAAGAAGTTGAAATAGCCTTCAGGCAAGGGCAATTTAAACACAAACCTGTTGGACCTTTAGGTAAGAATGACAGCTTTTTAGCTTTTCCAAAACAATTTTTGGGCTTTTTCTTTGTGGGTTTTATTGAAGAGCTGATAATGTCAACAGTGAACTTCAGAAAATCTGTTGTTTGTGAAGCTTCAGATGTATCTTTAGTCTGGGAAATACAGAGGGAAGTTCTGTACATGGGTGCCAATGTATACTAAAAGACTATACGATAGCTAAGATTTCAGTGCAAATAGCTGAGCTTCCTTCTGTGTTGCAGGTATCCTCTGCATGCTGCATAGATCTTGTGTAGAGTATTACTTCAGCGAGATGATAGGCTTTATGTCTCACATCTCCCTTCTGTGCTCCAGTTGACTGTAGCTTGGTGATAGCACTGTCCTAACGTAGACAGGTTTTTACTTAAAATATACAGTGACTGCCTGGTGGTGTTGTCATGCTTGAGATGTTTTGCATGGAGCAGCTTAGAAAAAAATTTCTTGGAAAGTTTGATTTCATTTGTGTTGCCAGAGATATTCAAAGCTGGGGTCTCGAGCCCCCAGTACAATAAAGACAGGGAGCTGTTGGAGAGGGTTCAGGGGGTGACAAAGATGATCAGAGGGGCTGGAGCACCTCCCCTACGAGGACAGGCTGAGGGAGCTGGGCTTGTTCAGCCTGAAGAAAAGAAGGCTGCGGGGTGACCGCATTGCAGCCTATGAACAGGAGGGGAGCCAACTCTTTGAAAGGGTAGATAATAGCAGGACAAGGGGAAATGGTTTTAAGTTGAAGAAGGGTAGACTCAGGTTGGATATGAGGGAGAAGTTCTTTACTATGACAGTGGTGAGGTGCTGGAACAGGCTGCCTAGAGAGGTTGTGGATGTCCCGTCCCTGGAGGTGTTCAAGGCCAGGTTGGATGGGGCCATGGGCAGCCTGGTCTGGCTGGGGGAGGTTGGTGGGGAGGTTGGTGGCCCTGCATGTGGCAGGGGGTTGGGGATTCATGATCCTTGAGGTCCCTTCCAACCCTGTGATTCTGTGAGGCTGACAGGCAGGGACGTTGGAGCTTAAGGATCCTTGAGGTCCCTTCCAACCTAAGCCATTCTATGATTCAAAGCTCTGTTCAGTTTGTAAGTGGCAGTAAGGGCTTCAGCGTGTTCTAGAGGTAAATGCAAAGACAGTATACTTAATTAATGGGAGTACCAGGCGCTTACTGCAGAGTGAGGATGTGTGAACACAGTACTACCAAAAGGTGATATACAATGGGAATCCTCACAGTAGTTTGATTTGCAGTGTAGCTGTTCCTCTGCCTTTAGCCTTAAAGCGTGAAATTGTTAGCAAGTGATCTTTGCCCTGATTTGCTCTTCCTTTTCTGCTGTCAGATATGTGCCACAATGGAATTAACAGTGACCTTCTAGAATTTTTAGGGGGAGGGAAAAAAAGCAGTAAGCCTATATATGTAGGCTTCCCTAGGAAGAGATATTGTCTGTATTTTCAGGGGTAGCCTGTCTGTTTTGCTATTTTCTTTAGTTAAAGTTTGCTTTTATTTTGGTTTTCTTTTTCTTTCTTTTAACAGAGATTTATTTCAGACTCTCTTAATAAAAAACAAACAAACAAACAAACAAACAAAAAAACCAACAAACAAACCTGAAGTGATAAAAGTGCACTGCTTAAATATGTTATAGACAAAAGCTAAAGCTTTGTCTTTTATGTTTGTTTAGGTGCTTTCATTCATCCGAAAGATCCTGAACTATCTCTGGCTATTGAGGCTTGTTTAAAGACCTTAGTTCAGGCATTTTGCTGCGATAATCATAGTGATGAAAGAATTCTTCAGCAACTGATGTCAAAATATTATCCACGTGGAGCTAGACCTTCGATAATTGTAAATAAATTTCATGATAAGATTTATGATGTTAGACACAGGTAAGTTGTGATTGGAGTGTTGCTACGTTGCTTCAGTGATTCAAATTATTAAGAGTTGAAAGGAACTTTTTGTAATACAATTTGAAGAATCTTGTGTAAGTTTTATGCATGGTTGTTTTTTCTTCTTTTCTTTAGTGCAGTTCATCATCCAGAGTTCCCATCAGTTCTCACAGCGTTGGAAATAGATGGTGCAGCGGTTGCTAACTGTTTGATCAATGTGAGGGGTATAGAAAAAGTCCTGCTAATTAAAGTAAGGCTCTCCACTCCCTACAGGCCTTTAAAGAAAGGCATTATCTCTTTGTATAGTAAATACAGGACCTTCTCTGGTTTTTGCTTATCACAAACACTGAGGTAGGGAATTCTTCCATCCCTGAAAGGCTGAGGGATTTGAACTAGTTGGACTTTAAGGTCCCTTCTATGATTCTATGAAGCATAACTTCCAGACTCGCTGAGAGGAGGTGAGGTCTCTGGCTCACTGGACCCAAACTGCAACAATTATCAGTGTTTTAATGCAGTACACAGATGTGCATTTCTCCTGGTAGGCCTTCCATAAAGGCACTCATGACACATAATATGCTGTCCGTATCCCACTTTGAACACCATTTTCTGCTTAGACAATGACCATCATGGCCCTAAATATGGGCCTTATTTAAGAATCAGTAAGATTAGAGCTTTTACTCTTGTTATTTCCTCACTCTTCCTTCACTGTCTCGCCACATCACTGTGCTCATAGGTCTTGACTTCTCTCTTGAGCAGAGATTACTTCTGGTCCATCAAAAAATCATGCTGATTTTCTGCTATGTGGGATGTCACTGTCCAACATCCCTGGGTATTCTTTGGCATTTTTCTCTACAGAGCTCTCCCTGTTTCTTTCCAGGATTGTCCCAGTTTATTCTGAGAATGCACATCACCTTTCTGGGCCCCTAATTTATCTGATTTTCCAGTCTAAAATGTGTACCTGCGATCAGCCTCCGAATTGTTGCCTCTTTACTACTTGTCAGATAAAGGATGTGTCAGTTTTCCGTAGTCCATGTGTTACCAAAACTTGTAGTCACCACTTCCACTTAAACCTAGCAAGTAGCAGGCTTGTGCTTGAGAATTCCAAATCTTTTTGGCATTCGCCCACTCATGTCTATGCGAAATCATTTTCCATCTGATTATGTTTCCATCTGGTCCTTTTAAGACCTAACTGAACAACTTCAACTGAATCTGAAAAAAATTGAAAAAAGTGTGGTGTAGAGGAAGTAATACTTCAGCATGTATGAGTGTATAAATAGTAATTTCCTCAGACAAAGACACTTGTGACCATTTAATCTGACAGTGACAATTGTTTTTACCAGCAGATTTCCCAATCTTTAATTCAATTTTGTTTGATGTACTTAGCAGATCTCTTTAAAACATTATTTCCTCGGTGTGTATTCCACTTCTGATAATTAAATATATTTAGTGTGTAGTGACCTTTTGATTATTGATTTTTTTTTTTTTTTTTTTTTTTTTTTTTTTTTTTCCCCCATGGCAAATTACAAGGGACTGATCAGACTACATAATTTACAGTTTAGAAACTGGCAGCTAAACTAAGTGGATTGTTTTTGAGGACGTGGATTGTTTTGAGAACGTGAACGTCTTACTCAATGGAGAAAAGCAGATTGTGACATTAGAGACTTTTTCAAATTATTCTTCAATTTCTGCATTTCTTGTTTTTCATTAGTGAGAACTGCTAGATCGGTTTTAAATTGATTTCTGTAATTGTGGTGAATTTTCTATAGGTATGATGAGGCAATTTTGTTTTTCAGAGTAGCTATAAAGCTCGTGAAGTAATGCAGTCTAACAATCCTCCAAAAAATTGTAGAGAAGCTTTCACTGCTGAAGGTGATCAAGTATTTAACAGACGATATTATTCTTCTGATTACCTCAGACCCAAGTATCTAAGCAAAGATGTTGAAGCAGAAATAAGGTTAGCAACTTGCAATGTTTTGTTTTTTAAAATACCCATACATGTATTTATTGATTTGAATGATGGAATTTTGTATTTGTCTGTTTGGATGTGTGTACATCAGAGACACCCACCTCCCAATAGTCTCCTTTCTCTCCCACTCTGAGGTTTACATATCATTTTTCAGAATGGAGAATTCTGGAAAACTTCTCTTTCAGTGCCTTTACTATGAAAAAAAATTAGTAGTTCATCTTTGAAATCTGGTTGGATTTTTAAAATCTTGAATTCTCACCCAGTAAATTGAGGACACTGTAATACCAAATGTGACCCAAAGTAATGAAACATTCATGAGGAATGGGGTATGTGAAACTTATTAAATTCTGATTCTGGAATGAGACATAATCAGTCCAATCCATTTTATGCATCCTTAACAATAGTTAAGAAATTGATTGAACACTTAAACACAAAGATTATGGGTGTCGTTTGTTTGTTTGAGCTGTGATATTAGTAAAATTTTGCCTTCCTTTTCTAGGGATCAAGGACTCTGGCAGAGCTTAGTTATCAATAGATAGTAATAATATAAAATATAATAATAATAATAATAAAAAATATAGGTTTTATTTTGCATTTCAAATAGGCTTACTACATGCTGAAAGAACTCATAGAAGTCTCTGGTATCTTTAATGGAAAGAAAAGTATGAGAATGTATGGAATATTTTTTCATATTGTTTTCTCTGTTGTTGGAAGTAGGTTTTTCCTAGTCAAAGCATTTCTCTCAGGAAATATTCCTGTAAGTAATTCTGCAGTTTAGTTCAGATATTTAGCCTGTTTGCTACAGTTGCTAACAAGAGTTACCAGTGGTTCAAATTACATCAATGCTTTGTTCATCTGGGACTAAACAACCATTATCTGGTAGTTATCAACTGTGAGCTCTACTGCAGAGGTTTGGTATTTTTTTTTACTGATCAGTAATTCACTGATCACAAACCTAAGATATTTTATGTGATATTTTTCTATGCTTTGCTTTGTCACACATTTATCTGTGGTTGTGTGTATATATAATAATATCCTAGTGTCACTTTTTTTTTTAAAGTCTCTTGGAGAATGAAATTGCAAGCCGGAAAGCACAGTTGGCAGCATCTCAGCAACGTTTGTCTTCCACTGAAAAGGAAATTGAGCAGAATGAAAGTCATCTTCATCATCATCGACAGCATCAAAAAGAACTACAGGTAAACATAGGCACAGTGTTCCTTTTTAGATTCTGCTCAGTCGTTTCCTGTTTCACTTTGACTTTCCCTTTGAGCAGATGATAATTTTGAGTATTTATGCTTACCCTTGCTTTGGCATTTGTGTGAAAACGCAGAAGATTTTATATGCTAGCAACTACAGAATACTTTCATCATTTAGGGTGATGGAAGTTTTGGCAATATTGCTGTTGTTCTTTATGGTGTTCTTGTTTCATTTTTTTTTTTTCACTGTTATGCTAAAGCTCATAAATAAAATCTCTGCTGCTATTTTGGGACATAAGTGGAAAATTGTTGCAGTGTTTAGTAGAGGCTTCTTTCTGCTATGTTCCCCTTCTGTATTTCAGTTGAGCATTGCCTTTTTATTCCCATAATATTGCTTCTTTTCCTGTTTTTCATTTATATTCTTGATCTATTTTAGTATGTTGAATATTCCACACTTTAAAGTTTTGTTTAATAAAAAAGATAAATTAAACCATTTTACAACTTATATATTAGTACTTGTTTTCTGCAAGACTTCCCATGCAAGTGGGTATGATAGATATTTATGGTAACTAATGATGTTATTCCTGTTAGGAAATATGATATATACCAATCAAGGTTATACTCAGCAAATCACCAATAAGAACCAGCACACAAATGGCACATTAATTTGTATTAAATGAATGTAAAATATTTTTCATTCAAATTTCACGTTGAATGGAAACATGGTTGTAATTTAATGATTTAAAGTGCATATTATTTTCACATTAAGTTCTGCCTTATAGAAATGGATTCCATAGGTAAGCAGGAAGAATTCTGTCTCTCATAGCCACTGATGAAGCTGTAAGTTGAAACGTATTTCTTTCTGTGTAGATTTCAGTGAATGAACGGTTTTTCTTTTTGAGGTAAGCTTAATATTATTTACTTTTTTTCTAGATAAAAATGCGAAGAACAGCTGCAGAAATAGCAGACCTCGAGAATGTTGATGAAATCCAGTATATGGACATCCGTGTATTAGTAAGGAAAGATTACCCAATTTTAACTAATAAGTTTGTGGGATGTTGAATGTTGGTAATGATTGACAATTAGAAACGGGCAGGCACCCTAGATACCCTATATTCAGGGTGCAAGTTGGATAAACAGCAAAAAATTGTATACTTTACAGAAAGTCTACAGTTATGTCAGTGGTATTATTTTATTTCTGATGGATGTTTGTTTTGTGGGTTTTTTTTGTGTTTTTTTTTTTTTTCCTACTTTTCCTCCTCTCTTCTTCAAATGAGTGGTGCACTGCAGGTGCATGGAAGGCAAGGTAGTGGTGTCAAGAAATATTCTGTGAATTTCCATTGGTTATTTCAGGTTATGCAGTGCCATAAAACGTTGGCTGGGGAAAAGCAGTGAATGTAGGCTTGGAGGTCAGAAGCAGCAGCATCACAGCATAGATAAAGGACACTCTGGACCATAATAGGAAGAAAGGTTGAGGGAACTGGGCTTGCTTAGCCTGTAGAAGAGAAGGCTCTGGGATGACCTCTTTGTGGCCTTCCAGTATTTGAAAGGAGCATATAAACAGGAGGGAGAACAACTGTTCACAAAGGTAGATAGTGATGGGACAAGAGGGAATGGTTTTAAACTGAGACAGGGAAGGTTTAGGTTAGATATTAGGAGGAAGTTTTTTATACAGAGGGTGGTGACACACTGGAACAGGTTGCCCAAGGAGGTTGTGGTTGCCCCATCCTTCATACTTTATCAGTAGGCTGTCTTTCTGTATGTGCATGTGTGCATGTGTGAGTAAAAATTTCAAAGCATACTCAACAAGTAAAGAATCATTAGGTAATGATTCTGTGAGCTCCTTTAAGGTTCAGGGTTTTTTTCTTTTAGACAGTCACGTCCTGTAGGTGTAGGAAATGCATGTTTATCCTTTTAGTGAAGCAGAAAATATTCAATTTCCTCTTTGTAGGAAAATATAATTCTATTTTTTGTATTTGTAAAAAGATTAGTAGCTACTTTGTCAACAACAAAAGATTTTACTGTTGTTTTCTGCTAAGGGTTAATTTATGTGTTTATTTCTGATTAGTCCTTTCTTGGATATTTCTTGTTTTTTTTTTTTTCTTTTTTTCTGCACTTCCTTATCACTACTGTGTATTATTAGCTGTTATTTCACTTGATATTTGTCTTTCATTCTTACCTTGCTTTCACAATTGTCTGATTGTGAAGAAGCATCTTAGTATGATACAAGGTTCCACTAAAGTTTTTTTCCAAATATTTGTCTTTCTAAAACAAGAAGTATGTATGGTGATAATCAGTTAGTAATGGTATAATTGTCTTGGGAACAGTGACTGTACAGTTACTCTTCCTATATTCTTGTAAAAATGTGTAAATACACGTCTTCCTTTTGTTCTTTATTTTATTATATTTTGACAGGAAGATGTGGCTGAAGAAAATAAAAAAAAGATGGAATCTGTAAGACAAGAAATGCAGGAAGAAAGCAGAAAAATGGAAGAACTGAATGGGATTCTTCGGGCAGCTGAGAAAAGATTTGAAGAAATTAAAGAGAAAATGAATCAAGTAGAAGATATCACCAATCCAATTAAGGTAGCAACACTTCCATATTTTAATTTTTGTTTAAATGGAGGGAGGATGGTTTTTCCTGATAGATTTAAGGCCTACTTGAGAAAATAGATCATCTGTGGTTTCAACTTGTTTCTGACAAGGCCTGGCTAAGAATATTCACAACTGGTCAGTTTTCAAAATATTATTTGGAGTTCCATACAAAATGGTTGTTATTCTATAAAGCTACACAATCACAGAAGGTATCATTACATGGTTTCAATTATTCAAGATTAGAGAATATACTTGGAAATTGTAGAAAATTAACACAAGATAAATAGTAAGCCTAAGATAAAGGCAAAATTTGGTGTTGGCAAATGGAATCTTGGCAATCTCATACTACAAGAATTAATGGTTTAAAACAGAAATAACAGAGTTCAGCATGTAAAAAGTGTTCTAAATCTATGAAAGAAAGGAATGAGTAGAAACTCAGACTTACCACTGCGGAAATCTCTTACGTGCCTCACATAAACTGTGTATTGATATGTAGTCAGCCTGAATTAGGAAATCAAGAGTAAACAAGAAGAGGAAGGAAACAGGTAAGGAAAATAACCGATAAATACTTCCAGGAAACCAGGTCTCCATCACGCTTAGTGGTTTCTTTAGAAGACACACACCATTACTCCAGATGTGTCCTCCCTTCTCAACCCTTTTTCCCAGCTTTTATTGTTGAGCGTGACATCATATGTTCGGAAAGTCCCGTTGGTCCGTTTGGATCAGTGGTTCTGGTTTTGTCCTCTTCCAGCATCTTGTGCACACCCACTGTTCTTGCTGTCAGATTACACTTGAAAAGTGTGTATATATTAGAGAGATGCTTAGGCATCTGCCTCAGACAGTTCACTTTTCACATCTTGACTTTCTCAAAATAGGATGAATTGGACAAAGCGGACTCAGAAGTGGAAAACAGAAGACGTCGTTTGCAGTACTATGAAGACAGAAAGAAAGAACATTTGACTTGCATAAAAAAACATAAAGAATTATTAGCTGCCAAAGAGAAAGAATTGGAGGTAATAAATCATTCTACTTTTATAGTATACAGACGATGGTTAATACTTGGTAAGCAGAATATTTTCTTATGTTTCAAGTTATTCGCTTGTACATCAAATAAACTTTCTGTAAGATGAATCGAGGCATCTCTGTCTGGCAGAGCACCATGTTAGTCTTGATAAGTTAATGATTATCCATCAGGAATTACTCTTCTGCATTTATGCAATGCGAAAATGGGAATGCCTTCACCCAGAAATGCATATTTTAAGTTAATCTGAATATTATTGTTCTGCATTTTGGGACCCAGATTTTTCTCCTGTACTTCATACCTGAACTTTCAGTGACTGAACTTGTTAAGCTTTACAGACTAACTCTAAAGTCCTTTATGGAAGCATTTAGATGACTAAGTCCTATTGAAGTATGGTGCATTTAGTTCCTCATTTATCTGTATCAGATAAGTAACAGTGAATAAATTAAAATTGCCAGATATTGTTGTTAGTACTGAACTAGAATCATAGAATTGCTCAGGTTGGAAAAGACCTTAAAGATCATCAAGTCCAACCACAACCTAACCATACTACACGAACTCCAACAACCCTCCACTAAATTATGTCTCTGAGCACCACATCCAAACGGTTTTTAAACACATCAGGAATGGTGACTCAACCATCTCTGTGGGGAGCCTCTTCCAGTCCTTAACAATCCTTTCTGTAAAGTTTTTCCTGATACCCAACCTAAGCTTACCCTGGTGCAACTTGAGGCCATTTCCCCTCATCCTGTCACCAGTGAGAAGAGACCAACCCCAAATTATTGATGGCAACAATAATTTTGTTGTAATGAGCTTACACAAAGAATATTACAAAAACTTTCTGTTTTGCTTGGAAGCCTTGCCTTTTCCATAGCACAAAATATTTGCAGCAAAGACTAATAGACTTTTTTAAAGATGTAACAGCTAATAGAATTTCAAATGTTTCTGTAGGAAAAAACTGCACAGGCTAGGCAAATCTACTCAGAGCGCATAGAAGTCAGCCGCACTGTGAAGAGTCTTGATGCAGAAATGAATCGCTTGAGAGAGAGGATAAAGACAGAAAAAAGTCACCGCGGAAACACAGAAGAAATAATACAGTAAGTCATTGTTAGTGTTTGTCTAGTTCAAGTAAAATGGAAGAGAGAGAGGAAACACCAGTTTTCTTAGAGGGCATTCATGTATTTTTTTTATGCTTGTGCAATAGATGAATGTGTAGAACCATGCTGTATTGATTGCTCAGTCAGCCAGTACTGAATGGTCTTAGGAGAGTTGAACCTCCTCTGTAGGTGGGTTTCACACAGGGTTGATACTCTGAAACAACCAATAATTAAACACTTGCACTTAAGTATTTAGAGGTACCCCAGTTATGACTGGTTATGATTAGATCAAAACTCACTCTTGTTGTGGGATGCACAGAGCATTAAGCATTTTTCTAGTCAGAATAACTAATGTAGAAGTTAGACAGTTACTTGAGATTTAAGCTGCAGTGTATTTCATTTGGCTATTCTTGTACATGGGAAACTCAATCATTAATTCTCTTTAGTACATGAGATTCTGTTTAACAGAAAAACAAATAGAAGTAAAACTTAATTATTTGTTCTCTTCTCATTTGTGAAGGATGGATTACCTGACATGTTGAAATGCTTTTAGTTTTAATATAGAGCCTTACGATACAATTTCTATTCGAATATTTGAATGATTAAATTGATTTTCAGCATTTGCAGTAACTGCTTGATTTTAGTCTAGAACACGTTAATGCTAAGCTTTGTGTTAATTAAAACAGGCGATTTCTTGATGCAAAGGAAAGATATGAGGATGCAAACAGTAAAGTAAGTAACCTAAAGAAATTTATTAGGCTGCTGGAAGAAATAATGACACAGAGATTCAACATCTATCGTCGGTTCTTAAGGTAAGGTCATTTTACTGTAATTTCAATTTTCAGATAGCTAGGATGTAGATATAAGTACTTATTAAACAATAAAACAAAAAAGAAAAATTTCCGCACATGCTGGCGCTATACTTGATTATAATTTGAATGTTCATCATAAAAAGTTGTTTCTGCTGCTCTTTGGGTCTGCTAGTTGAGGAGTGTGGTTCAGTGGTCTCTGAGGTTGCATTCTTTGGCCAACAAAGTATACTGGTGATGTGAAATTGGTGCCTGTGCTTCAGGGGGAGAATTACAGAGCAGGCTCATGAGAATTAAATATTTTTACAGTGATACAGCTGTCTTAGAGTTAAATCAGTTTCAAAGCCTAAGATGTACAGTGCTAAAGTTATAGGTCCTTACTGTTGGAAATTTTTAAGAGTGAGTAGGACTGACGTTGTAACACATGCTCTAAGTATATTTGGGATTCATTTTGATAGTACTTTTCTTTGTATTTTTTTAAACACACTTGAAAGTAAATACGTTTGCTTTAAATATGCCAGCAGGTGTCAGATAGTTTGAATAAGTTGTAGTGAGTGCTCTGACATACTTGACAGATCATACAGACTGTGATACTGGACAGAACTTGGACAAAACTGATTTTTTTTTTTTTTAAATTCCATGCTATTTATGAAGTGAGGCAGCGCACAGCTGTTGAGTCCCTGTGGAGTTCTAGTGATTAATGTCTCAGCACAGCTACTAGTCATGTTCCTCTACCTTCCTTTTGTCTTGCATAGTTTTCTAACCCAATTTTCTCTCAGATCCAGTACTATTATGGCTGACAATTTAGAGGTCACTTGGTCAGGCAGTTGGAAAAACATTGTGATCAGTTGCCTCAGCCTCTCATCATGTGACTTGTGCTCCAGACCCCGCACAGCTTCACTGCCCTTCTCTGAACATGCTCCAGAGCCTCCATGTCCTTCTGGTAGTGAGAGGCCCAGAACTGAACACAGCAGTCAGAGTGTGGCCTCACCAGTGCTGAGTACAGAGGGACAATCAGCTCCTTGCTCCTGCTGGCCACACCTTTCTTGATGCAAGCCAAGATGCCATTGGCCTTCTTGGCCACCTCGGCACACTGCTGCTCGTGTTCAGCCAAGTGACCAATGCCCCCAGGTCTGTTTTCTCTGCACAGTCTTCCAGCCACTCTGCCCTAAGGCTGTAGCATTGCCTGGGGTTGTTGTGGCCAAAGTGCAGGACCTGGCATTTGGTCTTGTAGAACTTCATCCTATTGGCCTCAGCCTGGGTATCCAGCCTGTCCTGATCCCTCTGTAGGGCCTTCCTACTCTCAGATAGATGGACACTTCCTGCTAACATGGTATCATCTGCAAACTTACTGAGGGTGCACTCAATGCCCTCATCCAGGTCACCAGTAAAGGTATTCCCCAGGGGTTGGTACTGGGGCTTGTCCTGCTCAATACCACCTGTGACCACTTGCCAGCTGGATTTAACTCCATTCAACACCACGCTCTGGGCCTGGCCCTCCAGCCAGTTCCTTATGTAGCTGGTCTGGTTCCATCCCCTCTCAGCTCCTTGTGCCCTCCTTACTGCTCAGTGACACCTATCGATGTTGTTATTCTCATAAAACCAAACATAGCATCATACCAAATGCTATGAAGAACAGCTACTCTGGCCCAGTTGTAACTAAGACATAGACTAACCACTTTGTTAGAGCTGTGGAACAAGCATATGAAAAGTCTATTAAAGCAGGAGTTAAACTTGCAGAAAGTATAAAGCCAATACTTCTGGATTTCTTTGCTTGTTAGTCTGTGTCCATGAGTCCCTCCAATACATCCAATGTTTAAAGTCAGCTGCAATAGAGTGTGTTTGATATAGGAAAATGTTACTAACAGAGTAGGGCTCAGCATTCAAGATTCTGATGTGAAGCTGCTGATTGAAATTAAAAAAAAAAAAAAAAAAAAAAAAAAAAGAAATCTGTTGTTTTTCAAGTCTTTTAAGGTGTACTGACCTGATGTTTTTGTGATTTAATTGACTTAAGGCTCCTTTCTTTGCGATGCAAACTGTATTTTGACCACTTGTTGCGCATTCGAGGTTGCAGTGGAAGAATACTTTTTGATCACAAAAATGAGACACTTTCGATAACAGTAAGTTATTTTATATTATTTCAAGCGTGATAATGTGTTAAAGCAGTTGTTCTTAATATTAGGAGTTCACTCGTCAGTCATTTGAATTACTTTCAAAATTATTCATCCCTCTATCATTGATAGGAAGCTTTGCTGTAGCTGTGTGAATGTTTGATGGCTATTTCCTTTAAGTGGCTGTTAGCTCCCAGTATTACATATCTTCTGTGTATTCTGTAAATATGTATCTCATAACGTGCCCCCCCCCAAAAGCCTTTGTCTGTGGGAGACTTCAGTCCTAGGAATTGAGGAGAAAATGTGTAGCGATGGCATAAATAGTGGTTGACATTGTCCTCATTAAACAGGTGAAGGACAGATATCCAGAACACTCAAAAATGTCAAGTCATTGTGTAACTTTATCAGTTAACTCTTTTTTTTAGCTGATGTTTCATGTTTCTTATGCATGAGATCTAAATGTAGTCAAGGAAGTTAAACCCAAAATAATAACAGTGAAAAACCAACAACAACAAAATGTTTCCCTGCTTAGCTTATTAAAAGTAATTTAATTTAAAAGTAATTTAATTAACAAGTTGAGAAAATGCTTGAGTTTAATTAGGTAGAGTGCCACAAGGTGTCACCATAAGCAATGGAACCAAATGTCTTCAGTGTTGCACTTGTTCTGATGAATAAACTGCTCCTCCTGTAACTGCAGCTGTGAATCAGTTATCTGCTCTTCTATTATAGCTGGGGTAATCACTGGATTTTTCTGTAATACGATGCTGGTTGTCATTTTAATAAATAATGTTTCATAGGTATTAAAATAGGGAATTGAACAAGAAAATGCTGGCAGAATCATTTATTTAATCTGTTCAGCGCATTCTGCCATAGTCAGGAAAGCTGTGATGGTCCTAGAAATGTGTTTTAAAATAGTTTGGAGCCATTTCATTCTGGATCCTTTCCAGAATAGTGGGGAAATGCATACATTTCTTCTCAAGTGATGTCTCTACACCATATATAACGCATTTACAGTTAAAATAACTTCTCTGTTAGTAAGTCTCCACGTTTAAAAATTGCTCTGTTATTTTTATTTCCAGGTTCAGCCTGGAGAGGAGGACAGACCTGCCCCGAGCAATGTGAGATCTTTATCAGGAGGCGAACGTTCCTTCTCAACAGTTTGTTTCATTCTTTCTCTATGGTCCATTACTGAATCTCCTTTCAGATGCCTGGATGAATTTGACGTCTACATGGTACAGTTTAAACTACATGTGCCATTCTAATTTGTGTAAATTAGCAAAACAGTTGAGTTGTGATTGGTTAGAGTTTTGAACATTTCAGTTAACTCTCAATAATAATATTAAACAGAAGTGCCATTAGGGAACTTTTTTTCACTAAGTTTAGCAATGTTTTGGAAGCTTACTTTTTAAAAATTGGCCTGTTACTCTTTATTACTTCTCCAAGCACTTACTATTTATCTTTGTTGCTGTGACTGTCATGAGCTTAGCATGTGCCTTGGCTTTTGCCAGTGACTCTCCTGGGCCTTTAGCATTGTAACCACTTCTACCACTTTTGTGATCAATATTTTTTTTCAGTGCAAGTATATCAGTTGAGTTATTGCATAAAAACTTGCTCTGTATTTCACTTAGTAGCTCCTTTCCAAGGTGCTGAAATGCTGAATGAGGGGCAGTAAATACTCCTGTCAGCTAGAACTGATCAAGCTCATATCTGTGTACTACTTCCCTGAATAGGCAGTTAGCAATCCATATACATACACCTACATGTATGTATGTGTAAAAGATATATATCCTTATTAACATCCAGTGTGGTTTGTGAGAAAGGACAGTTCTATGGGATAAAAGACAGTAGTAGGTAGTCTTGCCTTCAGTGTCCCTTTCCTCCACTGATCAATTTACTGGGAATCAAAGATCTAGAGGGGAAAAAAGGATGATGTATTTCACACATAAAGATTTTCAGAAAGGAATGCATAAATCCAAATGGTCCAGCAGCTGTTTTTTTTAGCATGGATGTGATAAATGACTGAGCTTTGCCTGTTTGTGTCACGGATTCTACAAATTTGAAAAGCTTAGATCCTGTGTTATGAATTAGTTGTACAGAATTTTATTCATCTGTCCAGACAAAAATGCATAATCAGAACTGTAGGCCCATCAGTGAACTTTAATCTTCTATATTCAGTAAGTAGTTCCACCCAGTTTGTTTTGATACAGCTGGGCCATTAAGTGCAGCATTCTGTTAAGCATTGTGTAGTTCCTTATGCTGCAATGCTGGAGACCTGCCACAAGAGGACTCCATCAGCATTTTTGTAAGGGAAATAGCTGCTCTCCCGTGCAAGCTTTGGAATCAGAGCTTTATTTCATCCCTGCTTGTATCTTTCATTGTATACATCTTTATTAGTAAGCCTTCAGAGGAATGTTTTTAGAAATAATAAATAAGAAAAGCCAAAGAAACAAGTAAAAATAAACAAAATGATCCAAGCAATCAGAGATGAACAAGGCTACACAGGACTGTTCCAAAAGGAATATAGGAGGCAGAATTTTGTAGGAAACATTACTCAAATAAAACAAAGTTCACCTCAGCACACAAATGAAGTAAGAAATATTGTACGTGTATATCAAAGCTGATAGGAAAAGAATATGAGTAGGAATGTGGGACTGTTTTTGATAGAAACTTAACTTTCTATTGTGCGTATATACTAAGATCTAAAGTGTAAGGATTTCCCAGAGTTTTGTTGATAGCTTTTAGGATTTAACCCTAACGTTTCTCAAGCATTGTTTTTATTGGATTTTTGTTTAGCTAAGCTTTACTGTATATGAATTAATTCAGATAGGTCTTCTTATTACAGTACTTCCTAACTTATGTATACCTTGTTGCCTCAGTGTGTGCAGTGATAATGCAGTGAAGTACACGGTCAGTATCACCACCTTCTAAACAACTTTGTCTTTAGGATATGCTCAACAGAAGAATTGCAATGGATATGATTCTGAAGGTAGCTGACTCTCAGTGTCATCGGCAGTTCATTTTGCTCACCCCACAAAGCATGAGGTAATCACATTATTAGATTTCCTAGCAGAAGTAATGCATGGATGTTCGATTGCAAGGAGTGTGAGGTGAGAGAGATGAGTGTAATAGTAGTAGTACATAAACAACTAAGCAGTTCCATGCTGATAGTTCTGGGAATGTAGCAGGATGTTTGTTGTTCTTCCTTATGTTATGTCCCTTTGCATTCAGTGGGGCTTCAATCAATGCATCCTTTTTGAAATGTTTCCTTGTATGAGGTGGGATCCTCTTCTCCCCTCACAAAATTGACACAATGCTTTGCCATTTTCCATTTTTCCTGTTAATACTACTGTACTTTCAAGAGGTTTATGCTGAGTTGTTTGTTTTTTTTTTTTTTTTTTTTTAATCTACAACCTGATAATTTGTTTACTGTTTTTGATGCTGTTTGTTTAATTTAATAGTCCCCAGAAAAATCCCACTGTATAATTCCTTAGTGAAGTTATGCCCAGTTAAGGGGAGTCACTCCCTATCTACCTTCCTGCAGCCAGTTCTTCTCTGCTAGCCAGAAGTAATCACTGAAGCCTGCAGAGATCTTTAAGCACTCTTCAAAATGAGGTTAATGAATTATAATTGTCTCTCCCTCCTAATACAGTATTTAATGGAAATACCTGGAGGGAATTTCTGAATCTATTCAATAGAATTGTAACAATTCTCTGTGTGGAGCCACCTTCAGACAAAGTACATTAAGAATTATCAGTGGAGAAGCTAGTATAAATGTATGGTTAGTAACTTCATTCTTAGATGGTGAGTAAATATACTTCATAATATTGTAGAACGGCCTTGGTTGGAAGGGACCTCAAGGATCATGAAGCTCCTTTTACTCCCCCTCCACAGTCTTGGCCTCCAGCTTCCCCATTTAATACTAGACCAGGCTGCCCAGGGCCCCATCCACCCTGGCCTTGAACACCTCCAGGGACGGGGCATCCACAACCTCTCTGGGTGTTCCAGCACCTCACCACTCTCATAGTAAAGAACTTCCCCCTGATATCCAACCTAAATGTTCCGTCCTTCAACTTAAAACCATATCCCCTTATCCTACTGTTATCTATCCTTTCAAAGAGTTGAAAGGGTAAAGGTATACTTGTAAAAATATGTGCCATATCAGGATCTATAAGGCAAATGTGAACTGCATTTGATGGTTATTTCAGTTGGAGCTTCTCTCAGGTTAGAGATGGCAGGAATGAAGTTGGTCTTTGTCCGAAGTTCTGCTTTCAGTTTAGTGAAGCCTGATGTTAATGTTTTAAAATGGTCAAAGGAAAAAAATACAGTTATTTAAAGAGAGAATCAAATGGAAAAATTTGTGAAGAAGGTGCCCTGTTTAAATCATGCATGCTCTATTTTCAGTTTTCTGCCTGTAAGTTCCCGTATTCGTATCCTCCGAATGCAAGACCCTGAAAGAGGCCAAAGAACATTGACGTTCCGTAATAGGAACGAAGAAGAGGAAGATGATTAAGTATAAGGCATGTGAATATGGCACAATATTGGGGATAAATGTTCACTGATGTCTGTAAAGTTGCTGTTTCCTACTGTTGGGTAAGAGGATCTTTTCTTACATACCCTCAGGAAAAGAAGCTTCTGTATTTCATATTTTATTTGTTTACTCTTAGAAGTACTTGTATATGTTTTTATAGCACAAGGTTTTCCTGGTTAAAATCCTTACAGCTCAGCTCATACTTTTCACAAACAACTATTTGAGTGTTTCTGTTTATGGGGGGAGAGGGTGGATGGAAGAGGAATATGACATGAATTTTGTGTAACTGCAAAGTTATATTTTAATAAACAGAACTCCAGAACTACTGCTTGTGATCATGCTTTAGTGTCTCTGTGCTCTGAAGATTGGCCTTAAGTTAAAGATCGTGCTTTATTCCTTGTTCTGCTTTGTTTCTTGAATGTGTGGTAGTTCATACATGAAGTAAAACTCTATTTATTAATTTATGTACTCGCAGTAGAAGCACCACAGCTGAACATGAACAACGATTTCTGAGTAGTGCGGATTTTCATAATCACAAGAGTGAAGATTTCTTTGCACTGTATTCTCAGAGCAAGAAAAAGGGCTTGTTCTTTCCCCAGCAGCTTGTAGGGAATAGTTTGTCCTTGAATGTGAGCTTAGAGAAACAAGTAAGTTATGTCTTAACATATTCTGTCTGTATATTCCTTATATATTCTGTATATGCTGTTTATGAGGGTTGATAGTGATAGGACAAGGGGGAATGGCCATAAACTGAGACAGGGCAGGTTTAGGTTAGATATTAGGGGGAATTTTTTCACACAGAGGGTGGTGACGCACTGGAACAGGTTGCCCAAGGAGGTTGTGGATGCCCCATCCCTGGAGGCATTCAAGGCCAGGCTGGATGTGGCTCTGGGCAGCCTGGTCCGGTGGTTGGTGACCCTGCACATAGCAGGGGGTTGAAACTGAGTGATCATTGTGGTCCTTTTCAACCCAGGCCATTCTATGATTCTTAATTCTCACTCTTGCACAGACTGAGTTTGTAGGCATTCATTATATTGTAACAAAATGAAATGATGGAGGTCCTTCAATATGGAGGAATGTAGTGGAAGATTTTTGAGAGAGAGTAAAGAAACTTCTAAACTGTTGGCTTCTTTTTTTCCTGGTACTGTACTTTAGTGACTTTTAATGAGGGGATGAACGGAGAAAGAAAAAACAGATTTTTCCAAACTGCCCCAAATTAATACCCTCCAGTTCTCTCCAGGAACTTGCAGTTATTGGGAGCTCTTCAGAAACAATTCATTTAGAGTTCAGCTACCAGGCATATATATCCAAATTTCTTTTTAACGTTATAGGAGTCATTAAGACTGTTGAAAGAACAGTCCTACCATTACTGCTGGAGTTATTTACCAAGTAGCAGCTCCTCAGTAAAATACCATTGCAATTTAAATTGTAAATTGACTTAGTGGCAAAAATCATAGTTGACTACAGAATGGTACTTTGTGTTCTTTAATGGTGCTTGTATAAAAACTAAACAACATTAAATTTGTGGATGTCTCAAAGATAAAGAAGATAACTGTGAACTGAAGAAAATGTTCTGGAACTGCTGTTGGTTTTCTTGGTGGGTTGAAACTCCAGCAATGAAGTCTACTCATCTTTTAAAGACTTCAGATGCTTACTTCTGAAAGCTTAGGAGAATGGGCCAGCAGACGGTGAGCAAGCTCGCCCCGTGCAAGAGGAGGTAATGGCAGAACAGTGCCGGGCTGCTTACTGAAGTGCATGGCAAGAGAATGGGAGACAGTGGCTCTGAATTGCAGTGTTGAGCTTCTGACTGCAGTCAATGGGGAAGAGGGACTGTTCACAATGAGGTAGGGGGCATTTAAACATATCGTACTGCCAGGCTGTAGGGCCTCCTTCCTTTGCAGGGTTTCAGGTTCTGAATAGTACTGCACCTCCTTCAAGCAAAGTGTAAGGTCCTCTGCAGGCTCCTACCAAGGAGTGATTCTGTAACCCTGTGGTGTGATGGTAAATACTTTAGTCCTAAGCAAGTTGTAGGTATCTGTGTGAGAACATTGGTAAGGGGAGGGGAGATGGGACATGCAAACTGCATCCTTGATGAAACTTTCCTGGAACTTGAGCCAAATTTGTGTTTTTCTGGAAGTCAATACTCTTACGTGGTATTGAACCACATCTTCAGAGTGACTTGGTTTTATGATGGAACTAGAATGCTTCAGTAGCTTTATTTCCTCCTGATTTTCTTCAGCTTCCAAAAAATAAAAGAGTGCAGAGGCAGAGGAAAACCTTTATCTTCAGTAGTACTTTTATAATGGCTTGGGGGAAAAAGAGATTAAGGAATATCACGACGTTTCTACTGAGCTACTTGAGGTTGCTCTGAAGTTTTCTACAGGCTTGCTTCAAATATTGGAGCAATTGGCAATGATTCCAGTCGTTGATTCAAATCATATACTGTGTTCTAATCTAGCATTGTGCTTGATGAAAATCTGTGCCTGGTTGTATAATAGTTACAAGCAACTATTTTCATGGTAGAGAATTAGCTCTGAGTAAACCAAGACTGGAGCAGTTGCTTGGATACTTTGCAGTGAATTCTCAGAGCTATCTCATTCTTGGCTCTTAAAGAGCTGAGTTTCCTGTACCAGCTACCCAGAGAGACTTGTGTGATGCTGTTACATTTGAGTCTAGGTTGAGCTGTAGGTGTTTCGGGTGGCAGTGCAGTCCGTAATGTTTTATTCAAGTAGATGGAGCGTGTCCACTTGGGTAGATTTAAGGTGCAGGGAAACGTGGAATGATGCACGGCAGCCCTTATAAGCATGTGTAAGCAAAGAAGGCATAAAATCCCAGGCTTATTCAACATTTCTGTATCACTGGTAATTTTAGCCTACATGGAAACAACGGGCATATCGTACTCAGAAGTATGTTACAGTTTCAGAACTTTTATTTTTAAGTTACAGCCAAACACACAAAGTATACCACTATTTTGGCAAGAATACTACCTGTGTAGGCTAAGTAAAATTCTGGTATTAAAAAAAAATAGTAATAATAATTGAAACTTCGGTGTTTTCTTATTTCTTTGGAATATGAGGAAAAAATAAATAGGAGGGGATGGTTGTGATTGTGGTCAGACTGATTCCCCTCCCTTGCTGTTTAGATTTGAAATTGCAGACAATGATTTGTTTTGTGCCGTGCTTTATTGTCTGATTTTTAGCCATTATGGCCTTATTTCCGAAGGCAAAGTAGAAATATCCAACATGCAACCGTCACCCTTTCAGATTTTTTCGTGGGTGTAAAAGTATGAACACTTGACTTTGTTTAAAGCAACTGGGAAACCTGGTATAAGGAAGATTGTCTGCAGAATGCACGTGTTCTCCATGCTCTCCCAGGGCTGTGCAGAGCTCATACTTGCCATGCTATGGGCATAACCTTGGTTGATGCAGACAGAGTTGAGAACAAAGGTTGTTCTTTGATCCCTTCTCAATTACCATACTGCAAAACTATCAGCCAACATTTTTGACAGTATTTATTTATATAATGCCTATGGTGGTTTCATGTCATTGTAAGTGGAAAAACTCTTAAGGTGGGAAAAACATTAGAAGACCAGGGTTAGGCCAAGCAAATAAACTGTATTTGTCTTCCAGCTAGCTGAAAAAGTGATGTAAGCACAGGTCTAGTAGGTATACTGTTAATTTTAGCATTAACATCTTAGAGGATAAACAGCTGCTCTGTTGGAAATACAAGCACTACAACTGTTCATTTTGTATAACATGACTCTTATACCGAGTGAGTGCAAAGTTTTCTTCATGCTTTCCATAACGAAATATATATATTTCCCAGTAGTACAGTGACAGATAAGTAAAGATAGATTTATAGATTTTCTATTACCATGCTGAAGACGTGAAATAAGAATTAGGGGAAAAGGTCAAATGTTATAAATTTATTTGGGACATATATATTGCAACCTCTGTGGAAGCTTTTGAAAATTCAGGCAAAGATCAATACACTTCCAATAAAACCTTTAAACTTCCGATAAAACAATATTTTAAACATTATATATATATATATTTATATATACTTTGAAGGGGAACATTTTAGCAGGATTTGCTTTTTTATACTGCATTCCTCTGACACAGCTCTTTCCAGATAGAAGGGATGCAAATGAGGTAAGAATTAAGGCAAACCTAAAAGGCATGCAAATGAAGTACATTTATATCCACTGACAATACGAGCACGTGTGTGGATCAGACTCAAGAACTGAGGAACTCTTCCCTCTGTCTGTCCAATACTACTTTACAGCAGAATGGTGGCGTGGTTTATAATAAACAATTAACATTACCATGGGAATTCAGTGTCACTAACATTACTCAGTCTAGGAGACACAGAGCTAGCATCAGTAAAACATGAACAATAAATAATATAATTCACTGCAGCACAGGACTGCTGCACAGGCTTCAGAGGAATAGGGTTGGTATGAAATGACATTGCACACATCACGTTGTGGCAGTTTATTTTTATAATATATACTTTTAAAATTCTTTAGCAAATGACATTCTCATGCACACAAGTGTTTCAAACACAAGAAGCAAGTCCATTTATAGGTAGTCCAAGCAAATTTCTGTGTGTGTGGAAATAGCTGCAAACTGAATGGAACATTAAACTTCTGTGCAGTCTATGATGCATTATACACAAGCTCATTTTTGAATGTCACACTGCAGGAGTAATACAATGGAAGGATCACTCTTTGCAGCTTCTTTGAATTCATCCAGTGTGATCTGGTCGTCTTTGTTCTTATCCATCTTACTGAAGATCTTGTCTACCCGCTGCTCAGGCGTCAGGCCATCCTCATTCATCTTCATCATTATCACAGTGCCTACCATTTTGTAGATGGCCTTTGGAAAGAAACCAAATAGAAAAGTCAATATAAGGGTTAGCTTGATTTTATTGTACTTTATTCATTTATTTTTTTTAATGTGTTCAAATTCCAGAATGATGTTCTGAATGATGTTCAGTAAAGTGGTTGCCAGCTTCCCCGAGCATTTTTCTTTTTCATGGAATCTGAAATCTGTTCACTGAAAACACAGATTTACTTTCTTCTTCAGGTGTAGGCTTCTTTCAGCAATTGCCTTTTGCATGCTGGAGTAAATTTCTTTGTTTTACAGCACCAAACTGTTGTAACCTATTCTCTGGTGAACGGTTTGTTTGGTTTTCAGTGATTCCCTTGAGAAATTCCATGGAAATGATGAATAAACAGTTTTAGAAGTCATCTCCTTTGAAAAGCTTGCCGTGTGTACTCATGAGCAAAGCCTGGAAGTAACCACTGTGGCTAGGGGCTGGCAGAGACTGGGGAAGTAAACTTTATACTTCTCCTTATATATAACAGTTGTCTCAAATCTTTATTCTGTTAGTGAAAGCCTGCTTAGAACTGCGTGCTGTTATCTCTGTACATTTCTGCCATAACTTAACCTCCATTAAGATTTCAGCCACTCAGGCAGAAACCTTAGCAGTAATTTCGTGCATGCCTGGTGGTTTTGCAATGGGCTTTGCAAATCCTTTGCTATGCTGTTTTTGTGTTGAATCCATTCACTGGCAAACAAACGTACCTCTTGATATTTAAAAGCCCATGTGCACATATGTACTTACAGCAACTCTCAATGATTACATGTCCATTGAAATCAGTGTGTTTAAATCACTTACTGTGTGTGTCAGTATCAGATAAATGTATATAATGTGCTTTTTTAATGATAGAGCCCACAGCCTCGTGTGTTTAAAATCTAGAAGATTTTGTGAATCATGTTCAGATGTGTTCTTTTTGAGTGCCACACTGTTCTCACCTCTATGATTTCCAGCATTTCCACCCTTGTAATCTTCCCATCACCATCCAGGTCGTACATGTTGAAGGCCCAGTTTAGCTTCTGCTCAAAGCTGCCTCTGGAGGTGATGGACAGTGCACAGATGAACTCTCTGAAGTCGATGGTCCCATCTCCATTTTTATCAAAGGTTCGGAAGGCGTGCTGGGCAAACTTGGAAGCATCTCCATACGGAAAGAACTGCAAAATAAAATAATAAAATGGTTTCCAGCTTTCAGCCTTGCAAGTTCAACCCAGCGGTCCAAACTCAGTGCCGCCATTAGAGGTACGGTATCTGAAAGTGGAGCTGCCTCTGGCAACGGTCCCATTTGCTCCACGTTGCAGTTCATCTCACTGCCTGTGTTCTTCGGGGGAAGCAGCTCCCAGGTTGTAATGAGCTGGGGCTGCTGAACCCTGTTTCATGCAGTAAACTGCACTGAAAGATGCAGCTTGTGATAGTGCAGTGCTAAGGAGGTGGTGCTCTCAGCACCACAGCCAGACTTGTGAGCCAGACTCACTCTCATCTGATCTACGCTGCGTTAGAAGCTATTTCAAATCAGATACCTGATGCCCAAGCATTTACATTTACAGCTGTTATTATTTACTGCCTTATTCTCTGACTATGAAATACAGCAAGCAAGCTGAATTTTAATAGTATTTCATTCGGCTTGGCAATAACAGCTCTTAGAAGGCTGCAACCAAGTACATGTGTGGGATCCTTGTGAAAATTTGTTTCATAAAATAGTCCTCACTGTGAAAAATCAAAGCCACGTTCTCTTTTGCTGGTAACCTAATACAAGTAGGTAAGGTGAAAACTGAGATTTGGTTAAAGGATATGGGGCTGCTCATCTTTAATAGCTGCTGTTAGTGATCACCGTAACCGAAAAGTGTTTCAAATGACCGTCACATGTGGGATTTCAGCTGTTCTTTGTGTTTTGAACTTCATGTTATCACAGAAGAGGCATCAGCAATGCTCATCTCCTTCCCCCGTCCTTTCAGGAATGCAGTCTGGAGGCACAACCAGAGAGATGGGAACACTGTACCTTTTCCAGTGGCATTTTGTTAAGGTCAGCATTTGCTGCTAAACCAGCTGTTTTCCCATTTGGATTGGTATGGTCAGCATCCAGTCACTGGCTCTTGGCTGCTTCTCCCATCACTGAAATGCAGTGCCAGAACCAAAGAACTGGGCTGCAGTGAAGAAGGTCACCTCTGAAAATGGCTGAGAAGTGGCATTAGGAGGGGTTGGTGGCTGGAGGTGCTGATGGCAATTTCTAAATAGTCATGGGGAAACATCTGAAACATCTCACCCCATTAAAGGAGCATCAGCAAGAAGTGTCTCTCATGCCAGTCATACAACATTGATGGCATGTAACAGAGAAAACCATCCTCCTAATTTTTTCATCACAAACAGGGCAGTGAATTTTCTCAGTTGAGAAAGGCCACTGCCTTTCAGGCACTTACAGCCTTATAAGGGAACAAATGGGATTGATGCCTTTTTTAAAATTATTTTCTCTGTATACTCCCTCTAGGGAGCAAATGCAGTAAAAGGTCCTTTGGGGACTGATGACACTTCTCCAGTCTGTACCTGCTGATCTGTATTATTTTTAGCTCAGAACAACTAAAAAACATTGTCAAAACTTGTTTAAAAACAGCCTTGTAGGCTTCCATGTTAAACTGGTCTTAGCCAAGTGGAAATGGGAGACACAATTCTGGAAGACAAGCACCCATTTTTGGCAGATGGAATACACATAGTTTAGGCTGCCTCATGTGGTACCACTGAATGTCTCAAAAACAAGCAAAGGAATGTAATGGGGATTGTCAGAGGCCTACAATGGCTGGGAAGGTCAGTGGGTTCCTCAGCAGCCTTGGAAGCCCCATGCCCAGGAGATGAATTTACACGATAGGGCAAGCAGTCCCTTTCTGCTGCTGCAGTGGTGCTACTGAAAAGTGTACCCCCTCTTTGCACACTGTATCCTGTTTACTCTTTTCACCCAAAACCAAGGCCAGCCGTGTCTGCCTGGGCTTTCTGCAGCACTCAGTTCTATGAGTGACCAAACACTGGTTGTTCGTTTCTTCTTGTCTAGTCCCATCTCTTTCCTGGCCTGGTGATTTTCCAAACGAGTTAGGTAACACACAGGTGTGGGACAAAATTGTTATCCATACAGACAACTACTAATTAGGAAATGAAACGGGAAAAGACAAATCTCTTATTTTGCTACTAAATTTTGGAGAAGAAAAATGTCTTGAAGGTTCACTGTTCTGGAAAGCTTCTGGACATCCTTCTTGTACCTGGGAGGGTTTCAGAAAGACCACAATACCTAGGACACAGGGTTTGGATTTTGAAATGTGCTCCTGCGTGGGAGCTCCTGTGTTTTGGCTGAACACATACTTTCAGCACTTGTCCACAAAACAGGCTTTCCAAAACAACGCCAGCAGTGGGATGATGTAATGTCCTTACCCTGCTGAAAACTCTCTGTCTAGATGTGAAACCCTCACATGCACTTCCCTTCTTGCCTGAGACAAACTGAACTTGGGGGAAAATGCCAGCTGCGGATCATTGGAGATCAGGGAGCTCTGAGTTCCCAAATGGGAACAGCTTGCACGAAGCAGTATTACAAGTTCTCTAATAATCTCTTCTCACTGGGGACAGGTGACAGGACGAGGGGAAATGGCCTGAAATTGCACCGGGGTAAGTTTAGGTTGGATGTCAGGAAAAACTTCTTTACAGAAAGGGTTGTTAAGGACTGGAAGAGGGTCCCCAGGGAAGTGGTTGAGTCACCATCCCTGGATGTGTTTAAGAACTGTTTGGATGTGGTGCTCAGGGACGTGATTTAGCAGATTGTTATGGTAGTACAGTTAGGTTGTGGTTGGACTTGATGATCTGTAAGGTCTCTTCCAACCTGAGTGATTCTATGATTCTAGAGGGATCAGAAAGTACACAACTTTTTTCCTAATCAAATCAGTGCCTGAGCATCTTTTTAAGGAGGCAGAAGATTTGGATTCTAAGATTTCCTCCAGTAAGTAAGTTAAAATCGACTTGGTCTCAGGGAATTTTTACAATTCTCCTTTAATCCCGTCTGTATCATAATGCCAAACACAATACCTACAATTAGCAGTAATCTAATTACCCCAGTGGGGGTTGAATAGTGCCTATGATAACACAAATTTGAAACCATTTCTTTATTTCTAGTTCTGTCAACGGTTTTCCCTAAGTTACCATTCTTTGAAATGAATGAAATATTTAATGAACTGAACAATCCAAATGGTGTTACTGAAGACCAGACTCCCCAAGGACGTTTAGATAACCAAGGCAAAGCCCAAAAAGATAATCCAGGCAAGGACGAGTGCAGAGCCATCATCTCCATAGCCATATCTTCCACCAGTCTAAGCTATCCACATGTTTGGTCTATAGATTTCCAAGGTTTTTCCTCACACATCTCATTTGAGCAGACTTTGGACACCCTGTTCCAGAGGCAATTACCAACACCCTGCTACATCAACATCCTTCTGTGGCACTATCCCCAAGTGCCCTTTAAATGAAAAGCATTCAGACAAACTCAGATAACCACTCAACATTTGAGTCTCAGAGCTTTCCCAGGCAGAGCTTTGCTATACAGATGCAACAAGGAAGAAGAACCGCAGAAATTTGACTCCATGAAAGCAGAAGTAATTTTGGAAGTTATGCATGTTTCCATTCACAATTTGATCAAATGTTAAGTGATCTGGATCACAGAAACACAGATGCTCCTGCCCTGTTCTCTGCTCTCAGCCACAGAGCAGCAGACCTCGGCACAGAGGAACACATACACACTGGACCACATGCCTTGGAATGGGCTGGGCTGTTTTCTTCATATTTCACTCACTGGAAATCGAGTATTGGATATAATAATTCAATTTTGTTACTGAAACTCCTAGAGATGGAACTGGATCACGTCCCCACACTGTGCTACTGCTGCAATGCTGTAACATGACTGAGAATACGAGAAACAAATTCAAACATGATATTTAGTACCTCTTCTCCATCCTATCCCCTGCTCCTCCTCGCCTTGTATCATCGCTCCATTAGGCAGAGAAATCCTAAGGGAGGCCTAAAAGCTCTCTCAGTGGCCACCCTCAGCTACAGCGCAGATCTCTGTGGGGGAGAAGCAGCACTGCTTTGATTCAGCCCTGCACAATCCAAAGCAAGTGCTGCACCAGTGGGTCCCATGGGGGATCCACCACAGGTAAAGCCAGAGGAAAACTGGCTGGCTGATTTGGCTCTGTGGGTTAATGATGCAAGTGAGAACTGCAGGGAAGAGCAGCAGAGTTTCGTGGAGAACAAAAATATCTTTTCCTAGCTATTTTTACTTTGCCAATAAAGCTGGAAAGAGTAAACATGGCACTCTAATAAACTCGTTCACCATTTGTGAATTGTGTTCCTTCTGCCTTCCAACATGCAAATAGATGAATAAAAATGGTGCATCAGAATCTGTGGCTTTTTAAATTCAAGTTGTCATTCAAGTTATTCAAGTGTTATTCATGGACACTAGCAGAATCCAAGAAACAGTGACATTTACCTTGTCCGTACGTACTTCTACTGATGGAACAGGCAATGAAGCCACTACATAATCCTATTTTTCTCTTGTGTTAATGTAGCTGCATTGCTTTAGAAGTCAGATTCATGTTTGTTTTCCTGTTGCTGTTGCCTTTACATAGAGCAAAATATGACCCAATTATTTTTTCTACCCTCTTCTCCCATTCTGCCTTCCAGGAGTTATTAATTCCCTCTGGCTTGTCATAGACATACCAAAGCATTTCTCATCCAAAGCACGTGAATCCCTGCTATGTAATCAGGACAGAGCCACTTTTCTGTCTCAACTAGTGTTTTTATTGTGCTTTATGGATGCAAAAGCTCCAGGGCTGTCACAATCAGGATCTGAGCATGCAGTACAACCTGGTAACACAGGTCTGCATGGGTTCAATTAGCCACATTCCTTCCGAGGCCTATATTTAAGCTATTTTCTCAAGTCATCCAAAAATATGAGTCTGACTGTATTCTGCTGAGTATCATGGCACAGAATTACAGTAGATCAATACACATGCATCTGGGCTTCAGCTGAAAGATATGAACTTGAATCTTTCAGCACTGCCACAACTCATTGCTGCAAAGCAGGAATCAGCAAGTTGACTTCTACAGCAAGGAAAATAGAAAAAAATAGAGATAAAACATCAGTTCCAGAGAGGGCAATCTATGGAAACATGAGAAATGGATCTCAGCAAAGGACACGAGAAGAATGAAATACTGTTAAAATTAAGGAAAGGCTGAGAAAAACTGGACAGCTGAGCTGCAGCACTGAATGTCGGTGATGGATAATCCCAAAGAACACCAAATATCAGAGCCCAAATGACTTTGCAGGTCTCAGTTCTCCTTGTGTACTGCCATGACACATCCCCTGCTCAGACACATGTGGTGAGGATCAGCACAACAGAAGACTGTGACCACTTGATCTACAGTTCTGATGGGAGCATAGAGCTAGCAAGCACTGGGGAGAACTAACCAATAGTAGACCAATCATCTCATGGCTCTGTACTAATTATGTTTCTGCTTGGTAGCTGTAATACTTTGAACACGTGTGCTTCCATAGGCATATGGGGAGGCTTATAAGCAGCTGTCAGTTATTCACACAGGAAGAAATAGAAGAGCCAAGGAATACCACTTCTCCCCTTCAGTGGGAAAAGAGTTGCACAGGGTGAAGTAGAATCAGAGCAGAGTCTGTATCTTGCTCAGGCTTCCACAAACAGGGACTAGCTTGTACATTATTAGTAAGACCTAGGTCACACTGCCTCTGCAGCCATTGAAGAAATGGACAATTTGAAGCATGCAGAGAATAAATATTTGATAATTCAGGAGCAAATGCGGATCATCAGTACTGGTTCCTTGCAGTTGTCTGTGATACAGGCCAGGCTCAGAGGGCAGAAAACAAGCACAAAACAAAGCCTATGAAAAAGCAAAGACCCACAGTAAAAAAGCAGAGCCAGCATATGCCAAGTGCTGCAGGAAGATGAATGGGAAGTTAGACACTTCCCCTTCTGAAACACATATATGGCAGGGTCTGACTCTACAACTGAAAAATAATCTCTGTATTCACAACTGTGGGGGAATTAGTCACTGACTAGCAGGAACTGAATCGATTTTCAATCCCAGCTTTTCTCTGATTAGATTTGGACAATGAGGAACTTAACTGAACTGTGGTAGTGCTATAGGTCAATACGCTAGCACATCAGTTATTACTCGGTGCTAAAGGAAAAAATCTTCAGAGAGAACTGTGTCAAAACAATTAGTACTGCTGGTCCATAGCAGGGGGAGTAGGGCTGATTAAATGTTATTTCTCCCTTAACTGAGCAACAACGCTGGAACACTTTAAGTTTGGCACAGTCTTCCAGTACGCCAAGGTCAGTGATAGCACAGGGCTACGACAATGTCAGGATCCTGCTGCGCTGCAGCTAGGCACCAGGCTAATTACAACATCCTTTTTCTTGACATTATGTTATATCTCTTTAGGAATCTGGGAACATACCAGATGGAGAATATACTGATCTGGGACATTTCTTTTTATTTTGTTTCCCTCAAAGATCATCTGACTCCTTTTCATTTCTGCAAAAATGCTTTATCTTCCCAGTGAGTTTTGGCTCCAAAGGTTCAGAGTATTGATTGCTATGCCTGCTGGGCCACGAAGCCCTTAGCACAGATTTCCCAAAAGAACAGGGCTATGGAAGCATCAGTAAGTGCTATTTCCAGCCAGAAAGGGATTTGAATCACGAGTCACTATAGTCTGAGATATCCATCTTATGAATATACAGATGGAGCCGCAGAAAAGATTCTTCTGCCTGAAATATCTCACACACCTTATGTAATACAGCCTCATAAAATTTTTAAAACATTATGGAGTTGTTATAGTGAAGTGCTGCCGAAAGGGAACTACAGAAAGAGAAGGAAAATGACTGTAGATGAGAATGTCAGAGAACTAAGGATTTGAACATCAAGGGGGGCTCAGGTTGTGTAACAGGAAAAGGTTCTTCACCAGAGGGTGCTGGCTATGGAACAGGCTGCTCAGGGCTCACGGCCCCAGGTGCTGGAGTTCAAGAAGTGTCTGGGCAATGCTCTCAGTCGTGTGGTCTGATTTTTGGGTGGTCCTGCATGGAGCCAGGAGTTGGACTCAACAGTCCTTACGGGTCCCTTCTAACTCAGGATATTCTATGATTCCGTAAGATCTCAGTGAGTGCTGAACTACCAATCTTTTTTCTTAATACTGAGAACAAAACCTGTCAATTCAAGAGGTACAAACAAACTGACTTAGCTTCTAGAGAGAACTAGCAACTCCTTCACAACCACAGCTCACTCCAATGAGCTGGGAACTGGTGGACTCACATTTCTTTTCCTGCTCATCCAGCCTTTGGGAGAAGGGCAGTCCATAAACCTTTCAGTCCAAGGAAGAAAACTACAACATGAAGTCCAGAGAGACCAAAGGAGTGGAGAAAGATGAAAGCTATATGATACCACAAGCACTTTGCAAGAACTTGCTCTGCTGAAAAAAAGCAGTAAGTATTCAAGGATAGAAAATGGAAAGAGCTGACTGCCCGCAAAACCAGCATGCCCTGATGCTCATTGCTGGGCTAAGAAAGGGAACCCCAGCCTGCACCCCCAGACACACACCTGGAAGACAGCTGGGTCTCAACAGGAACATATATAAAGATTAAATAACTGGATCATCGCTGCAGTCTCCAAGCCAGTCATCGTGGAGCCATGTGCACGTAACCCTTATCTTCATCCCTCTGTGCCTAACCAATTCTGGGGGATGGAGTGGACATGGTTATTTTTTGTTTCATATCACAAACTGCAAACCTTTTACAATTCCTAAGGGCTATGCTGAGTTAATGACAGAGTACTTGAGAACCAACATGGGTAAATCCTGACATCTCTTTGCTTGGAGACCATATATCTGTCCCTAAGCTCAGACAAACTGGTAACTGATCAGAGTTGGTCAAAAGATGTACTGCAGAATAAAGTTTCAATGCAGAACAAAAGGGAAAAAGGTTGAGGAAATGGAGAAGACCCCTAGGGTAGGCAGAGAAGGATGGTTGCAATTTTTTGTAGAACACATAGAAGGTAGGTGACAATGATTTGGTATCATCTTCCTTTTGTTCCCTTCTGCCTGTAGGCACATCTTATTGACTTTCATTTTCAGTACTGAATTTGAAAGCAATCCAACAAGTTACAGAGGAACTGTATGAAAATGAAGTTTCTAATCATTTGAAATTGGAAATAGGCTCACATTTCTAAGTTATGCAAGGCCTACCTCAAAGCTTTTATTTTGCAATGAGGCTATGAGCAGACAGGTTTTCAGGCTTCCTTCTGAAAATTTTGTAGACTTGCATCAGATATTCATCCATCTGCAACCTTTCCAATTATTTACTTACGGAGAATAATAAAAGAATACTCAATACAGTGGGATTTTAAGATTCTAGCTTCTCTGCATAATTTTTTCTTCCATATTTTCTTCCATACCTAGGCTTTCTCTTAAAGTATGAACCTTTTAAATGGTCAATGCCAAGACTTGCAAGCCCAGCAGTATGTAAGTACTATGGAATAACAGCATTCTGATGGAAAAGATCAGACATATGTATGAAAGAAAGAGATGTAAAACCACCCACGTGTGCCAAATGGATGTCTGCCTTCATATGGAGACTCCACCTCCCTGGATAGGCTGCAATTACTGTCTGTGCTCACAAAGCAATGAATATCAGCAATACTCAGTGCTAAAATTTTTCTGAAGATTTCTCCTTTTTAGGTTATTGGTCAGCTAAAGCAGATAGTATCATCCTGCAGAACAGAGCTTTCCCCTACTTTCAACCCTCTTATTCCAAAAAACTCTTGGGGAATGCAGGCTTCTACAAAATTAATTTAAATTAATAAGATGTTTGGTGGGGGAAAGGTGAGAAGTAGGCATCTCTTGCATCTGCCTGCTGGAATAATGCAGTGAAATTCCTGAATAACTTCAATTCTTTAGCACATGGAACCTTTGAAAAGCAGCTGAAGGTCCTTTTTGCCATCAGAAGGCCACCGCCATGCATGTCCTGCTCTGAAGGAAAAAGCAACAATGGGGAGAGCAGCCTCTTCTGTCAGAGATGTCAGAGCCAGTTATGAGTTTACCCAGCACTTGGTTCCTTTAAGATCTTACAGTTCATATACTCACTCTGTATGTGACTTACTAGTAGAATGCAATAAGACCTGCCAAAATCGGCCATACAAAAGCATAGCATAAAGTAAATTCTGAATAGTGCAGAGAAAAAGTGACTTTTAAATTTAAAATGATCTTTATCTAAAAAGGCGAAGAAAACTCTATTAAAAAAAAATGCATCATTATGCATTTTTAAAGAACTCTGCTACTGGTGCTCATTTTTAATCACCAAAGTCTCCCATTTCATGCACTATCTGACATGATCATGACTAAAGTTTCAATAACAAAATTATGAGTCAGCTGAAAAGGATACAATAAAGGTAGATAAGCACTATGCTTTTCTAACATTGATTCCTTGCTGCTTTCTTTTTCACACAAGCTTAGTGTAGTGCCATCTTCTCCTTTGGATTACATTACACTCTCTGCACCAGACAAACTGAAGGTATCCATACCACTTACACTCTGCACAAAATGCACAAATGTACAGCTGATGCCTTCACTGTTGTGCTGAATGCAATCCTGGTTCCAAATCAGTTCCATTTGAATTTTTCCCCTCAGCAACAAAAAACCTCTAAAACCTCAAAATCCAACTAAGTCCACCTGTAAGAAGCAAAATCAAAGTCTATTTATACACAGTGAAGAATAAATGGAGGGATGCATCAAAATCAGTGTTCTCCATTAATAAACATTACCTCAAAAATACACTCAAAATGTACAGTGATGCCATCTGAACTGCCCAGCAGTATAATTATGATAACTAGCTCACCCTAAGGAGGAACTATTGCTTTTCCACATTGAGTGATGAATATGAGTAATGGATTTGAATTTTCCCCTAAGTAAGTATTCTGTTAAACGTTAAATAAATCAGTTTGTAGGCTCTCATGAATAAACAATAACAGCTACTCAGTCCTTAGCAAGCAGGCAGTACAATAACAAGAATAGTAGATTAAAAAGTGTTCAGTATAGGAGTGAGAATTCAGAGGAAGATAAGTCATACCTGCCTTTGGATAAGTTAGCTCTCTTATCTTACGAGAGCAGCAGATCACAGAATCATAGAATTATTAAAGCTGGAAAAGACCACTAAGATCATCCAGCCCAACCACCAACCCATCACCACCATGCCCACTGAACCATGTCCCTCAGTGCCACATCTACCCTCATCTGGAACACCTCCGGGGAAAATCTCATCACCTTTAATATTTTTGTATCTTAGAGTCGATAATGATGCACAAAAAGCCCTACACACATTAATAGTAGAACAGTAAACTGTGTAATCATGAACAAACTCTACACTACCAACGGTTTTCCAGAAGGATGCTGGTTTATACTTGCCAGGAAGGATCCTTCCAGGACTGTTCCTGGTGATGCCAATTGCAAAAATGTACTTTGTAGGTTTGCTGCTGGGAGATACATCCCAGTTCCTGACATTTCCAAGTTCATTCACACCTCCTCTATGACCTGGCTGCATATAATGGTCTCTAGAGATTAATTATTTATAGAGGAACACTAACGTAGTATATTTCACACATATTTGATAGAGTCACATTTCATGTCAGATGCAATCAAGGATGAAAAATAATGAGCCAAATCTCGTAAAATGTTAAATGTTCAAACAAAGGCAACAACAAAAATTACAACAAAAGAAGATTAGAATGAACCAAGAAAGCATCATCTTGATTGGCTGCTATTTACACAGAATTAACAGGTAGGCATATTCATGCTCAAGCATGAGCACTTCTCTTTGTCCTCTATTGCATTCCTTTCTCAACACACTCCTGGCTTAAAGGGTCTTTTTGATGGCCAAAGGATTTTCAAGCCTCAAAACATTATAAATCATCTGCTAGAGGCATTCGATGAACAACCACTCTGTTAAGGCAGCTGTCTGTAGAATGCATCTCCACGTGGCATCTGATTTAAAACGTATGACAGAGTTGGCATTTAGTATGTTTTAGTGTTCATGCTCTCATAAAAATAGGGCAAAGGCCCCCTTCTCATAGCATGAGATTTTTATGGAGAGGTGACAGCATTTTTATAACTAAGCTTGCAACCAGATTTCCTTGTAAAGGAATCTCAGAATTCTTTACTCGGCGACAGCTACATACCTAGGAGTGATAATACTACCCAGGCAAAGGCCTTCAACAAACCAGCCAGGGAATTCAGCCTCTGAGGAAGTAACAAGTATTTGCTGAACAAAAAACAATGAATATATATATACATACATATATATAGTCCCTGCTGAACAATAGGAGAGAAGAAATTTGAAATGTGCCTCAGACAGGGCATATCTCAATAAAAAAAAATAGCCTACTGGAGCTTATAGACTCCAGGGCTTCTTACTGCTGCCAAAATACAGTCTGGATAGACCCAAGTCTTCCAGGCTCAAAAAGAAAACTATCTGCATTCTACCTAAATAGAGTTCTGCTGGTAGAGAAAAGTCTCAAACTTAAGCATTTCCACCTGCTGCCAAGGGATCTAAGCATCAATAGTTCTTCCATCCCCACCCTCCATCCTAAATAATGATTGGGTCTGGCTTCTCCTATTGACCAGATTTCTGATTGTGGACAGTCCTGGTGTCTAATTGGAATGACAGCATCACCTGTGCTACCTCTATTCTGGCAGCACTGTTTATTGAAATGAAATGTTTTTGTGAGCCAGTGTAGTTAAACAGTCTGCCACGTGTAGTTTAGCAGTCAGTCTGACAAACACCGATGCAGAGTTCATTGCTTCACTCTTCTTTATCAGTGGCAAGAGATGCTGTGTCGTGCTGGGTGACACGTCCCACGACAGATACACAACAGCAGGCATGACATGCATCCCATTCTGCTGAGCACATTGTGACTTCTTCCATTATGAAGAATTGCATGATATCCCAAATACATGACTAGCCTAGGAAAGAACAACATTTTAATTCTCATCTGAAATATGAAGTGTTGTTCTCCCTCTCCTGTCTTTAACTGATGACATACCTATAACCTTTCTGGATCTACTAATGAAAAATTTATGATTTTTTCCCAGTAAAATTCATAAATATCTGCAACAAACCATTCTAACCACTGATGCAAAATGACACTGAGAGACAGCAGTAGTGTGGTACTGAAGCCTGAACGCGATGTAAATTTGAGGTCACAAGATCATGTGTTTGAGACCTGTCACAAAGCTGAAATATAACCTAAGCTGTCACAGAGATGCAGTGGCAGTATTGTTTAGCATGCTGATGAAGTTCCCAAAATCCAGAGTGACTGCAGAGCCAAGGGAAAGAAGCTGGGCTTTTTTTCTCTAACCCCGAGCACACTAATAAGAGAGATTTGGTGCTGTTGTCCTATAAGCGCACTCCCCGAGATGTCAGTCTGAAGCAACAACTGACCTACACTGTATTTATAAAGCATGGCATAACACATTGACTTCTGATGGCTGTGTTTTCACAAGAGGGCCACATACAGTTTCTAGCCACAGCAACCTGTGTTGTGCTTCTCCTTTGACAGGTATGAAGATCCCATTGCCTCCAGAGAGGTAACAATCTGTAGATATAGCTAACTATACTGATTCATGAGCTGTGTGGTTAATAACAGGCTTTCAGTTTTAAAAAGAGCTGCTTTCACACCTACAGAGATCTGAGTGATCCCAAAGGGATTTGCTAGCATCAGCCTAACCCCACAACCAACCCACATGGGTGGACACCAGAGTACCAGCAAAGCAAGACCATAGAAGGTACAAACTGACAAGATTATACATAAACAAGCCACCTACCAACTGTCACTTTTTATACCTTGCCTATCACTTCATTATTTGTTGGGTCCATTTGTATGGGACTTTTGACTGGGGAGCACCTCACATTTGAAGACTGAGTCCCCATTGAAGCACAGCAAGATGTAGATGTACAGGGCACACTGAAGGCTAAGTCAGAATCAACCTATACATGTACAACGTGTCCAGTGCTGACACCAAAAGTCCAAAGCTTGATGGAAATTATACAGTATGTTCACATTAGGAGGTGAAAATTTAACTGCTGCTTATACTGAGAGGTGTGAAAGGACATAACTCCCCAGGAGGATTCCCAAATCCAAACACAACTATGAGAACCTTTTTTTTTTTTTCTTCAATTTTGGGTATTTGCAAGAATTAGCATGGCTGAATCCTCCACAGCTCTCGAGCCAGTAAGCAGTGCAGTACTGAAGTACTGAGAGGGAAAGTCAATTTCTGGCTCTCTGAAAAGCCCAGGAATTACAGTTTCCATGTAAAGCAGGTGAGATCTTGGTTTCTAAATACCTTGGATCACAAATCAGATCTTCTTCCAAATTCTCCATGGAAAGGTTGGAATTTGTTTTTAGGCAACAGGAACAACAGCCAAAGCCAACCGATGAGCCAAGGTGAGTCTTTTATGTCTGAGTTAAGTTTCCAAGCAAGTCCTGACTGTTTCCTTCAAGTTAGTCACCCTCTTTGGAATACTGCAACACTCATTTTTACAGTGCATTTTTAAGGTCAGGCTTACAGGTTTACTGAAAGACTGTCCACAGCTGTGGCGAATATGAAGCTCAATGTCTGATAAAACCCAGGTAGGATCCAAATGAGCTTTGGGGAGCTGGAGAGCTCTGGGGCACAGCAAGACATTTGAAAGTAGATCCCCCACTCTTGCAGAGAGATCCTGTAGGCCTGTCCTCCTCCCTCCACCTGGAGAGTGGATCCCAAAAGGCAGGGACTGCTCTACCTCCAGATTCCCCTTCCACTAACATCTCTTTTCAGTTTAACTTGAAAAGATAAAAGCAATTTAATCTTTCTTGCCTTCTACTTGAAGGTTTTGTTCTAAATGTATTTTGACAGCAGAAATAAAGACAAAGTTTTAATAGAACTAACTGAACCACAGACTGAATTATGTATTTCCATTTCAGGACAGAATCTCACTCCTAATAACATCATTCTCCTTCCAAAAGCATGCATGACAGAATTCAAAACATTTCTCTGTTCTATAATGGTGTTTTATATCTGCCAGTAGCTAGGCAGCACACACAGCAAAATGATTTCTCCCCCACACGTGTGCATGTCATGTGTCTCTCTTGCTTTGTCCAGGAGTTGGGGTGGGACCATCCAAATTGCTGAACCAGTCTGACTGGAAAATGTGTGCGATAGCGGATTAAAATGCAGACTGAACTCTGGCAGCATCCCTGCATTGGAGCCCTGCCTAGAACCTTCATTTCTTCATATTCTGTGTTCTCTGGAAGCATAGAGCAGCTGCAGCTTTTCTGTAGGACCACCACTTCAACAATCTTCCCCCAAAAAGGAAGCACACACCAAATGTCTAAGCTCGGGACATGGTAATTTTCCAACACCTGATCTTATTTGCTTCCCATCTCACAGAAATGAGTGAAATCAGCTTACTAAACTGGAGTTAAATCCCAAATACATGCCTTCCTCACAGAAGCTTCATTCTTAATCAAACACCCACTGAAGGCAACAAGTGTTACGCATTTTATTTTGTGACTACATGGAAGGCGATTGAAAGAATTTACATCAGCTACTCAACATACACTGTAATGACCAACCACTGGATTATTAGTAGTGACCTAGATACAAAATCTTTGATCTTCTTACTCCTGGGTTATTATCCAGTTTCTAGATCTCCTAAGGTCAATGAGAGTGAACAAAAATGAGGATGGATGAAAAATCTGTGCAATACCAGCGAGAAAACCATAGCATATCGATCCCCAAACACCTCAGTGAACAGAGCACATAGACAGCAGCAAGCGGGATTAGTAGGACCAAGACAGAAAACAGCACTACATTTCAAAGAACTCTAGGAGTGAATAGCTTGAGGTAATGAGATATGAAGTCTTTCACATGCAGGTCATCAGTTTTAATCCAGCTCTGGCTGTAACAAACGCTGGTCATTAATATCTGACAGCTGTCTTGCAGTGATGGAAAATGAGACAGTGGCCCTGCTTTAATTGCTAGTAGTATCTGCAAAATAAAACTTATCAACAGAACTGGTAGTGCTGTTAATATCTAGACAGGAAGGTCGAGGACTGACTGGGCACTGGGAGAGGATCTCGAGCCACTTGCCAAAAAGCCTTGTTTTCTGTTAGTGTCAAGTTGAGATATCTCAAGGGCAATAAATCTTAACGAGGGAACAGAGGATAAAGAAAGAAAAAAAATGGGTTGAAGAGAGCTGTGGAAACCCTACTGCCCTGAACCCAAGCTGGTTCTCCCACTAACATGGTAGAGCAAGACCTGCTTACACTGCCCACAGCTTCTCCCTGGTATTTCCAAACAGAAGCCTGTCCCAGCAGATGAGAGGGCAGACAGACTGAGCCATGGAGTGGTGGAAGGAAGGCAGAGAGCAGACGAAAGCAGTGAGTAAGACACTGAGAGGAAAGGAGTGAGAAGTGGACGGAGGATGCAGTTCGTATTCGCACAGTCAGAATCATGGGCCAGAGAATCATAAGAAGGCTGGGCTGGAAGGGAATCTAAAGATACTCTATTCTCAAAAATTATGAACAGGAAAACTCCTTACTGCTGCTTTCTTCAGGCCTTTTCTTTAAAATTAGGGACAGGCTTGAATTTCCAAAGCCTGGGTAAGCTACCTAGCGTTCACATTAGAAAATGAAAAAGATTATTCTATAGCTTGTAAAACAGATCCTCCCACTTTGCCCTAATAATAGTGCCTTTATTGTTTGGAAGAGATTTAGCTTACTTTATCTGCCCTGAAATCACATATCCTGACACCTGCCCTTAAAACAGGCAGCTGCTCAAAATAGGTGGCATCAGCTCTCCTCTCAGAAGGAGGCTACTGAAGGTGCTCAGTAGGTAACCTGTTCAGACTCCAGCAGTGCAAAAGCTAGGTGAGTTGAACACTGCCTTCTGTAGCTGGAGTAGCTCCTCAAGCATTGCACAGATATTCTGCAAACGAGTCGTGATTTAATTTTTAATCAATTTTTTAAACTTCTCCACTTACTTTTGGACACACAGGACTCAAACGCCCAAGTATTTTCGTACTCGGTGTTACCTGATAAAAATAGGGCACTTTGCTATTGTATTTTGTAGTTGCCCAAGGTCTACGCTCGTCATTCTAACAGCCGCTCCAGCTGGTAGTCAGGGACAGCCAACAAGTTTTGTTGTCTTTTTCTCTTTGAATACCTTCATTAAGAAGACAAAGAAATATACTGAAATGGAGCAGGTCCAGGTGAGAATTTTCCCAATTTGCTGGTTAATCTGAGTACTTTCCCTCCAGCTCTCCGGTAACCACTAGATGGTGATGGTGTATCCCACACTGACACCTCTCGCTTGCCTTTCTCAGCAAGAGTGAGGAAGGAGAAACATTTCGGCACACGGCACAGACCCGCACTGTGATTTGAGTCACACAACCCAGATCTGCCCCACACCAGAGCCAACTGCCTGAATGTGCTACAGGCTTTTCTGCCACAAAAGTTGCATAATAAAAAAGGTTAATGCTTTGGAAAAATGTCATGCCTGGTGTGATACAATTGACTCTGCAGGACTTTTACAAAAACAAAAATGAGGAATTTGTGAGTTTCTCTAGACTTCAGTTAAAGTAATCACATTCTGTCACATCATGCTGCATCAGCCTCTGTTGAATCGAGCTCAGTAATTGGCAGCGGAAATTTCTGCTCTCTCTCCCATGGAATTTACGTGTTCTGCTGCTCTTCCTTCAAGCAATGTAATTAAAAGAACCTGCTTAGCATAATTAATTTGCAAACAGGTTGGATGAAATGGGACTGTATCCCAAAAGCTTTTTCAGCTTTAAGTGAAACTACTTCAAGCCTCTCTTGTGTGTCAACTTCTTCCATTTTGCATTTTAAAAGCTCTTCACTTTAAAAGGTGCTGCAATTAGTAGCCCAGTTCTGAGTGGTGCTGCTGATGTAGAGCCAGATTATGTGGCTCATCCTGCACACTGCATCCCCTGGAATGCCCAGCCTCAGAGCAGTGGGAAGCTGCATGGTCAAGTGTTCTTCTACGTGAGGGCTTTCTGCTAAAATCAATGTATCGTCCTCAAAAATCCTCATCTTAAACAACACAGCATTTTAGACACGAAGGTGAATACTGCAGTAAGTCCTGCATAAAGAGGGAATATCGAGAGAAGAACTCCTTTCCATCAGCAACAGCTGGGACTGCAGTTCCTGCACAGCCATGGAGGCTGGCCCTCAGCAACAACCCTCTACCATAAACAGGGGATCCAGTCTACCCAGTGCAGCATCTACATCAAGCCTCTCCTTAATTTTATTGATTTTTTTTTTACTGAGAACCTGTCCTCTTACATCTGCAATGCAGATTGCAGTTTTCTTGAGCTCTCTCCCATTACAAAATGCATTTCCTAGTAAGTGATAATAAATTGTTCATTTATGACATTAACGGCTTAGCTCTAGAGACTTTTAATTTCAGTACAATCATTGCTGTATAATAACAGCAGGCAATTGGAAAGCCCTACCCCCAAACCTCATTCAAAGCTGATCATCCCAGATTAGAAAGAAAGAAGATTATTTTAATGATCTAACTTGAGAAAAGATCACTTGGGTAGTTTTACAAAGAGGAAAGTACATCTATGACATGACCCTGATGGACAAGTGATGCACATCACGATATTTTGCACTGAATCTTTCAACCACGTGAATTTGCATGGGGACAAAGAGGGCAAGGGATAGGGATTATTTCTTACTAAGACGGTGCGTTGCAGTGAAGCATCTATTAAATTCAGCCATAATGCAAACAGAAGTTACTTTGCAATGTTGTGTTTTCTACTTATTATATGATCTTGCCTGCTAATATTATTTCTAATTAGGATCTGGTTGCATTGATTTTATAAATAGTTCTTTTCTAATGCAAGCTCTACAGTAATCAGGTAGCAAACCGGTGATACTTCTCCAATTATCAGCAATAGGGAACGTTTGGGAGTGAAGCTACAAGATTCCACCTGTTGGAAGAAATGACCAATGCTATATGATAGAAATGAGCAATACTGTATGATGCTGTCTGAGGCACTAAACTGGTCATTCCTGAAAAATCCAACAAATCCAAAATGCTTCTAAAATGGGGGCATTTGAGCAAATGTAGTTATTAAGAAGAGGTATTATTTTATTAATTAAGTCCTATTCCACACCACTAACACTTCACATCACTGGTGCGTTAAGGATACATACATCACAACAGATAAGAATTAAATAGCTTATTAAGCTCTTTAACAATTGAGTTTAAATATTAAGAACAATATTGAATGCAACATCAAATGCATTAAACAAGGAATAGACAACAAGGGCAGCAGACCTGGGGAAATTCTGTTGCTTTCTGTATCTGACAAGAGTGCCCATGACATTTCTTTGATATGTAAGACAGTGGTGTCTTTCCTGCATGAGGGTATTCACAGGTGTGAATCTTTGTTATGTAAAACTTGTAGGATTTTTTTTTTGCATGGAGGCTTTTATTCCTCTGTCCGAACGGCATGAATCATGGACACAGATTCAAAACTTATTAGGGGAAGTCAGAAAGACAGTTCCAAACATGCACACAGCTCAATCACATCATCTTTATTTCCTTTAGTAAGCTGACAGCAAATATTGTCCAGACAGACACAAAATGACAGACTAAGCAGGACCTAGCAGTGACCTCAGCCAGAAGCTCTGACAGAGGACAGAACGGAGGACAGAGAGAGTCTGACAAGGACACACTAAAACCAAGAGTCAAAACATCCTAGTGGGAGTTGGGAAACTAAGTTTAAATCCATTCGAGTAAGATTACATCCAAAACCCAGAAATATTTTAGGTGCTACACTCTAAAGGTGGCAGGCACACAACTTTCATGAAAAGGCTGGGATGTGCTTTGGTGTCTAGCTCCAGGAATCTGGAATAGAGGCACACAGCCATCTTCAGCCCAGCTCTTGGAATGCACATTTTCTGGAGAGCAGACCCTAGCCTACAACTCCCTCTGTGGTGTTTCTCCCTGGAGAAGCAGCTCTCTCCTGTGACTGTTGTCTCAACTGTCTCAGCTATGCCTACCCCAGAAGTAGGCACATACAGTTTGTGTGAATCAAAAAAAGAAAAATTATTTCATGTTGAATTGTCCAGGTAGGTCAGCCCTATCAAATCAAAAAATTCTTTGTTGTTTTTGTGTTGTTTGTTTTTTTTTAACATTTACAGTATACAACAAGGATGGCCTATGTGTGTGTTATATGCATGAATTCTCTCCAAAAGTACTTTCCTTCCATGCAGACTTTTCTTGGAGCTTTTTGCAAATCAGTCCACTCACAAATAACTCACAGCATTTCCTTGGGAGTGCTTCAAATACGTCAGGTAGAATGTTAGCACCCAGATTTCACTTCTGAAGCCAGAACATAAGACAGAGATGTTTAAGACACAGACCCTGGCACTGAATCACACATCCCAGATCCTTCTTTCTTGGTCAGAACAGATGAGGTATGAAGTTCTCACAAGCTGGCAAAAAGAGCACAGAGAGCAAACACACTGTAGGAAGGGGGTCCCTAGCTTGTAAAAAGCACAGCCACGGCTTGCCATCCATAACAGCCACTGCTCACACCCTGCGTATAGATTACACACAGCACACATGGAGCCCTCCACAAGCAGCAGAAAGCCAAACAACAGCCAGACGTTCCCGATTGCACATCACAAGGTAGCTCACTGACATCAGCAACCCTTCGTGGTGGCAAAGTGCTTTTATCTACAAAAGGAAGATGTCGTTTGTGGCAATGAGAGAAAGGCACGTCCTTAACAAGCTAAAACACTGCTTCACAAGACCAGCCTGTGATTTATTTCTTCTCAGTTTAGCGAAGGATGGTTGTCCAGAAGAATTAAGGATTGTTTTAACAACTGAAACCATCACAGCTTTTGGACTTGTTCCTGCTGTCTGTCCATTACAAGAACTGCACATCTGACTATGACTTTCCCTTCTGTTCTGAATAGACTGATCCTATTTTATCCGTAAGTGAAACAGCACTGTTTCTTATCTTTCAACACACAACAGTATTTTGTAAGGACGCTTCGGGAAGGCAGTTTGAAGAGAGATGAAACAAAGGCTATCCGCTTTTTCTGGATGAGCTCTGTCGTTCCAGCTTCAAGAGCTTCTGGTTCAGGAGTAATAACATAATCTCGTCCCCCTGGGAGTCCCAGCTGGGATCACTGCAGGCACAGCTGCCAGCACAACCGTGAACAAACGCAACCTCCCTCTGATCCCAAATCAGTGAAAGTAAGGAATCACTCATCTAGTTAACCTGGCAAACAGGGACATGGTTCCCTCGTGCTCCTATTTAACTGGGCTACTGAATAGAATGATAAATGCTTGCCTTGACTGGTGTCATCAAAGTGCAGTTGTTGTTGTTTTTATTTTATTTTGGTTTTGTTTTACTTAGAAGCATTTTACTTGTGATCCAGAACGCTATTTAGTCTTTATCTTGCTTTTCAAGTGCTCCCCAGGTACATTTGCTCAAATTGTTTCAGTGAAGTTAAAACACATGGGCCCAGGTGAGAGCTCACTTTAATGGAAGTCCTGGCATAAGAAATAATCAAATTATCTGAAGGTTAACTTTTCTTCCCATGGCTTTCCTCCATTGGTGCCAATGAGAAAATCTTTTTATTCCAAATGCTTTAGGTTGGCACCTTCAGGCACTGCTGTTCAAGAAGTAATTAGATCCCTCTTATGAATCATAATACATATGAGAAAAAGAAAGATAACCATGCTCCTTGAGATAGAAATTACTCCTCTGAGAATAGCGGTAGGATTTTTAAATGAGATGATAGCCATTGCTTCTCATTACAGCTTTAGGTGTAACCAGAAGAAAAGACAGTTAAGGCTAAGAATACACTGCCCTTTAAAACAGCATTAGCATTTTATAGTCAACAAAAGTAATAAAGCGTAGTGAGACATAGGAATCCAGAAAATCCAGTTAAAGGCCCAGCATGGATATAAAAGGGAGCAATTCCAAAGGCTGGCGTTGTTCAAGGGAGACTTGTTTCCTTAGAGTCCTCTGTAGTCAACAGAGTGTGAAGCATTTCACGTAGGGTCAGATTAGAGAATTTACAAGAGGTGACCTTAAAGAAATCCAGGTAACACTCATTTCCCATTTAGACAGCAATTTTGTTGGAAGGCTTTCAAAGACCAGTGAATGACCTCCATCCAATTACCTTCACACACATGCCCACCTACCCCTCAGAGAACTCCCAGATATGAGGAAGGAATGCACTGTGTTGCCTTTTGCCCAGCAGACCCTAAATATGTGAATCCCAGTGGATGATTTGCAGACCCCATACAAATGATGCTGCCAAAATACAGCTAAAGCAGACATAGCTACTGCGGTGCTGAAGAAAGAATCTGAGTTCAGTTAGAAGGAACCACTGATTTAATCTGATTTCTTGTAGGTCATTTTTCCATGACACTTGCCAAATCTCCTTTTAAAAAGGACAGCGCAGTTCTGTAACAATAAGATAAACTGGTCCTGAATTTTCTGAATCATGTTAGAAATCTAGTTATTTCCTTCTTGTTTCCCACTGCCATAAATGTGTATCTTTTTGCACAATATTCTGTTTCATTGCTTTTCAGCACCTAAATGTTTTGCCCCAATTGTCACAACACTTTTGTTGCCTTGTTTCAACAGTGTTGTTAGTAAAACTGTGCGCCAAAGTACAAGCAGTGTGTGAAACTTGCTTTGCTCCCCAGAACTCCAGCATTAAGGGATCATGTTTACACATTTCCACACAAATACAAGGAGCTAAAGAAGGTACTAGGAATTTATTGCATAAACTGTCTGTCTAAAGTGACATTTTATTACATTATATTCTCATCAGACTGTGTGTTGTAAAGTGTGTAAAAAAGAAACCGTTTTGTAGAAAACTTCTCTTAAATGCTCTAATAAAGACAGTAACTTCTTTCTTACTTGGCCTTCAAAAGGAGTGTTTTCAAGAATTATAAAATGGCTTCAAAAGCAGAGAATAACCTGCAGCCTTTGTGGAACCTCTTTCTACATTATACCAAGTAGAAATTGTCTGTAAAATCATTCCATCCTGTCCTACTCATCATATCAACAGGGACACAAATAGAGACCAGCTCTCTCCTCTTCAAGGACTGATGCCACCCAGTTTGGGTGCAGGCAGTGTTAGGTATGTGTCCTTCCACTACACACCCACAACTTCCTCCTCTTCAAAATATCCTCTCCAAATCTGCCTGTGGCTACCAAAGGCTTGGCAATATTCAGCAGGCTTTTGCATTGTGGATTCTGCAGTTGTCGGCACTGTCCTTCTGTCCACTTTGAGTTTTGCGATCCATTTCCCCTTCATACTTTTTCCTTCTTAAATCCAACTGTAAGCCCTGCAGAGTAAAGGCCATCTTTATGCTGCGTGCAGGCACAGCACCACACATAATGGGTGCATCCTTAGCCTCGCTTATATTATCAACAGCAAAAACATTTCCAACATCCAAACCATGTCTTAGAAACCACCGGTGAAATGTGTCATGCCAAATACAAGATAAAAAAACAGCAGGCCACCATGAGGCCTCCCGTCAGCCTGCTCTCCTCTAGGCTGAACAAACCCAGGAACCACAGCTGCTCCTCACACCTTGCCCTCCAGACCTTTCACCACCTTTGTAGCCGAGTTTCTTTATTCATTTCTTCACTCTTCTCCTTGCTTCCTGACAGCTAACACTGCACACAGACCTAGAACTTCGTGGTAAGAAGCATCAAAAACAAAACCAACCTGGCAACAGTTTATTTTCAAGAACAGATCATCGAAAAATTCCAATTCACTGTAAATTTTCTCTAACACAACGCGTTACCTTTAATTACATGTTTCTATACTGGAACTCTATTGCTTTTATACCTTTTCCATACCATTTCCACGTATTTCCAAAACCACATACTTCACTCGTTATTTTAAGTGCATTACACTTGTATATTTCTATCCATCCTTTTTACAGATCTGGGATTTAAATCCCAGCTTTGGCAGGTAGCTCAGCCCTGTTGCTTAGCAGCAGCTGAGACACATGTAAATGCAATAATGGAAATTCTCGCCGTTACAAAAGTGGAAAGCTCTTGCCTGCTAAAAGCGGATGTTTATAAATTGGCTGGAAGCAGAGTAAGTGGCAATATTAGATTAGAAAAATTCTTTCCAAACAAAACACAGTCTTGAACACATAGCTGACCAGCCTGACACAACCTAGACAATAGACTGAGGTTAAAAAAAACCAACAAGAGTCAATATTTAATTATGATTGTTTTTATGTATTGACCACTGTAGCACTTTAACCGCTGTACGATTACTACCAAAACAGATCACCTCCCATTTCATTTAGTGGGTGAAAGTCGACTGCAGAACTTTCGCTGCCTTTACAGAACTGTGATTTCGTATTATCTCAATTTATTTCATTAAAACCTACTTTTAAAAACAGGTCTATAGACTCACAGAAATGAAATATCAATTATATCTCATGCTTCCTAATTCTACAACAACAGTGAACCTGATTAGGTTATCAACAATAAGGAACCTAAAATGGCCCCCAGACTGAAAGAAATGAATGAACATGATCCAGGTCAAAGATGAAGGCTTCATGCATGTGCTGGCATGTAGCATCCTGAAGGGTTGTGCCTACCATCGCCAAATTCTTTGCATGTGCAGGATACAATTTAGCTTAGAAGGTAACTGCCTAAGTCTAAAAAGTAGGAAACTTGAGTTTCCCTTTATAGTCAGTATAGAATAGTATTTCCACAGAAACAGTACATTCTGCCAAAAATGAATGTCTAAGATGAGCTTGATTCTTCTGAGAACTCTCCTTCAGTTGCTCAGTGAAGATACTAGGGCGGTTTTATATATAGCAGATGAAATGAATCATTATTTGGAAATGCCTCTCTCTTTCCATTGACCCTACTGAAGCCTCAATGATAAACTAACCTTCAGATGGCAACTGAAGATTACGTCTGTGCAGGAGCTCAAAGACACTGATGAGTGTGACTAAATAAACCATGTCCTGCATTTAAACACACAAGATCTGAGCTCTGTACTAATCATCTCCTGAAAATTGCCTTAAGCCCATTTCTATCCCTAACCCAAACTAGTTCTTACAGTCTGTAAAGCAGTTATTTTGATATCTAGATCTTGTGCGCTACTCTATCAACCCAGACATAATTACAAACATCATATTCTAGTCTGCAATGCCACATTGCCAGAGCTCCAACTCCTTTTGTTATTTACACATTGCATATGTACATATTGCACAAGATTGGATTTATTCATGTTTAATTTCTTTCCCAAGCTCTGTCCAGCAGAAATTCACACTGAAATCTTCTTACAGTGAACATATGATAAAATGTTTTATTTATTCCAATGGAATACCATTTTTTTGTTATTTTTTATCCCTTCTAAATATGATGGTTTGTCAGCTCATCTCACTCATTCTCTATGCATTTCCATCAACTGTGTCTCTGGATCCCATGAGAACACTTTGATTTTGTTGCTAGGCCTAGAAATATGATAATCAACTAATATTTCTGGGTCAAATCCATTGTCATGGAGTCTGCGTCTCCTTAAGAAATACTGATGCAATTAACAGTGATTTGCCCTCCAACTACCAGCAAAAGAGATACAAAATATAGTTTGGATCTCATAGATGTTTTTTAATTGTCCCTCTTTAAGATCTTTATGAAAAACAATCAGTTACACCAAAAAAAAAAAAAGCAGGAAAAATGCTTAATACTTGTATGGTGTTTTGTATTTTACTGCTGTACAAACATTAACTAATTAAGCCTCACAATACCCAAGCAAGGAATGGAAGGAAGCATTATTATGGCTATATATTATAATTACACTGTCTCATTTAGAATTTCCTGGCTTGTGACTTTTAAAGTAGTTATTATAATTATCATAAAACTAATAAAAATCAGAAACAATCATGTTTTTTGTGGTATGAATCTGCACTAAGTCAAGCAAATAAATAGCTTACAAATTCTTACAAGCACACTTTTTTGTGTGAAGATCCAATAATATTAAGCAGGTAAGGCCTTGCCTTGGAAAATTAATGTTTCTGATGGGCAATCCTGAGATCAGCTAGATCACTACTCAGTCTTTTAGGTTGCCACGACTACATGCATACTCCAACTACATATCATGCTTAAAGTTCATTTGCCTAAAGAAAAGGTAGTCATTATCAAATGCCATCAAGAGAGGTTTTCCATAATCTCACTGCTTTTTTTCAGAGAGATGGCAATACTTGGTAACAGATTACTTGTCTGCGGAAGTTACTGAGAGAGAAGGAATTCTAAAGCAAAAGATAAAAAGCAATGAACATGTTCCCATCATGCACACACACACACAAAAAAAAAAGAACTGCAAGACCATCTGTTGTTCCTTTCCAGAGTATATCATGTTATAAAAGAAGAAACTGGTAAAATGCAGTCCAAGCCTTGGTCCCACAGAAGGTGTCAGATCTCCCATGGATTTCAACAGGACTAGTGGCTGTTCAATCTGTTCACTTATAACCTAAGGAACAGCTATTTAAAGACAGCAGTGCAGTTACTATCAGAACTATATGTTTATCACAAATGTATAACCTAATATAGGGAACTTCCTGTAGCAGGGGCGTTAGACTAGATGATTCCCAGAGATCCCTTCTAACTGATTCTATGATAGCATTAAATATGGAAATAGATTCTCTAGATAATGTCCCCCTTAACAACACTCCCTTCATCACCTGTCTTAAGGATTAAAACAAGTTTATAAAAACATATGCCATTTTAAACATTCCAATGTCTATAATGAGATTACACTTACTTTATTCCTTCTCTTTTTGGTTTCCTTTCACTACTCAAATTTGTACTGTTTGACACCACAACTACTTGACTGAAACTACTGCAAAAAAAATTAACAAATAAAATGATGGAGAGGAGAGGAGAGGAGAGGAGAGGAGAGGAGAGGAGAGGAGAGGAGAGGAGAGGAGAGGAGAGGAGAGGAGAGGAGAGGAGAGGAGAGGAGAGGAGAGGAGAGGAGAGGAGAGGAGAGGAGAGGAGAGGAGAGGAGAGGAGAGGAGAGGAGAGGAGAGGAGAGGAGAGGAGAGGAGAGGAGAGGAGAGGAGAGGAGAGGAGAGGAGAAAGGAAAGGGAAAAGAAGGGAGGAGAGGGGAGGGAAGGGAGGGGAGGGGAAGGGTAGGGAAGGGTTGTTTTTTTTTTCTTTAAAGTCCAGTTAAAAAAAAAAAAAAAAAAAGACAGGGATAGAGCATGCAGAACTCTGTATGCCTGACAATTAGGACTGTGCAGGAACCTGGAGATGACAAGGTTGCATCTTCTGTCCCATTTCAGGAAGAGGAAGGGTATTTTGCTCCTTGGGGCATAAAACATCTATTTCTTTACCATACTGCATTCTGTTTTGACCCAGAAATGACAAGAATTGAGGCCCTAAATGTATGAGTTTCAAGAACTCAAAAAGTGCATTTTTAGTCCATTGCTGATCATACTAAAGAACTACTCTCACTTTGGTCAAGCTCCTCCTCCACTGAGAGATCAGATTCCTTTTCTCATAAAAAGTTTGGTGGTTTTTTTGTGTTTGTTTCTTTTTCCCCTTGCTCTTGGTTCCAAGATGTGCATTCTTCTCTGCGCAGTGACACGACTTCAGCTGTCTGCTGACCCAGCTATTACACCAACATGCTGACAGTGAAAACCGGAAGAGAATGAATCCCCTCGTAGTCTGCACCAAACGCTTCACTAGAGAGCTGTGTTGACTCACTCACACCACACGTGGGATTTTTACACCATTCCACGTTTTTACTGCATATAAAAGGAAAGCAGAAGAGAAAAAAGTGTACTTGATCAGTGTTGTAGATGGGCAGTAATATTTGCCATCCCACCAAAATAAGCGGTCCTCTTAGGACTGCGTATTTGCTTTTGTAGCAAATATGTAGGACAGCATTTCTATGAATCTGGAAATTGAGAAATCGTCCACAGTATTTTGGTAATATGAAGAAAGCATGGCCATGTACCCAAAATAGATGAGAGTAAAAAAAAAAACCCAACCACAATTGAGATGAATAATCCGGTGCAAATAAAGAACACTGGGTGCATGTATAGAAAATGGAAACAAGTAACTGAAAACTGCCTGCAAGCATGTCCAGTTGGAGATAAAGCACAGATACTGTTTTCATAGGGATTAACTGTTCTTGACCACTTTTCCCACATGCAAAGCACAACATAATTTTTATTCAGATAGGTTGATTTGGCAGCCTCTTTATTTCTAGCAAAAAACTGTATTTATTGTGCCTGTGCAAGAAAAATTCCACTCTTGAATGGAGCCAGAATGTGGTTCTTTCACCTCACACTGACAACTGCCTGCTGGATAGAGCTCAAGAGCTAATTTCTCACTGACATTTCCCTTCTACAGGATCCTACTAGAAGTTTGTGTGCCAAATTAATCATTTCTAAAAGCCTTTAATACATTTGGCTAGGTGTTAATGTAATTTTTTATAAAGAGTGTGTTAAATTCTGTCTTTGGAAACAGATTTGATTACACTGAAGAAACATTATTCTCACAGAAAGAGGTAATAAAGAGGTGTATGACTTTACCAGAAACTGCTTCATACAAAGACCGTATTTCCTCCATTTTTGTTAGAATTATTTTTTTATTCAGCTTTATTGCCCTGAACCTGCTGGAGATTTTATACTTAATCTTCAAAGAGTAAAGACGGGGTTTCCACACGTGTTCTTTTAGACCATATACTCTCTTTCGTGTTCTTTCATGTTTCAAGGACACCCCAGCTTAGTAGATGCTGGAAACAGAGATGATACTTATTCTCCCTGTTCTTGGCCGTGCATGAGAAACAACTCCAGAATTTATGCCTGTGAAAATAAAATCAGGCCCATTAAACATCGTTTGCCTGCCATGCAGGAAAACTCCAGGGGAAAAGAATCTTAAAAATAAATGAGCAGACGGACTAATAGACCATAGGGGCTAATTTGCAGTGTGGATTTGGCAGTACTAACAAAAGGACAGCAATTTGTTGGGCAACCCACGTTACACACTATATTTGTCTGTAGCAAGAACTAATTGATAGATAAATAATTGCTTCAGTAAGCCAATATTAATATGGCATCCTTACAATTAAATAATGTAACTATTTCCATTATGAACTCTCATATTCAGAATCATATTTCAGATACCAGCAGTTCTTCCAGCTCAAAAAAATATAAGACACTAGATAAGCTTTGAAGAGCTGGTCACAATTTAAATTGCATTCTTTTAGCTGACTTTTTAAGAACTACCTAATACTGAATTTCAGTACGTTTACCTTTCTCAGACCAAGTGTCACTGAAGTATTAAAAAATCATGTATAGACTTTATATTTAAAGGAGTTAAATACTGGGAACCATGAAGTTCTAAAGCAATAAATGGAGAGTCGAGGAGTCCCTCCTGCACAAATGAGCAACAAAAAAGATGAGAAGGAAATTGTGTTCAGTACCACAACTTTAATGCTGATGCTTAGCTTTCTGTACCTCTAGATGTGCACAAAATAGTAGGGCTGTATTCCTGCAAGACAGCTTTGGGATTTGGTCACCGCTATGCAAGTGTGAACTCAAGGCAGTGGATCACTATCTAAGTTACTTGTTCTCATCAAGAAACTGGAAGAAGTTTAATGTGTGCCTAAGTTTGTAACAGATTTACCAGCCTACATGTAATACGGGACTCAATGAACTGAAGAAATTGGACCCTGAGGAAAGGAGATGTGTTTTACTTCTAAATCATGCTAATCAAGTAGAGGGCACAGCACCTGACCAGCATCTGCGAGAAAGAAAGCAAGAAGCTGTGATTTAGTGAGAGGAACATCTGCATCCCTTCCTTCTAGGGCAAAGGCGTGTGCATGTGGGCAGGAAGACTCTGAAGGGAACCGAGGACACAAGCATTTCCCTGGGACCACATCCAAAGAACATCACCTCCCAGCTACCGCTGTGTAACAGCTGGCTGAGAAACAGCTGGCTGGAGTGTATTCCAGTGAAAAAGAACAATGATAGGAGGGAGGTTGGCTTCTGAAGTCATCTGCGGGCTTTACCTGCAAGGCTTTCACTGCACAGTATCTGGTTTTCATTAATGACGTAACCATCTGCACTGACATGCATTATAAAATCGGGCACTGTTCATTGCTACATTAACAAAGACCTACACAACTGAAACTGTTTCCATTACCAAAAAGGTGTAATAAGAAGAGCACAGACTTAGTCAGCATGGACACACAAAATACTGCAAACTGGAGCGTGCAAACATGAAAGGTTCCTTATTTTTAAGCAGTTCTTAGGTATTTGGCATGATCATTTTGACAAGAAGAAGCAAAACAGTGAGTAACCTTCAAAGAAAGCTGTGATGAGCCATGAGTATGCATACAGATGTGTAGTTTCTTACTAAGGAATAACAGTATTTCTAGGACATATTCTTCCAAAGGGATACAAGTACCTAGAAATAACTTGGTAATTAAATAAGCTTCTGTTGAAAAATGCTGACAAGCTCCATATACAATCTTATTTCAATTAATTTGTTACAATTTTTTTTTTTTTTTTTTTTTATTAGCCCAAATAGACTTTGATACTCACTTTGAGTTGAACTGTAGTGTTGGTTCACACTTCTGCCTATACTGCTGTTTCTGTGGACTGCAAGGAGGTTCTGTTTAAAACTGATTATTCAATTCTGGGCTATCAATGCAGCCAGACAGCCAAGTTTCATGGCTTCTTATACAGTTGGAGTTCACACCTAACTCTTCTGAAAATGCTTCATTTGTATTTCTGCAAAATGGCACCAGTCTCTTCTCATCTGAATTTCCTTGTGTTGATTACTTTATCTTCCACATCACATGGTTTCTTTTCTCATTCTGTTTTGTTTGTGACTGAATATACAATAAGATAGCTAATTCTCACGCCAAGTAGCGGTAAGTCGTCAATTCAGCAATCAATAGGTTTGTTGGTGAAACGTCTATTCCTATGAGCTTTAATTAAACACAAAAAGATGGAATTTACTCTCATTGAAGAGAAATAAAGTTGATATCCCAAGGTACTGGAAATGTTCAGACTATGATTAGTAGGAACCTGACTGGAATCTAAACCATTGTCTACACGACGACAAAAACTGAATTTAAGTTAACAACCAGCTGAGCTTCCAGGATTCTCCATAGCCCAGAACCATCTTAAAACACCTCTCATTTCATTGCCTGCATATCCACAGCTACCCACAGCAGCATGTACTGCAGTGCTAACTGTGACATGCCATGTCTAACACCACAAGCACATGATGCAAGCTGAGATGCAATGGCTAGCCATTGCAGTGTTCCAAACTAATTGAGGTCCTATAATTTTTCAGTATTCCTACCCATTTATAGCGACTCACAAATGTCTGTCTGGGAAGTACAGAAATTTATTATTACTAAGGTAGTTTTCTGAAGGAATGATGTTTTCTGAATGAAGTGTTCACTGGAGATGAGAGAGTAGAATGGGGCTGAAGATGTGGTGTGCACTCTTGGAGTGAAGGAACTCATTCAGAATCCCAGGTTCTGAATGAGACCCTTCGTTTCATTTATGTCTTATGAAACAAGAAAGTGGTTCTCAGGTTTTGTGTGTAAGTGAGATAATGGAAGCAGATTCTGATACAACTACTGGTCATGAATACAATGCTATGATGTGCATGTATGCTCCCCACAAGACAAAGAAACCTTTTCCCAAACCATGTGATAGGAAGGGTAAGAAACAAATCACCTTACTTCAAACAAATAAAATGAAGGACTTTACTTATAGTTCAACACACGAAAAAACTGCTGAAGAAACAAAGGGTAACGTCAAGCAAGTGATTCAGTCACTGATTTCTTGACTATCCATACATAATACAGAGAGATTTCATTGTAGTTGATTGCTAAAGAAAAGAATACGTCTTAAAAAAAGACACTTAATATCACTAAAGCCTCTCACTATGCAGACCCGAGAGGTTTACACTAGTTTGTGAGCAGCCTGCCTTGTGATGAGAAGGAAAACCCTGAGGTGGTATGAAGGGAGCAAGGAGACACAAAGTTTCAGGGGGGAAGAAGTCCAAATTACTTGAGTTTTGTAACAGGTTTCAGAAAGGCAGTGAACTACTGATCAGTCCTGACAACTGTGCCAAGGACTACCTTAATACTGTTAAAATAAGTACCAGTGCAAGAAACACTAAACCTGAACACCATGACAGCTCTGAAACCTGGCTCTGACCACGGGTTGTTTGCAGTTGGGTCTTTTTTTGGAAGTCTTTGACATTTAGGTGTTAGAAGTGGCTGTCTCCTTCATGGCTGCACCACACTTTCTGTATTATCCTTCAGGGGAATCATAACTGTATTCATGAATGCAGTGTTTTCCTACAGAAATAATTACAGCATTCGAAATTCAATTGTTTTGGTTTCTTTGAAGGAATCCAACACAAAGCAAAATTAAGCCATAAAGAAACAAAGTTCCTTATAAAAGGGCATGAGAATTTTTTGGAACCGTCTAGCTTACTTCAAAAATAATAACAATAAAAGAACAAAAGCAGTGATTTACATGCTGTTGCTGGAGAATTTATTCAGTCTGGCTTCTTTTATCACGATAAGTTGTAAACTAGGGATGCATGTACGTGGTGAGGTTTTTAAGCATTCAGCTGGACTGCCTTGCCCTGACGGACATATTCTTTTCAATCTTTTGGACACCGTTTTAGTTTAGACACTTCAGGAATCACACACAACCACTGCACTATTCAATACTTAGTAATAATCAGAGGTTTTATCCAAACCTTCAAACCCCACACATTTGGGATTTCCAAGCACTGGAGATGCCTTCAGACAGCTTTACGGATCTGTGACCATCCCTCTTTCCTCTCCTGGAAGGGGTGTCAGCATACATAACTGAACTGTTATCAGCAGGGCTCATTCCACAGGCCTGGACACTATCCATAATACTATAAAAATAAATGAATTTCTCCTTCTTGCCTCCAAAACTACTCTTCTAATAATGTCAGGACCCTTACACTCACCACTCACCCATTCAGATTCAGCTTTTAAATAACTGCTTCCTTCAGTGACATTTAGTACTGTGTCTGTTATTATACTTCAGGAGAGGAGCTCTCCACACACCAGATCCAGCTTTCAGGACTGGATTTTAAAGAAGCTTGCACCAGACTTGCCAGGACTCAGGGTGACAAACAATTTCAAGAGCTCAGTTCTAAGTTCTAATAAAGATCAGGAATAAAAAATCTCATTGGTTTCAGTGAGGTTAAGATGTCAACCTGAAGTGAATCTATTCTACCTTGTTGAAGGTTCTTAGTATCCAATGCTATGTTCAATGGCCACAATTACAGAAGAGTTCACTATGCAGCATGCCAGTCCTCTTAATTACTGTTCTCATTCTACTTTGTAGCTTAAATGTAAATTTAATTTACTTTCTTACTGTATTTTATTCTTCAGTACAGTTGTTCATCTTTAAAGCTCTGTATACTAAAGACAGACTTCAAAAGATGTTCCACAAAATGACTTCCAGTCAGTGTTTTTCCTGGGATGTGTGCAAGAAGAAATGCAGCAGAAAGGCATGTTACCAGCATCCTCCCCTTCCCCAAATCATTCAGTCAAGCTTCAAAGTTAACACTGCCTTTGGGGTTTGTCTGATTTAGTCTTTATGTGGAAGGAGCACTCTGGGCCTTTGTTTGAAAATTCGCACAGCACAATCTCAGCTTCTGTTTGAAACATATAACAAATCTTTTATGTGGTTTTCTAGAAGGCTTGCGTTTTGGCAGAGCACCTGACTGTTTGTGTTTACGTGGAAAAAGAGGAGGAAAAATAGGAAAAGCAGTTTGCTAGAAAGGTGAGAGGGCAGCAAGACCGTATCTTTTTTTTTTAAAATATAAACCAAGTTCTGTATGAAGAGCAATTCTCGTCTCTTCTGGTCTTAACTTTATCACGATCCAATCAGTCTTCAAGGTTGGACTGCAAATACACTTGCTTTTCAGCAATACTTTACATTATAGAATCACAGAATGGCCTGTGTTGAAAAGGACCACAATGATCATCTGGTTTCAACCCCCTGCTATGTGCAGGGTCACCAACCAGCAGACCAGGCTGCCCAGAGCCACATCCAGCCTGGCCTTGGAATGTCTCCAGGATGGAGCATCCACAACCCCCTTGGGCAACCTGTTCCACTGTGTCACCACCCTCTGTGTGAAAAACTTCCTCCTAAGATCTAACCTAAACCTCCCCTGTTTCAGTTTAAAACCATTCCCCCTTGTCCTATCACCATCCACCCTCATAAACAGCCATTCCCCCTCCTGTCTATACACTCCCTTCAAGTATTGGAAGGCCACAGTAACGTCTTCCCAGGGCCTTCTCTTCTCCAAGCTAAACAATTCCAGTTCCCTCAACCTTTAGAAGCTGCCCTGTGAAACTACCTAAGGTAGTTGCTACAACGGATGAGAATTATCACTATCCACCCTTGTGGACTGTTGTGACTGTTTTCCTCTTTTCAGTTCTGCTATATTAATTTTCCTTTCTCAAAAACTTCAATTGTACTTCTACTGAAAGGTTTTTTTCCTCATTAAGCATCATATATTTCTAACTATTCTGTCTATAGTTCTCTCAAATATGCAGATTTTGACTAAATATTTGAGGAATGCCTTAAGGATCTTCACCTAGCAGATTGCTCCACAGTCCTCCCACCAAGCAAAACATTCACTGATGCCACTACTGTAACTCCTATTTCTTACTACACGCGCTGCTTCCTGCAGAGCCACCCTGTAATGGCCCTGGACCAGAGATATTCTTTGCTTTGCTAGTTTGCATCCAATGCTATTTCTAATTGACTCTAATGTAACAATAATGGTTTTATTATCCCATATCAATTTAAAAAATTCAATAACACAGGAGTACTATTAACCTATTTAACGATTTCTAGAATCCTATTTACAAATAAAGACATACGCATGTGGTTTTCTGAGTTGCAGGTAGCATTATGTGCCCTACTGTGCAGGAACACACTACCATGTCGTCCAGGAAGACTGCAAGCACTGTGAATGTCATTTTTTGGAAAGTATGAACAGCATATACAAAATCAATATATCAGTAGATACATCAATTTTTTTAATAATCTGCCTGATCTTTAGCAATACAGCAGTATTGGCATAGCATTCCTAAAAATTACTCTTGTTACAGGGATAACTTCAGTGGTCAGATGGCACTTGCAAAATCAGTACAGCTCTTCCAGTTAACAGAGATATATCTCAGGAAAATCAGCTTTTGCCAGAGGAACTGCATCTATGCTCAGGTCATCTGCAAGCACAGTTGTGCTGTTCTGGATTTCCACTTTTTAACATGCATTGAGTCTGAAATGCAGCTGTAACCTAATATTTCAAGGAGCAATATGCCCTCTTCAGAAGGATGCTACTCCATCTTGAAAATTTGGATAGAGAAGAAGAAGATGCAAATATACCCATTTACATTTCAACAGATTTTTGAGAGTCTTTTTTTTATGCACATTAAAATGAGCAACTAGAAATCAATTCCCTTCAAGGCAGGAAATATGAGATAGAAACCAAAAATAAGACAGCTATTTGACTGTAATTTATCAAATGGCATTGCTATATTTTTCAGTTACACGCTATCCATAAAGCCCCAAAATCTAGCTAAATAATAGATGTGCAATAAATTCACTGAGCAACCCACTTTATTTAATGCTAGCTAGCATTATACCGTGACTCACAGCCCTACCCTTTCAGGTAGGGGACCATTGGTGCTTGTTTCTGTTATTAATAATCCAGACGATATACTTCTCGTGTCCAGTGACCTAGTTCCAACAAGTATCACAATATAGAGGCCTATTTTCCAGTTAATAAACGTGCATAATTCCTGTGAATATTACTACTGTTTATGCACACTTGCACACTCTAGGGCATATTCATCCAAACCCAGTGATTTCAAAACATCTGAAGCAAAATTTATTTGGCCCTCTAGACTGAAAGAAACCCTAAATAATGATGGGAACAGTCCAGCATGTTTTATTTGTATCTTTCATTTTAATGAGAATTTTGTATATTAATTCCTTCATCTCTCTGCCCACAATGCTAATGATGTTTTACATAAGATAGAAGAAATAAAGAGTTCTTAGATAGAATAAAAAACAAAGCAACAACTAAAAAAACAAACCGAACCAAAACAATAACCATAAAAACAAGAAGGAAACAAGCAAGGATTTAGCTTAATGGCTAGAACATTCACTTTGGAGATCCAAACTGTGTTTTCCAGACTGTCCACAGACCCACTAAGATACTTAATACCACTTCTAGCAGCAAGAGTTTGGTTGGAGTGCTGTGAGCAGACCAGAAGGACTCATTTCATCACGGGTAGAGAAAGGATGCAGGGGGAGTATTAGCAGATTCAAACTCCTTACAGAGACATGTTAATTGATTCCAGATTTCCTACAGCTTGAAGAGTACTTAAAGCAGAGTGGTAAAGATAAGGCTCTCATATTGCCTTCCTTAAAAGAAAAAGTTAAAAGGACTTCAGTCACCTGATTTTGCTTTGACTTCAAATGTCCTAGATATTTCTCTGCAGGAAAGGCTTGAAGGATACCACTCCCACATGGAAACAGATGCATAAACCCTGAAGAAATGTTGAGCCTCATACACATTCCTGTCCTGAGCATTACCCTGTGGTTTTGCTTTGGCATACTGGTTTATTTCAACCTGCCTTGATGTTTAACTTTCTCAGAATGGTATCCACGAGTTTCTTCTGCTGCCATGCTCTGTGTAGGCTGCTGGGGCAGCTAACGTGGGGCGGTATTTAAATCTCTTGGTGGTTCTGGGCCTATAGTGCATAAAGAAGTCATCAGGAAATTAACTCGAAAATTGTACAAGCCTTCAAGTAATTCAGCACCTTGGAATTAGACATGAGACCTAAGATCTGGCCAAAGATTCTGCATCTGAACAAGAATCTGTGCACCAAAAAGCATACCAGAAGTTTTGATGAACCTACAAGACTACAAACAATGCTAAAAATACAACAGTAACAATTATATTTCCTCTTATTTGATGTTTATTTAAAAGATTGTTCTTGATGAAATATTTTCTATAAACACTGACACTTAAAGTGCTGCAAATAATTTTTGTGTATAGTCCATTTGCACAACTGCTATTTATTTTAAGCACTGCCTGATTTGTATTCCTAATGGAAACTTCAATAGCAAACATTTCCATGCCAAGCTACAGTAATTCCCCCTTTTAGTCAATACAGTCTTCATCTGCATCAGTAAACAGCACAGTACAATCGACACAAATACGCAGTGAAACAGTTTGTGTTGAGGACCTGGCATCCACATCACACACGTTCTGGATGCTTTAACCCAGACCAGTGCTAGCCTGGATCTATGAAGTAAGTGCATGCATATGAGCAGGCACTAAGAACAGCAATACATCAGGTGTGATTCCAGGATGCATTTTCTAAAAAAGTTTCATCCATAAAAACGCAGCTTCTGTGCCCTAGGATTGTGCACTCTCTCTGTAACTATGTAAAAAATAAATAAAATAAAATAAAATAAAATAAAATAAAATAAAATAAAATAAAATAGTAACGAGATAATCAGGACATTCACTTTAAAATAATGCTCCCGTGAATCCTAAAACGTGTTGGTTTTCTTTTGCTTAAGCTGAAGATATCTTCCATTGTATATGAGTACAAGAAAAGAACTTCCTTAGCATCTTAGTACAATGGCCAACACTCTTACCAATCCATGTGAAAATCTATAGAAATCTTTTTCAATAATATCCTTTTCCGACCAAGAACTAAAATGTCATCTCTCCCACTAAAAGTTCACACAGAGAAATTATGAAGCAAAATGAGCTTCATACCTTTTTACCCCAACTACTCATTAAAGGAACTGAAATGTTATCAATGATTGGATCTCCTGTTGGTGGTTTCCCCCGCAAAGATTAAATGTTGAGTTTGGGTTTTTGTCTGCTACCAGGCAGAAAACCCTACAGATAAGAGGTCCCCATTCTCAGACAGCCAAAGGCCATTAGTTTAGAAGAAATTCTGCGTCAGAAGGAGAAATAAATGCCTGGATTTACTACAGCTAATCGTATTTCTCTTCTGCAAATTGGAAATAAATATATGACAGCGACATTACAGAGCAGATCTCACAAAGCATAACTACCAAAGCAAGGGAGACCATCTTATTTGGTGTACACTTCTAAAAATATGTAAGGTCATAAAACCGAAAGCCAGATACTACAGCTCCCTAGGAATACAGGGCTATCTCCAAATTTCAGTACTCTTGTACTCTTCATTTCACATTTTGCACTACCATTTTGTAAATGTAATACTGAAATTACTCTCTGATGAGTGAAGTATCTCGTGAATTATCTGTGAACACTTCAAACAGCCTGTTGAAGGGAGGAAGTCCTAGCAGCTCCGAGCTATTTCGGAAGAAATTATCCCTCAAAACACACAAAATCATTAAAAAATCAATCAATCAATCAATAAGCAGCTTTCCCAAAAAGAAAATTATGATTTCTAAAAAGCTAAACACTTGACATACTTTATTACTTTATTGGGAATATTTTATAGAGGCCATTTACATTCCTCATGAAACACGTAAGAGAAATTATTAGATGTCTAATCTCAGGGTTGTACACCAAGTACTATTCAAAATAGAAGCTATAAATTATCAGTCGATAACAAGCACAATACCTGAGGCAGTAAAAATTCTTTCAACTGAAAATAACAGTTATTAAAAAGTCAGTCTTTTTTAAGAAAAGGATTGTGAGGCAACATCTCTAGCCATTAATATTAAAATATGTGGACAGAGGCTTATTTATGTAAGCTGAAGTTAACAGTTTTTGCAAGGGCACTCATTAAAAAGAAGGAGCTAGGTGAAAATTTACAGTCATCTGGTTTAGGGCTGAAGAATTTCAGGATTGGGCTCTAGTACATGTTTAAGGAAAAAGACAGTCCCACTCCTCTGCAGGAATCATCAGTTTACTCAGTATTATCTACTCACATTTGAAAAGCTGTTTTAAAATTTTATTCAGCCTGACATTGTATTTATGAACTATTCTGATCCTATTCTTCATCACTGCTATCCTGTATTTTCCTAATTAAAATTACTTTGAAGTCTCTGACCTTCAGGCAGACACTCGATTCTGAATTAAAATATAATTATCTTTGTAACATGAACACACTTTTAATGCAGCCCCCATGCACTTCTTGTTACAGACTAAATATAAGGAAAAGGCTACGTTGCATTTGATAACATAATAAAGAATTAGAAGAAAATAAACTGAGCAACCTGGCTTTCCTTTCATACCTGTCAAGAGAGACAGTAGGGAAAACACAAAGGCAGCATTTAAAATTTAGAGAAGGAAATTCTTTGTACACAGTGCATAATGCAGGACATACTGCCACCACAGCTCACAGCTTTTGTTGGAACTAACAGAAGGACAGTGCAGGTCCATCAGTCACAGGGTTGATATTCCAGTGGTACTACACAGGCAGTGTATGGTTTACTGAACTGAACTGCAGCCACTCACTGAAGGTGAAACAGGCCCGTAAATTACAGAAAGTGCATTTCTTTGCATAACCCACAGGTTTTTTTCTTAAACTTTTGGTTACCGTAGCTATCAGAAGAGTTGGCACTGTGAGGGCAATGCTTCCTATTAACCTCTCTGTATTCACCACTGCTTCTCCCAGGAATTCCTCAGTCTAGAAGAAGGGCAGCTCAAGACCATGTGCTGCTTTGCACCACTTGTAACCTCTTGTAAAGCCAAACAGGAGGAAATTAATAACTTACCTTTACATAAAGCTGCTGAAACTCTTCAAGGTTCAGCCTACCACTTGGACAGTCCTTTAGAAATCCTTTGTACCACTGTTTTAGCTCATGTTCATTGAACTCCGTGCTCTTCACCAGATCTTCCATCACCTCAGGGGCCAGCTTGCTATTCTGTTTCCCCATTTTGCCTTAAGAAGAAATAAATTAATATAATTAGCCAAGTTGCTGTGATCATTTTAAACTCGATTAGGGACAAAACTCAAACGCATCACTTGTTTTGCAGTCACTCGCTGCTCCTTTTAGTCAAACACAGCTTTACAGATTCCCCCAGTGAACAGGAAGCAAGGCTATGTTTGAACATCAGAGGATGAAATGGTGAAAAATACAACGTACATCTATCATCAAGGCCTGGACACAGACGGCTCATCTACCTTCAAATTAATGATGAAAAGAAATATCTTGTCTTTAATAACAATATCGCCTAAGTGAAAGATTTTCTTTCTGGTTTGGTGAGATGATTCCCCATCCTTTGGAAAGTACTATCTCATTTCTGTAGTGCTACTACCACATCACAAAGTTGCCTCCATATTAGTGATTCTTATCATTCTTAGCTTTTCTTCATACGAAAGCTGAAAACATTGACTTCAGTTCTTTCATTTTTTATTTTTTTTAATGTAACAAAAACTTTTCACATATTCAGGGATGTCCACAGAATCTTCCTCTTGACAGTGTCTCTGATATGACATTGGCATTAGCAGCTACTCCTCACAGGTACAGGGCTGTTGAGAGGCTGCACCGTGGGGAAGCAATGACACAGACAGCATCACTGTTAACTCCAGAGATATCCATTACATTTGTCATATGCACCTTGCATTCATAGATACAAAACACACAGAAACACAAAACATGCATGTTTGCATATGTAAGTACAGAACTCCCAGAGATACTGATGTTGACCTTTCCTTAGAGATAGCTTTAGAGATAATTTTTTGAGAAATCCTTTCCTTTAACCTGTTCCAGTACTACTGAACTACAGTTAGCTCACGACAGGAGATGTCTCTTAGTTACTTTGTAATTGCATGACACACGGTACTTAACTTGTCCTGTACAGCGCTGCAAAGAGATGAATAATTTCTTGCCTGAGCCTAGCTTAGCATTTCCATTTTTATCTTCCAGTATAGCATCTGTCTCTAGTGACAGCATTGCACTGAATGCATTGGTTTCTAGTCCACAGCATCACCCATTGCTGATATTAATCTATCGCTTTTGGCATCTTCTCCTATTTCTATGTTTAGTTTCTTTCCCTCAGAAAGAGGTACTTTGCTCTGTTTCAGCAAATCAGTACGTTTAGAAAACTTCACAGGAACCATCCTTGATCAGGCACAAAGCTTCTCATTCCTCCCCACTTCTGCACGACCAATACATCCCCAGGTGCCATGCCACCAGCAGCATCCCTAGCACCAAGAAGGACAATGTCGTTCTACAAAGCATTCAGCTCGTACAAAATTGAGAAATCCTGTCTTTGGAAAGTACAGAGGTCACTTCAGCACAAACACTGGAGAGTTCGACCTTTCTGTTAACTCCCACAGGCCAAATTGTACGTGCAGGTGTCTAGTAACTGGCTGTTATGCTGAATGGTGGGTTGCAATTTATGGCACGTAGAACACTTGCCCCATCCTTTTTTTGCCTTCTGTTCTTCCTTCTCTAAACAATATTACCAGTCATAAGGTGCTTTGCTTAGGACCCAGAGGATCCTTAAAAATTCTCATCAGTTATAGCAACTACCTTAGGTAGTTTCACAAGACAGCTTCTAAAGGTTGAGGGAACTGGGACTGTTTAGCTTGGAGAAGGCTCTGGGGAGACATCACTGTGGCCTTCCAATACTTGAAGGGAGTGTATAGACAGGAGGGGGAATGGCCGTTTATGAGGATGGACAGCGATAGGACAAGGGGGAATGGTTTTAAACTGAGACACAGGAGGTTTAGGTTAGATCTTAGGAGGAAGTTTTTCACACAGAGGGTGGTGACACAGTGGAACAGGTTGCCCAAGGAGGTTGTGGATGTCCCTGGAGACATTCAAGGATGAGGTTCTGGGCAGCCTGGTCTGGTGGTTGGCGACCCTGCACGTAGAAGGGGGTTGAAACTAGATGATCACTGTGGTCCTTTTCAACCCAGGCCATTTATGATTCTAGATCTCATAATTTAGCCAGGTATGCTTTCAACTATCTCATTTCACTTGGATCTTTAGCCCCATTAATATTTACCTCAGTGTTAAAAAAAAAAAAAAGCATCTTCAGATGGGCAGAGATCCAGTATTTCTGACTGACAGATTTTCTATTATTGCTAGTGCAAAAAACACTTGTCTGCATTCACTGTGTTTGCTCTACAGTCCATGAACTTACACTGCGATGGAAGCAGACAACCTGTTCCACAGTTTGCTACGTTATTACTGCTAGTGTGGGCACAAAACACGGAGCATGTCTGCATGTATGTAAGAATAAAGAGCTGGACAAACATCCACATATGAAACCTCTTCTAATATCAGATACAGAGAGACAACTGCTTTTCTGCCTTGGTGATGCAGGCCTCTAGTTTTGGTAAGCTTCTTGTTCAGACACAGGTTGTTCATTGTGTTCTAAAAATCTTCCATCCTCTACTAAATCAATGAAAAGCATGGCTTAATAAAGACCTTCCTAAAGTGTTCCACAGAAACAAACCAGTATTTGAAAAAGGTATAATTTGGGACTGATGGGCTTTGTACTTTTACCTGCTGCTCCAGTACAGTACGGGACATGCTGTGCCTTGCTCTGTTTGAGATGAGGGACTGCACAAGCTGACCAAGCTGGTCACAGTGCCTGCCTGTAATTAGGCACCCATTCTTTCTTCTCGATTCAAAGCTCTTTTCCTACAGAATTGAATTACAATCTGTAAGAATGCTCAAGAGGCTCATATAATTATCAAATATAAACGCACACTTCTGGCTCTGGGAGATCCAGCTTATTTGGGAATAAAAACTCAAATACATAGATTATCCAGTTAATCACATTCTAACATCTTCTGGAGTTTCATTGAATCCCTTATTATTATTGAAAAAGTACAATCACCCATTAGCAATGAGTATGCCACTGCCAACACATTTAATTCTCTAAAATGAAAACTACTTTTAATTAACTTACAATCATGGTTTCCCAAACATGTTGTGTTTTTTTTTTTTCCTTGTGAAGATCTATGAATATGCATTAGGAAAATACAGGAGAGCACAGCTGCACAATCACTAAATCTTCAAGAGGAAAGGTCACTCTGCAAGCATTTCTTTGTCTAGTAAATTTTATTCTTTCAAAAAACAAATTTGCTTCCAAATTCCATGCTTCCAACCACGCAATGTGACTATTCAAGCAGTGTTATTCATTTTCTGTTGCATTTTCTAATCAGTAAAAAAAAGTGGGGGGAAATAAAGAGAAAAAAAAAAAAGGCAACATGCTTTGGTTCCAAATAAGTATGGGGTAAAAATTCATGATAAAGAATGAATGAGCGAGGTGGGTGGTTTTGAGTATGGGTAAAGGTGTCGAGCTTGTTCTCAGTGAAATTTCTTTAGTAGGAGAATGCTTATTAATATTAGCAAGAGCAATACAATGCAGGTTAGAGATCAAGAAAAATACTGAAACTCTTATATTGTGTCCCACACAGCAACAGCAATAAAGGCTGAACTTAAAAGAGACACCCTCTTGGCTGAAGCGCATCAGCCACCCACAGACATCGTCCTCCCAGAAATGCTTAGGGCAGCAGGACGCCGGCTGTCACACAGCAGCACCTGAACGGCTGCTTTTACACTTCGAGGGTCAGTTTTAAAAGCTGGAATTTTATTAAAGAACAGATTCCAAACCTGGGGCAGCCCAGACTGTGCCAGCAGCAGGCAGGGAAAATACGAAGATGCCTTCCAGTTCTCCCCTGATGAATCATTTGCTCAATATCTTTCCTGTGATGCTACCCCATGTTCCACACGAGGTTTAAAAACTCCCTGCTCTCCATACGGCCATCACCCAAATCCCCTGGCCAACGGCAGGGCTTTTCCCTGAAGTATTTTGCAGCTATTCCCACACAGGCTCGTCAAGTCTGCCTTTCCCACATGGTTTGCTAGTACTAAATTACCAGCGTGAGATCAGTTAATAATGAGATTAAAGTTCTGATTATTAAAACCTAAGCAGAAGAAAAAAAAAAAAAAAGTTGAATTTCAATAGCAAAACATGACTTACGGAAGCTCCTTTGCTCTTTAATGATTTCAAAATAACTCCAAACTGATGGTAACACAGCTCCAATCCCACCTGCTTCCTTTTTCCCTTTCACTCTATTCCCCTTTGGCCTCCTCGGCAGGTTTTCAATTTTGAAAGATACCAAGTGCAAACAAATAGAACTCTGGTTGTTTCTATGGAAGAGTAAATAGTACTGCTAAAGATGTCATATTTTGTGCTGAAAAAAGGACCTAAATTCCTTTGAAAAGACAGCAACAGCAATGTCCAGTCAGGTCTCCAAAAATCCAGTTTTGTGCCTTCTTGCTTGCTTTGCTTACCTCAGTTCTATAACACTATTTTCTTACCAAGTTGCATTAAGAGTGTTGCCAGCAGGTGGAGAGAAGTGATTCTTTCGCTCCGCTCAGCACTGGTGAGGCACACCCGGAGTTCTGGATCCAGTTCTGAGACCCCAGTACAAGAGAGACTTGAGCATGCTGGAGAGACCCCAGTGTAGGGCCTTGGAGGGGGCTGGAGCGTATGTCATACACAGAGAGGCTGTGGGAGCTAGGGCTGCTCACACTGGATTTCGGAAGGCTCAGGGGGGCTCCTATCAATGTGCAAGTTCCCAAGAGGTATTTAAAGAAGACAGAGAGAGGCACTGCTAGTAGTGAGCAGGGAGATAAGAGGCAATGGACACAAACTGAAATTCAGGAAATTCTGAAAGCTGTAGAAAAACTTTTCTTTTCTTTTTTTTTAAATGGGTACAAGTTACCCAAAGAGGTTGTGGAGTCTCCACCCCCAGCAATACACAAAGTCCTGCCTGAGAACCCTGCATGAGAAGGGTATTGGAGTACAGTGTCTCCAGAGGCCCCTTGCAACCTCACTGACTCTGTGAAACAATTAGGGAGAAATGTAGCAGACATACGGATTGACTATCGGTATCCCCAGTAGACTAGTTTCATTAAATTTCCTCCATAGGTAGCTGGGAATCAAACGGATCACTTAGAGGTGATGACCACAGTCACCTCCTCCCCTTATCGACCCCAAAGGAGCGCAAGCAGATTCACCTATGACTCTGGGCAAAGATACCTACCTGCCTCTAAGCGCTGCGACTGCCCCAACTTATCAGTACATTTTGTCTGCTTTAACACCTGCTGGTTTCCTGCTCTTGCTTTGCCAGTCATCCTGCATGACCTGAGGGAGAAGGTCAATCAGCATCTCTGCAGCTACATGGAGTATGTGCATTAAATGAGTCCTCTAGTAAGGCACACATTTTTCTTGCTCTTGCCTGGCTCGGAGAAATGGGAATGAGTCGTGTGGACTATGCCAGAAGCAAATGACAACACTCCCTTTGCCAGCTCAGCTGTGCTGGCAGGCACTCATTAGGTTGGAAGGAAAGCTGTGCTTCATCCCCACCCCTCTGCCCACTCCCAGCCCACAGCCTCCTACACAAATGTGCTGACTCCTGGGTACTACATGTGAAATCCAGGCACTAAGCAGGCAAGCATGGTGGGTGTCTTTGCAATCTTTGACACAATACAAATCTATTAATGGTACATTAAACACTGTATAGACTCCAACATACACAGATATATAGAGGGAACAAAACCCAAAGCAATTAAATGCTGGGGAAAGCACAGAACTATGCATATAATTCACAATAACAGAATAATTTTCCCTTTATTTTTGATCAGGCTGCTAACTGAATTTCCAGCTATGTGCTGCTAAGAACTGTAACTCTTGACAGCTCCCAGCATTGTTCCTTTCTCCTCGGGCTTCTTCTGCCACTGCCCTTTCTCTGCTAATGTCGGCATGAAGGATGGATGGAAGCAGCTATCGAATCACACAGATGCTTCGATCCCTCACATACACTTACTGTTTATTTCACAGAAGAAATCTGGAGCCCCATCCTGTCACAAACAGAAAAGCCAACAATCTCATCCAAAGCCTCAGAAGAGTATGAGTGGAAGAGGAATTTTCCCATCCAAACCCCACATATGGGCTACAATTGTAATGACCCTATCAACAGCACTGCTTCCTTGGCAACTTGTGAAGCATCTCCTCTCTTGAGCTACCATCACCATTTCCAAGCCATTTTGCATGAAGCAGGGATGACCCCCAGCTATGCCCTACCCCACTGCAGAACCACACTGCACAGGGAATGCCTTTTCTACCTCTAACACATGAGAAAGATGACAATCCTTCAGACAAGGTAGTCTTGCTAGTGCTGTAGGATCTTGTGATGTAGTGGCATCAAATTACTACAACAGTTTGAAGGCACCAACACAGTGGAAGACCAACAGGCACAAGCAGTGGTCTCCCCCTTACACAATTCTGAAGCCCTGTTAGGAAATTTTCACAAAACATATTGGTTTACACCAGGGAACAGTGGAAAAAACATAATTAAGCAAAATTTATGTGTATAACCCCATACTGATGTTCAGAACAGTCGTAACATTCTGTTGATAACATAAGCCATGAACTAAGTCTGAAACAAACAGGCTAGCTTCTGATAACATTACATTACAGTAAAAACTGGAATAAATCCAGTTATTTTAGATTACTCTACTGACTTTACTAAAGATCAGATTCAGGCCTGCAATCTCTCTGCATAAAAGAAATGGGAAAAATAGAGGGTAATGACATTAAGGAATGCAATTATCCAACTGAATTGAATAATAAACGGAGAGTAGAGTTTGGTTTAAGCAAAAGAAAAGATATATATATTTTTAAATGATATTTGAAATGAGATGGATATTCAATTAGATTCAAGCAATGATAATAATAATAATAAAAAAAAAAACATTTAAAAGGGTAAAAGCTGCAAAGAAGGATGCTTTAACATTACAACTGGTAGGAAGGGCTTTTTTTTTTCTCTAGGTGACTAGGGAACAGAAATTAGATTTATTTGATTAAAAACGAGGAAGCACTGGAATTTGTTTTCTGCTGAGTGTGAAATGAAACAAGAAGGGAACTCTTTACACTTGAATGTGCAAATTGAGAGCAACCCTAGACACACCAGTCACTCCACAGTTGATCCATTCCTGTGGGTCACAGTAGGGCTCTTATTCAAAGCCCAACAAAGGCCAGCAGGTTGTGATCTGATGTACATCTCAGGGTCCTATTTCTGCTCCTCTCATCAGGATTAGGAAACTGCTTACAGCATGCCATGACTGTCTTTTCTCCTTTGCAAGTGGACACATGAGAAAATTTGTAGCATAAAGCAGAGGCTCCTCTGTGTCGGTCAACAGGAGCAAAGAACTCAAAAGAGCTCCAGGCTCTACCACTTAGCTCTACCCTTGTCAGACAGGGACAAAATCTCTCCCTCACTTGCTCTTTCTCTCTATTTAGACCAGAAGGAGGGCATCCATATGTCTACAGAAAGTACTGGCTTACAAGCTTAAGAAAATTTTTACTGAACTTTTCCTCCTTAATTCTTTTTTGCTTCATTTTATGCCATAAAATAACTTTTTTCTTCTTTTTTTTGTTGTGTTCATTTCTCTTTCTCAGCATTCAGACAGCATTTGGTGACCTATTTGAGATCTCCTAGACAATTGAGAGAATCATTCCTGAAGGGAACAATAAATATGCTTGTTAATGGTTAGTGTCAGACAAACACGTAAGTGCATCTGTTGCCATAGTTTCATTTTGCTACTGGCCCAGCCTCTATCAGCTGTGGTCATAAGTAACGTGGAATGTGAGCTGTGAAGAAGTTTCATTTATCAGCATTTGGATTAATATTTTCTAAACTGGCCTATTCTCTCAAATTTTGCCCTCATTACTGCAGTACATCTACTGCACATTTTTCTAATAATTCATATGCTAAACACCTTTCCACATTTACATAATGGCTGGTATGATCATCCAGAATGTTCCACCAGTAGAGCTTTGGATTCTGTGACAAGTTTGTTACATGCCTTACATCGAACGTAATTTGATTGACTGGTCTGAGGTTTTATTTTAGATACTATAGCTTCCAGAAGGTTCTTCCATGAGAGACGCCCTCAAATCTATGACTTTCTGGACGTCAGGAATTCAACGTGCCCGCTGGAACAAGTTGCATTTCAGCACTGATCTTTAAAAGATGTGCATTTTAATAGCTGGTTTTTAGGTATTTCAGAGACTTACTGACTATTCCACCTCTTCTGGGACAGCTGCTGCAAATGTTGCTTGTTTGGAAGGCAAAATTGACAACTGAAAAGTAGAGTTTTCCTGAGTGAGTTCCACTCTTCTTTTGGAACCATGGGACCCCATTTATATATAAATACACATAAAGAAAGACATCTAATTTTCTTATGTCAAACTAGACCAGCATTGCCTCTGCCTGAGAAATTGATTTTTTTGTCAATTTGTAGACCAGAGTTTATTCAAATGTTTTCTTGATTCTTGATGCTTGGGGATAAGATTTCTTAGACTTCAGACATAGCCCTTGACCACATTTACCTACAACCACTTTTTTTTTTTTTTCCTTTAAGTTTTGTTCATTTTTAAGTAAATACTCATTTATTCCAGACAGTATTCTGGAAAAAGAATACATGTTTTCATTCCACACATATTTCAGTCTGATTTGCTAGCAGTTTGCATTACTGCTAGTTTAGTCACTGTAACCTTATGCTTGATATGAGAAAATTAGCAAAATTCTCTACATTTGTATGTTTACTAAGAGTTCTTGATCACCTTCCAGTCTTATTCTAATTTGGGTTTGAAGTCACCACATGCCTTTCTAGGACCATGGAGTTCTGCTCATGATACAAACTTTTTATCCACATTCCTCATCACCATCTTACTTTTCTGCCCTGGTGGATGAATCACATTGAACACTAGCTATTTAAAATGTTAGTTGTCTTTGGTCCTTCTGCAGTCAATGGAGACGGCCAGCAATCTTCAGAGTGATTCACTCCATGCAGAGAAAGTAGTCTGTAAGAGGCAGGATGAATATATGTATGTCTATTTTAAGACAGGATGATTCACTCTCTACAAGTGTTTCCTTCTTACTGATGGTTGTACAAGCCACATGGCAAACTCGCTTAGATGTGAAACTGGATCTTTAGATGCTTAAATTGAAGTGAGAAAGATCCCACCATGTTCATCAGCAAGGGAGAACGTAGAATTGAAATGCTGTTTCTGAGCTGACTAGGAAGCACGCAGATTTTTGGAGTCGATTGTTCCTCTGAATTAAAACTTCTATTCAGGTGTGATGGATGCCAATACAAGTACAGTGTACTGGTGTACCAAATACAGGCCTTCTTCTTTATTGCTATTTACTTCTAACAAGACAGTGGAAAAATCAACTCTTCCCTCATTTCATGTCCCCCAGAATGAAATAGTTTTAAGCAGCCAAAGTGCAGAGATCATGCTCCTAAATATCTTCTCATTGTGCCCCTGATGTCAGCCAAAGTCCCAGCCTCAAAGAATGAGAAAAATATGCATTAAATACAATATTATTTGAGAAGAAACTTCACTGTGAGCATCTTAACACTGTGTAAAAGGTTGATCTAAAATAAATACAAGCCAATACAAATAGATAAATTTTACATCTTTTGTTTCCATTCCATCCCTGCAGGAAAAGAGCACATTTCAGACTCTGGAGTTAGTTTGCCTCTGCACACACATCTCTGCCCACTGTGAATGACTGTTTTACAGCTGATGACTTTGACCTGAGTGCTAAACAGCTACATTACTAAAAACCACATGACTGCATTATGATAGATATTAACAGAAGAGGTTAGTGGGAAAGCAGATTACAGCTTTTTATTTTACTAAACCCCTTTCAGAGTCTAAACAAAGCGCTCACGTTGTGGGTAGTGATCCATTGGCACACCGCTCGCTCCAAATTCATTATAAACCAATCGTCAGAACTATCCCTTGTGACTGCTTCAGATGGAGCATGATTAAATGCAGAGGAAATACATTACTGAGAAGATGAATCACGATTCTGCGGAACGAAATCAATGGCTTTACGCTTTCGAGTTGGACACTGAAGGGCGGTCAAACACATTACTCACAGAAAAAAGTGAGCAAATGAATCACATAAACTGCTTGAACAGGAAAACTGCAGTTAAAGTTTGACTGGCAGTATGACTGAGTAGAAAAGAAACACGGAAGAAAACCTCAAAATGTTTCCTTCAGAAATAATTTCCAAACAAAAAGTGCTTAATTGCTCTTGCATGAATTACAAAGTTTTTTGTCGCTTTCGATTTTTACAGTTTGAAAGATTTGCTACTTGACAGCTTGTTTGCACCTTTTTTCATGTAGGCAGGCTGGGAAACATCTCACAGCAAAGAAGCATGAACTCATGCTTTCGAGAGTATCGACTGCTGTGACCTAAGCCTGCTTGGTCAAGAGCAAAAAGTCATCAGAGAAATCCTGCTCATCTAAATTTAAGCATCAGGCTTCTATCTATAGGCTCTCCCGCTGGACCTCTTCAGCAACGCCTTCCCTTAACCCGTGTTTATGCACGGTGCTGTGCACCTGGTGGTTAGCAAAGAAAAAAGGCTTTTCTGGCCTAGATGAACCAGTTGATGGTCTGCTACACCATGCTTACCAACAAGCTGTCAACTTCCCCATTACCCATGCTAGCCTGCATGCAGCCAGTAGAGTGCACAGTCAGCTGTCATGTCAGCTCGGGGAGACCTGTGCAGGGAGCCTGTCCTTACAGGCTGTCCCTTTGCTATTTTACAGCATGACACACAACAGGTTTAATCACAGCTGAGATCTTCAAGTCATTTCTTAGCTGTGACTAGCATTGTTAATGGAGACTGGAGCAAGAAGGTCAAGGCTGGGGATGCACGAGTGTGAACTAGTGAACTAGTCCCTCCAGGCCTGAAGTTACAAGTATTCATTATGCATGCTTCTTCCTTCAAGAGTTTCACTTTCCAGAGCTGTCAATCTAATCTGTATCATAAAACACACAATTGATTCAAAATACAGAAGTGGCTATAATGCAGATCAAGAAAATGTTTTCAGCACAAAGAATCCATGCTACGTGGGCAAATGCAGCATAAA